>NW_013550578.1:484632-1168542 GCF_000709125.1 Exophiala aquamarina CBS 119918
ATACTAACCTACTATAGGAGAGGCTAGAGAGTATTTCCTTTATTCGTATAGTAAATAGATTTTCTCTTTTCCTTTTCTCTCCTTAGCTTTAGAATCCTCGTTATACGGTAGTTAGACGAATTACTCTAAATTCCTAGCTAAACCCCTATACTACGTATAGTATCTACGAATCTATTACCTTCGTAAGTTATTAACGATACTTAGTCGAATTCTATCGTTATATAGAACGAAGAAGAATACTAGATTAAAAGAATTATTTACTATAAATTCGTACGAAGAAGTCGAGGGTCTTAAAGATAATATTTAGTAAAATAGACGGAATATATAGAATTAATCTAGAAACCGAAATTATCGCTCTAGAATACCGTAGCTTTAGATATATACGAATCGATAGCGAGATAATCGACTTCTTAATTACTATACGAGAATAAAAGAGAAAGTATATATAAAGGAACTATAAAAGTAATAAAATATTTAATTATACTATATATATTTAGCTTATTTAGTTACTATACGATAAAGCCTAACCGCTACGTTAAGGTATAAACTATAGTTAAGTATAGAGAATATTCCTTATCTACTAGAATTATACTAGTACTAATATAAGTATTATACGAGAATAAGAGAATAAAAGAAATATTATATATACCTACCGCTAAGAGGCGAACCTTTTTATAACTACCTCGCCGAAGCGAGAAGGAGAAGGAGGAAGAAGGAAAGCTTTATAGATAGGGAGAAGAGCGCCGTCGTTATCGAATAAATTCGATAATAGTACTATAATACTACTATCGTCGTCTTTATCGCGCTTCGTATAACGAGTACCGCGGTTCGACTACTTATAGTTATCGTACGTACTACCGAAGTATCCTAAGATACGTTAATATTCTAGAAATAAATATATTAAGCGCTTATAACGATTATAAGGACTAAAAAGAATATTTCGGCTCTAAATAAGTAAGGCGTTAATATACGATAGCCGATATAATTAGATCTATACTAGAGTAACTACTCTTCGTACGAAAGGTACGTTCGTTTCTAGTATAGCTAAGATCGTCCGTTAAGAAGTATTATAGTAGTACGATACTAGCGATTATTCGAAAGTAAGGAAAATAGGAATTTAAGTTAACGCGAGCTATTCTAACTAATACTAAGTTATAGCGATATTCTATACTACTAATACTATATTATCTTAACTTTTCCGTTCTCCTATTAGTATATACGACTAAACGGAAAGGCCTAGGGCTTAGAGTATAGAAGACGAATTAAAGAGGAGGAAATAGATTAGTTCGCTTACTTATTTACTATATCGACTACGAGCGTTTAAGAGTTAGTAATAACTAATAATTATACGTAATAGGAGTAGAAATAAGTACTTATAAAAAACTTTCTCTATAATTAGTATAAGAAAAGAAAAAGTAGGATAAAAGTAAGTAGAAATAAGAGTTTTACTTTATACGCTACTCGGCGTCCGACTAGTCTCTATTAGAAGTAGCGGCTTCTTAGCGCTATACGAAGAAAGGAAGAGAATAATATTACGAATTAAATTCGTATAAAGCTCTAGAGTACGCTCTAGAGCGATTACTTATAGTATACCTTTAGGCTATATAACTATATAGTTAAAGCTATATAATTTCTTTCTATCGATTATCTCCTAGGAAACTATATTAATCTACTATAGAAGAGGATAGAAAGTATTTCCTTTATTCGTATAGTAGATAGATTTTCTCTTTTCTTTTCTCTCCTTAGCTTTAGAATCCTCGTTATACGGTAGTTAGACGAATTACTCTAAATTCCTAGCTAAACCCTTATATCTAGAGAGAGTACGGCGTATCTAGGTATAGCTAGAGATAATAAAACTTAGAGAGATATAGTATATATAGGTATACTAGCTATTAAACTTAAAACGATAGAATAGAAGGGCGATAGAGGGTTTACTATATAGACTATAGGAGTATAGGGAAAATATCGATTATATATAGGAGTATAGGAAAAATATCGATTATAGTATACTTATAGGGTAGAAAATAGTTGCTGTAAGAGCTTAGTTATAATGTATAAGCGTAGGGAAAACTGTCCTTGCTGTACGGTAGCCCTAGGCTCCCTAGGCTCCTATAGTAAATTGAGTTGCGCTGGGCTGCGGACTAAAACACCGATATAATAAAAAGGAGGATACTATAGAGTTTATTAGATATACGCCTCTCTAAGATATCCCTATAAGCTCTAAGGTTATTTCTATAACCCCTCCTCTATCGGAAGTTATTCCTACGAGTAGTCCTCTACTAGAAACTTTAGATTTAGTAATCCTCACTCCGGAGCGGCCTCGGCTACGGCGCGAGCCCTCGCTAGAGGGTTCTCCGCTATAGATTACGCTAAATAAGCCTCTAGCGTTAACTACGCTACTAGTACTTAGTAGGATAAAGAGACGGCGAAACTATACTATTAAATTTAACTAGGGTCGATAGCAAGGGTTCATTCCTAAGTCCCAGGAGCGATAGTAATTTAGTGACCCTAGGGCTAGTAAATGAAGCGGAAGAATATTGATCCGGAGGTCCTGGAGTGGCGTCAACACTAAGGTTAACGCCGACGAGGCTTTATCAAACCTCAGCCTTGTCGACGAGGGTTCACGATGACAGTGTAGTTAATAAATGGATGAATAATGGCAGGATATGCAAAAGGGGTTAATTTTACAGCCAAATTAGGCCTAGTTTACATTACTTGGCATTCGCTCGCATTTCCGTTCGCTCTGGCCATTCGCTCCCCCGAGACATTCCCGATACCTACGCCTAGTCTTTGAGAAACGAGTAGTTAATTGAACGCTGGAACTGGCAAGATAGCTGTCGAACTCTATGTCTGATGGGGATGCGAGTGTCGGTTACTAGATACAGATTTGAAGATTCTAGCGATCCCAAGGGAACAGTCCCGGCGACCTTGGGCACCACAACTCATCCCCAATTGGAAATATCTGAGCGATGAGAGGCCTTGCCAAAATTAGCATTGCGCATATATGGGAACCGATCTCGATACGTGGGTCGTTGAGCGAGATAAACTATTCATATCGGAAGGAAGCTGCCGCCCTCATAAACATCCAGCAAACCTCTCCTATGTGCAATGGCAGGGCGCTGACGAAAGTATCATCAGAATGTTCGAATGCCGTCTGTCCTTCGGCAGTACAAAGTCCATCAACCCGGGGTGCACATGCACTTGTGATGAGCAAATTCACCAGAGCATCAGACAACAGAAGCTCTGGATACAGAGGATCGAAACTTTAGAATACCAAGCTAGAAAATTGACCTCAGCTGGCTCAGATATAATTTGAAGTTTTATCAATCTCTTCTTAGAGGGAGGGCGTTTGTTTTAGAAAGTAACTTTTTGCGAGCAGTCGACAGGCTGCTGGCCAAGATATCTGGACAAGGAGAGCGCGCTTCTCAGAGACTGGTTCCTGTAGTCGATTGTATCAAGGTATGATGGGTTTTTGGAAAGAGCCAGGTAGCATCACATGGTGATAGCCTCGTGCCTGCCTGGACGACGATCACCTCCGCCCGAGCGGCCCACTCAGAAGGGGCAAAGAGATGAGAGAGGCACGATAGAGTGGAGTAAGGGCTATTTGAAAACGCGGAGAAAGGGCTGATTCTCCAACCGGAGTCGACATCACACATCATTCGGAACTCACGTCTAGGCTTCAATTCAACTTCAAACTATCGGAACCGATCGTGAAGAAAGAATCCGCTTGAAACTGTGCCGGCGGCGATAGCCACTTGGAAAATCATGGCTTCAGAATAGACTCCTATTGTGAACGGGCCAACATTTCTGCGAGGTACGGCTATGCTAATCATTTGGGGTGGGCTCGATGACGGAAAGACAAATACAGAAGAAGAGGAGCTTAACGACTGGTGGAGCGACGAGCATCTCCCCGAACGCCTTGTGATCAAAGGGTTCCTGAGGACGTGCCGGTTTCATGCGCTTAAGTAAGGAATATCACAATACTTGGTCTGTTATGAAGTTGAATCACTAGACACACTCACCTCGCCAGAATATATGGCAGCGCTCCACAATCCAACGCCGAGAACGAAAAGGTTCATGCCATTTCTCGCTTCAATGAACCGTTCAGCTTGTCGTATCCTGTATTCAGTGTCTCGTCCCCAATTCGGTAAACGCAGAGAGGGCGGTATAGGTGGTTCTATTGCGCACATTGTCTTTCAACCACGTTCATTTTCAGAGTCAAGAAAACAAACACGTCCAAGATTGGATTGCACATAGACGGTGGCCTTCTCTGGTCAAGCACGTTATCTGGAAGTTCGACAAATTCGTACGACGGCGTTCGTTTCCAAGAGCGATAAAATTATTCCCAAGGCCGCAGCACCCTGCTGGTTGAATGTGCTGAACCAATTCCGTCGCCGTTTGCAAAGCACCAGTCGACGACTGAAAGCTTCGTGGAGGGCATTCGAGGCTGTGGAACTCAAGGCGTGGGAGTCCATTTCTACAGCCTCATTTGTATCGCATCAGAGTAGAAGGTTGCACAATCCCTGATAAGTCGGAATTACTGCTACGCCTTCCATGAGTCGAAATGGACTTAGACGTTGGCTGCAGCTTGCGGATGTAGATCTTGGCAGAGTCGAGCAGACTTTACCATTTCTCTATGTAGCATAAGCCAATATCAAGCGGCATGACCAAGGATTATTTGGCTTTTACTGCCCTGCAGTTACAAATATAAGAAGGCATCGGCCAATGTCCTTAGATATAGAAGTGCGGTGGACATGAGTGAAGGCAGAGGGAGCGTGGGTATTGAACCAGATCCTTAAAAACGTCATCCTCTCGACGATATCGGAATTATATTAATCCGAATCTCCCTGCGAATGCCAAGCCTTGAGGCTGCCTGTGTAGAGCCTCGCGGTTTACCTTTTCCTCCGCAGCTGCAACTGGTTCAATCGCGTTCGTTCGCGTGTCAACCACCACAAGCCCAAAAAAAAATCTCCAGCACCTTTTGAGCCAGACATTGGGCAACCACGATCAGCTTCATTGCTATCGTCACGTATCGCTCGTTGCAATTACTTCTTCAATATGTCTTGTTGATGCCCTGTTGGTCGACGCTTCATCATTGCCCACGTTTTCCGTCAATTCCTGACGCTGTCGCTCTTCCGCTTCTCCGTCAATCCACAGGATGAGTTTCTTCAATAATCCTCAGGCGCAGGTGCAGCCTGCAAAATCTAACCTTTTCTCTCAATCCTCAATATTCAACCAACCGCAGAATCAACAAGCCCAGCAGACACAGCAGCCGAACCAGCAGCCGAGCCAGCCAGGCGGTGGGCTCTTCGCCGGTTTCAACTTCGGCAAGCCCTCCTCGCAGCCACAACCTCAAGCAAGCATCGGACCTTTCGGTGCTTCTGCTACTCAAAGTCAGCCTCAAAATCAAACCGGAACTGGATTATTTGGAGCGGGTGGGGGTGGGGTTGGAGGTTTCGGCGCATCCATGCAACAGCAACCGGCCCAGACTGGAGGTATGTTTGGACTTTCTACACAGCAGCAACCGCAGACACAGCGTCCTCTAGACCAAACACTACGGTTTGGCCAATCTCAGCAAGGGCAGTCGGCCTCTCCGTCCATGTGGGAAGAAGGCCGAGGTTTGAATGTGTTCAGATCCATCCCCGCGCAGATGAACATTGTCAAAAACAAATGGGACCCACAGAACTTGTCTTCGCCATTGCGCGGGTACCTATACCAGCACGTTGGTAGCGAGGCGGAAGCATTTAAATACAGAGCCGGCCCTGATGAAGATGAAGACAAATGGGAGGAGGCCGTCAATAAACGCCCTGGGCCTGAATGGGTCCCGCTTCTGGTAAGAGGGTTCTTTGAATTGGGGCGCAAAGCTCAGATTCAGATGGAAGCCATTCAGAGGTGTAATATGATGCTCCAAGAGATCAATGCGTCTCTCGATGCCCAGCTCAATACGCATCGTCAGAACGTGGCTGCACGGCTAGAGGAGTGCAACCGACGACAAGTTTCAGCTGCGCAAAGAACTCTAGCTTTAGCAGTCAAGGTGCAGACTCTGCGGAATAGAGGGTATGTGATGGATAATGCGGAAGAGGAACTAAAAGCGAAGCTGGAAAACCTCCAACGTGAAGTGTTCGACCCCAGCCTGAACGCACGCGAACAAGAAATCTGGGCTAGAATGTTGGCTATCAGAGAACGAACAAAGCGAATCAAGGTGGAGATGGAGAGGATTGCACCAACGGCGAATGAGGAAGACTCCACCCTTGATGAAGAGACCATCGTGGCTGCTAGAAAGGTACCGTCCACAGCTCTCAGTTGAGGTCTATCTACTAACATAACATGCAGACATTGGAAGCATATGATACACAATTACGACATTTGCACAAGGAATTGAATTTGGTTTCACAAGAATTTGCAGACTGGGAAGCGATCTCGAAGGATCGGGATAGTGACATCCCTCGACGGCGTTGAGACTCAGCGAGTGTTCAATTCAGCTCCGTCTGGTCTATGACCCCGTCACTACAACTAGATGGCTGGGGTGAATCTTGCATAGCGACAGGCAAACTTGGGTCAAACACCTTGATGAATTGAGATATCATTTTGATGCTCTACCATGTATTGTAGAACATCGGTCCTAGATCCCAGCGATCTCTACCGCGCAGCATACTGGACACAATAACTGTACATCGAAAGAGGATGTGCTCTCGTCTTGGTTGTTAGCTGACCTTGATATGACAAGGAATCCTATTTCCGATCGTCACATTGCTTCCACTGGGCCGCCAAATCCGTCTAGCCCAACCCAGCTCAATGAGCGATGTAGAAAATATACAAAACGCAAGCCTAGAATAGTTTCTGCGCCCAATCAATCACATGCGGAGCTGTCCAATAATATAACTGGTCAGCAAATCCTGTCCCTCAAACACTAGCAATAGTAAACCCTGATAGGGCTCGAATTCAAAACGAAGTATCATAGATGTGGCGTGAGAGGGGAGTTCCGAAGCATGTCCATGTCTCCCGAAAAAGTACACAGCGACACGAGGCGCCGCAGGATGGAGGACTGGGAGAGATATGTGCATATGTGGTCAAATAGGGGACCGCAGGACGTACAGAACCACAGTGCAAGACAAGCGACCGAGAAAACCTGCACTTCCAGCGTGGCGCGCGCTTCGCCGTCGCGGATTTCTTTCTCCGAGAGCTGTTCAGGGGCTGTATCGTCGAAGAGAGAATGTGTTAGCTACATGCATCCGTGGTGAGTAGGTAGGGCATTGTGGTGTTGGGGATATCGCGAAGATAGGTATAGGTTGCTTGCGGGAGATGGGAAAGGACCTACGGCCTCCAAACATCGTGTGTGTTGGTAACGGCTGCGGCAGCGGATTTGATCAAGAGGGGAGGGTTGGTGAGGAGTCTTAAAGTGTGAGAAGGGTTTAACGTATTGAGATGAGGGCAAATTCCAAGATCAAATGTTTGTTCAATGTACAAAAAATCCCAGATACATAATGCGGCGCAGGTAGTTCGCGACCATAAAGTCCACCGTACCTACTACTGTGGGACATTACTACCTGGACCTCCAAGCGTTGTTCTTTCGTGCGAGATATTGTCGCACTTGCTTCATGCCACCGAAGGGCTTCCCTGTGTCGGTGGAAGACTGGAGATGGAAAATCAGCCGAAGCTGTGTAGATGGATTCTGGGTTCGGAGGCCCTAGATATGCAGGGATGGTATTTTTTTGGTTATACCGCAGGCCTCGTCGCACGTCGGGACGACTGAGGTTCCCACGAATTGATATCGACACCCATCTTTAGGATATATACACGGTGATCAGCGCTGTAGTCATATATAACCAGCGCTCACACAGGGTGATCTGAAACTAATTGGGTGTCTGCCGTTGCCTTAGTATCATCATATCGATTAAGCTCCGTGCCTGTTGGAGATAGCCGAAGCGAAGCAAAGCCTCATCCCCTTGCCAATGTCCCCTTTGACGATCAATACGATTTTCTTGTCGCTGAAGCGATCTGCATTCATCAAGGATGGGACACGTTGTTGGAAAGCTTGGGCGAAGTTCATTAACGCTTAGCGAAATGTCGTGGCTGTAATGCTTAGGACCTTGAAACTGTCATCCCTTAGACCGAGCTTCTGTAGTCGCTCCAGGACTCTATCCCTCTCATCCTCCAAGCGCGTGGCAAGGTCGTATAGGGACTGGATTCCCTGCAACTGTAGCTTAACCGTTCGATTCTGGCTCATCGAAAGCTGAAAAGCCCGAAACTCGATCGAAAAGATGCTCGGCTCAGACATGATATTGGTGCGGAATACCGGCGAGGTAATGGTTGACATGTTCGTGTTTGTGGTCTTTGTAGTAACTTGGCCGGTCGGAGTCGTTGGTGTCGGAGGATCACCGTTTACGGCCTGGCCATTCGAAGAGCGCATATAGTCCACTGGGTTTCGAAGTTCGGAGAGTTCACGCTCGCATGACTTCCTAGTTTCTGCCTGTTGATTCTTGTAGACCAATAAGCCTTGGCTGTAATCACTTACATTATATGAGAGATCTCGAAAAGCTTGGAGCGCAACTGGCGATACCTCAAGCTCTCTAACAGTCGTTCAACATTCCGAATTTCAAGACTTGCAAACTCAAAATGTTCAGTCGCCATCCTCACCCGGCTTGCTATCGAGAGTCGGGAAAACTGTAGCATTTTCTCTGAAATTAAAAACAAACGAGCATATAGTTGTCGGACATGTATTTCGCCCTCTCGGGTCGTGTAAAAGTCCTTATCTGATTCGAGCAATGAGGTGTCCCTCAGGATGAAATAAAGCGCCTTCAGGTGATCTAGAAACTGCATATCGGCCTGCAGCTTGTTTCTGAGCCATGATGCTCGCGCGTAGAATCCAACTGCCAGAGCAACCACAAATGTCAGAATGGCCAGGATATTGGCGGTCATCGACAACGGGCTATCCTGAGCCATTCCGATGGGCTACACACTGGCAGTCAAACATGTAATATCTAGGCAAACACAAGTATCATGAGAGAAAGCGGTGAAGCGCCCGACCTCAATAGCAGAGCTTTGAAGTTCAACAAATTGTGTTCCCACGAGAGACCCATGCGTATCCAAGCTTCGTCCGACTCTGGTGGATGGCTGCAGCCTGCTCGAGTTGGGATGGTCATGAGGCTGAGCTCTAAGCCACGTCGGCAGGGCTGTAGCTCCGAGCGGGGTGTATGTAGATAGATTGACGCATGATGGATCTCACCGAACTTTACCCTGGACGCTCCAGGATACTTGTGCCTTGCCATCCCTCTAATACTCGGCATAGTGGTGGCTTTATTATCCCAAGGGACCTCACAGTCTCGACATTCATGGCATGGCAGGCATGCAAGTGATCTAGGCCGCTGAAAAAAGTGTTCATAAACCCCTGCAGGGCCACGCCAACAACGCTGAATCAAACAATCCCTGTTCCAGCAATGACCCTGGCCGTTGCGCAGCAAAATTGGTACCCCTGACTGCCAAGAGGCGGGCGATTCTCTGGTCGTCTAGCCAAGGCATCTGCGTACTGTTTAATTGGAGTGGCTCGGAAACTACCTGTCCACACTGGGTTGCCTTAAATACTTCAAATAGCCTGGTATCGATTGAAGTCGTACAAATCAATGCTTCAGATCAGGGGACGGTATCGATCGAATGAGCCTCACACGAGAAGGCGAATTCGACTTCGAGGTTGTCAATCGAATGGTGCGCATGGTTTAATAGTAGACCACAAGGCACGTATAGAGTCCATGGTTGGAAGGGAGCCCCATTGATACGTAATAACATCACCGCGCTAGCCCCGATGATCTGACTATGGGTACCAGGTATGAGATGAGCTTTGAATGGCTCTGCTTAGTCCACGAATCTGGGATTAAGGAGATTTCGCGCGCTTGTATAGCCTGTCGTTTGGGCTGTGTTTTGGAGTATTGCTTTCCTAAGTCATTTCTTATTTTAAAAGCTGATTACCGAGATTAGTCATTGTGCCTCGACTTCTCCTCCGACTCGAGTCAACTGGATCGGCCTTTCATTGAGATGTCGAGATCAACAAATGTCCGATCGCGAAGCGAGCATGAAAGGAAAGCCCAAGGTCCAAACAAAACGTAACTGCGGTTACGCAGACATCTTGCCAATACTTTTAGCCAATTGTTATCAAACAGCACGACGGGGACAACTTTCTGTGTGGACCAGTTCATCGTTAGCTTCGGGAATTTGTTGGATATGGACATAGTACAATGCTAGTTTGTCTATCTTCCATGATGCAGAATCTCCCTAGTCGACGCGCTTCAGATCAGATGGTTCTTTAGGTCAGGCCTGGGGGGCTGATCGGGGCGTTGGACTTGACCCCTGCTCGTTTGGGTTCAAATCTTCACTTATTGGTCGGTAAGGCGTCTCATCTATATTGCCGCAGAACGCTGCAACTTCAAACACTATGGACGGCACCAAATGGATCCCGAGACAACAGGACAAGGGCATGAAGATCCCTCCCAGCTAGAAGACGCTCTCTCTGTTCAAGTGTACTCCTAGGACTCTTCTATAGCACTCACGCTCCGTTCGTTCCCAGCAACCCTCTCGTTCTTCATCCCACTTACTCGCCTGGAACTCGTGCATTCTTTCACAAGCTTGCTGATTGCCGTGTACCAACCATCAATTGAAGTAACCACCCCACCAAGAGGTCGACTGACCCTCACGCTGTGGGCGAGAGACAGCGAAATAGATGTCCCAGTTTGGCGCAAAGACAGGGTCTCAGGCCTCGGGAACGGCAATGGGATCCCCCGCGTCCACAGATAAATATCCGGCTTCATCAAGCAACGAGAATTACCCAGAAGTTGCCACTCGACTGAACCAACGACCACTTCAGACTTCCTACTCACAACCTTCCTACCCACAAAACTCTTATCCACTACCCAGTCAAGAGGCGTTCACACCCCAGACAACATATCAATACCAAGTACCACCGAAACAAGATGTCTATGAGCCTCAAGAAAAGCAGAAACGTAACCCTTGGGGCCTATCTCCCCTTGCTTTCGGTCTTTTAGTCGCCATCATAACAGCACTGGTGGTTGGTGGTGCCGTTGGTGGAGGTGTTGCTGGTGCGATGTCTGGTAAAGACGATTCAAGGTAAGTGACATACCGCTGAACACAGTGGATGCTTCCAACAAAATCAAAAAGGCCTGGACGCTAATGCAGGGCCCACAGTTCAAATGTGACTGTCTCAACGACCACAGTTACTGCAGGCGATGCGGTAGCGACACCAACAGCGTCAGCATCAGGGACGGCGACATCCTCGGCCCTGCCAGAGCCATCTTCGCTGAAGTCGTTTACGGTTCCCGAGCCGTACTATGTCGGTACACTCGCAGACCCCGGCTGTCAGCAATCCAGAATAGACGTACAAAACGACGAAAGATACGACCTTAGCTGTGGAGTTGACATGGGCAACAACATCAAAGATCGAGATGACAGCACGAAAGTGGTGGCTGATATCGTCGGGATCTTTGCATACAGCATTACTGACTGTCTATATGCTTGCACCAATGTTAACCGCTTCACCGAGACCTGGAAAACTGGCACCGCGCAGCAATGTAAAGGTGTGACGTGGACTTACAATATGGCACAGAGCAATACGTCGAACTCTGCGAACTGCTGGTTGAAGAATGGAACGTCGACAGGTTACCAGTGTAACAGTTGTATCAGTGGAGTTCTCGTTTGATAGGACGTGGTGTGACCTTTCTAGACTAATATCCACTTTGGACTTTTTGAGATGCCAGAGATGATGAGCTTACATGCGAGCAGAACAGGATCCCTGCTTTATATGTCTAGATCCAAAAATTTATAGGTCTTTGCGGTGAGACCAAAACTTACCAATTGTATTCTGCTTTTCACGAAATTTTTAGATCAATCGAATGCACTGATACCTGGAGGCTTGGGGCTTGAAATATTGGTGGGCTCTTTGATCGGCCTTGCAGCCTGCACGCCAACATGGTACTTTGAGGCAAGCTGGCCAGGGCAGTCCACAGCCTCGTCCCAGTTGTAAAGCCAGATCTATTCTCTTGTGAAATCGTCCGGTCCTTCCTTGTACTTACCGTTCATTGAATGGTTTCTGATCCGGGAGTGAGTGAGGAATTCTGATGTACTACCAGTCACCGCACGCCAGCGAGGTAAACTGTTCATGAATCAAGCAAATAGTAAGCACGTGACAACACGAGTCGTGCACAGACTCCCAGTTGACTTCAACTTTCATTGTCACTGCGTTCGTGAATCTTCAAAACATAATCAAGCATCCCTTCCTACACGAGAATTTCTTCTACATTTCGCCCGTGCCTAAACTACGACTTACCTTTGCACCCCGGAAATTCTGCAGATTCGATCCCCTTTCCCTCGATTGAACCATCACTATCATCATGAGCGAATCTGGCGATGACAGACCACCAGCAGATGTTGGAGGGGAAGATCGACCTTCCGAGAATGAAGATCAACTCAACGATCTAAACGACGACTTTGCAGATCGCGCCTCGAAGCATGCCGCCGACGCAGATGACTCTGACGACGAATCACTTCTGTCTGAAGTCGATGAAGCTCAATTCGCCGACTTCGATGCTTCTGCTGTCCAGGTGGCTCCTGACTTCGACACCCTCAACAAGAGCATCAAGGTCACAAAGCGGAAACGAGTCGAAGGTGAAGACTTGCCGCAGAAGAAGAAGGGGGTAACCCGAGAGAAGGTTCGAAAAAACAAACGGAGACGCGGTAGCGATGATGGTTTTTCTGGGGGTGAAGAGGTCGAGGGTAAGAGACGAAGGGCCAGGGGTGGAGCAGATGGCGAGAGGAAGCCTCGACCTGCACGAGTTGAAATCAACGATGAAGATTTGACACCGGAGGAGCGCAGACGACGCGCGCTCGATCGGGCTATGGACGCAGCGGTCAAGAAGTCATCTGGCAAGAGGATCAGAAAGGGCGAAATCGTAAGTCAATGCGCAGGGATATCCTTTCCATCTAACAGTTTCTAGGATCTCGAACAAATGGCAGACCAGGAGATCGAAGAGATACGGAATCGCATGGTCGCAGCAGCAGAGGCTGATGGAGATTTAGTACGACAAAATCTGCCTGCCTCTCAGAAGCTGAAGATGCTGCCGGAAGTACTTTCTCTGCTCAACCGCAACACTTACGTCCAGTCTATTTTGGATCCAGAAACCAACCTCTTAGAAGCAGTTCGATTTTTCTTGGAGCCCTTGACAGACGGCAGTCTTCCAGCATACAACATCCAGCGTGAACTACTTGCAGCACTTGCCAAACTGCCGATGAACAAAGAGACTTTGATTTCTTCTGGCATTGGGAAGGTGATCCTCTTCTATCGAAAATCGAAGCGTACCGAGCCAGCCATTAAACGGCAGGCAACCAAACTGATGGAAGAGTGGTCGAGGCCGATCTTGCAGCGAAGCGATGACTACACCAAGAAGACCTGGGCACGTGCAGCTTACGATCCTACAAAGAAGCGCGACGATATCCAAGCTGCATCAGTATTGGTTCCCAAGGCGAAAAGTAATGTAGCACCAGGACACAGGCCGAGCAACCGGGCAAGATTGCTGCCCGGAGCCACGAGCTACACCATTGTACCAGAGGTTTCCATCGTTCGACGTTGAAAGCGGCCTGTTGTCCTCTTCTGGTTTGGACTGCCTTTTGGGTCTTCGAGAATGGCTGTCCCTCGGTAATGACAGTAGTAACGACAGTAGTCGTGCGGGAGACGCGACTGCGAGGATAGACAATAGCTCGATGGGTGTTCTGACCCTGATTTTATAGGTAATTTCATCAGAGCTTCGGAACAGGATCCAGCTTGCGACTCATGCTTCAGCCTGGAGTCGAACACTCCAAGGTCCCAAAGGGTCAGCACTGGGGTGAGTTCAAAAAGCAATGGACCACTCATATAAATGGTCAGCTTGGCCACAGGGATGTAACCAAGAGACAACGATAGAGCTGCCAGGAAGTTACTTTGCAGGGCAACTAGAACCGTGGTGCGACAAAAATTCGTCCGAGGCTGAACCCACGCTCTCTGGCCACTTTAGCCATGTCCTACAGGCGCGATCATTAGTGCAGAGTGCGAGCAATATCATTTTCCATCTACATTTTTGATTCAAGGTTTTCCTTGCGAAAATAAGTCGGTTGAAGGACTGTCTACAGGATGAGTGTGAGCCTCCTCAAGAAGGAGGAATTCGTGCTGTCATGTATCACGCCATATTTGTTCACCGACATAGGGCATCAGGTGTTCACGAGCGAGCGAGAAATTGGGTGCCACAAGATGGTAGTCTTCGTAAGGAGGCTAGTCTATCTACAAAAGGAAGGGGACAGCGACGCGAGGAGCCTAATAGGTAGTCCAAGTAGTCCAGAGGCGAGATACCATTGCGCCGGAGACCATGAATTGCCAAAAATGAGCGAAATGTTCCGGGGGCTCTACCCGCAGAGGGTAATTTTGCAGAATGCCGAAAGAAAACCGGAGTGGACCGCAATAAATAACAAGAGTATCCGTACTTGCTCCTCCTGTATTGTACAAGTAAGCCTCGAGTCAGGGGCCGTGGAGATGGTAAACAACGCACCAGACAGGCGGGAAAACGTTTGGATTAAGTAACAAGTGATAACCAGCCAGGGCCATTCGGCGACGCCCGGGGACCTCGTTTCCTCATCTCGCAGGGGCCACGGCCCATAGGGAGCACGTCCGGAATGGCCTAACCGAGTGATGGTTAATCTTTATGGCCACCTGATGCGAAAGTCAGAGAAGCCACATGCGACTCGGATCACCGTGAGTCGAATGTTGATGCGTGATTATTCACTTGCAGACTTTCACGGGAAACGAGGTGACTAACGGCTTCCTTGCCAGGACGCGGTACGAGGGCAACAAGGCGAGGAGGGCGGGAAGGAGGGAAGGGCGCGGATATGCTTTCCCTGCCAGTGCTGGTTCAAACGGCAGGAGCCACGGCGAGTCCAGCTGGGGGGTGGCCCCTTCTGGCTGATGTCATAATGAGCCCAAGCCTGAGCCTGAGCCTGAGCCAGGAGAGCGAGGGAAGACCACCAACGACCGATGGCAAGAGCAAGAATTTGTAACCCCAGTACTCTATGCACACCCTATGTAACAGCTTGGTGGTGGAAACTAGATATATCTGATTGCAACCCACATTTTGCGGAAATCCATTTGTCTCCCACACCAACCCGACCACCGTAAACATTCTTACCCATCTACTGTCCCAACCTACGTCAAAGGGCACGGCTTCTAGCTTGCAGTTTGAAGCTCGCTAAACCGCCCAACCTAGCGACGCGAGAGCTCTCCGGCGAACACCCGGCCTTCATCCTAACACCCACCCTGTCCCTGGTGCGGAGCAGTACTGGGGTGTAATTGAAAGATAAAACCCTTTGGTCACCTCGCCGACCTTCACCTACTCATCTTCAATCGGTCCCGCGCAGGACCTCTCTGCACACATCCACTCCTCCACGACACATCCTCATCCACCTTCTCGAACCCCACATAAACACACTCGTCGCCATGAAGATCCTCACCAAAGAACAAGAACGCGAACACTACAATGCCGTGCTCTACGGCGGTGCGGTTGGCGGCACTGTCGGCCTCGCAGCCGGCCTTGCTGGTGTTGCACTCGCTCAACGTCGTTACCATTTCTTTCGGAATCTCACCCTCCCATTAAAAGCATTTCTAGTCACCTCCAGTGGTACTTTTGCTGGCATTGTCAACGCAGATCATTACTCCAGAAAATATGAGAGCGAATCCAATCCTCTAGATGTGGAATACAGGCGACGAGAATCTCAGAAACTGGAGGCCGACCGAGCAGGCAAGACATTCACCGAGCGAGCCATGGACTTTGGCCGCCGGGAACGATATAAAATTGTCGGTGCAAGCTGGATTGCATCTATGGCTGCGGCGTTCGCCATTGTCAATCGGAATAAATACCTGTCAGGACCACAGAAGATTGTTCAGGCAAGAGTATACGCACAGTTCTTGACGGTCGGCGTTCTCGTGGCCACTGCAGCCTTTGAGATCTCAGACTCCCGGAATGCAAAGGGCCGATACGAGACTGTGAGATACCTCGACCCCAGTGATCCAGAGCACAAGCGATACCTAGAAAAGCAGGTTGAGCGCGAGGTAGGCAGCCAAGGCAACCAACCTGGCTCCGATGATCTGTGGAAGGATATGGTCGCCGCAGAGGAGCAGAGGATCAAGGAGCGCGAAGAGAGACATAAGGAATTGGAGAAGCAGCACCACAAGAGGAATGGTAAGAAGTCTGAGAAGAAGCAGGAGAAATCCCAAGACAAGAAGGAGGACGAATAGTGAGCGAACGGGCGGCTCCCCGACCCAATCAGTCATATGAAGGGATCGATTCAGCGATAGCAGTCCCTCTGATCCAGTCGACTTTGTGCTTTTCAGCATCACCGAAGCATAACCAAACCTGTACACCAGAAAAGGGCCAGGCTATTTAATGAGTATCTAACGATCAAATTGGAATGTCCCCCTTCTCCTTTGCCCGTCTACACCGAACAAAAGTCTGTACATTACCACCCTCACCGTCTTACCTCCATCTCCTGCCAAATGCGGCGGAGGGAAGATGCACATGCACATGGAAACAACGGCAAGCCTATGGCTGAACATTTCTTTAACTACTCTGGTGATGCTTCCCTTGAAAGAGGGCGAGTCTGATATTTTGGGGATATGGATAAGGCACGATGGTCCATGGCATTTCACTACCGGCGTTTCGAACACAGAAGCTCAGGTTAGGGCATACATGGGAAGAAGTCTTATCTTGATTGTTTAGCCATGCTATGCTAGCTATCAGTTGCAGTCACATATTATCCAAATCAAGCTGAACATTACCACTGCAATTAATATACTATACGACTATACGTTGCAAAGAAGACTGCAATCTAGGTATACCGGAGACATGATTTCTCTAGGTATTGCTGAGCCAGCGAGTGATTCTATGGTCATTATGGGGGAGAGATTGGAAAGGCGGAAGAACCGTTCGTGCAGCGTAGGCCGGAGGGAGGTTGTTCCGGAGAGAGCTTGCTCCGTTAGTAGTAGGCTAGTAGCTTCAGGCTAGACTAGCCGCTGGCTAGCCCCGACTGGACTAGTCGGTCAACACTACTGGACGGAGATACTCTCCACCGAGCCCAGAATGCGGATGAGCAAGACGAGGGAGCCAGGTCAGTATGCATGACGTTTCGAGCTCCACATGCAGTACATACGTGCATGCCAGTTTGAGAACATGCAATTGTTGCCTACCAACCCACCGACTCTGTGACCACCACATTTATCACAACTACCACTTCCACAATTGCACCTGTTGACTATGCCATAGCTCTATTCACCACCCATCCCGTCTACAATTAAGTGCTTCGATAACAGTGGCCCCTTGTCGCCCTTCCACACCCCACAATGTCCTTCCTCGCTTCCTGCTGTGGATATGGCCGTAAACGTGGTGACGACACCGAGCCTCTGCTCCCACGGTATGAAGACGATACTGCTCGTCAAAGAGCTCTCCACCAGAAACTGCACTCGTACCAGATGGTGAGAGCTCTTTCCAAGGGTTACATGCCATCCAATGAACAAACCATCATCAATCTTCGAACCCTCCTCGCCTCCGACCTCCTCAACCCCGGTAACGCTGAGCTGAGTGATTCAGGCCGCCTACTTGTTCGAAACTGTCGAGGCTGGCTGAAGCTATTCATCGAGCTTTTGAGAAACAAGAACAGCGAGGACCAGATCCAAGATTTTATTTGGTACCTTACAAAATCCAGAATCTCCGTCGATATCAGTGATATCGCTCAATCCGCCTCAAAGGTCAAGGCCAGGGCCGACGCTCGAGCAACTTATGATAGTTTTCGAACCGTCGGGAGTCTGCTCCTCACGAACTCGGACTTTAGGCTTTTTGTGAATGACGTTGCCACGATAGGCAGAGAAGTCCTGGCCGACACTGCGTTCTCCCTATCGGCCGCCGCAGAGAAGACCGGCAAGCAACTTGTATTGTCTGCTGAAGAAGAAAACACCCTGAAAGAGCCTGGAGCAGATGAGGGCTCTCTTCCCTCCAAGCAAGATCTCGAACAAGGGGCCGAGGAAACTGCCAAAGTCGTTAGCCAGCAGGGCGCTCAAGTTGGAAAGGATACAATCGAAAGTGCCAAGCAGAGTTTCACTGGCGCTCAAGGGGAATCCTTGCTGTACAGACTGAAACAGACCGTCATACACTTGAGAAAACGGACCGACTACCAGGACTCGGTTTCCACGATTGCGAAGCTGATCCAGAGGTATGCCGTTGCGTACTCCAGGGTTGCTGATACCGCTATCGCAACCGCGCAAGAAGATGTTGACACCAACCCAGCTTTGGATCGTGCCGTCCGTAATTTCTGGGACCTTTTGAGCAGTTTTGGTGATAAGAAGGCCTGGCAAGAACTCGAGAAATATTTCAACCAGGTGCTTAGCCATGCTCAATCTGATCCTCAGTTCGAAGATTTCATGGTCGACATTGGGAATTCAGTACAGAAGATGTTGACTGATCCCGACTTCTTTGAGAACGCCGATAAGAAAATCGAAGAACTAAAACAAAAATCTGCAAAGCTTGGGTCTGAAACCACCTTCCGCGATGATCTCGATAAACTCTTCAAGCAAACTCAGATCACACTCACTTCCGTCGTGGAAGATCAGGATGTCAATGCCCTGCTGCTGGCCACCCGCCGCATCTATAAAACGCTTTCACCGCCCAATCAGATTACAAACCCAGATCTGATAACCGATTCCCTCCACATCTTCCTTCCCTTACTCATCAGAAGCATCCAGCATATTCCCATTCCTCGTATTGAGGTGTCCGTCCCCGAAATGGATCTTCTACTAGAAAACCTGGTTCTTGAACCTGGCCGCAATGTGAACTCCACTTCTTTCTTACCTTATCGCCTTCTGGTCTCAACCCAGAATGACTTGGAGATTCGCAAAGCCCATTCCAAGAAGACTGTCTCTCGCACAAAATCCCTCATTACTGTCTCTGTCAACGGCTTGTCGGTCGCCGCCCAGGATCTGGGCTTCTGGGTTCGAGGCCACCCAGGCTTGATTCGTTTCGCTGATGAAGGGATTGCCTCATTCTCCTTGGACGAACGTGGCATTGACATCAGTATCGATATGGAAGTTGGTCGCGAACGTATCGAGCAGATCTTGACACTTCGCGGCGTGAGGGTTCACATTCACAAGCTGGACTATACACTGCGCAAAAGCAAGCTGTCATGGCTCGGTTGGCTGTTTAAGCCGTTCTTGAAACATCTCATTCGTCGATCGTTGGAAAAGACAATCGCTGAAGGCATCGTCTCGACCCTCCGCACTGCAAACAGGGAGTTAATCTTCGCACGTGAAAGACTCCGAGCAACGCGTATTGCCGAGCCACAGGACGTACTCACCTTTATCAAGGCGGTTTTGGCGAGATTAACTCCAGAAGAAGATCCTGATGTATACACCCGTGTCGGAGTCGATGCTCCACAGCAGGGAGTCTTCAAGGACATTTACACACCAGGCAGCATCGTCAAGCTATGGCATGAAGAGGCCCTGCGTGCCGAAGAAGCGGTAGCAGACGGTGAGGAGCGTGGCGGAGGCTGGAGAAATGATATCTTCGATACACCTGTGATGTAGTAAAGCTTGAATCCATGCGAGGAATGGACTACTGGGCGTTGTTCTTTGATTTTCGGTCTTTATAGCGGGTGGGCGGCGATGGAATGCAATAACATCCAATGCAGTTCGACGGGAACTTGACGCATTCCAAATTGCGTATACCTCCCATACCTGTTTTCGCGATTGTCAAAATACTTGGTGTCCACGAACACGAACTCGAACAGAATGTACACATAATTAAAGGACGCACAGGCATATACGTAACAGGAACCTGTACTGTATGCAGCGTCCGCTCCCATCCAACAGAGTGGTAGTAATCACCATATTATCCGGCCGTCAGGTGAATATGACTACTTGTCGTTTTTCTCCTCAGACAACCCCCTTAGCTCCACAGGCGGACACCGTCACGAGCGAGCAATGGAGCGACGATGTACGTGAGGTTCACATGACACGCAAGGCCGGTGAACGCACCCAAGGCTGGCCGATTACTTAAGCAGCCCCCCTTTTTTTCGTGTCACCTTTTTCTGGCAGGTACTCCTTCCTCGATAGTCCATTATCCAATTCTCGAAACAGCACCATTGACGACAAGGCAGCCTCTATGAATCAATGCCTGCCCACCTCGCCTCTCCTCTCTTTCTCCCCTCTCTTGTTTGCAGTATACTCAGACAATGGGGTGAACTTGTTCCGGGAAGGGAGCAGGTAGCATGGGTGTCTGAGTCTGCACTTGGGTGGCTTGTCCTAGACATGTTTCCGTCTCTGTCTTCGCCGTCGTTGTTTTCATTGTTGCTGTGGTCCTCATGGCCATGCTTGGCTATCGACCAGCAGCAGTGCGCGACTTGCGAATGCTCCCAGGCAGGTCAGCACGCCCCGATGAGCAAGACATCACACGAAATCATCACAACCCACCCCGGGTGGTTGAGGTAGGCAGTGCGGTCTGGTCTCACGGGGCGATGTCTTGCGAAAGCCTTCTTTTGTTTCTCGGCGAGATCGATCTTGGACAAGAGTTTCACACTTGCCCGTCCCACCGCTATCAACTTCCCACTGTCTCTCATTCATTGTAGTTGAATTTCGTCCACCAACACATTATAAATGATGCGCAACTCACAACAGCTGCATGTTGTGCTCTTCCAATCGCCTTGCCTCGCACGCACAGCCTCGCCTAGCACATGGAGATGCCGATCAGTGCCCACAAGGTCCCAGATGGGGCTGACGACGAGAACAAGGCTGACGACAATGTTGCAACCAAACGCCAACTCAAAATGGAAGCCGAGGACTTGAGGCACATCATTGACACCCTCCAGCTCACAGGAAATACGAAACTAAACCTTCAAAACTTTGTCAACATTGACTGGCCCCCTTTCGGTCCACCATTTGTGGGAGGCACCCCACCGTCGACCTCAGAGGGAGGATATGCAGTCATACGCTTGCTGGCAGACCTTCATTTTCGAGAGCTGGAGTCCCGCTTGGCGAAGGAGGATGTCTCGGCGCTGACACAAGAGCTCAACTCCACCAAAGAGAAGCTCAAGGATGTTGAAGGCTATCATAAAGCCAAGGTTACCCGGCTCTCAAACCTACTCAACGCAGAGACTAAAGATACTCTGCGCTTCACAGGCGATTACCTGCAGCTCCGCATGAAATTTGGTGCAGCACTCCACCGTGGACACCACCTCAAACAAGAGAATGAGAAACTCAAGGCCAACAATACATCCCTACAGTTGAGGGCCAAGGAGGGCCAAGCTGTAGCTGATGAGGCGGCAAAGGTGAAGGAAGAAGTCTTATACCTCAGAGGAAAAGTCCAAGCTCTGAACAATCTCAAGCACGAAAACATCCAACTGAAGAAACAGAAAGAGCGTTCACGCATCAAACAGCGAGATGAAGAAATACAGCAGTTGTGTGCAGAACTTGACGAGCTGCAAACTTCCTTGGTGGAAAAGAGCTTGACACACGCGCCAAATGATGAAACTTTGACCCAGCGCTACTTCAGAACACTAAAGACCACGAGCTCGAAGCTGACGGCAATGTCCCAAAGAATCTCCGCCATGACTGACGCCGACAGAGCGGGTGCAGGCTGGTGCCTCGTCGAGCAACAAGAGAATGTAGTCAAGGCTCACACCCGTGACATAATCAAGGATATTGACCAGAGCCTTGCTCTTGGCGGCGAAGCTGGCAGAGGGCAGGCTCGGGAACTCGATGAAAATGAATTTCCCGCCTTGGGTGCAAGCTTGAAGACCACCACGGCAGCAATTGCTGGCAGCAGTGGTGCTCCGTGGGGAAGTTCCAGTCGGTCCCCGGCCCCAGCTGGACGGGGCGTCAGCGACGCAACAGCAGACGACCGCGACCAAGGCTGGACAACAGTCAGCACCCGGACGTCTCCTCGGAAACTCAAGCACGATCCTATCGACACCGCTGCCAATCCCACCGCGAGTGCCAGCACTACCTCCAACAAGAATCGCGTCGGCCAGAAATCCAAGACCTAGATCGCAAAAGCCATCAAAAAGGATCTTTTACTTGCTTCGTTGGTTGATGTCGGGCCTGAGATCTGAAATCTGGTCGCGTATGGGCATGAGGCTAGCTGGGCGAGACAGAGTATCATTATAAGGAAGGGGAGATGTGATCCGTGTTTTCGATATTTTCTTTTGTCAGTTGCATGCCATCCACGGGCCTCAAATCCAAAAAGGGGGTAATTGGATCGATTCAAGGTATTCCGGATTGGGATTTTCTCTTTTGGGTTTGGAGATAACGAAATCGGATCTCACTTGAGGGATTGTTGTGAGCGGTCGCGCTGGCGAAGGGGTCATCAGACGGAGTTTGATGAACTACCTGTCTCTCTGACTAAAGCCACTGATACCGCCCGCCAAGACCCTTTCATTCCAGCCTTCTACGCAATGCATGTCGTGCATTGAATCATACCATACCCTGGTAGCTAGCCAACTGGTCACCCCTAGGTAGCAAGGTAGCAAGTTGAGAATTAATATTTTCTTTGAACTTGGATGTCAGAGCGCAGACAAGGCCCGTGCTACCGATGAATAGCTTAAAGACTTGACTAGGTAGGTCGTGATCGCTGGGCCTGGCGGTCATGGAACGACTGTGTTTCTTCTCCCAGACGCAAACGCCTTCGATGGCCCTAAGCGCCTATTGACCTATGCCTAGGTAGTATTACTAAACAACTCACCAGCTAATTCCCGAACCGTGAACCATCACCATTGCTTTTCACTCCGAGGCAGCATGGCCTCTTTGAAGACATGTCATAGAAACGACCCGCGCCGCCGTTGCCATCAAGGACCGTGTGCCTTGGTTACCCCAGTCTAACCCCATGAGTCGGCCATCTAGGTATACATGTGGAAAAAGAAAATAGAGAACTCGTGGGTCGTCCCGATCTGCGGTTGTGGCGATAACCCCGATCCTGCTCCTCAAGGTACGAACACCAATCGCTAATTACAATAAAATTCGTCTTGTCTGTTCCATGAGTTCTAGAGGAGTCATGATTGATATCATGAAAATTCGTCATCATTGGGCATGAAAAACCCCGGGTCGTGCTCCTGTCGGGAGCCAATTCCCTTGCGGCCGTGGTGTCTAATCGACACGATCGCGTGATTCAGGCCAAGATCGGCTCTCAATAGACTGGTGCAATCCGGAAGATGTTCAATCATTGTTGTTGTCGCTTGGGAGTTTTATTGTCTGCGCCCAGCACGGAGTTCTTGAGTCCCGCCCAACCTTTCTTGAGTGAGCTCTTGATCTTGTCGCCTGTTGATTGATTGAGCTTGTTGCTGAGCTCGCGGTACGAGTACATTTCTGCCCAGCAATCCCGGCCCCACTCACACCCTGCCATATTGACGAGGAAATCGCGCTCGTCCTCATTGTAATGAAAGCGTGAATTGAGGAGAGGGTTCTCTCCTGTCTTAGCTTCCCCACCACAAGCTCCAGGAGGAAAAGAATTAATCTTTCGTTGCGCAATGAAAGAAAAATGTGTTCTCATGTACGGTTGAGATGCATAGAGGTGTTCTAAGGCGTCCTGCTCTTTGTGTTCCCAGTCCATATGCATTTGTTCATACAGAACAGGGTCCCACCACATGTCGAGCAATCGATCAGTGAATGAGGACCTTCGAACGAAGAAAGATCCCAGGTTAAACCCGTCACAATCTTGAGGTATGATGATGTCGATGGAGGATGTGAGGTTGTCTCCCGTTGGCGATCTGGCTACGAAATCGAGAAAGTCCGTTTCCGGTGGATGTGTGAGATTGAGTGGATTGTACACATTAATGTCTCGGTAGACGTTGTTTGCGAGGTCGGCGAAAATGTGCGACTGTAACGAATAAGATGGTTCCATAATGAAGGTATTCAAATCGAGCCACCAGAACCTGGAGTCAACAGGTTAGTACGGGGGGTTGGGCAAAGTTCCGACTTCTCCTACCACTCAGCCTTGGGGTATTTTGCCATGGCATTGCGAACAAGGTCAACCTTCTCCCAGCTCTCTCTCCATTCGTGGGCATATCTCTTCTTGGTGCTCATGTCGCTGACCTCCAAATGGTAGCCCCAGCGGTCGGCATATTTCCTCTTATTCTTAATACTATCCCGCTCGATGGCCCACTCCCTCGGACCTTTCCATTCCATTACACCTCCACCTTCGTTGGCTCCCAGGATGATGACGAATTTACTTCCGCCGCCTAGCCGAGAACTACTGCGGTATTTGCCTCGAACATCTGTAATCAAACGTTAGCGTGAGAACAACGAAAGACCCGAACCAGGCCCCTACTTGTTTGTGACATGATGACAGTTGTCAGTGTGACGACAGACAGAATAATAAAAAGAAACTTGAATTTTCGTAGGACATTGCCAACGAAAGTTTTCAGCTTGGACAAGGCACTTCCACCTCTTGGAGTCCACCGACTCCGGCCCAGTTTCTCGGGATCTTTCCAATTCGACGACAGAGGTGTATATGGACTGTTGAAAACTGGTAATGTGGATATCTTCCTCTTGGATCTTTGAAAGAACCCTTCATTTTTGGTTTGGATGCTAGGATAGCCTCTGAGTTGGGCACTTCTCGCCTTGGCTGCAGCCCATTGATCATCGCTATTACTGAAGCCGTTGACGTTGCCATATAGACTGTTGGGCGTCGAACTGCGGTCGGTCAAACCTCTTGAAGTCCATCCTCCATTTGGTAGTGGTGACGGAGACCTCGACAGGGACATTTGTGCTTCCGGAGACAGGCTTCGAAGGGGAATAGAGAGACGTCGGACAGACACACATTCAGGGGATTCTCAGGAAGGAAACGGAAGGCGACACTTGTAGACACGTCGACACCGGAGAAGGAAAACTAAAACCAAATGTCCGTTGGGAGTGAAGTGGAGAAGCATTGGTTGATGAAACAGATCAGCGATCCATTGTCGGGAGTGTGCAAGGACAGGGACAACGGAATGACTGGGATGAAGACACGCCTAACGAATCGGTCTTGATCCAATGCACATGCCCGACAGGAACGGCGTGGCCTGGATCTGAGAAGCAAAGGGAGATGTTGATATCTCGTGGAATTCACCAGTCTTCAAGTTGATGGGAGCGGAGGTTCAGCGCAGTTTGCGGCCAGAGGCAGGCGCAGGCGGAAATCCATATGGAGTCAAGGTTGACGCTGCTTTCTTCCGGCTGGATTTGTCCTGTCCGCTTCAAGACGGATATCCCGCCGCCTTAAGCCAGGACGTGACACACCTTATTTATACTTCGACAACCCAAAGCCATCCTTTACAGCAAATACTTGGTCAGAAAGAAATCGAGTGCTGGAAGGATGTTTCACTTAAAGCGTTTGATTTGCCCACGTAGCCGTGCTCCGTGAGGAGACTTCTTGTACATAGCCCACGATATCTGAGGCATCATCTGGTGGAGAAAACACAAGAAAGTCTGCATGCTGGAAGTATATGAAGAAGTTCCTCCAACAAGGATGGTCCAGCAGTTGAATTGACTATCAGCAGTAGATGCTTACTAGATTGTAGGAAAGGTATCCAGCGGGCTCCAGATTCCTGGCATCTGTGTGACAGTTGAAGATATCCTCGCAAGATTGGACAGTCATGGCACTGTGCATCATCCAACTGCGTTCGCACTCTTGCCAAGGTCGTTCTGGAAGTGCCTGGAACAGTGCCACGTTTCCATTACTCGACCAGTGACGCCACGTTCTGCAAGAATTCTCTTAGTTGGCCATAAGCGTTGTGAGATGCTCCGACAACTTGTTAACGCCTCTCTCGGTTGTTGTCGCGTAGAGACAATGGCGTGCTCCATAGGTTGCCGAAACCAATAATGCGGTGCTTTGCCTAGTATGTTGTGGTCTCAGTCCAGCTTAAAAGTGAACCATCATCTTCGGGGTGAGCATATGAGCATTTGAAAATTTTTGTCTGTGCTTATTGTAGACTATTAAGACATCTGCAACCTTGAAGCGAATACTTTCCCTCGCACGGGAGCTCCAGGGTTCTGCTGAGGACTGTTCCTATCAGGGCACCGCAGCTTCACGCACTGAAGCTCAGCCACTGTGATGGCACAATGGGGCCGACATACTCCGTACACGGCAGCTGTCCGGTACCTGCCAAGGGTCGGGGAAATAACACCTGGGACCTGCAGGGATCAACAGCCTAGTCGCCTCAGGCTTGACAGGGACCATTAACGAGGACAGTACGGAGTACTCCGTACTCCGTGCCATTGATCAGAGCAGCCAATGGTTCACTTGTACATCAGCTAATGGAGCCGGCCCGCGCGTATCGGCATTCCTCAGTTCGGAGAACAACCTTTCGTCCTCTTTCAAGTTCAGAGTGACAAGACACGCCTCAACAAACGATGTTGAGCAATTCGAGTTTGCTGTCTAAGGCGGAAGAAAGAATCACAACCAAAATTAGTTGTAACGACGGCCTGTCTGGGCAAACGCAATCCAGCATCATTCAGAATAGGGCCGCTAAGGTTGACATCGAAGCTACTGTCCAGGCTCGACGGGAAAATATATCTCTATCAACACTCTACTCCGTGGGAAGCATAGCCTATGTCGAAATGCAATAATAACGTCGTTTACCGAATAGTTAGTCTTCCGGAATGGCTCGTCTTGGAATGAGGATCTCCACTTACCATTCCTCTGCCAATCTTGCATTCTAAATTGTTCAAAGCGAAGGGATCATTCGGCACGATGCCCGTCCACCGCGTGGCAACTAAACTCGATCTGCTTTCTCGTGAATCGAGAGCCTGCATTCTCCATATATATTGGGAAATTCTTCGACCTCGACTGTGCCTCTCTCATCCTGCATCCCAACTTTCTCTTCTCACAAACATCCCATTATTGAACGATGTACGTTTTCTATCTTTTGACAGCTGCGGTGGCGGCGTTCGCACTGCCTCAAGACTCGACAACATCAGTGGACTCGGTAGATTCGACATCAACAAAGCTTCAGAATGTCAACTATGGTGCATTCACACAAACGGCCACCTATTCTGTAGCCAATCAACTGGGGTTCTTCAAGGCATATGGCCTCAATGTCACCTACCTCCAGGTTCCAAACTCAACATATGGTTACAACCAGCTACTCAATGGCGGCTACGATATCATGACAGGCACTATTGACAATGCCGTCAATCTACGTTTCAACCAGCAACAACCTCTCACTGTGACTGGTCAGCTTGATGGCGGGCCGGAATTGACCATTGCCTCCATCGCTTCCATTACCTCCATAACCCAGCTCAAAGGAAAGGCGCTCATGGTCGACTCACCCATCAGTGGTTACGCATACATTCTTCGAAAAGTACTAGCCCTCCACGGCCTGTATCTCGAGAACGGCGACTATACTTTCCAGGTAAGAAACACGCACGTGCAGGTGGATCTCCCTACTTACCCTCGCTAGGTTGTTGGTTCAACTGTGATCCGTTATGCGGACCTTGTAGCTGGAAAGCTTCCAGACGGCACACCAGTCTACGCCACAATCTTCACATATCCATTCACAAGCCAGGCAGGCGATGTGCCAGCGGCTCAGCGTCCCAACATCCTTGCCAAGATTTCCGATTTCATCCAGCCATTCTCTTCATCAGCGTTCACTGTCCGTGAAGCGGCACTTAGCAACAGTACGCAGCGGATTCTCCTCAGAAAGTTCATGTCTGCCATGTATGCCGCGAACAAATACCTTGCCAGCGTTGCGAACAAAAAGTGTTCCATCACTGCGATCTCCAAGCAACTCAATGTCTCTACATCCGTGGCAACCTCGGCATACACCTCAGCCAATGACCCCATCACCGGCGAGACTTCCTCTCCAGGTGGTAACTTCACTGTAAACCGACAAGGACTTCTCAACGTCATCGATGTTCGAGGCCAATTTGGCGGTTTTGCATCAGTTTCTCCCAACTTCAACTACGCCGAGGCAATTCTCCCTGGGGAGGGAAAACTCATCGATTATACTCTGCGGGATGAAGCAGTGAAGAGTCTTGTTTCGTTCACCGCGAAATGTTAAAATTAGAGAGAGTAGCGCCGTTTTTGACGCTCATATCGAACCTATGACCTATACATGGAGAATGTCGTGCGCAAGGGGCTCGTAGTGCCCTGCACAGTAATATAGTAATCCTAATAGACTTTTATCAAGCCAATTGAAAGCGCTCCATCTTTTCAAATCCCAACCGTCAGTACTTATGCACGTGCAGGGGCGATCGTGGTTGACTCACTTTGCCAATAACTTCAACAAGGCGAGTAGCGATGGGTGCTTCCTGCAAAACGTCCTGCGGTACGGAGTACGTGACAAGGTATACATGATACAACAGAGCTTCGGGCGAAATGCCAAACTTGCACATCGGCAACAGACTTTGAGCATGATTAGCGGTGGCCTTACAAGGCTATCCCTGATCAAATCTCCATACGGATGCTTCATTCTCCGTCCTAATCAGGGAAGCTCGAACCTGCTCAGTCCGAGTACTTCGTCCTAGGCTTGCTGGCTATCGAGTACGGAGTACCTCCTCAAAACTCTGCGATCGAGTTCCAGGACGGGTGCAATAAATCGAATCTGGGATCCTGCTATGCTTCTCGTAAGAGACTAACAGTCACGCCTCATAATTGTGCCCACCCCGCTATTCATGAGTTTCCGTGAGAGTTGTCTGCGTAGGGAGCATCCGCCATCGGCATGGAAAACAGCTTGTGCCCAGATCAAATGCAACTACTGGTATGGAGTACCTGTAGTGGTGGTGGAGCTCACCACCGGCACAGCCACACAGCTCATCTAGACTTGGGATAAAGTTCGACAAGAGTCCTAGCACGGAATCAAGCGCCATCAAGAGAACAATCCCGATTCTTGATCAATCTTAATTAGAAAGTAACGTTCACTGGACAGGTTCTGCCAGGGCTGGGGGAGAGATGGCGCGCCCCATGTGAGACCATGGTGTGGCGCTATAAGCGGGAACGTAAGCATTCTGTCCCAGGAACGGTAATGATCCGCCAACGGCCTTGCGGGGAAGATGAGCCAGGGATCCGGAACGTCGCCCTCTCTTCGATTGCGGCTAGCTTGCAAAGAATCAATGGCAGTCGATCCTGTCAGAGACTTGGGAGAGCTGCTGAACCGTCCAAGGAGTCATAATCTGGACACACACCCCTGCTTGACACACGAGCGACCGACGTTGGAATGCCGAAATCAACACATCGATGGGGCTATGGAAGATACTCCCGTGAACGGCCATGGGCTCACGTCGTGGCTCGCCTTAGAGACGAAAAACAAGCCAGGATGCTTCGCTGAGGTGGGTTTGATATGTTGGGAAATGGACAAAGGATGCCATGACAAGCGGACATCCAGCCCAGTCCTAACAACCCTTAAATCGAGGATACAATATTCCTGTCACGTGTAAGCCTTTGCTTAGCTGCAGTGACTCGCCAGCGAAACTGAAGATTGTATCTCCTAAGAGAGTTCGCACCCGCCCATCCTTGATCACGATCCTCTGATATGACACCCCTCCAAGGCATCCATGAGCGAAACAGCACGAAGCCAAACAGCACCGGAAAGAGTCTCTTGCAATTGCTGGTGGAGATGCTCGGCATGATCTACAAATGCTACTGCTGATTACCGGCCCTCGTCTCGCACCAACGGTTCTCAACCCGGCATACTCCGTTCGGCAGCCTGGTATTTCGTCGAGTCTCGACCGTCTCCACGTCCTCGGGATGGCAGATCCTTGCTCTTGGGAGCTTTCTGCTTCGATTCTTGCATGCAGGACTAGGAACTCCGTGCCATACTACTACCCTTCTGGCAAACCGAGAGAGGCTACTCTGCTCATTTCTAATGCAGGCTTCATGCAATTAGCGGAACCAGACTGCTGTTAGATCGGCCTAGGTGTTGTAACTTTGGTTCACTCCCAAAGCCTGGGGCAACAGTGATGGCCCGCTACCGATACTCTCGCACTGATTATCGGCCTATGAGTACATGTCGCTTTTCCGCTGTGCAATACCTCGTTCCATCATGTGTTCCTGCAAGAAGAGCACTCAAGCTCGGGGCACCTTGTAGTAGCCCCAAGTCTTAGGAGAGCAGACATGCACGAATATCACGCTGTATTTAGTAATTTACGAGGTGCATACAGCTACATGCTATGTGTTATTCTACTATCCTCCATACAGGGAGAGCAAAGCGTGTTTCAACCCTCGCAAATCCTGGATAGTGGGTTTAAGCGAAGCCGCCTTCCTCTTGCATATGAGGTCCTAGGCGGGCGTGCACTGAAATCACAATCAGGTCACACCGGCCTTGGCTCGCTCGAATCAATGGTGTCTTCAAAGACTGTTTTAGTGCGCAAGGGACGTAAGTCTCTCCAGTCTGGTACCTGGCACATAGCGCTGTCCCCATTCCTCCTCTAATCCTGACTCCTGCAATTGCACTTCTAGCCAGGGGCCCCATATTGAGCACTACAGTCTCTCAAAGGTCTAAGCCGTTAGCAGGACATTTCTCGCAAATGCGACAAAATCACCGCCTTGCCCCAATGCCCTCCGTTGCAGCCTGGTGTTTTCACTCTACCCTGCTCTCGAGGATTTGATACTATTTGCATTGTGTAGTTGGCCATGATAGAACCACGGGCTGCCGCCGGGGTACCACCCAACCCTCATGGGCAGCAACTTGCAAATGTCAGTATCATCATGTGCGCTCTTGCCGGTGTGACCGTCATCGCAAGGCTTTGCGTTCGGATTTTCATGCAACGGAATACTGGCTGGGATGACTACACCCTTATCGCATCTTTGGTAAGAGTCTCTATATCCATCTTCGGTCTTGGTCACTGACTGCTTCAGGCCTTGGCCATTGGGATGACGATCTGCTTCAATTATGGTCGGCATTTTATTCTGCAGGCATCTAACTTACGGCTGACTTGAACGCAGAGGTATATTACGGCATGGGTCTGCATACTCATGAACTTGATGCGGCCAACAAGGTCAAAGCATTCTTGGTGAGGGACTCTAAAGCCCACGAACAGTGAACACACCGACTAATGGCTATCAGTGGCTGTGGGTCGCTCAACTACTATATAAATTTGCCAATGGCATGACCAAAATTTCTCTTGTCTTGTTATACCTGAGAATCTTCCCGAGCCGAATATTCAAGATGATTTCCTGGGGCGTCATCGCATTTGTGATTTGTTACTGTACTGCTGCAGTATGCACAAGTATCTGGCAGTGCGAGTATGTCTCGCCGCTTTGCTATAATCAAGCGGGAGAAGCTGACTGAATCTATAGTCCCATCGAGAAAGCCTGGAGGAAAACTCTTCCAGGTCACTGTATCAAGATCGGTATCCTGTGGTACGTGAACTCAGTGTTCACCCTCCTAGCCGATCTGATGCTCATCATCCTCCCAATGAATCAAATTGTGCGCCTGAAATTACCACTTTCTCAGAAGATCGGATTAGCCTTCGTATTCAGTCTAGGAATATTGTACGCTCTTCATCCTGACCAGACCAGGTAGACCATGCTAACAACATTTCAGCGTCATGGCTTGCACCATTATTAGATGTGTGGCTTTGGGCCCAACAGTCTCTCAAAATGACTCAGTCTGTATGTCGTCCACGTCGACCCATAATGCTGCATTCCATCAAGATCAGTCAACTAACGATCGTGTTCCAGATTACCAAGCCAAGTCTAACAGCTGGACATTTCTCGAAGTCGACGTCTCCATAATTTGCGCGGCTCTGCCCATCCTCAAAGCCCCCTTGAGCAAACTGTTCCCACGTCTCTGGGGCAACAGAACAACAGCTGCAGAAACTGGTGCTTCTGGTTCCGGCAGAGTCAGCCATGGAGGTCACAACATCGGGATGAAGAGCTACGGCGACTCTCAGATTCGATCCGGCCACCGACATTCGCGAAATCTCACCAACAACAACGATCCTGAAAGTGACGAGGAGGGCATGTTGGACTCAAAAGGCATTCGTAAGACAACAAATATAACTTTCGACTATGAAGAGGGGGAATCAATGAAGGGTTCGGAGAAAAGAGGCGTTGGTGCGTTCGACTTCGAACTCAACCAAGACATTTCGCGAAGCCGCTGATTGGGAGATCACAACACCGTGCTGCATGCAGGCACTACTGTGTCTGCCATCCAAAGACCAGACGATATCAATAGCACTAAAAACCAGCAACGAACAGGGAGATGCTCGACAGCTAACCCAGGAAGCATCATTTAGTATTTGAACACAACATTGCCGGACATTACGAGCGTCACCAAGTATCCACCCACCCATGCCACAGCTCATACAGAGTGACAATGCAATTGTCCTTGAACATTAATGTATCATGCACAACGACGAGAAAATCTCAACAAAGCGTTTGTTTGGTTTTTTTGTGGTATCAAACCAGCTTCCATTGATGTGTATAATAACAGTTGCCCACCACGGAAACTAGGGAGAAAAGAATCTACATCTTGGAGGCTACACAGTCTCTTTCAATCCAAATATGACGAGGCCGATTACCTTGGAAGAAAGCCTCCATCCGTATATGTTTGCGCACGTGCTCGTTGTGTTTTGATACCTTAGAAGTCAACTTGCTGCTACTATGTGTTAGGTAGAGCGTTGGGCCGCTGGATAGCGGGTCGACCATCTTCTCCCTTATTCGCAAGACCTAAGAAATTTGAGGGATCCGTCCTGCCCAGCTCTGCGGCCCACGGATCCGATGCCCTGTACGACGCACTCGCCACGGAGCTGATTAAGGGGGCTTAGATGGATTCTCTCGAATCGCCAGAGTGCCGACCTTGACGGGTGGGCAAAGTAGAAGCAGACCGGCGATTCGTAAACTCCTTGTTTCACTCGTCGCGAACCAAGTATGATTGCTGATCTCGAATTTGGATTTACACTATTGGGCTATTTGCTTGACGAGCTAATATGCAGAGCACTACGAGTAAGTATCCATGCTAGAAGTATCATCGCCAGTCGGTATCGGCCTCGGTTTGACAAGAAGTTTTTGCATTTTGGTTGTCGGTGTCTGTGATATCGGAGGACGCGACCTTGAATGCTGGGGGTGCAAATGATGTGGGTGTTGGATGGCTACTTTGCGGGATCGAACTTTGAGGTCGGTGGGTGCGATCAGTGGAAGGCTATCTTGCTGTTGTGCCTGACTTGGACCCTTTCTGGCGGGCCTGGATGACATACAGCATCGTCCCACCTCACATTCAAAGTGGTTTCTGCTATACTGGAGGAACGTGGATCTAGCGACGTTTCCCCTGCCGATATGCGGTCGACCTGGCCGTTGGCACCGGACGAAGGTGCAAAGCCTTGACTGTTGAGAATCTGTGACCACCAAGAAGTTCCACTTTCCTCAGCCGATATTGAACGTCCTTCTGAAACCAGATTCCCATATTCCAAGGTCAGTGCTTTCTATAATCTTTCATCGATAAGCATTACCTGAGCTGAGGCCTGGAACTCAGGTGCGTCAACCTTCCCTACAGCGTACCTGTCAGGATATTCTTTTGTCGTTTATGCGGCCTGACTGGTTACGAGGCCGGACGCAGCTGCTAGTCCTTCGTGACCTGTGCCCCTGAGTTCTTGTTTGAATGACAGTGATATTTAGTTACAGTATGATTTCTAGTTCAGAGGCTCATAATTCGAGAATTGACAACGGACGTTCTGCGCTATGTGACAAAGCCCGTACCACCAATGCGGCCCGGCTCGCGAATGCTCCGATTCCCCCGTCTAGATTCGTGCCTCTGCCGCAGCCGAGTGCTGTAGCAATTCATGGTTTCTGATTACTTTCCACCGTCATGTTACGAGGTTGTTTTTGATAGTACATGGCTGATTGTCCATGGTATGCTTCGCGACCAGCGGGCCGGCCGATGATCGTTCCTGGTTGACTTTTGTTGCGTAGATGATACTCCTCTGCTTCATGTTTCATGCCCGATGATGCATGGTTTGCACAGCACCAGCGGCACATCCATGTCAAGGGAAACCCTCCATCGTTCACATATTGGGAAGCTGAGTAGCTGTGAGTCTCCCTCATGGTGCCGCGAGATCTGCCGATGCGAACTAACTGATGAAGGCGATGGCACCGACTACCATCGACTGAATACGTTTGAGTTTGAATAATGAAATTGGACCAATGCAGCCTCGGCTTTATTTGAGAAGAGGTGAGTCATCCGGGAATCTAAGATTCAAAGCTCTGATCTGATGTGACGTTGACGTGGAGTTGGGGTGTCAGCGCCAAGGAATATCTCGTACTCGTAATTCCCGAGCCTCGTTCTCGTATTACTCATTCGGTAATTACCTGACCCCGTAGCTGCCAGTACGGAGCGAATATTCTGTCCCTTGTACCAATTGCTCGCATTGGAAAATGGCTCGGACCGTAATTATGTGGACGTTCATCCAGCCCGCTCTTCGTCTTAGTCTTCTCATTTCAGCTCACGCTTCTAGACGGTACAAGCATTCACAGGGCTTCTTCATTGACTACAATTGAGGTCTTCGAAGTCCGCACATTCAAACTCGATAGGGAGTCACTACAGCCTTCTGCGGTGCAAATATTGTGCTTGGACGACAATTGAGAATCAGGGGTTTGATTGTTCAAAAAACGCTCTCATGTGTATTGGCTCCCAGAATGCAGGTCAACTCATACTGTCGCCGAGCGATTCAATGACTTCCAGCGTTTAGTTGGAATATCGCCTCAAGCGCAGCTTGATGGAACTCCGAAGTGCTGATTACTGATTCGTCATATCGAATGCTCAATAGAAGAGTAGCCTCGGGCTTTGGAGCCACTTATCCTGCCTGGAGACCAGGGACTAGTCGCACAAGAAACAAGTATTCCGCATGCCTGAACTTTACAGGGATCTCGTGTATATTCGCGTCCAAAGCCACAGGGTAGACGACTTTTCATGCAGAGCATTAGTGAATCAATTTTCACTCTCCGGTCAAGAAACACCCTGTTGACGGCAACAGCGAGGTCATCGAGTTGATTGGTGGCATATTTTACGCGGTTCCCTGCAATTGCTCTCCCTTGGAATTTTGCTTGACTGGATGCTTTGTGGGCGACTTCATTCATGACAAAGGCTTGTGCTACCTGCGCCCAGGAAGGTCCAGCTGGGAGTGTGTAGACGCAGAATCGAGGAAAATTTCCCACATCGTTTTACCACCTCGAACGCGCTCAACACTTGGATCCGCCCCCATATTCAAGGAAAACAGTGGCAGCTGAGTCCAGAGGCATGGACAGGGATATCATGAACAAGATCCAAAGATGTGGCCAAATTGGTTGAGACAGAAGAGGAGATCAGCAAAGATCATCTTTTCCCAAGTAGCTATCATGAAAGTTCGGTTGGCGTGATTCAATGGTCGTCAAAAGGGTCGTACTCGGCGTACAATGCGCTAGTCGACCAGCCTCAACAAGCACCTCCTCTTCCGATCATTGAGCGCTGGAGATCTGCTTGCCGCGGTCTCTGATATGATCTGAGCTTTTTGAGGAGAGGCCCAGCGACAGGCGCTCATCTCTCGAGCATGACAACTTGACAAGATCGGGCTCCTTTTTCAGAGGCAGATGGGCATATTGGGTAAACTTCACCTATGCTTGGGACCATTCTTCTGCATCATCAAGAGAACATCCCATTCAAAGTTCGCCTGTGCCAAGGGTCAAAATGAACTCCTGAGTCCACTGGGGCGCAGTCAAGCATAAAGAGCAAACGTTTATATCACTCCGCTCGGGCCATCCGTGCCGCATTCCGAACCACGTTCCGCTGTACCCACGTTCCAGGGCCCGCTGCAGGTACCTAATCCGCTTGCACGGTTTTGATCTGGCTTTTAGTCTTTGGCATTGGCCAAATCGAGTAAGCCCAAGCCACAAGTGCGGTTCAAGGTTTGGGTTGCGAGTGGCTTCAAATGTACACAATATGGCGGCGGAACACAATTTCCGCACCACGCTGTGGCAGTGCTAATGCTACACATCGATCTATTGGGGTTAAGGACAGCCGAATACGCTCAAGTAACGTAGCGTACGCCTGTACATGGGCTAATAGCTGATTGACGCCAGACATAGACACATTAATACTCTCCTATGCAGATGGTATAACTCTTGGGTTACATTGTGACGTCGTCGAGTCCGCCAGAAGGCTCTGCTATTCGAACCTTCGTTTTAACATAAGCTCCATCTGAGAGACTTGTAGTACCGGCTTGGCAGCCAGCGAGAATGATACTCCTTGTCAGCCTGGTTCCGCTGGTACTCCTTTCTGGAATGGCCGTCACATTTACTGCCGCCACTGCCAGAATCCGTGGCAAGGGTAAGTTGGGCGCAGCGGAATGGCACAAGGCTGTCATGACGGCCCTGCCTAGGCCATTGTCCTTGCTCGGCAAGAGTGGGCTTGTGGCTCCCTTCAAGGCTGACGGCATAACTTCAACTTTGCAGCCAGCCTCGTTCAAGCGATGTAGAGACTGGTGGCCTGCTAAGGTGAAGGTCCAAGCATCCAAGGAATGGGAAAAAAGGAATAGCGCCTGGGCAGAGCTTCTACAATAGGTCATAGTAGCGTCTTCGAAAACGGAAATTTCAAATCCCAAGCGTATACAACATGCTCCACCCTGCGTAAAGGGTTAGCAATGCCACTCAGTTAATACGAAATGGAACCACACGTCAATCTCGCTATGGCTCTATATAGCTGCAGCCTTTTCGCACATCTACGAAATATGTTGCACTGTTCAAACCGGAAACCTGTATACTACCACCACCATGGCCATAAAATTGCTCGCTCTCGCTTCCCTTTTCCCCCTCCATATTTGGGCTTCGCCAGCGGGGGACTCAAGACCTCATGGGGAGTGCAAACAGCTCAATGTCTCTGTCACCGCTTCGTCGCATGGATACAAGTTTGATATTCCCAGAGTCGACAACGACATCGACGCCACAGCCTGGGCCCTCAATTTCGATACCTGGAGCAACAAGCCGATGCCCGAGCCGGTCCTTCAAAACACAACCATTTCCGGCACTTATAACATCCATGCCCAAATCTGTACTCCTAAATCCGGCGGAGACGTCCTTCAAATCGCAACGCACGGTGCGTACTACGATGGGAGATACTGGGATGCGAAGCTCGAAGGGCATTCATATGTCAATGCCGCTCTAGAAGCCGGATACTCAATCCTCACCTACGACCGGCTGGGGACAGGTCTGTCCGATCACCCCGACGCTTACACCGTGGTCCAAGCACAGTACGAACTCGAGATCCTCCGAGAATTGACCATGATGGCACGGAGCGGTGCATTCGGTGTGCAGCCTAAGAAAATCGTGCATGTCGGGCACAGCTTCGGGTCGATCGTCAGCACGGCCTTCATCGCCACGTACCCAGACTTGAGCGATGGTGCCATTATCACCGGCTACGTGCTCAACAAGTACTTGGGCGCAGTTGGCAGGTCGTCTTGGAGCGTACAGCACTCCGCCGGCTGGCCCAGTGGCTATGTGACCATGCAAAAGAGCGGCATCCACTCGACCTTCTTCGGCGGCGGCTTTACTTCAGATCTACTCGACTACGGCGATGCGATCAAATCGCCTACCGCTGTTGCCGAAATCACTTCTGGCGGTTTCCTTGTCATGGCTTCGGGTCCTTTCAAGGGTCCGATACACTATATCCTGCCCGAGCTGGATTTCTTCATTTGTGCCGGTGACTGCAAGAATGTCACCAGCCTCGAGGCACTCCAGCACACGTTTCCCAATGCGAGTGCCATCCAGCTCGATATCCAGCCCAACACTGGCCATGCTTTGCCGCTCCACAAAAATGCCACGGCTGGGTTTCAGGTTTCATTTGATTTCTTGAACAAGCACGGCTTGTAGTAGCCGGGGTGGTCTAGATATGGTGCGACATGCATTGTCCAATGGATCGGTGCTTGATTCGGTGCTTGGACTCTTGGAGGATGTAGACATGGAACAAGGGGGCTCATATCATTCGAGAAAGAACCAGTGGGATTAGCGAAGGACATGGACCAATATATCTGCGATGGAAATATGGAAATTTTTGGGTAGTAGCGTTCGCTTTGTTTAGTACACTAATCAAATTGTTTTGTGCGTTTACCACGAATTCTCCCGTGCCGTGTGATGTTGAGCTTGGGCTATTCGATGGTCAACAACGCAAAACAAGTCGCTCTGGAAAAGCAGAACTTGCTGAATAGTCTTCTTGTGCAGAGTCATAACTATAGAATAATAGCTGTACATTTGATAGGATCGAAAATCATGTAATTTGGACCGTCATGTTCCAAGCTCCCACCACCTATGTCGGCAGAAACTTAAGCGCCACCAGGTGCCATCTTGTCTAGTCCATAGCTCGACCTTCCCCGCTCCCCCCTTTGACGACGCAGCCTCGTTTCATCGCCCATCCTCTGTATCCATCCTGTACAGTAACACACCGACCCTTTCAACGTCAAAAGTCATGATGATAAACCTCAAGTCATCCATGTCCATGGTGAGTCCGCAGCGGGCAAACAGAGGCTCCCACAACGCTCCAAAGCACCGCACCTGCCTCACCTCCGTTTACATCAAAGAAAGTGAGGGGTCATACAATCATGCTGCAAACGACGATGATCACTCGGCTTAAACAAATCGTCGAACGCGTACAATCAACCAGCCGTCATCTCCGTTTTTAAAGCTGATCTTCACTCCACCCGAGGGGGTTGCATTGCGTGTCGGTAGTAGTAGTTGGCGTGCATGCGTGGTTGATTGCGGACTTTTCTCCGGGCTCGGGAGCAGCAGTGTTAATAACGGGTGGGTCAGAGTAGAGGCGCATTGGTAGCGTGCTTTTGATGCCGACCTGCGGTGATGCTGCTGAGTGTGCGTCTTCGTGTTATTCGGTGGTGGTATGGTCGTGCATGAGGGCATCTGGTGTCGATGGTACTTCAGGCTGGGCCGAGGGTGCGCTGAGTTTGGCGGGCAGCGAAGCAGAAGAGGGCGAGGATGGGAGAGATGATTGCGCCGCCATGGTTAGGAAGAGGTTGCAGTATATTCAACACCGGTGAGCGTGCTGTGGTCTTAGTGGATGGTTCATTCAGTCGAACGGGGGGCTTTCTTCTTACTACCTGGGTCTGAATTGGAATCGGCAGGATAGGTTCGTTGGAAAGGATGGGAAAGAAGAAAGGGAGAACGTGTGGACTAGTCTCTGCATTAGACGGGCGGAATTTATAGCTTTGCACTACGACCTTTTGTTTGTAGTTGACAAGTCACTTGCATGCACATACGTTGCCACAGTTGTGAGCGATTTGATCAGGACAAAGACGGGATTGTTGGTTCTATGATATTGGCACATTGTGACAATAGCGACAGCTATTCGGAGCTCGTAAGGAGCAGTAGGTGCTCGAGATTGCTTAACATGTCTTGGTCTGAACGCCGTAGAGTGCCTTGGCGTAAAAACAGGGCAGGTTGCTTTAATTGCCCTGATTCCCGCTCAATCCAGGGCGAGCCCAGGTCTTTCTTTATCCGGGATTGTTGCCTCTAGGCAGCTGGCTTGTTGAATGGGGATGTTGAGTTTTTCTTCCCATAGTCATCAGTTGAAACCATGTGCCAGGAAGCGTCAATGATGTCGTCAGTGTCATCGACAATCAGTTCTGGCGGACCAAGGTCGATCTCAGTAAAAGTGTCTGCAACCTTGCTTTCCTTGCTCTCCTCCGACCTCACGACCTTGCCTCCACGTATTTGGCCCTCCTGACCGGCCGCAGTTGAGGCAGGTGGACAAGGAGCGGACATCTTTGCCTTACTGGCGCCCTGGCGAGATTCCTTCTTGCTGTCACCCATGCTCGAAATATTCGGCATACTGATAACCGTCTGCTCCTTGCGTTGTTTCTCGTGGCATTCGAAGCACAATTGGCCAGTTGAGTCCTCCTAGTACCCAGCCAGCGAATTCCAGGGCGAGATGCTTTGAGTGTTTCCCCAAGCTACACCCCAGATGGTATAGCAGCGGTGGGTGGTACAATGGTAGAATAAGGCGCCAGATTTGGGATTTCCAGACAGCCCTAGCGGAGGAGAGTCCAACTTAAAGACTGGAGGGCTTACTCTGAAGAAGGACATTTTGTGTGGGCTATAGCCTATAGGACGAGTCTGGTGATATGTCAGGCGTGGATTCGAGAATAGTTCGCAGTGGCCGTTTGTTGGTGGTGGAAGCAAAGTAAGGTGAAAGCACGCGTGCCTGGATCCAATGGTGCAGAATAGGTTGAGCGCTCTCAAGGCGGCCGTTTGCTAGACAGATTCTCCCCATGTCTAAGGGCATCACCTTTGCGAGTTCGAGCGCAGCGGACATCCCATCAGCAAAATTGACACAACAGCCCACAACAGCTCTCATCAGAAAACAGTTTTTGCGCTGTTTGTCCGTGGTGTGCTCATCCCCGTCATGTATGCCAAGGATTTCATGTCTCGACAATGGGTGGCAAGGCACAACAAATTGCAAACAACTTCAGATGAAACGACTTAGCATCACCTTGTACCAGTCGGTGCGGACACATATAAAGCTGTCCCGATTTCGGAAGGGTATAAAAGCGAGCATGGACCTTGGCTCCACCCATTACACCAGATCTGCAGACCCTGTATACATGAGATCTTCCCTGCAAACCACCACTTATTCATAGATTCCAATTTGTACCTAGCCCTGTACAACAGCCTAGTCAAAAGAAATAGTAGAATGCCGTACGATAAAGAGCCCAGTGGTTCGGGCCTGCGCAGAGGAGGATATGACACCACAGGCATTCTGAAACCCTCTGGACCCTCTGGGCCTCCCCCTCCACAGGAGCCGAAGGAAGTCGACAAGAAATACCACACAGGTGCTTGGTACAGGAAGTAAGGAGCGCCTTACACAACGGTACCTGGAGACTGTGAGCTCCGAGGAAGGACGTGGTGCACCGGCAGAAACAAGCCGGACTACAGCTTGGGGGATCATGTGTAGCATTTCTTAGTGGGCGTCTCAGGGGTTTGGAGCAACCCACAGCCAGGTCGCTGTTTCAGTGCTGCTTTGGAGAAAAAGGCCGCATGATTGAAATGCATAGTGCTGGACTGGTTCGTAGGGGATGAGGTAACCAGCCTGCTGGCTCCATGTTATCGTTTGGTCGCACCGGGAACCCACGCTTCAGGGGTCCAGGTTGCGCCCGAACTCGAGCCACCTTTGGAAGCCGAAGCTTTGCTCCAGGGGTCTTCTTCCTCAACGGTATTCTTGGTCTTTTCAGCTGCGGGCGTGCTAACTTGAGCATCACCAGTAGCCGCAGGTGTTGGCTCCGGTTTCTCGATATACTTGGGCTTTGCAGCCCATCTTTCATCGGCCAATCGGGCATTATGTTTCATCTGCTCTATCCGCTGCACATCGGCCATCTGCTCTTGAATTGAAGGAGCATCTGGTCGAGTCTGTCGCAACCATTGATGCCATTGGGGGGAGATCTTAACATCGGAATGGTGGGTTTTACGACCCGCTTGGACGATGCGGCGCCACCGGTTGTGGTTGATGGCGTCTTTGAATTCCCAGAAGGTGTTGCCGTGAAGGTCCTGGCCTGGAGCATGGGTTAGCATGGGACTATCCTGTATGAAGAATACCGAGAAATACCGATCAAGAACCTCTTCCGCCATGGCAGACGGAGCATCTTCCATTTGATCCAGAGGTCTCGAGCTGCGCCCATGATGGTGTGGACCGGAGGTGATGGATTAATTCGTCCGCTGTTGATTTGAGAGGCACAGAGTATGTAGTTCGTCACAGAGTATGTAGTTCGTCACAGAGTATGTAGTTCGTCACAGAGTATGTAGTTCGTCACAGAGTATGTAGTTGGTGACGGGCAGTCGAGAGGCCGATTAAAATAATGATGGTCTTGATCGACGTCAACGTGCAGGGATCATCGAATGGCGGCCGCCTTGAGCCACAGTCCTGTTTCCTGATCCCGATTCCGCCGCCAATTCGAAACCCATTCCACATCTCACATCTTCCCCCTCCAGCTGCGCCATCCATTTCCACCCCATCCCCATCCTCATCCTCGCTGTCGCTGACATATACATGGGTTCGAATATATAACCTGCCTGTGCCATCACTCCACTCCCACTTGGATCACTTCCTCTCTCTCTATTCTCCCTTCCTGGCCCTCAGCCATGGCTTCAGTTACTAGCCTCGACCAGGACATGCGCAAATTGCGCCTGGACCGATATACGCCTGGCGCCGCTAAAGAAGTCAGAGCTTGGATAGAAGAAACCCTGGGCGAAAGATTACCTCCGGGGGACCTGATGGATGCCCTGAAAGATGGTGTCGCTCTCTGCAAGTATGCCAAATTCCAAAGAACACCACACCACACCAGCCTAATTACCAACAAAATGCTGACCCTGTCAGGCTTGCCATTCGCGCTGGATGTCCCGGCGTTAAATATAAACAGTCCAATATGCCCTTTGTACAGATGGAGAATATCTCACATTTCCTGCGCGCCTGCGAAATGGCTCCCTTGAACCTCCCATCCCACGATCGCTTTCTGACCGTGGATCTCTACGACGGCAAGGACCCCGCCCAAGTGCTACAATGTATCGCTGCTTTCAGCCGAAGAGCCAATGCTGTCAATCCGTCTACCTATCCTACAACCCTCGGCGCAAAGAGCAAAGGCTCATCCATGAGCCCACAAGGCACTGGCTCCAGCGGACCACGATCCCCCGCCTACATTACAACCTCCACCACTCGCTCCCGTGGAACCAGCAATGCTACGCCCGAGAGCCCGTCAATCACATTCAACCCCCTAAACAGAGCCGCCTATTCCGGTCGAATCAGTCCTACCAAGTCCACCCCAACAAACACCCTGGCCCGTGGTGGTCTCGCTTCCGGCGGTGCCGTCAGCACGTGGAGTAACGCTGCCGATGAAGGCAAGACTGCTCCAGCCTGGAACATCCATCAATATGGTTACATGGGTGGTGCAAGCCAAGGAAACCAAGGTGTCGTATACGGTGCAAGAAGACAAATCACCTCACCTGCTCCGAATGTTCCTAGCCTGGCAGAGAAAGAGAAGCGCCTTAAAGAAGAAGCCGAGCAGAAACGTCTGGCTGAGGAAGAGTACCAACGAGCCCAAGCTGCCCAACGCCAGGCCGAGGAGGAAGAAGCCAAGCGCGAGGAGGAGAGGAGATGGGCGGAAGAAACCCGCCGCCAGAGAGAGCTGGAGGCCGAACAACAGCGTGCTGCAGAACGCAGACGCCTCCAAGACGAAGAACGCGTTCGTCAAGATGAACAGCGACGTCAAGAACGAGCCTATGAGCGAGAACGCGAGCGTGAGGCTCAGGATCAAGCCGAACGAGAAGCTGTCAGTACCCGGAACCAAGAGCGCGCCACCTCCGATGCAAGATTGAACGGTCAGTTCCTCAGCCAGTATCAATCCGACCAGGCCCGCAGTCCTCCTCCAGCTCAGCCAATTGCCTCCCAAGCAAATAGTGAGAGCCAACGTATTGCAGAACTCGAACGCCAACTCGAAGAGATGCGAGCCCAACAAAGGCGTGGCCCTCCCCAGCCCTCCCAACAATCTCAACCCGAGCCACCAGCTCCAGCGCTTCCCATTCGTTCACATGCTTCCACAGCAGCACCGGTGCGAACAAGCCATGAAGACGATTGGGCATCTTCAGAACGAGATTTGCTCAAATCTGAATGGCAAAAGGCCCAGCACGACCCCTCCTCTCTCCCTCCGAAACCAAGCCGTGCCGATCAAGCCTCCAGACCTCTACCCGACCCCGCGACCTACAGTGCCAATAGCAACCGCACCGACCGCTTTCTCTCATCCAATGCAGCTCCTCAAGCTGCCCGACCCAGCCAACACCGCTATCAAGATTACAGCACCACCAGTGAAGTCGATGCCGAGAACGCCCGACGAGCCGCCTCACAGCAGAAGACCAAAGCCGGGGCCTGGGCCAGTAAATCTCTACTCGAGCGTGAGATGGAACGCGAACGTGAGCGTCAGCGAGAGTGGGAGGAAGGGCAGCAGGCCACACAGGTGGCGGCACGTGACCTCAAGGAAGGGTCAGGGCCTGGTCAGACCTGGGATGTTCATCAATATGGCTATATGGGTGGTGATAGTCAGAATCGAGGCGGGGCTGGGCTGGGTATTGGCGGTGCAAGGAGGCAGATTATCGGGCCGAGACCGCCACCTTGAGCTGAGAGTTTTGGGGGAGGATAATGAATGGACGACTCGCCTTGTATAGATTGGGCGTTGGTGGTGCCAAGAATGCGATCCATCCTTTGGCAGGAAGTACCCGCCGGCTGAGGAGCAGAGAGAGGAGAGGAGGAGGGATGGCATGATGATCATGATGATGCAATGCGATCCGACATATGATGAGCTGCGATCGAACGAGGGGATGCGAATGGTGATGAATAGAAGTCATGACATGATGAGACTAGTCCTCGGTACAGCGACAGTTAGTGGGCGCTCAGTGAAAGCCTCGTCGGTAGCCAGATGCGTGCACTCGACTCGGATGCTGGATGCAACTTGAATATGTGAGAGCCACCACGACAGTGCGATCGCAGCAGAGATACATTACATACCCAAGCCATTCTGCCCTCGCAAAAGACTAGGCTTTTGAGGCTACCGGTTCTGTGTTATAATGTCGCTGCGTTCGAACATAGGAGGTGCCGCCGGAGGAGGGCAGTGTGACCACGACCACCAAAATCAAATCAGGAGGAATACTGGGTTTCGCTCATGAACGCTATGCAATGATGCACTTCGACCATCATTGGTCTCATCGCTCATATCGTCGTCACCCGAACAGTCTGGGGTATGTATGTATACATGTCTCGTCTGATGGTCCGGTTGCACCGCACATCCGCCCACCGCCCGCGAGCAATGCGGAACCGAAACTCCCTCAGCTAGAAATCTGTCCCTACTCGTACAGTGGCAGAGCGAACAAGATCCGCAAGCCTGTCGCCACTCTCCACGAGCCAAGCCGAAGCCTCATCCCTGGCATCTCCTCCTCCAGCACCCTTCGCCTTCCTCTTCCCCGCGGTACTCCTACTCCCGCCGCCCGCCCCATCCACGACCCTCGCCAACCTCCTGTGCACACCACTCCGCACAGCCCGCAGCATTTTCTCCGAGGTTGCCTTCAACGCCCACTCGTCACGATCCATCGCAATCAAACACCTCGTCAGACTCTCGAGCAGGATACTGACTCTGGCGTTCGCATCGGCGGTGTTCTTGCCCGCCGCGAACGGGAGATACTCCGTCTCGAGCTTGCCGCGCGAGAGCAGTGCGTGCGAGCGGATGCTGGGTGCGGAGGCTTCGAGGAGGCGCTGGAGCAGGACCTCCGCGAGCATCATGGTTGTTTGGAGGGTGAGGATCCCGGTGGGTTGGGATGGGGTCGCGGTGGGAAGCACGAAGTGTGCGAAGATCGGGAGTGGGAGCGGTTTGATGAACTCTACGAAGAGTGTGAAGAGATCCTCGAGGTCCGGGAATGTCGTTGGTGAGGTCGAGGTTAGGGTCGGGTGGGCCGAGATGTGTGTGAGGAGGTTGAGAAGGCGCAGGCGCAGGTTGAGGGACTCGTGGTCGCCGAGGTTAGCGGAGACGGAGGCCGTGGTGGTGGTAGTGGTGGTGGTGGTGGTGGTGGTGGTAGTGGTGCTGGAATGTGGAAGATTTTCGTGGCCGGTCTCATATTCGCTCCGGAGGCTGCCCGTACTGCCTCTGGGCGTCACGCGACGGGAGGATGGTGTGCGAGTACGCGTGCGTTTCGAGAGGCGTCCGGGCCCGCGCGGCGCTGTAGTTTGGTCGCCTGCCTCGTCTGAGTCGTCCGAGTCGTCCTGCATCAGGTAGTCGCCAAAGACTTCTTGATCGATGTCCACGTCCACCTCTCGTTTCTTGATCCCTCCTCCCTCCTTGTCGGCCGCAGGCTCCTTCAGCTCGTTGGCGAAGATGGGGCGAAACTCGTTCGTCGAACGCGTCGACCCGTCCGCGAAGATCGCCCGCAGAATGCGTCTCTGTCGAGCATGCCCGCCCGCCGCCAGCTCGATGTAATGCCAGAGCAGGCTTTCCTCGGCTGACTCGGACTCTTCACGGATCTGCCAGTCCGTTTCCAGCACGTCGAGCAGGAACTCGAGCAGGCCCTGATATCGTCGCCAGCGTTGTGCGTGTATACCAGGGAGGCAAGCACAATTGAATGCCCAGCCGACTAGATGCCAGAAGTCATCCGCACGCGTCCACAGTCTGTGGGAGTCTGCATACATCGTGTTGAGGTCTGATCTTGGAATCGCTGTATTCTGCGTTTGATGGTAGTCGTCGTCGTCATCATCGAAGCGGCCACGTCGGAGGACTCGCGCGTCATATCTTCGAAAAGAAAATGCACCCAGGAAATTGCCGTTCACAGGGCCGACAGTCTGGTAGACGAGACGTAGTAGACGGAGGGCGAGCTGGGCCTGCTCCCACTTCTCACGTGACCTGGTTCGAGTGGTGAAGGTGGGGTGTACAGACACGGTCACCGCCAATGCCAGATGAGGCGCCGCTGGAATGGTAATGGGGGCTTGTCGATCGATAGAGGACACGCTGTTTCCGATGATGGAAAGGAGGAAAGTGTATGCCTGAGTGAACAGACTCTCTTCATAGTAAGTTTGCACATGTTGAGCCAATTCAAACGGGAGTTCTCTGGCAGGCCGGTACTTTTTGTGCCCACGTGCGCCTTCCGATTGCCTGGAGAAAGATTGGTCTGGTGGAGGGCAGGATAGGGGCGAAGAGGCCATCAAATGGGCCATGAGGGTGATGTTAGGCGGAGAGCCTTGTGCGAGCCTCGCATTGCACGCGTCAAAAGGGGACGTGACACGTCTGGCTCGAGCCCGCTGAACGTGGGCAATTTGAAGGCTTTAATGGCTCATTGAGTGCATCTGAAATTACTGATCAACATCACCTGCACGCAGTCAGAGTGTAGACACGACGCTGGCGCGGTCCTAGGATCAAAATGACGAGACTCGCCTGGTGTCCAACCAGCGGACCTTTGTCTGAGTTCGCTAGACCTTCCGTAATGGTAATGGCTCAAACGGGCGTCTTGGCACAGCCTCGCGGTCTGGAGGCCTGATGCGAAGACCTGTAAAGACAGGAGTATTGATTGACTACAAAAGAGCTACTAGGCTTCGCGACTACGTGTTTTGCTTCTCTCATTTCCGGACTGGGCTTCCAAATACTTCTTGACCCTCGGTCCTAGGATGGAATATATATTCTTCCGCCGAATCATGAAGTTGTGCTGTCCTGTGAGCGTGAGCCTGAACATCCTAGCACGCGGATTGTGGAGAGCGTGTCTAGCATACCTGCATGAAGACATGTAGCTCCGTTGAAGCGCGTAGCGGTCATTTCCAGCATCTCGAGATTCTGCTGGCCTGATCAAGTTCGAGTTTCTATCGTGGATTTATCTGCGAGCTCCAGCAACTTTACACTTCATATATCGCCGATAGCCGAACAGGCGTGCTGATTCAAGGATATTGAGGTCCGAGAAGATTATCAGGATAAAAAACTTACCCCCTCAGGTACCTTCCTTGGTAAGTATGATCCTGACGAGGCACGAATGGCGCGAGATGCTAAGAAATCACTGCCCATTCGTGTACAGGGTCGTCGATTCGCGTATGTACAGGCTCAGCGACATGAGAAATATAGTACTAGACAGCCCCTCGGCGAATCGACCACGCCGCACGCGAATCGCACAGAATTCCTCTGTACATAGTATCGATAGGCCCTAGCCACTAGCGGCCTACTCTATCAGCGCTAATGGTACTTGCTTAGTAGCGGTACGGTAGGCCGGAATATCTAATAATCCGTGACTAGGAACGGCGGACGTGGTGGACGATCAGGGCGAGGTGGACGAGTAGGACTAGGACTTTTAGAAGGTTAATTCTTTATATATCGCTAAGCAGGCCTTTATGATACATCGTCACTATTCTAAAAGGCCTTATATTCATAGGTAGTCAGTTTAAGAATACCTACTTAGGCTAGCACCAATAGATGCCCGGGCCGTACTAAACTTGCTGACCTACACTACGCTACGACCTTAGCTATATTATATCCTCGTATCGCCCAGTTGATTTACGGATAGGCCTACATTATGATTTGCTTTTATATGTCACCATGATTTAAGTTTAGTGTGGCCCCAGAGCCCCTTGTCGGGCTCTCGAGATAAAGTGGTTTCAAGGTCATCCATTGGTTTTTAGCTAGTCATAATTGCCATGCTATATACAGGAACAACACCGTTCGTTCATCGCGTCAAATGCTGAAAGGGATATCCATCCAATCACCGATATTCAAAACTTTTCCAGGAAAAAGAAAAGATAATAATAATACTAATTTAAAACTTGTCCTGGTTCGCGTTACCCATCAACATGGTGTTGTCTGGCTTGTACTTTTTCGACAGCAGGCGAACGTCATATTCAACGTCGAGAACGGCGCCGTGAGGGTCGTTCTTTGCAGGTTTAAAGTCCAAAAGCAAATCGTCCTTGACCGCACAGACGGTGTCGGTCTCTAGCCATTGATCATCGTTGGGGTATAGCTGGGCAGTCACACCGACATAATCGTCATGAGTGACCATCATGTGGATGTGGGCTGGTCGGTTTGGATGCCGGCCCATCAGTTTCAGGAGATCAGCTGAAGGTCCAGATGTGTCGATGGCGTATTCGGTGGGTTTCAAGCAGTAAAACCAGAATTTGCCGTTCTCGTCGGTTCGGAATTTGCCTCGAAGATTGTGACGGCTCTGGTTCTCGGGATCGAAGACGTCGTACTTGCCGTTGGTGCTGGCCTGCCACATATCGAAGACGGCGCCTGGGATGCCTTTGCCGGTTTCGGCGTCTTTGATCACGCCATGGAAGAGTGTAAGTTGACCATCCTTGGGCATATCCTGGACGACGCTGGCGCCCAACTCCCGGAATGGTGTTTCAGGTGACCAGAAAGGTCCAAGAATGGCTGAAGATGTTGGGGACAGGCCCTCATCGGTGACAATCTTGTGGTTGATTTCGTCAACGAGGCTGTTGGAAAGTTGTCAGCAGTTGGCTATTTTAACCTCTGAGAATGATACTCACGATTCGACACCCAAGACGTCACACACTCTCCATGCTTCATTCCGGTTCTTCTTATAAGCTTGGCCGATGGCGTTGACGTAGTTGACTCCAATAATCCACTCGTCTTGCGTGAGCTCGACATCCCGGATAAAGTCGTGTAGATGTGAAATCAAGGAGCTGAGGATTTCTCGGTGTCTGGGTTTCGTCTCGGCGGCCATCAGGCCAATGACATGTGCTGTGAAGTTGGGGTCATACTTGCTGTTGTTGTTCCTAACACCGTTGGTGCCGTTGGTCCCGTTGGTAGCCATGGTGATGTAGTTATTCTATAATGTGGAATGAAAAAGCTTCTTATTAGACTCAATCGCGAAAGAGGTCATACGAAAGAAAAGGGTTGTGATGATCAAACTACCCTTGACAGGAGCGGCCGGGAGCTCCTTATTTAAGGGATGAATTCTAGGGACCAGAACTATGTGGATACGGAATCCTCTGACTGATCGAGCAGCGAGACCGCGAGAACTTTACCATGGTCATCTGGAATTGCTGGACCACATAGGGCGGCAGTGTGAAGCGGAGACTTCGGCTCATCAGTCGGCAGATGCCCTGAAGGTTATCGACCAACGGGGCTAAGTGTATTTCCGACAACTCGCTCTCCAAATGCGGGGAGCATGTGATGGGAACCAGCAACGGCAGTGCACACACACCTGGGGTGGTTCCTTGTATTCCCGTCTCGGCAAAGATTATAATGAAGTTCGGGGAAGAACTTTATTCGTAATCACATCGCAGCAAGAAGACGTCGAGAATGAATTCTGTCTCTGCTGTACTCCGTACGAACTTGGACATACCGAACACGGGTACGATTGAGGCCGAGAGCCCGGATGGTGACGTTAAGCCAAGTATCACGTGGTGCCCCTTCGCTTCTCCCACGTGACATCCGGAACCTGGGGCTATTCGCCTTGACTCGCATGCGTCGCCGTAGAGTAGCCGTAGCCTAGGACCCACCGTAGAAGCCCCACCGCAAGGATCGCCGTATCTCATCGTGTTGATTCTTTTCTCCTTCGACGCGGAGAGCTTCTTTCTTGTGCTTTATGCCGAAGTATGGAAACACATCGATGCCAGTCTCACCGGAAATCTCTTTCCAGGTTATTGCCCGTAAATGGCCCGAGTTCCTGAAGCTGAGAAGACGGTCGTAATAGATTGATGACTTCAACTATGTGTCATCAACGAGTCCCACGAGAGTATCGGCCTCGTCAAATACTGAGCTCGTCGCGGCTTGCAGATTGGATCCAATTATCAAGCAAGCAAATTGAACCTCGTGGTTCAAGAGGGGAAGTAGCCATTCCTGCTTCTGCACCTCGTTGTCATCCCGTGCAAGAGATTTTTCTACAGGTGCCCCAGCTAGTTCAAGTTGAACCCAAGATATGACTTGGGGCTTGGTTCGACCAGAGGTTAGAGTCTTATTACGTAGCGGCTTGGTTGGTCTGCAGGTATGCGGCTTGTGACTTTAGTTAGGAGGGCTCCATAGTTGGGCACAATTGCGACCTTCCTACTTCCTACAACTGTAGGTTGCTCAGCCGCCTAGCTGCGGCCACGCAACCCCCTCCTGTCTCTCAGCATGGCTCAGCCTCGCAGAGTGCCTGTAGTGTTGGGTCCAAATGTGGCATTGGATCATCATCGATATTTTTTTTTTCTCACTGATCGAACACATCACGGGCTACTCGCTCTGAGATTCGGCCTCTATCAACGTGAGTAGGTTCATCCTTTGCAAGCAGGAATCGTATTACAACCGCTGGAGTAATACATCCCTGTCACCCCAACCCTGGAGGCATGGCCGAACTTGCACTCGCCATCGCCGGAATAGCGCTGACATGGAAAAACATACTCGATTTTGGGAAAGTCATAATGGATCTCCTGGCGGACGATGATTGGGAACGACGAGGACTTTGGTACAACCTCAAAACGAAAGACATTTTGTTGAAGGACTAGGGAGACTACTACGGCGTGGATCGTGATAGTGGCACGTTCCACAAATTTGAACTGCAGAGGAAAGAATTTATTCTCCAGGTTATCTTCCGTCTGCATGATTCCCGGGTGAGGGCATTCAAGATCCTCAGGGAAAGGTATGCGCTATCGGGTGTCGACGATGAGGAGTACCAAGGGCCTGATCTGTCCCGAAAGGCGAAAGGGTTTGCGAGAATGATTGACAAGGCGAAGTCGGTCTCGAGGAAGACCAAGGACAAGGGGATGTGGCTCAGCCACGATCAGCGCGCCGTCAAAGAGCTGATCGACGACGCTGATGAACAATATCGTCACCTGAAGGAGTTGACTTTTGAATCCATTCCCTTTATTCTGAATGTTATTGGCTCGCAGGGAAAGAACCATGATGTTCAAGAGAACCTTGCTGTCCTCCAGACCAGGGCGAAGCAAGAAAACCAGAAGGAACTGGCTCATTTACGCAAGACCTCGAGCCCTCGTGGTGGAGAGGAGAGCTCTGAAAGCGATAGAGCAACTGCAGTCGGCTATGCCACCCAGAGTATAGCCTCGTGCAACCAGGCAGAACGGGTACGAGAGCTGGTCAACGAGGGCTATGCGCTGTTCGTCGACACGAGAATCATAGAAGGAGTACACGATTGGTGGCTGGATGAAGGGTCAGGCTCCTTGGTACTTGAGACCCCGTACTCGGTAGGAGACAATACTTCTGCTGTGGCCTGCGCCGCGGTATATTATCTGGCGTCTTGTCACAAAATCATCTACGTGTTGGACCTTGACGACAAAAAGCCGTCCTCTGTTCAGCTTGCAGAAATGGTAGGCACTGTAACCATGATGCTCACATACCTCGCCGGGGAGTCAATCGATGCTCGTGACCTGCCCTTGCTGGATGGGATCACTGGCTCCATGACTGCGGACCATGGAGATCTCCAATTGGCCGTCGGTGCATTTGAGAAACTGATCGGTCAGTTTCTTGCTGGTACTGATCAGCGCTTCTTGATCATTATCGATGGACTAGACGATTTGGTCGACCGAAATACAGACGAGCCAGTTTTGGCCGCCATTCGGTCGCTGTTGCAGAGCCTGGCGAGAATATGTGGTAGAAGGGCCGCGAAACAACCTGTAGTTAAAATACTCTTAGGGTGTAAAGGTGCTGCGACAGTGATATCTGAATATGTTTCCGACACGGAAATCTTGACCGTGATGGATAGACCTCAGAGGAAGGAAAACGTCATGGAAGGCCTTGCGGAGAGGTGGTGATCGTTGTGGGTTGGTATGCATGCTAAGTATCAGGCAAATAAAATAAAATGGAGAGTAGGCAAGAGGACGATATCATTTCGTTCCAAGGAAATCGAGCAACCTGATCCCTTGCTTTTAATTCGTTTCAGTTGGCGAGGCTTTTAACATTGTAGCCGCCTCGCTTCCTCGCTCTAGCGAACTCATCTCTTCCACCCATGCTATCCACGTAGGTAACGAATCTAATGGACCGCCCGATTGCACTAGCAACATGATGACGCTCCACTTTGATAAAGTCACGGATGTTTTGCGGTTGTAATCGTCGTTCTTGAACCTCGGCGATTGAGACAGCGTTGTGCAAAGCTAATGCAAGTGGATCAATTAGCACGAGGAGTTTGCCTAGGTGTGGGTGGCTTTATGGTTTATAAATGACGCTCCACTTTCCTTGATAGTCACAAACTTACTGTTTCGTAACTGTCGTCCATTGAGATTCCCGCAGTTGTCTATCAAATACTGCTTCGCTTTGGAATCTACCAGGATCGTACCGGTCTCTTGGAGTTTTCGGATGAGCTTCTCAATGATGGGCTTCTTAGTTTCCGGTTGTAGGCTGGGATACTGAATCGGGACGGTTATCCGTGAGATGAAAGAATCATCAATATGCCCAGCACGGTTCGTGGTCTAGAGCATGATCAGTGGGGACGTTCTGGGATGTATCGCGTCCTTACCAGGAAGAGAGCTCCTTGGTAGTACTCCATCGTTCGTAGAAAGACTAATGAGAGATCGAGTCAGCGTGCATCTACATGACACCAAGACAAGACTCGACATACCAGTCACAAGACTGTTTCGATCAATATCTCCTTCCCGCCTCCGTTCAAGGAACAGATCAGCTTCGTCAATGAGGAGGATTGCATCCCATTTCGCGGCGAGAGTGAACCATGTTCGTAGTTTGGCCTCGCTATCCTCTCTCAATCCAATATCTGCTGCAGTAAGGGCTAGCAGTGGACGCCGAGTGTCATTTGCAACGCATTCCACCGTCATAGTCTTGCCAGGACTAAATCCGGAAAAGTCAGTGAGCTTCACAACAGATTCGTGAAAGCAATCAATCTCATTCGCTCGAGCGAGTGCATCCGCCCTACAGTCACAGTTCCACACTAACAGAGATAGGTTGGAGTGGTCTCGCGAAGTTAGAAACTCACCCTGGTGGTCCGTGGAGAAGGAATACCTTCCCTTCACCCTTGTCTTGGATGAGGTCCGACAGGACACCGATAGGCTTCTCTCCTTTTGGCAGTACAGTCCGCAGACTTTCTTTATCTTCATCGTTGAGTAAGACCAGCTCATTATCTAATTTATTGGGCTTTCGTATCGGCGGGTGGTCGGAGATATGATCCACACAAAAGTTCACCCAGCTTTTGGTCTTTAGCAGGAAACCTCCGATTGTAGGTGGAAAAAGAAGATAAATATCTTCAACGAGTCTGTGGGACTCACAGTTTTCGGGGTCAATTTTGGTGATATCATGGAATCTCGCACCCCCTCCTCCATCGGGGATCAAAGAGCTGGATCCTGCGAGTTGACTCCGTGACTCATGCGCAATATTCTCTCGCACCTCATCGGCAATATGTGATGCGAGTGATGACGTATTGACCCATTGTAGCATGGTCTCTAATTTCTCCCGCTGCGCATCAATGTGGTATTGCTCATACGATGCTGCATCCACGATGACATAGCCGTGATTACCCAGGCCACTGTCTTCATACTGACGATATGCTGTCCTCGCTTTTACAAGTTGGAGATATTTTTGGCCCCGGCATTTCATAGCCGCTCGGCGTTTTCCAGAATCAAATCTATCATACACCTCTCAAGGCACAGCTTCCAAGTCTCTGACAAGTCTTGAGCCGTCAAATCGTGGAATAGTGATGCGCTTTGAGCGCCGCGCGAACTTTATGCCATCCGAAAAGAGATACCAAAATGAAAGATTGGTTCGGTCAACCATTGATTCTGTGGTGCCCATTCTGCTTCTCTCCTGTTTTGTTAGATATTGTGCTGACTCGACAACGCAAGTAAGCAAGTTGCCATCTTCTTTGACGTATACAAATGTTCCCGGCTTGTAAAGCAACTAGATGCTTTCGTACTTGATGCTGGGGTCACTGTTCAAGTGCAGTGATTCGAGTGTTGGTATTGCCCTACTCCGGTACCTCGGGGCAAAGTGTCTCAACAAGACAGCAATGTCGTAAGCTGTAGCAGAATCACAAGGCTTTGAAATGTCAAGCGTCCCGAAGGTAAGCCCTCGATTGATCCTGTCAGCAATCTTGCTATCACCACAGTCCCCTATGTCCAAGGTCCTAGCAAATTCTGGAGAGTTGCGCCGAGTGTTGTCATCCATCGGGATAGATTAGAGGTATAAATTGTGATACGCCTTCATCTCAGCGTAGCAGTGCATGATGTCGACATAGCAAGCGTCGAGTACGGAATCATACTGTTCAAAGGCTCCGTGTTTCGCAGGATAGTAGTCCATGATTTGTTCCATGACATCAATAAGTCTCTTAGAGTGAATCTCAACACGAGGGGGGCCCATGTTAATGGCCATTGCATCCCGACCCAACTCGAAATCGGCAGGCTCCTCTCGCCAAGTCGCGAGGCTGTTCCCTGATTTGCCTGTCTTGTCTAATATGTCAACTTCAACCACAAGACTCAGGACAGCATTGTCTTCGTCAAATTGGCCAACCTCGGAGCCTGAAAGACCAGTTCGAACGCCCTTCCAGATCTCGTCCTTGTAAAACTTTCGTTCTGGCTTGCCCTGCTCGAGAAGCGTCAACCCATACAAAATGTCAGGTTTCTTGGGTCTAGCACCTGATGCATCGCCGTTTTGAGAGCTAAGTGGCGTTGGCGATTCGGCCATCTGCTCTTTTTGACTCTGGTCAGTGCAATCCTGAACCATTGTGGTGGGCTGCTCATGTCTATGCCCCTCGCCATTTGCCATTGTGGATGACGATGGTTCTGTTCGAATGGGCTTTGACATTGATCACAGGGTGGCGGGTATGTATAAAGCACAACACGAGCGCCTCTCTTCAAAGCAGAGTCTGTATATTCTTCAACTAGATTTCAAGAACTTAATAACCTGATTAGCGCACGAAACCTGAACACGGGTCGTCTGAATCGACGTGGTAATCAGAACTCGGCATTGGTCCCAACGTCGGCTACGACTGGCAACCAGCAGGATAATCTAAGGGCGGCGATACGAAATGATGCAAGCGTGACTGAAGAGGGGCTCGTAGGGGATCGACTGTTTGACGAAAGCGATCAACAAACATTTCCTGTTGATGGCAACCGAGTCCATCTTGACTCGTAACATCAGGCCCAGGGACACCGTCTCCACGATAATGACAGCGCACTGTGTCTTCCACCGGTCGCACCTGCCACCCTCCGAAGGATTGAGCCTGTTTATGTCGACCTCCGGCGACTACCACGGCTGTCTCTGCCACAGGAGATGATCAATGAGTGGAAGGAGCGCGAGAATTAAAATGGATCCAGCATAAGGAAAGAATGAAAACTCGGTTTCGGAGGGCAATGAGAAAGAGCGTGATGGTGGCGCTGCCATGCAAAGAACCCTGTGCAGTCTACCATAGGACAGCGAGATGATGAAAAAGACGAATTTTCCTTGGTAATGGAGGGTGGTCGACCGAAACCCACTGAGAATTACCAAAGACCAGCAGAATGTCAACGAGGTTTTCCAACCCTAGCGAGACCCACAGCTGCCCTTTTTGCCCTTTTTGCCCCAAACACACACACGAACTCCCTTCGTGGGAAGTCCCTGCTATCGTGGGTGAGGACCATGTCGTGCATTGCGCTTGCGTTGACGAGGCAGGGTAACGAGTGATGGAGGAGATCTGGAGGGGCTTGTTTGGAATCCAGAATGGGCTTGGTATTTCTTTAAGGACTGATGTGCGGACTCGCAAGGCTGGGGGGGTTTGTGATATGACACCACGTGACCGGGAGAATTCGAGAGCTGGGCTGAGTTGCGCTCATGATACAATGTATCACGAGGTCTTCGAGAAGTCTCTGTACTTGGAGTCCATTATGATATGATGGACGTCAAGATGATAGTAGTATTGGTTTAGGAATGCACAAGGTATCTGACCCACCGATACCCACGAGTCTCTGTGCAATATACAAAGTGACAGGAGACTGTACGACAGCTGAAAGCCTTATAGTTTTGGAGCCTTCGCAGAGTTAGTTTAAACCTGGATGGAGTTGTCAGCCTTTGCTTCTAGATGGTGCAGCTGAACGCGATGGCTCAAATGCTCAAGGGAGGAAGTAATGAAGTGTCTGGGCTTTGAAGGTTGTGTTCACACGGCAATAGCTGGAACTGTGGGCCACGCTCAGACCTGCCAGCGTCGGTGGCCATCTTATTGTAACTTCCGGCCTTCTCCAGTTGGCAACAAAGAGGGTCGACCTTATGCTCGTACGCGAGCATTTGGAATAGCGGAGATTATAGATCGGACTTCATCAGCAGGTGATATATAATCATATTGACTTCCAAAGGACCCGCAGAAGACATATGCAACCTTGCCGTAAAGGATTGTATGTTGTATGAGGACGGAGGATCTACGAAGCCCTTGGGTGCTGGGAGCGAAGAGTGCTGTTGGTGCTCTATTGGGCCAAGTCTTGATAGCTAATCCCGAACATTACCGAGTGCGGAGTACTGTACGGAGTACCGTACATACAGTATAAAATGGCCACGACTTGTGGGCAAGCGAAACTGCAAGCCGAGACCTGGGGAAGGATTGCCTCGTGATTGGCCCCGGAGAACGGCCGACCTGGCAATGTGGTGGTTATGGACGGTAAGTAGGAGGGTCTCATGATGGGCCTTCAACCGAGGGGTTGCGAAAGAAGGGCGGCTGGACGGCGTATCTGTTCTGCTAGACCGCGTAAAGGATAGCACGGCCCTGGAAGCGTATTCTGACCCGGGGCTATGCCAAGTTGATCCTGGCACTGCAACCCGCTGTCTAAAGCCTCGTTGGGCTCAAGTGCAATCGTCAATGTCATCACTGTACTCCATACTGCGCACAGAGATCGCCGGACGTTCCGCAAGGATGTGGAAATATTCGACGATGACAATGACGAAGCAGCAGACAACAGAGATTTTGGCAGTTGCATTGTGGTGATGAAGCGCTCGTCGTGTTCGCCACTTCGACTTGCGTACGTTCGCAGCTATCTTTGTGCCAAGTGACAAGTGACGAGCACAGGTGGGGTGGCACTTTTAGGTTCTCGGCGGGTCTGGGGGGGCAGCCAACCCGAAACTTGGCCCCTCTTCTGCCCTGGATCGTGACACTATGGGCGCCGTTCAACTCTGGTTCGGGGGTGTTGGGGAAGGACACGGGCGCATCTGGCTAGGCTAGACCTCCTGCTGCCGCCTGGGACAAAGTTAGTGTGCCCTTAGGACACGGCAGGCTCGCGGACGCGTCCACGGCCCTGGCACAGTTGCACTTTGAACCAGACCCAGCCTTTTCCGGAGGGCAAGTGCCACCAACCTCAGTCAGTATTGAGTAGTTTGCAGTACTCGTAGTGCTCGCTCGCTCGTATCCATGCCTGTTTCCGACGACGCATTCGATCCTCCTCGTCCCTCCGCTTCGCACCTGCACCTGCAGCTGCGCCATTTCCTTTCTCTCCCCGTCGCCGTTCACCATCGTTACTTCCTCTTTTCCATCGTTTGCAGCTCCATCTTCTCACCTCTTCTCAGCCCCTCTTCCCATGCTCGCCATCTCTCATTCATCGCATCAACAAAGGCTCACATCTCCTTGATCTTGCGTCCGTCCGAGCTGGTCATCCTCTCCTCAACCGCCTGTCCTAATCGCCTAGCTGACGAATCGCTCGTGTCCCTGGTTAAATCCGGCCGCCAGCCCACCAATCTTCCGCTGACCTCCTTGAATCATCCCCCGACTCCCTTGAAACACCTGCAAATCCATTCCAAAATCCAGACCCACGCCATCAGCGATCCTAATCTCACCCTTGGTACACTGCTGCCATCGACCTCACATCAACACTCTCCCTCGCCTTCATCAACTGTCGTCGTTCGATGCCTCCCCTTCGCCGCTGAGGTTCAATTTGTACATTGGTGACCTTCACAGTATAGATGGTCACATCTACCGTCGCTGCCTTGTCTTGATTCCGCAATCATTGTATCAGCCAAAATGTCGGCTACAACAACAAGTTTGATTTCGACCACTTCCGCTACACCAGCTCCTACAGCGACCAACTCAGGCAATTCGGGAAATGGCCCCAGTTCGCCTCTTCTCTTCTTTGTCGCTTTGGGGTTTGGCGTGGTGTTCACTAATTTATGGTCAGTATTGACTTACTCTGGGCCCCCAAATACTCATCAATTAACCATCAACTAGGATTATCGTCGGGGTGAAATACTGCTTCAGATACAACCAGCGCAACCGGCAACGTATGAATGGAGAGGATCCAGATGGTGTTGATCTGGGTGCGATGCCCCGACAGCATCGCAGGCGGAGGGAGAAGAAATTAATGACCATGGAAGAGGTCAATGAGAAATTTCCCCTCACAAAGTACAAATCGTGGCGGGCCTCTCGAGCCGATGAAGGGCTACCTACTGCAGGTGGCATCAATACCGCCTCCCGACCTCCTAGTCGACCTGCAAGTGTACATGAACAGGATCCATCGTCGAAAGATCTCAACGATACTACTGAAGCTCGAGAGCCGGCACAGACTCAGGGTGCCTCGACTGAGAATGAGAAGTCGACACAGCCCGAACACGTGACGCCAGAAGTGGTTGGCAGCAAGACTGCTCCCGATTCTCGGCCTGACACCCCATCCAGACCGAAATCCACACAGTCCACGATGGTCCCGGATTCTCCGGTGGTTCATAAGGTGACCACCAACGATGAGGACGACGACGACGATGATCATATCCAGACGGCGGTACCCGCGGAACAGCTACCCGACCCGGGTGACGCCTGTGCCATCTGCATCGATACTCTCGACGACGACGACGATGTCCGTGGTCTGGAGTGCGGTCACGCTTTCCATGCCTCTTGCGTCGACCCTTGGTTGACCTCTCGGAGAGCTTGCTGCCCTCTGTGTAAGGCTGACTATTATGTTCCAAAACCTCGGCCAGAAGGCCCCAATGGGGAAGGTCTGAGTAGGTCCGCGACCAATCCAGACCTTCCCCAGCCTCCGCAAACAACATATTCGATCATGGCAGGCGCTCGACAGGGTCGCAGGCCTGCAATGTATATACCTGGACGGTTCATGAGTATAGTTTATCATGACCGTGATCGTCACGGATTCCCGGTCGTGGTGAGAGCGGAAAGAGCCGGCCAGGGCGAGCGTCAGAGAGAAAGAGATTTGAGTGCTGCCACGACCGCCAACGGTGATGCCCCCGAGACGCAACCGCAGACATCCACGTGGAGATCGAGATTGACGGGTCTGCGCCTTCCTGGCCGTGCGAGACCTCCTCCAACCACCGGCACTCAACCCACCAGTACCGGCACGCCGGAGGTACAACCCACGCCCTCACAGCTTGAAGCTGGAAGGTAGAATCTGATCCACCCCAGAAGCGATGATTTAATGACATGATTACGAACTATTGACGACGAGGCGCTGCACCTTTATTCTCTCTCCAGCCAGGAAGCATTGGATAGAGAGGAGATAGTCAGTCCGGGTTGGTGGTGGTTGCGACCGTTGTGGTCAATCGGGTCATGGCATGTAGCAGCATAGCGTCGGTGACTGGTTGCAAAAACAGCATACCGCGGACCCTACAGGCAAAAGGTATCTGCATCTGAGCACGTTTCCTGATACGGTACCAATATTTCCACTTCTTGGAGCATGCTATGTACGCTTAGTTTCTACACCGCATACTAACACATCGATAATCTAAATCCGTGAATAATAAGCAATCTTGCTTTCTTCAGAGTTTCCACAGGCTCGCGCAGTAGGCAGGGTTCTCATCTGTAAATTTGGCAGGCTGCACTCCATACTCCATACTCCATACCTTCAGCTCGTAATGTCATGAGGCGAGACCACTTGTAGTGCAAGGCTCAACGGAGATCCCAAGTCCGAAGATCGCCATCGACAATGTCCTCGTCCGAGAGAGAAGCTTCTTGGAAAATGGGACTAACAACCCCAAGGCCAACGTCGCTCTACAGGGGTCTAAATGCAAATTCTAGCGGTGTACTCTGTATATAAGTCCGGATAAGCTGCCGTTCCGGAAGAACTAACCAATTCTAGCTTTTCCAGCCCCCACTCTTTTTTAGAAAGGTTATATATTTAATGCACAACAATGCTTTCAAAACCAAGGCGGTGGTATGGTGGTGAGTTTACCTCAAAATCAATATCTCTCTCAGCGCCCTGGCAGCTAATTCATGCCTTCCAGTAATGGTTAGCATGAGTCGTTGTGGATTGTGTTTAATGCATAACCAGCTCCGACTCGATCCCTGTTCGATTCTGGGTACCGCCATAAGAACTTTAGAGGCACTGAATCAGTGTTATCGAAATCTTTTTTGGCCTCGTGGAAGAACTGTGCATATGAGCAATATTCAAAAGTGCGTTGAGTGTTAGAGATGGCCTCGGGCATATTTTTGCTTGGCGCTTGTCTGGCGCCCGCCGCCTTATTGTGACAGCCACAAATGCTGCTGCAGAATCATCCATTTATTCTTCTTCTCGGTTTCTCGTCGAGGCTGCGGCCTGCCTAAGGCTTTGAAGCCTACCTACCGTGCCTTGCCTGAAATTACATCACTTTTTCTGAGCCTGGCACGTCCTAGCACTTACTAACACAAGTGGTGATTGGGCTTTTCCTTTGAGCCTATTGTGCATAGTGAGACCGACATTGCATGCCATGATCTTGTCACGACTGGCGAAGCTCGATCTTGATATAGGGTCGACGAAAGAAGCAGAGGTGTCCATGGCCTTTTACGAAGCATAATTCAACAAGAGGTCTTCATTCTACTCAATATTTCGTGTTGCATTGTGCTCAAGCTCAACCAGCGAACATTTCCCTTCCCACCATGCACTCCTCCATCCAGCATTGTGGGTGGTGAAGCACGAGCTATTTTTCGAAGCCGCCATCATGATGATTTCAACACAGAAGACTTATGTATTATACATCCAATCGCCCGGGAAGTCCAGTTCTCCAGAGACACACAACCACCGGTATCAGCTATCGTAAAGCCGCACCGAGTCCTGCGTCCAGCAATGGGTCCTCGTCAAACGATGACAAATCATTCCATGCTTCGACAATCAGTCTCGAAGAAGCCATTCATTTGCGACTGGCGTCTGTATCTAGGCAGGTCTCGATACTTCCCACCGATGGTTAATTTTTCGCCGACATTTCTGTCGGACGCAGCTCTTCCATACATCAGCATACCACTATTTGGGAGTCGTATCGCCGTCCCACTACGAGACATTTGTTCTCTTTTCTTGAATTGGCAGACTTGCGCACCATGCCACAATCTCGCCCTTTCACTATGCACATGGCTGATCTATGGGTGACATCTTGAGATACCGCCAATCCCCCCTTTCGAGGCTTGAGCCCAGTTCTCGATGACGGAGAGCATGCGAATATGCTGCGGCATCAATCATCGAACCCAAGCCCGACAATTACCCAACCATCAAGTGTAACAGGCCTTGCAACCAGTGCATTTGCCCGAGTTATACGAATGATTCTACCACCTAGCCATTAGCACAGTATGGGGCCCCACCCCTGGCCACTTCTGTCCTCCCTTTGTACAGAGCGTTCCACAGAAAACTGCAGCAGGTGTCGAGGAAGAAAACCCAGCCTAGCTCCCTAGCCAAGAAAGTCGTGCTGAGGCGGTGCTCGCAGCGGAAACCTGGCCACCTACCGAAGTACCTACCTATCTAGGTATATAGGTAGACAACGGATCTCTGGGCCCCGCGTGAACACCTATCCCGGTACCATGATACAACACACAGCCTGACTGCAAGGCGGGAAGCCAAGGCTCCGAACAACACAGCCAGCGGCCAAGAGTCTTGGCCTGTCAGCAAGGGTTCGCCCCATCGGCCACGATAAACGACCTCATTTATACGGAGTATCCATCTATTGACAAAACGTCAAAATTAGACGGGTCTGTATTCACCGTCCGGCCCTGGCCCCAGGTAACCTTTCAAGCACGCAGTTCCTGGATTCCGCGAATCCAACAACTCAAACCATTTCCCTGAAAAGATGAGGCAGCAAGCAAGGTCATGGCTCGGGTTGGCACTCTGCGGCACATAATTATCTTTTAGTTAGCATCAACTTGGCATCTCACTCTGACTTCTCACTTCTCACTTCTCACTCTTCAGTTCTCACATTGTGACGACATTCCACCCGATTAGTCGTTCGCTCATCCCGATCTCACTCACCATGCCTCTCGATCTTGATATATAGATGTTTTTACTCCATCTGGTCTAAGCGCACCAGTATTAGTTATCTGGGGAGGAGGGGACTGCCCCGAAAACCGCACCAAACTTCAGCATGGTCATCATTGGGAATGACCATCATTCAGCCGCCCCCCCCTGGCTCCCAAGTCTGTTCACCCCAAAAGTCAGGACCAAACTCCCAAGGACTAGAGAGTTCAGGCGCGTAGCCAGCCTGGCTATCTATCTATATCGCCGACTCGCGCACGCATGCGTACGCAAATACCCCGCCGAAGGAGTAGAAATACCAAGACAAATTGGCGATCGGGCCGCCCCCCCAGGGAAGCAGGACTTATAAATAATCTTATCATTAGCCGGAAAAGAAACCACCACGATCGGATCGTAATCAGGGGTTCGTGTTCTGTCAAATCATGGGTCGTACATGCTTCGAAATGATCATGGCGGTTTTGCTTGGCCATCTTATTTTTACCTACCTACCTGCCTCCCTCTCTTACACTCATCATCACTAGTCACTAGTCAGACCTACATAACAGTAATCCGTAGCAAACCCGCACCAGTCCCGCTTCCAGCCTTGATCTGACGTGCCTTTGGTTTTTCAATTTTTGGAAATCTTTCCAGGCTTCCAGTTTCTTCGACACCTCGGTTGGCAGTGCCTCATTCGCCCTCTCTTTCTTCTTAGGACCTCGATCCTAGGAGAAGATGGATGAGGGAGGAAAGCAGTGGAGACGGGGCGGAGGGTGGCTTTCGAGTCGCTACATGACTAGTCACCTTGGTAGATATAGCTATAGATATATATCTGGGAATCCATCGTCTTGTGTCTACCGAGTTTCACATACGTAGCACATACCTCCTAACTTATCCTTTCCATTCCATTCCATTCAATATATCGACCGGTCTTTTGTACAAGAGAAAAGCCCCCCCCAGCCCCACAACACAGGAAACACTCCTTAATACCCATCATCCGCCCGTCCTCCCTTCATTCGTTCATCCGCCGAAACAAACACCAGGACCGCAAGAGCCATGGATTTCCTCCGCGGCCTAGGCGACGCGCTCGAGCACTTCGTCGACGAGTTCGACCCTGACAACCAGGGGCAGGATGAACAGGGCCAAGATGACGAACAGCATGGAGGGAAGAACCACGGCCACGGCGGTCAAGGACAACACGACGAAGAAGGCCATGGAGGCGAGCACGGACACGAAGAAGAGGGAGAAGACCCATCTGGGCATGGTGGGCATGGACAACATGGGCAGGAAGAAGAGGAAGATGGGCAGTGGCATGGAGATGAAGAGGAGGACCATGGACATGGACAGGGACATGGAAAGCAGCACGGTCAACCGGGAGATGAAGAGGAGGAGGATTGGCAAGGGCAAGAGGGAGAGGAGGACGAACATGGACAGGGACATGGAAAGCAGCATGGTCAGCATGGAGATGAAGAGGAGGATTGGCAAGGGCAAGAAGGAGAGGAGGACGAACATGGAAATCACCATGGTCAAGACGGCCGACATGGCGATGAGGAAGAAGAGTGGCAATGCGGTGAAGAAGAGGACGAGCATGGTAACGGAAACGACCGTGGTCAACATGGTCAACACGGGGATGAGGAAGAAGAATGGCAAGGCGATGAAGAAGAGGAGGAGCATGGCCACGGCGGCGGTCACCAGCACGGTCAACATGGTGAACATGGAGACGAAGAGGAAGACTGGCAGGGCGATGGGGAGGAAAATTGGCAAGGCGATGAGGAAGACGACGGACGGGAATATCATGAATGTTGTGGCGGCCAAGGGCGACATCGACAATATTGTGGTCAGGGCGAAGAAGAAGATCAGCATCACGACCAGAACGAGGACGAGCATGGGCACGGTGGACATGGTCAGCACTGATTGACTGCGACTGAATGGAGACGAAGGCTTCGATAATGACTTTATATTAAAAGTGTTGATTTCGCAGAGCGGTATGGAATAGGACGGCGCCAAGGAGCGGGGTGGTGAATTGGTTGTATGTACAAAGTGCGTTGAGGACTGCGTGAGCGTTGGCGTCTCGACGGCCCAAAGTTCGCTCCTGGCAATAAATTCGAATGCCAACATGAAAAATTTCAGGACGAACGTTGATGTTGCAATATCCTCCAACCTTGATCAAAGCGCCATCTAAGCGAAGTGAAGCGCCGATTGGAGGCCAGCGACTCCAAACTCTCTCCTCGATCCTGGATGCATCAAGTCGTCGGGATGAATGCCACAGAATGTCTATCTCGATTTGACACTTTGAGGATTTCTAAAGAGATTCTTCGGGTCTCGTTTTGCCTTGATCTCTTGCAATCTAGGTAAATTGCCTCTCCAATACTGCTTCTGCGCATCCGGTAAAAGGGGATCCACGTAGCCTGGATAGCTGCCTTCCACCTTCGGATTATTGTCGAGAATCACTTGATTCAGCCCGTCCAAGAACCCGCGTTGTTGTTTGGTGAAGAAGCCGAGAAGATCAACGGCATAACTTTGTAAAAAGTAGATCGCGTCGCGGAATGCATACGCCGTGGCATCCTGTGCGACTTCATTGATCTTTCCTGCTTCGAGATCAAAGATGACAAACCAGGGTACACCGAGGAGTTCGAGATTGCCTGATGCTGCACCAAAGTATTGGAACATGGCGTCGATGCCTTCGTCCGTCATCAGCGTGCTCTCGTTGAATGCGAGTGATTTCGAATAAAAGTTGGTGGGAAGACCGCCGAGGAGATCGAGTCCCAACTCCGAGAGATCGTGACCGACGGCAATGGCCGCATCCACCACACGGATATTGTTGGCCGGTACATCGAGACCCGGGATGGCAGATTGGAGATCGAGGGCGCTAAATTCCTTCTCGCTGCCGAAGAAAAATCCGGTAATGATGGAACCAAAAGGGAACACAATGAATTGAGTGGAGATTTTCAAGGACAGCTTGGGGTCGGAAATGAGTTTCTGCCAGGCTTTGAAGGCCGATGCTTGGAGTTTTGCATCTCCCAGGGTGACATTATAAGTGTATGCAATCGCGTTTCCAGGAGCGGGATGGGTTCGCACGTGAAAATCGGTGACGATGCCGAATGAAGCTCCGGCACCGCGAATGGCAAAGTAAATGTCATCGTTCTGGGTGGAGGAAGCTGTGATGATGGAACCGTCCGCTAGGACGACCTCGGCGTCAATGATTTGATCGGTGGCGGCTCCGAATTGGCGCGAAATACGGCCAAGGCCACCAATGGTGTAATGCCCACCAACCCCGACCTGGGGGGCATCCCCGTGAGGGACCAGGCGATCGTATGCCAGTAGGAATTCGTTGACGTCCTCGAGATGGTTTCCCGGTCCGAGGTGTGCCGTGTTGTCGGAAGGATCAAAGGTAAGTTTGTTCAAGTATTTCGTGTCGACCACAACGGCCCCGTCATCCCCTCCAAGACCTACACCAAGTCAATATGGATCATTCTATCACAAGAGTCCGACCAACCGTAATTGCCAAAGGAATGCCCGCCGCTCCTTGCCTGGACGAAAACGTTGGCAGCGGCGGCACATTTGACGACCGCGCTGACCTGTTGAGCCGTTTCCGGATACGTCACGGCCACGGGTTCAGTATCGTAGGCCAGGTTGTATCTCTTGACGTCCAGAAGATCGAACAGGAATTTGTTCGAAAACGCAGCCTGACCGGACTTGCCATCGAGTGCCTTGACTATACAATCTTTCAAGGCCTGAGACTGGGCGAAAACAAAGATTTGGGGACACAAGAGGGTCCAGGTTACCGCAAGTAGGATGAACGAGGGAACCATATTGACATCCGGACTGAGGATGATCAACAAATAGCGAATGGAAAAGGGTCTGACTCAACACAACCGTAGGAGAATGAAGGGAAGGAAGAAGGCTCCCTAGAAACCTGAGAGCATAGGAATAAAGGGCTAGGTACCCTTGGATCATGGACAACGAAGTGACGGTCGATATTTCACTGTCAAGAGGGAGCAGATCAACGTCCTGCCAAGGAAGAAGGGTCGAAGGACGCGTGAGGCCCGCGGCCGCTCACACATTTCAGACACATCTCAGAGTCCAGAGCAATTTCAAGGGTCCTGCTATCAATACACTCTGGACGCCGTACAGGGTCAAACGAGGTGTTTGTAGGGATACTAATAGCATACATGCGCGAACCAATGGACTGCATAGAAGACGGAAGTAATTTACTCGGTGACCAGCGGGAGGCGAAAGGAAGGTGGAAGAAGGGAAAACAGGGAAATGTGTGGATGAGTTCAAGGAAGGAGCACAGGACTCAGCCACAAGAGCCACCAGCCTCGCGTGACTTGCCGCCTTGGCACCGTGGGTTAGTGTGGCCAATCGACTGCGGGGAAGGCACGAAGCAATTCATGGCAATTACAACTCGCCCCTCACCACCATGGAACGACTCATTGTTGGAGGATGGTAATGTATTCTGCTTGTAACCTCATTTCGAGCGGTCGGTACAGGCGACTGCGGACTCCGCAGCTCAGCTAAAAATTATGCACGTCAAGTTCTCACCACTAGAGACTCCTTCGAGTGCGCCCACCCAATTGTGTATGGGACCAAGATTTTCCACGACTTCCGACGGCTGGTGCTCCCCAGGATGATACCAAGCTCTCGACCATGCTCTTTCAGAAAATCTAGTCCTTCAACAGATGGTACACGAAGAGAATAGAAGCCACAATACATGCGTTTTCTATCGAAACCGATGATATGCAATCTCTTTCTTCCCAGTGACCGCACAAAGGAACCAAGTCGCATCTCCAGGGCACTTTTCTTCCATTACCTTCAAGCGGCTCGTCCGCTCATCTTCATACATTTCGACGCCACCTGCTTCGAGACAACAAAATAAGAGAAATTCCCCGGCCCGCCCGTGAGACTTTGAATGAACGCCAATGCTATTCCTGCCTCCAGCGCTTTGATCATGGACAAAAGAAATTCGGAGCTTGTCGTCGAAACAAATTCAGATAAAAAGTCAAGTATCGTAGTCATGTATACATTGGAACAAAAAGAAAAGGTTGAGACGTGGACAGGTTATGGTTTCGCCTGTCCTGCAGGGCTGCCTTGAGGCTTCGGAGTGGGTTCCTCTTCCAGGTTGATGGTTTTGGAAGGGACCGGGGTAAGCTCACTGTCCATGGCGATGTCAGTGACACTCGTTCCGGGTTTCTGGGGAAAGATGACGGGTGGTGTGATATGCCCCCGGCTGAGAGGCCGGTCTGGTGTTGTCTGCTCTGGATGTGAATGCTGTGAGGCCACCCGTTCGACGGTCTTCCGTGGTTGGATCGCGACCAAGACCGATTGAGGCGGCTCCTCGGGAATTTTGAGGCTCTCCATCCGTTCTTCCAGGATCTCAACCGACTTCCGCAGACTCTCTGAATCTGCCGTGTTGTCATTATTCATCGAGATGACACTCCCACGGCTGTTCGTCCGCATCATTTCGATCCCGAGCTTGGAAGTTGGTCTGGCACTTTTCCCGATGGGGGACCGAGCCCGCACTTGCGCGTCACCGAGTTCATCGTCTTCGTCGTCTCCTTCGTCCGCGGCACCGTTGAGGTTGTGTAGATTGATTTCTAGTTGCTCTCGCTTCTGTCTGACCGCCTCTGAGGAGCGCTGACGACGGGGAGTGCGTAGCCCAAACCCACTGGGTTCCTCGATGCTGGCACTCGGAGGCGCTGACTCGGTATGAACCAGGTGAGGGAATCCACTCTGAATGTAGGGTCGCCGACTCATCACTATGTCGTCAGAGATGCCCAGACCACTGTTGGCCCAGTCGTCGGTGGCTGCTCGGGAGACAATCACGGGGATCTCATCTGCTTTCAAAGATTCCATATCACTGAAAAACCCACCACTGCCAATGGAATCTTCACGACTCGAGCCCTTGTAGGAGGAGTCCGGCATGGTCGGCGCCAGGCTCGACGCCACCGAGCTGGGACTGTCCTGGGTCAGCAACCCATCGAGGCGACTAGTGATGGGCTGAATCTGCAACGGCATGGCCAATTTGAAGTCCTTCGGTGGCGGCTTCCATGAGCAGTACTTGCAGAGCATCTCGGTCAGCTTTTCCGTAGTGGGCGGCTTCTGCATTAATGTGTCAAAGTGGTGAACATCAGGAAGGTCTTTCAGGTACCCGGTGATGCACACGATCGGGGTGTTGGTATTGGCACTCTTGGTGTCGCGAATCATTCGAGCGGCATCCACCCCGCTTATGAGCGGAAGCTTGAACTCCATGAAGATGATATCGAACTTGATCTGGCTCACGGCAAGTCGGAGAGCATCTGGTCCATTGCTGGCGCTGACGGTGCGGCATCGGAGCTTTTCGAAAAGCCGTTCCATCACCATGCGAGAGACCGGATGATCTTCACAGATCAAAACATCGAGCGGGTGATAGGTCGGGCCGTCCGAGAAATTGATCTGGGACATTCTCCGTGAACTCTGTCTCCGACGCTGAACCTTGAGGATGGCCTTGGCTTGCGAGTTCTCGTTGTCCGACGACGACGGCGAAACATCCCGCACGAACAACTGGCTCTTGCGTTTGTGGTGGCCAGGCATAAACCCTTCACGAGCCGACTGCCCATCGCTTTCTTGAGAGCCGACCGTTTGAGATCTGGTGCGTCCATTGACACTGGACTGCCGGGAAGGCGGCCCCTGCATCTGCTTCGCGGGGGAAACGGCCGGTAACCGGTGGGGCTTGATCGGTGAAGCGGCAGCAGTACCGACGTGCTTGAGGGCATCATGAGGAATGTCGAAGAAACTGCCGGGGAGGAGAGAATTGCTTCCACTAGAGGATCCCGACGTCTTGCGCCGTTCATGATGCTGGGCGGTCGAGAATTGAACCAACAGCGGCGATGATGGTTGAGAGGGTCTGCTTGGAGACGAATTGCTCGTCGCCAGACTGGCGGGCGAGCCGGGCCGGTGGCCTTTGCTGATCGACAGGGCCCGCTTGACGGGCATGGGCATCATCGGACTGCCCTCAAGAGATGGCCCTGGAGACCCCATGGCTGGGCTGTTAGCCGCGGACATAGCCTGCGAGTGCGAGTACCCACGCGCTTGGGCCTGCATGGCCTCTTTGCGCATCTTCTCGACAATGTCCTTGTTGGCCTTTTCCAGCACGGGCAGATTTTTGAACGTGAAGTTACCAAAATCATCGGCGACGACCGGTTCACTCAGCCTCCGACTCCGAGAGTCGCGAGCGACGTGTGGAGGGATATGGAGGGGCATGAGCCCTCGCTTTGCCGACGCCGTCTGTGTCCGAGCTCGGAATAGTGCATCGTGAGGCCGGTTGGGGTAATCTGCACCATTGGGGGTGGGTCCCGAGGGAGAGATCTGATCCTCCAGCTCCTCGGGAAACGACGACAGTGTCGCTCCACGAGAGTCAAAGTATTCGGTGTCCTCTGGGTGTTCGGGTGCGGGGATAAACTGTGCTTCATCTTCGAGTAGGGTATCCCAGTTGATATCGGCAAACCAGGGGTGCGCCTGGATCTCCCGCCCTCCGGTGGGGTATCTCTCCTCGATGTTGGCTCCGAGTCGCTCACGAGGGTCGAGCTGAATGAGTTGATTAACCAAGTCTTTTGCCTCGACGCTGACTTCAAACTCGTCGTCCTCGGGCCAAGCAATCCGGCGATGGAGAATGTTGTCAAACACCTCTTCGGTGGTGTCGGCATTGAAAGGCGGGATGCCGTAGAGGAATTCGAACAAGATGCATCCGAGTGACCACCAATCACACATCTCATCTTGGGTTTGACCATTGATGGTCTCGGGGGCCAGATAGTCAGGGGTTCCCACAAAGCGACGTCCACTCTCGTCGGGGTCAAAGAGCTCTGTGGGAGGTGGCAGCATCTGTGAAGAGGCCGGAGGCGGAGGAGGGGCCTGTGAGATATTGCTCATGGATTGGGACAACGGAAAGAGGTCCGGGGAGTTACTACCTTGGCTATAAAGCTCCTCCTCGAACGCATGATTCCGGAGGTGGGATGTTGGTTCGGCACCGTCCTGCACACCCAGCTTTCTAAAGAGATTATGCAGATCGAAACTAGAGCCACTATCACTGCGATGCCCTGAGCTCTTAAAAGACAGTTCGCGACTCAGCGAACTCTCTCGATTCAAGCTAAAGTACGAAGGCTGGTCAAGCCCTCCTGCGAGTGCCGGCGTCATGAGCGGAGTGGGGGCCGGCGAGTGGGGGCCTTGATAGTCAAATGAAGCAGACCTGGAAGTGGGATTCGATCCATTCCCCGACGGCTGAGTGAAAGGGCCTTGCTTCAACAAATCAGGAGCGGGCTCGTCGGGTTGAATGAGGGCGCGTTTTTGGCGACCGATCAAGCCCATCCGTGAGAGTCCAAAGTCAGTGAGCTTGAGATGGCCCTTTGAATCGATTAAAAGATTGTCAGGCTTCAGATCACGGTGCACGATGCCTCGACTGTGCAGGTGTTCCACCCCGAGCACCACCTCGGCGATGTACTTTTTGGCCCAATCTTCGCTCAAGCCACCGAGAATTTTGACGAGGGAAGCGCAATCACCGCCGTTGAGAAATTCCATGACCAGGTACAGGTAGTCCTTGCTCGAAAAGGTCCAGTACAATTTGGCGACGAAATCGCTTTCACCCTGCCACATCATGATAGCACGTTCGGCTTTGACATTGGTAACTTGGTTCTTAGCGATCATGTCCGACTTTCGCAACACCTTGATGGCAAAGTACTCGCCGGTGGCCTTTTTCTTGGCCAGGTAGACGCTCCCGAAGGCGCCCCGACTGATCGGTTTGATGACTTCAAAGTCTTTGATCGAGGGAGGTTGAACACGTTGTTGAGGCTGACTAATGGAGCTGAGCCGTGGAGAAGACGGTGTGCGTATATCAGACGAATGCATCGACGACTGCCTCCTATGCAGTACCGGTACATGTGGCGGTGGCATATATTCCCCGGTGGTCAAGAGAGGTGAAACGATGGGGGATTGTGCGTTCTCCCCACTGGGGACTCGAGACTTGTTCATACGTAGTGGCGAGGGTGGCGGTGGAGGATACCGGCCCGGGGATTGCTGACGATGAGGCGATGAGGAGTTGAGACCGTGGAGATGCATGCTCCTTCGCTTTCTGTCGCGAGAATGTGCAGACCGACCGTGTTCGGAGATGGCGGGAGAATCAGCTCGCCAGTTGCTGGCCGACGGCAGACTGCTGTCGCTGTCATTACCGTCATCGATATACATCGACCGACGGTTCGATAACGGCTGAGGTTGCGTGATCAGATTGCTCTTGTGCGACTTCGGCGTCGGGCATTCGATGGGGCTGTTGGACCCCGTCGACACCGCTTGGGAGGAGGAACGTCGTTGGTCGGTGAGGGCAATGTGGGACAAGTCTCTCGAAGTTCTCAAGGCCGTGGCCATAGATCTAACACCGACGTATGGCATTGACCGTGTCGCCTCGGGTTCCAAGACCTCGGTCGAAGATTCGTCAGGTTTGATGGGGCTTTCAAGAATGTCTTCCAAATGGCCATCCATTTCGATCTCCGTCTCACTCTCCGTCTCACTTCCGCCGGACGACAGGTCCTCCCCGGCGGCCGCTCTTTCGGCTTTGATCAACGCTTCACTGATGCAAGCATCGACCTCTGCCATGTACTCTTGACGGATACGCTCCGAGTACTCGAGGATAAATTGTTGTCGGTGGACAGCTTCGACCTTGGCCCGTGCGAGTCTTTCGGTATCGGCGCTCAAAGCGGCCAGGCCCGGTTCATTCTCGAGACTGATGGGGGGCTGCCATTGATGAACTTGAGCGATCCTCGATTCAGACTGCGGTGACTGAGATAGGAATTCGTCTTCTGAGTTGGACTTGCTGTCTTTGATCGAGGGGGCATTGATTTCCAAGGCGGTGTCACAGAGATCCAAAATCAGTTCCACCAACCGCACTAGTGGTCGACGAACGACGAACGACCGAGCACGATTGTGACCCAGGCCTGCTGCCGATGGGCTCCTCGACCGGGCGGGACTTGCGGTATGGGATGCCGAGGCCGAAGACACAGCAGAGGACGTGGTTGGTGAAGGCCCGATGGGCTGGCCTTTATATTCCGGCAGGGGAGCCATGTTGGGTGAGCCCTCAGGTCCGATGCGGCCTTGACGAGCTTCAAAAGCGTCTAGAACCTTGACGATGGCATGGCGCTGTTCAGAGAGATTCTCCTGGACCATTTGAACGTCCATCTCCGCGCGATGTTCTTGAACGCACAAGTCGGAATGTTTTTCGAACCACCAAGGGATGATGGAGCGTTCGCATACTCGGCAGAGGACGGGGAGTGGAGGAGGGTGGTTTTCAGGGTCATTAGCCCCTGCTTCTGCTAATTCAGTGAGATATTTTGCCAAAATTTCAGCACCGACGCCGAGAGTTTCGACCAGCTTCTGGGGAAGGGCGATCTCGATGCGTACAGGCTCGGTGGCAGGTTGTAACATCCACATGGTATGGGTGCCACCACCTGAGCTTCGGTCATAGACCATGATTCCTTGACCTTCCAGGTCAAGCGTGGCGCGGCCAGCTTCGTCCAGGTTGACATTTTCCGGACCAGGCTTTTCACCATCTTCGATGGGGATCATCGGAGCCACGTCGGAGGAGGCGCCGACCTTGACGGCAAACTTGACGATGTGACTTTTGGAGTCATTGGATTTCAAGGCCTCGATGGCGGTGTCAAACACTGTTGGGTCGTCACTGATGAACTGTGAGATTTTCTGTCCTCGGACAGTGTTGAGTTCGGTTCCAACCATGTCGGTCCACGACGGGCTGACCCAACGAATGATGCCATCAAGGCTCAGATCGAGTATGATGTTCCTGGTCTGCTCCGCTGCCTCTTTCAAGTCTTGAGTTCCTTCTGAAATATCCTGACTGAACGACCTCTCCATGGCAGCTCGGGCCAAAGGTCCGGTTTGAATGGCATCGTGCTTTATGGCGGTAATTACCGGGGGTTCCAAGTAAGAGGCGGTAGAGCCATCCTGTGCCATTACTTCTGGTATCGAGGGGCCCGGGATACAGGTGTAGCGGCCAATGGTAGAGTGGTTGAGCTATTGCAGGACCGGCTGCGGTTCTCTAGGGCTTTTGACCCACCATTGGGGAGCCAAAAAGTTCCCGTGCTATCTTGACATTTTCCTCCGTTGCGAGACCCGAGTATCTTGTTGGGCTCGCAAGGGAGGCAGTTGGGGATGTCGACTGCAGAACAGAAGCAAGGGAGACTGTCAGGGTCGAGGAGGAGGGAGAGGGAAGAATGAAGTGGTGTGGCGTGGAGGTGGCGTGGCGGGCGTGACGCGAGGAGAAGCGTGATCCTTTGTTGAGAGAAGAAAGCTCACCACGACTAACAATCTACATGAGCGACGCGGATATTCTGGATACTCTGTATGATCTCAATGTAAACGAAAAAAGTTGTCGACCTGGGAAGCGAGTGGTTGTGTACAGAGAAGCGCAAGGTACGGGTGGTAGTGGTGGTATGTGGACGTGGACGAGTAAACGTGGACGGCGAGAGAGGGTCTGGCTTGTCTGTCTTTGACTCTTTGCTTGCCTGGCTGGTCAGGGATTAGAGGCAAGGCAAATAACAATTCTTGGGGGGGGGGACAAAAATTAGTTGGACAGGATGAAGCTGCAGGAGGAGCCGGAGCAAAAGAACTGGGGCCCGAGAAGTGCTCTTTAGGTAGACCGAGGGGGGCTTAGCTTGCGCCTGCTTAGGCTCGGGATCATAGGGCTTCTAGGGAACTCTAGGGTCTCTAGGGAGGGCCGCGAGCCAGTGGAATCAGCCGGACGGCCGTTGAGGTGCTCCCAGTGGCTCCCACCCGCGACAAACCCCAGTAATCAAAATACCAAGCACTGCAGCACAGGGCAGGTGGGGCAGCATACAAAAGGTGCTTTCAAAGCAGGAGCAATGGAGGGAGGGAAGGGGAAGTGAGATGTCAGGCCAGTTCTGTTCAGTCCGCGTCAATGCTCTTCAGGTCGTGGCCTGCCTCTCCTCTCCTCTTGGCCCCTCACGAGCTGCTGCAAGTGTTATAGCACTCCGTATGTACGGGGGTAATCAGCCAACAAACTACCAGGGACAACCCAGGCAGTCAGCATCGTGATCGCGAGGAGCAAAAGTCTCGAGATAACAACGGCCCCTCCTCTTTTGTACTTGGATCCTTCCCTCTTGTAGTCGCTTTTTTGGCTGCTGGCATACATTTATTCTGGGTTCACACCCCTTCCAGAGATGCAATGCTGGTGCACTCATTTTGTATCCGTATTGTTCCTATTAATTCACTCACTCACTCACTCGCTCACTGCTCTCGACCCTCCAAGCCCTGTCCGGCAATTCCCACCACTCCTTCGAGACAGGACAGCTCTACGAATGACAGTCAGGTATCCTGCTAGCCCTGTATTTCTATGTATTACCCTCCTCTCCCTACCTGCCAATGACCTCGCTCCTTGCAGCTCGGCACCTCAGGCATCGTCGAGAACAGAATAGAGCCAGAACGACACACTTTTCGGCTCTATTGCCTCCTCCAATACGATGCTGGTATGAGGGACAGTGACAGGGCCCTTCCTGCAACTTGCCATGGCCCATGCAGAGAAGGCTTGTCACTGCATCCATCCACCAATGCACCCTTACTTCTCCTTCAACCTATCCACTTTCCTACCAGTCATAACGCGCTTTCGGTGCCGGATTTCCAGGGCCTGACTCTCCCGCTTGGAATTGACGTATTGTCTCTTGGGTGTCCTCTAACAGAGTATGAGGTAGCTAGCAGCCTTCTTCCTCCTCGTGCTGGCATCTTTCAAGGTAGCATCCCTCCCGTCCACGCGAGTCACGGCCACGCCTTCTCCTCTCTCGGATAAGTTGGACTAAAATAAAAGGTGCCGAAATATTTTGAAAGTTCTTGCCGCATGATTTTTATGCCCAGGGGCGGAGAGAACGGTGCGGTTATCAAACCTTTTACGACTACTAAAGTGACCAGCACTATCAATTACACCCGTCATCACCTCTGCTCGTCTGGAACAACCTACTCCGGGTTCCTCAACAAGTAGACGCCATTGGTTGGGATGATCTACCGGTTTTCTGTCTTGTCGACAATTCACAATTCGGATTGACCATCCCATACCAGGGGCCGGATTTGCACAAATTGAACCCGTCAGCCCTGGGAAACAAGCAAGAGAGGGGCCCAAGGCCTGCCGCGTCGACAAGGGAGCGAAGGCACCACCATCCCAACCGTGCACACACCAGGGATCCGATTGCGCAAGGCCCGTGATCAGACATCGATGAAACAAGCCACCAGTAATTCATGATGGTCATAATATCCAATCAGCCACTGTATCGACGCTGAGAGGGCGGTTGTGTGATCATCCAGATTCGTCGTACTTGGAAACACACACAGCTCACTGTGTAAGCGCCTGCACAATCCAAAAGAAACAGCATGTTCCATCAATCCCCGCTGTCATGACCATTCCACCCATATTCGCGGGCGAGTCTGCCGCAGGGAAGTACAGCGAATGAATATATGTGCCCGTAGTCCCCCTGGCTTCAAACACACCCACCAACGAAATCAACCCTAAGCCATGTTTCTGGATGCATGATCCAAACCAAGACATTTCGAGCACAAACGAGTGAACTACGCCGTTCAGATACAGACTATCTCATTGTGCATTACCGGCGGAGGGGTCAGAAATCACTCCCAGAAACGAGATAGCACCAATCCTCGGTATGTGATGCATAAATCGTCATCGAGCTTGGGGTGTGACTACCCAGGAATTCTTTCTAGTGTCCTGGCTGTTCTATTCGTACAGTAGTGGTGGTGGTGCATCGTCCTCCCTGCACGGAGTACTCGGAGTGAGGAACAAACGCTGCCACTCAAACTCAGAATGAAATAACTCTAAACCGGAAACCCGTAAGTCCTTGGGATTGTTTATTCTACACTTTACACTTTGCGAGCAGCTGGCCCAAAAAGCAAAGTGCGTACTGATACAGCCACCGATGGGGGGAACCTGGGAGCGAAAGGTAGTTTGTAGAAAGAAAGAAGAGAAAGAAGAGAAAGCACCACCGACACCAGCAGAATCAGCTGACCCTGACCCGGCGTGACGGCCGAACCCAAAAAGAGGGCGCCAATCAACACGACACACTAATGCCCTCGGCCTCGGGACCCATGCCTGAAGCAACCCATACGACTACTGTACTCGTACACTACGACTATGGAGTTCTAACACCAAGAACCCCCAGCACTACCATTATGTACCACTCCCATTCCCATTCCCATTACCATTACCAACCAAAACCAAGGCCATACCGCCGTCTCGTCTCCTCGAGGACGGCTCTGCGTCTGCATCTGCATCTGCATCTACGAGATAGATACATACATGCAGACGTAAGGCCTCACCTGCTCCGTGAAGACGTTGCATGCATGCATGCATGTAGGAGAAGCTCGTGCTCATTCATTCTTTCCGGACGGCTGCTGCAGCCGCCTCGTCCCCATCATTACGACTCTGGACAGTATACTGCGCATCGCATCCACCCAGCGATCTGGCGCTCTTTCCCACCTACTTAAAGGATCTGGGTACCTGGGTGACGGCACATAGTAAGTGACGATCAGCCTGTCTGACATGGATGGACGAGTGCTTGGACGTTCCCAGACCCTTGGTCTCACGCACACACCGGGGGAGGGTAGTCCGGGGATAAAATGCCTGATAGTCCAATATATGTACCTGTAGAGATAGCCACATACCCGAGGTAGGGGTATCTACTATACGTGTCGACACGAACGATGAGACGAGATGCGCATTTGGACTGGCGGACTGGCGGACTGGTGGACTGGCGCGGATACACCATGCACTGATTATTATTCTTTTACACCAGAGGACTGTTGCTTTTCACGCAGCGAGGATGCACAGGTACAGGGAGACACATCCTTAATGTTGCGGGTAGATAGGTAATTAGCTACTCGTAGGCGTTCTATACCCGGGCACGTGCAGTACAGCCATCGCCATCCCCAAGATACCAATATACAATGGATTGGTCGAGTCGATTTCTCGAGCGCCCACCCCCATCCTCCTCCTTCTCCCATTGAATCAAAGAAATCGGGTTGGGTTATTCTTTTGGTTCGAATTTGTTTTGGGCGCTTTTCAAAGGCCCTTCCTCCTCGATCGCTCGACCACCGCCAGACCCGGGACATGCGAGCACTGTGTAGGGCAGATGTTTATACGATACATCAGTAACTGCCGAAGCATGGGATAGACCTGCAGGAAGCTAGGGATCCTGGGGACCTTCCAAGAATATTCCTCGTACTCGAGTGACCAAGCTAGCTATCTCCAGGTGGGAAGCGAGATGTCCTGTCTACTTGTACCCCGATACGGAGTACTCGTAGGAGGATAGGCTCTCTGGTCATAGGTAGACTCATTGCTTAACGACCTGCTTACGGAGGACTCGTACTCGTACTGCTAACCAGGTCCCTGGAGTCCCACCATGCTCCTCGTTGGTGGTGCATCAGAGAGGCATGGTCTTCACCAGACACGTCCACGTTCTTCAAGTTGGGTCTCTCGAACTTGGTTTGATCCCGGCTTCCACGCCTCTGAGGGGTCTGTTCTACTTCAAGGTCTAACGCGCGAGATCGCGATCATTGCACCTTCGGCGGCCTCGGATACCCTTTTGTGCCCGCTGCTGTCTACAGTATTGATCGGTAGGTGCTTTCCGCTTCTCCTGCCAATCCTGATAGACTCGTTCACGGTCGATATGCAAACGGCTCAAAGCAGAATTTCGGGTAGATCCCCCAAGTCCGTTCATTTCTCCTGCTGGAGGTTAAACGTTGGGTAGCGGTGATGCTGGATGTGCCCTAGCATGGCCTGTGTGCAAGGGGCCGCCTACCCAGATGCTGGATTTCAGCCTGATCTTGCCATTCGCCTTCACACCGTGAAGCAACCAGTCTTGCTGTGCGTTGCGCTGCGGCTGTGTCAGCCAGGCTGCTGCCCAATGCCCTGATTAAGTCGGTCTACTGTGCCTTCTTCTCCATTGAAGCCTTTCGCTTTTCTTCCGCCTCGTTGGCTTTGAACCACTTGACCGACCTAGCGAACCCTTCATCCACGCCGACGATCGGCCTGTACCCCGTCCGCCTCTTGAGCTTCTCGCAAGAATAGTACCGATGGATGCAGGTATATTTAACCGTCTGTCGGTTGAGCTTGCCCTTCCTCCCAGTCAGCCAATTGAATGTCTCGGCTGCGCCCCCGACGAACTCGGCCATCCCCGCCGGCAGGATCCAGAGCTTTTCGAGTTGGATGTCCCTGCCATAGCGGCTGTATAGATATCTGCTTGAGTCCCAGAAATAGGCAGGGCTGTTGTTCGTGACGTTGAAGGCCTCGCCGTCGACCTTTTCGAAATCCAAGATGGGTGCCTTGCCATCAAGTTGTCGCTGTCTCGTCGTGAGCAATGCTTGCGTCGCACACAGGAGACCATATACCACGTTGTGAACATACGTGTTGTCGAACAAGTTGTCGTTGGAGCCCAGCTGAATATGGAGTTGCCATGCTGGAGCCACGGCGGCGGTCTTGAGGATCCCTCCGCTGAAGCCCCCCAGGTCACCTTCGCCCACAATCCCCGCCGGTCTGACGGCGCAGGTCAACAGGTTTCCGAACTCGGGCTTGTTGTTGGCCGCCAGGACCAGCTTCTCTGCGTGCACCTTTGTTTCCGAATAATATTCCCTCGGGTTGGGACAGACGTAAGGGTAATTCTCGTCCGCATTGATCAAGTTAGCCTGCCCGTCGTGAACCACGCTAGCACTGCTGGTGTGTGTGAAGACTTTGCACGGTCCGCCCCAGTTTCCATGTTTTCCGCCCGCGACTTCCAACAATGTTTTGGTGCCCTCGATGTTGACCTTGTTGAGGAGTTCCGGCGCTGCTTCCCAGGAGGGAGATGCAGTATTGATCACAACGTCGGGCTTCACCTTCTTGAACACTTCAAGTAACGAATCTGCAGAGGTGATGTCTGCATCATGGTAGGTACAATTGGAGAATATGTTGCGAGTACACCGCAGGTCGAGGGCATGGACTTCGGTGTCGATCGTGGAAGGGTAGCGAGATCGCAGGCTCGGGAAGGACTCGGGGAGGAGCTGTTGGCGGCCTAGAGCATGTCCACTACTGTGACCGTTTGCTGTGGGTATATCCTCGTCCTCGGAGGGGAAGTTGAGAAGTTGGTCGACCAGCCTCGAGCCCAGAAAGCCACAGCCACCCACGACGAGGACTGTCCCGTACGAGTTCGGGGGAAGAGATTCTTCAGCCATCGAAAGAAGATTGTGTGAGATGTAGTACACTGTAGTTCCTGACCGCTGTTGGGATGTGAATGAGCAGGAGGTGGTGCGAATGCAACTGCAAGTACAATTCCGGTTCTTTTCTTTTCTTTCCTTTCTTCTTTGTTGGCGTGGTCCCCGGGTTTCTGGCGGTCTCGCAGTTTGGGATGCTTTGAAGGCGGTACCTGAAAAAAGGGGTCATTTCGGGGCTCGGAGGGGGTCATTCTTCAGTGGCGAGGTTCCAGTGCCGAGCAACTACGGCGGTCCATACCACTGACAGGTACAGTATCTCGTAAGGCACATGAGGTACGGAGTATACATATCGAACTACAGTAGGTGGTGAATGGTGGATGGTCATGGCATGCCATCACGCTCCCACCAGCTCCTTCGCAAAGGTGGCCTTCAAAAAGACAGGAGAGGACCCGTCCGGTACAGATGTCTTGTGTCGGTACGGAGTACATCTGTCAATGGAAACCTCCCGACATCTGTACACAGGTATCCACTTCTGGCAGCGCTACGATAAGATAAAAACGGCGTACTGGGTACAAACGACGAACAAAGGCACCTGTCCTCGATCGAAGCGCACGTGACTTCTAGTGTGAACCATGTGACGTCTTATTGCTTCCTTGTATGCCCTGCTGTCGGCAGACCAAAGTCTACGAGAGCTAAATTATTGGTCTTCTCCCCTTACGCCACGCCATTGCTCATGAATCAACGCCCATATGTCATGCTAGCTCGGTACTGTATGTCACTCACCCGCCGATTTGACCTGTTCAAATGCCACGAGTACCAAAACGCCCTGGACTCCCCGCTCAAATAGTTCCAGCCCGAATTAAAGCCTAGTCTGGTCGACAGCGTCATATCGTGGGGACGCCATGACTCAAAAGCCACCATCTTCGGTGGTTCGCTGAGCAGATCTTCGCAGTTGACGGTAGTATTTCTTCTTGTCGCTGTCCGATCCCCACAACAGCTTGCTGGCCTCTGGATGAACAATAGTTCGAGGGTCGTAAGGAGGCGACTCCTCTTCCAAGGCTTCCACAATGCATTCAATATGGTTTCGGATCTCGTCTGGTTTTTTGGGAAAGTAGCACACGACGCCATCTCTCGACACTCGGTGATGGTAGATTGGTGTTTCCACTTTGACCCGTGGTTGTTGGTCTGGGAAACGTGGGCTGATGCTGATCCGGACCTTGAAGACGCCACCATCGAGGTGAGTCATGGGCTTGCCAAAGTAAGTCATCATCCAAACGTATGGGTTGTGATCTTCCAGCTCCACCGACAGGTTATGACATTTCTTCTGCCTCAAATAGTCTCCAATCTGTTCAAATTGACGCTGCATACTGGCCGCCTTGGAAGACTCGCGTTTCTTCAGTGCGAGGCCCTCAACCGCCCACTTCTCCGTCTCCTCGTTGATGACTTGCTTGACGCGAACAAGACGTCGGCCCAGATCGCCATAACGGAATTTGCCGTCCATGGTGTTCCCACCACCTTCAAAGGGCATCTTCGTGAAATCTGAATTGTCTTTGTGCTTTGGGGTTTGATCTTCGATGGTGGACATGTAGGTTTCGTAGTACCAGAGAAAACGTCGCTTGAAGAGATCTCGGAATGGTTCAAACTTGAGTTTCATCTCGGCCTCGGCCTTCTCGTCGTGAACATCTTCCTCTTCATCTCCGGAAACCCATTTGGGGGAGTTGGCTGGTACCACCGAGCCATCGGCCTGGATGCCTAGAGCATCTTCGAGCTTTTGTAGGACCGCGATTCGGATTGTCTCATGCCGTATCTGCCTCCAATTAGCATGAACGTCACCTCGTCGTGTTTCAGATGGCTATGGGGTGTACCTTTGCACAGTAGAGTTCGTTCATCTTCTTATCTTCGGCGCCTTTGGCATTCTCATAGCCTGGCTCGTTCTCATATGGGTTGTTGGACATCAGGCTCTGGATGGACCATAGGATGGATTCCAGGCCTTGAGCAGAGGACCACTCTTCACCCGGACGCTCGCCATGCCAGGTGCCCAGGATTGAGAGGCAGACCTTCCCACCTGCATATATATTTGGGTTGAACCGTGTTCGGCCTTTGTTCGTCGTTCGAGCCTCGACCTTGGGGGGTTTGCTAGGGTATTCGGTGCCAAAGTTGATGGTGAATTCGAAGAAGCCATACTCGTAGGGCGTGCCGTGAGGACCAATGATTAGCGCCTTCACATGACGGACATCTTCTTCCTGGCACGCTACAGCAATGGCTGCCATTCTGTTAGCAACGTGTTGATCCCACGTCGTCAGCCCCAACTTACAAAGGTCACTCCCTTGCTGGATAGCAGAGATCTCCTAGCAAACAATGAGTGATCAGGGCATGTCAAGTGGGATGCGTTTGCAATGTGACCAATGCTTACTCTGTTGATCCTCAGGATTGTCTGGTTGGACATGATGTTGTTGGATGAGACAGTGGGTGACGAGAAGCATGAAAGTGCGTAGAAAGAAACCGAGGAGTTTCTAGATCATGCAAGCGTGGGGTTGTCAGAGACATGGCTAGAAATTCCTGGGACCCAAATGGAAGCAATTAATGAGGCTGTGGGTTGCACAGCGTTGATGTGCCAGTGAAGGACGCCTGCGCCTGCAGAAAGACAGCAGTTGCACTTGCACTCGCGCCTGCACTCGCGCTTGCACTCTGGAGTCACACCCACACCTGCACCTGCACTTTGGGGCCCGAGGAGGGGGAATGGGGGGGTGGGGGGGAGACGCCAGGCACGTGCCAGACCTTGTTAGCAGCAGGCGCCCGCCAGATGGTGCCTTTCTCAACCGGTGAATGGTCACGGCAGCCTGAATTCTCGGCTGCAAGAGTCGCGCAGTAAGGCTGAGAGGGAGAAGAGGAAAACGAACTGGTGGGCTCCTGTCAGGCACCACTCATGCATCATGAAGCCTTGAAGCCTTGAGTGGAGGCTATCGCATGTTTACAGTTCTGGCTCCCTGGTACGCCGTACGAGGTACTGCGTAGTAAAGCTATTCTAGGCTGTGGTCTCTGGTTCACAATCGAAGATCACCCAAGAGGCACAATGCAAGAATACTGTCTATAACTAATAGTAACTAACAGTAGCTAACAGGAACTAACAGTGATTATGACTCCTACTGCCCGCCGGGCTGGATCTATCATCGTCGAGAGCCACCAATACAAGTGGCATTTCATGTTGATCAGACATATAAAACAAAGTAGCAGTCAGGATTTAGGATTTGGGCCTGAAGCCTCAACCTGAAATGGCTGCTGGTGAATCACACACTCCCACTGTCCCACTTTATTCTCTGTCATTGCCCCCCCCCCCCCCCCGGGCAGACTAAGCAGTCAGTAACCAGCAAAATGCGATGGGCGACTGCCCGTACCAATCACTGGTCCTGTGGTCCGTGGGAGATTGGAAGACGCTTGGTGGCCACTGATCGGACATAGACGAGGCTCCGGTGTGTACCATGCATTATCATTTACACGTGGTTCCATACTGGGTAGGGACACCAATACAGGGCATGAATGGGATGAGGTGGAGTTGGACTGGACAGAAGTTGAATGAGATCTCTACGGACGGACGAGAATAACCCAATAGTACATCCCACCTGGTAAGCCAAGCGTGCCTAAGATCACACTCCTCCCGCCCTGGCTGGCACCTTGGGCTCACGCCTCCTGCCAATGTGCAAATCGTGACTGTGGCTTGAAGGAGCACTTCGGAGACGGACACTCCTGCTGGCATTGTTCGACCAAGCAATCGGCCAGAGGTGGTGATTCTGGTGAGTGGGAAATCCGAAGGGCGAGAAAACAATCATCGGCCGCGCCTCAGCGCTGCCTTTGATGATAATCATTAAAAGTGATGCAAAATGCGCTAAGCCGCATCAGGATGCGTAGTCGCCCGGCCCTCTCCAAACCAGAATAGAAACACTTTCACCTCCAGCGTACCCAGTAGAGAGGCTGACTCTCGAACACATCAACGACGAGACTGGTTCTTTTACCCTTCTAACCACGGCCTAGCCATTGTTTTCATTGCTGCACATCCGGCTCCTCGAATCTCCTCACCACCGCGCTGCTGGTGGAACGACGCCGCGCCCAGACTCCTTCACCCTCCTCGATCAACAGCCAAACGCATCCTCGTCTCCCAGGCAAGAGTCCCATCCCTCGATTCTGTTGCCGTGCATGGCATCGCCCAACACATCGCTCGCAATCGCTCCCGCTCTCTGACCTTGCTGAGCTTGCACCATCGCGCTGCAGAACCCATCTCTCCCCTTTTTTTGCCTGCTCCTCGTCCCAACCACACCGCTCGACCCCATTTCCCGAGAACATTCCTCGCCGAACCCTGGTTCCGCTCGACCACTGCTCGCCTGGCGGTCTCTAGCCTGGTCGGAACCCTGAATGGAAACCCATTGAACCACACCGATTACCCAAGAAACACAAGTTCGAGCACGGTTTTGGTTCGTTCAGAACCCTCCATGTCGGATGCCCAGCTGTTACTATCCGAGTCATTCTTGTTTGAAGATTAATCATGGCCGGCCTCTATGAAGACCAACACCAGGGAAATCCTGCAAACACCAGATATACAATAGGCACACCTTGGAGCCCACACGACCCCACGCACCTGCCGTCGAATGGCCAATATCCTCCCCAAAACAACCCACCCTCTGGAAATCCCAACGATGCTCAGTATGACAGCGACGCCCGATATTCCTCCGACAGCCGTACGGGAAGAAAGAGGTCTCAAGGTGGGCCAGGACCGAATGAGAGGAGCAGATCAAGAACAAATGGTAGCACCGGAAAATCCTCCAATAGTGGCATGAGGACGTGCAAGAAATGTGGTGAGCCACTCACTGGACAATTTGTTCGTGCTCTTGGGGGCACTTTTCATCTCGACTGTTTCAAGTGTGCCGACTGTGGACAAATCGTCGCCTCGAAATTCTTCCCCGTCGATGCGGATGATGGCTCCGGCCAGTTTCCTCTCTGCGAAACCGACTACTTTCGCCGCCTGGACCTGCTGTGCTTCGACTGTGGAGGTGCTCTCCGCGGCTCCTACATCACAGCCCTCGATCGAAAATATCATATTGAACATTTCACCTGTTCGATATGTCCGACCGTGTTTGGAGCCCAAGATAGCTACTACGAACACGATGGCCGAGTTTACTGTCATTTCCACTACTCGACCCAATTTGCACAGCGATGCAACGGTTGCCAGACCGCCATTCTCAAGCAGTTTGTCGAAATATTCCGCAATGGGCAAAATCAACATTGGCACCCGGAGTGCTATATGATCCACAAATTCTGGAATGTGCGGCTATCCCAGAGTGGACAGGTCCCGCAGAAGATTGACATCTCTGCCCCTGTGAGGGAAGACCAACGAGAATCGATTAAAGAAGACGAAGAGAAGATGGAGGAGAAGGTCTACCGGATATGGAGTACGCTTTCCACCTTCGAAGAGTCCTCTGCCTCCTGCATCTCCGACATGCTCCTCCACGTCAGCAACGGCGTCTACGTTGATGGAGTAATTGTGGCTCGCAAATTCATATGGCATGTTGACATCTTGTTTGGCGCGATCGACACCTTGGCTGCTCTGGTCGTTCGAGCTGGCCTCAAAGAACTTGCCTATGGCCGGGAAGCAAAGTTACTGTGTAAGAAGGTGGTGGCCTTCTTCACATTGCTTTCAAAGACTCAAGAAACTGGCGTGCGAAAATTGGGAGTCACCCAGGAATTACTGTCCTTGGTCACAGGTCTCGCTCACTACCTCAAACTTCTCATCCGAATAGGTCTCCAAGGGGCGTTGAAGCTGGAGCGTGAACGCGGCTCCGCTGAGGGTCTGCACGCCTTCCTAGACGAGTTGGCAGACCTGGAGACCATCAAGGAACAGGAAATGAAGTCCTTGGACCTCTCTGAAAGTGTCGCCGGCTTGGCAAGCCAAGAGTCTGACTGCTGCGCGTCGTGCCTTGATCCTATCGATGATGAGTGTGTGATGTTCTACGGCCGACGCTGGCATGCAAGGCCACCTCATCTGTTGTGTTCTGTGTGCCAGAGAGATTTGACAAATGACTTGTCGAATGCTCTGTACAGCGAAAGGGACGAAAAAGTCTATTGTGTTGAGCATGGAAGGCGGACACAGGATGCGTTTTCGGGTTTCTCGCACGTCACCAAATTGCAACAGTACGTCTTCTTGCTGCGCGTGGCATTAGCACGCCTGCTCGAGGTCCTCAAGTCGGGAGGAACATTGCCTCACACCTCTGACGATCCTAATCTCACTCCTTATAACACCACAGAAGGTCACCGGGTCTCTCCGACTGGCGACCAGTTCACCAGAGAGCAGAAAATGGGGTCAAGGTCACGCTCCTTTGCAGGCTCCTCCACTCAGCAACAACAAGAGTCTTCACTGGAACAGACTGTTGGAGAAATGAAGCGGTTGAGATCAACCAGGAATGAGCGAACTCTTTCCACAACTTTCAGAAAGGCGCGGGAGTCCAAGGTGCTCTATGGCCCCTCGGGCATCCTCTCTGAACCCTCGGAAGGCCCCGACGCCAGGAATCGAGGCGGATTTCAGATTGTCGAGGAACGCGATCTCGATGGCAGGATGAGGACGGAACTGACCTTCGGCAACCAGGACGGATTGACACTGGATGACATCCCGCGGATCGTTGCCGCTGAACAAGCAAAGGAACAGCGACCCAATGCCTTCCGCCATGCAGGTACAAATCTCATTGGTCATAGAGGAAATGAGCCGAGACTCGTCAATGGTCATCAGCGAGCCACATCGGGTGGCAATGATCTCCTGGCCGGCGAACCCAGCCCTCTTCGGACCAAACGCTACTTCTCGGAGTTATCTGCTTTGGAATACTTCATTGTGCGACATGTCGCGGTGCTTTCGATGCAACCGCTATTGGAAGGGGAGTATACCTTGGAAGACTTGCTAGGTCTGATCGAAACTCGGAAGCAAACCTTCTGGGGCAAAGTCAGCCGCGCTCTACGCAACGAGCCGAAGACCAAGAAGAAAGGTATCTTTGGCATCCCACTGGAGACCCTTGTGGACCGCGAGGGTGCAGAGTCTACCAACGGAATTGGCCCTGGCGCGCTCCGAGTTCCTGCGATTGTCGATGATTGTATCTCAGCCATGAAACAAATGGACATGTCCGTGGAAGGGGTCTTCCGCAAGAACGGCAACATCAAACGACTCAAGGAAGCCGCGGAATTGATCGATAACAATCAGACTCCCGACCTCAGTCGCGAAAACCCCGTCCAGGTCGCTGCCTTGCTGAAGAAATTCTTGAGGGCCATGCCAGAGCCTCTCCTCACGTATAAATTGCAAAAGCTGTTCATCACTTCACAAAAGATCGAGGATGAGGAACGACGTCGTAGAGTCTTACATCTGACATGTTGTCTGATGCCAAAAGGCCACCGTGACACCATGGAGGTACTTTTTTCTTTTCTCAAGTGGACCGCGTCTTTCTCGCAGGTGGATGAAGAGTCTGGCAGCAAGATGGACATTCACAACCTTGCCACTGTGATGGCGCCCAACCTTCTCTACGCCAAAGAGAAGGCAGCGAATGGCAAACAGCCAATTGTGCCACAAGTCGATGACAGCTTCCTCGCAATAGAAGCCGTCAACACGTTGATCGAATACAACGACTACTTATGTCAGGTAAGTTGCACCCTCAAAGTCAACAACAATACTGAAATCTAACCGCACGTACATAGGTCCCCGAAGACTTGCAATCCATTCTGACGGATACCGGCCTGCACAACGGACCGGCAGAACTTACAACGAAGGAGATTCTCTCGAGATATGGCCATATCGCCAAAGGTCAAGTGCAGAAGCAGACCGTGCAAGGACCTGATGGACCGGTGCATAGTCCAAGTTCAGCCTCGAATTCGATGGGTGGTCCGGTTGCAACACGTGTCGACGTCGATCCATCCCAGGCAACAGCTTGGCAGAAGCAAAGCTCTGTCCGCCCGGTACAGAACATATCATCAGGACTGTCCGCCCCTCAGAACGACTTCAACTTTAGTGCGCCAAATAGCCCGTACGCCCGAAATCGAGCGGGCAGTTCTGGTAGTGGTGGGAGTCAAGGTGCTACTCCCGGCGGCCGGCAGAGTTATCAACAGAAACACGGACAAATGGGCATCCCAGGTTAAGAAATTGTTTATGCATGAACTCGGCGTCAGCGTCTCCTTACGGTTCAATTGGCATGGTTGGGCGAACTGGACAGCATCAACCGACGAAATGAAAAAAATTCACATGGAAAAACAGGGGTACACACTGGGACGAACTGATGACAACCAAAGCTTTCTGTCTTTATTTTTGTTGATGTCTCGAGGATGCCCTCGATTTTCTTGCCCCTCGAGGGCTCGAAAAGCTCAATTTTTTCTTGTTGCCTTGCGGGCAACCCCCAAAGTTGTTGCGCAGGCATATTCTATTCTTTTCCACCTTGTTCCCGCTCAAAGCCTCCTGCCCTTCATGAGTGTCATCTTTATCCCCTCGATGGTGTTGCACGGCCAGCCGACTTCTCCGCCCTCAAGGGCGTTCAAGCATGGTTCAGAACGCACAGCAATTTACAGGATCGTCCTCAGTTTGGCACACCACTCGGCTACTATCTCTGTTGTCTTTCTGCATGCTTGCGATCTCACCCGGCGTTCCCCTATCATTTCTCGTCAGATGGGTCACGAAAGCGAGCCTAGCAATACACTCAGATTGAGCTTCAACTGGACGTCTGGTAGAAACAGAACAGGCGGAGAGAGGGGAACCGTGACGGTGGAGTAGTATGGGGAAGGTGAAGTGTTAAGCAGCTATTATGCCTCCTACTAAGCACACGTTCGCAGGGATATTTGGCTACTTGGATCAGAGCTTGAGAAATAAAGGGTCAATCAGGTGGACCGCCATTTTGCTTTCTTTACTTCTTCGATCTCCTCCAGATCCTGGTTATTCTCACCTTCGCATGCGAGTATTGGACACGGGACAGGCTTACGGTTGCGTTGGAGAGAGAAGATAAGAGCAAACCGAGAGGATGTGGAACGCAAGGGCATGAGAGACTCGTGAGCCCGCAGAGGAGAATCACCGTGCCGAGGTAGTTAGGAAGGTAGATTATCACTAGGGTGGCTCTTCAGCTTGGGCTTGCCAGACTGTCGACCTGATCCCATCCTTTCCTACCCGATCAGGTAGGTAGGTAAGATAGTGGTCAGTTAGTGAGGCTACCCCGACAACCTAGCTGAAGTCTAAGGAGTCGAAGTCAAAATTCAAAAAATCGGATTATGGGATAAATGCTATTCCTCTTTCTTCCTGCTGGTGTTTCGCGCACCGATAACACTCGACGATTCGCTAGAAACAACCGAACTAAACTCTCTCTCTCTCTTCTTGCATTTTCCCTTTGTTTCCTTTGAGATTGGGCCCTGCAGACAACGAGGAAGCTAAGTGGAATGAAAAGAAGTGAAACGCAAAGAGGATCGTAAATTGTTTATAGTGGCCATTCCCAGCTATGCGGGATTTGATGGATTGATCTACTTGAGTAGTAGTGAGTTTCTTGGTGCCAGAGGCGGCAGTTTCCTTGTTTTCCAGCACACGTGTAACGATCAGGAGACACGTGTCCCAGTCCGCGGTCCTGGCTGCTGAGAAGGTTTCTATACATGTGTTGCAGGCAGTGCGTGTCTAATGTCCGCTAGACGCCTGTTGGGCCTCTGTACGGCGCCTCTTGCCCTGCTCGAGCACCTCGTCCATGACGGCCTCGAGCTTGCGTACCGCGTCGTCGCTGATCTGATAATGGATGACAAGCCGGCCTCCCCTAGCCTTCAAGCCTTGCGAAGCCGCCACTTCCGCAAAATCCTCTTGGGAGAAGCCCTCGTGACCAATGTCCAGCCAAACCATGTTTGTCTCAACCGGTTTGGCGAGCACGCCGCCCTTCTTGGTCCAAGTGGCTTCGATGGCGCGGGCGCGGGCATGACTGTCTCGCAGTTTGCCGCCGATGCCCTTCGGTCCTTGTCCGAACGTCTCGTCAACGGCCACGCGGCCCGCGGCTGAGATCACGCCTGCTTGTCGAGTGCCGCCGCCGAACATCTTGCGGATCCTGCGTGCGTGGGTGATGAAGGCGTTCGAGCCCACGATCACGCTGCCAATGGGTGCCCCGAGACCTTTACTGAGGCATAGGCTAACGCTGTCGAACAGAGTGGCGTACGCCGATAGAGAGCCCGCGTCGGCGGCGACTGCTTCCCATAGTCGGGCGCCGTCGAGGTGGAGTTTGATGCTGTGTTGTCGCGCGAAGGAGGCGATCCTTCGGACTTCGTCGAGTGGCATGATGACTCCATCGAGAGTGTTTTCTAGGGAGATGACACGAGTGGGGCAGGCATGCACGTCATCGGACAGGATGGCATGCTTCTTGATGTCTTCGAGGGTGAGATGGTGGTCGTTTCCCGGGTGGATTGGAATCACCATAGCGTTGGAGATGGACGAAACCCCGCCAGCTTCATAGTTGACGATGTGCCCTCGAATATCGGCTAATACCGAGTGTGGCGGCCGGGTGAGGTGTGTCCGTAGTGCAACTTGGTTGCCCATGGTCCCTGACATGACGAGCAATGCTGCTTCATGGCCTGCCAGCGCTGCAACGTGGGCCTCGAGGTCGATCGTGGTTGTGTCCTCGAGAAAGACGTCGTCCTGAAGGGTAGTATTGGATATGGCGTCCAGCATCGAGGCGGTCGGTGTGGTCATGACATCGCTGCGGAAGTCATAAGCTGCAGGGCCCGGCTGTTGCCAGGCGTTAAATTTCCTGTGCGTTGCTGCCTGTGCATTCGCCGCCTCAACTGACTCTATTGGCCTTTTGGAAGGCATGTTCGCGGTATGTGCAAAATGTTTGGATGACCTTTGGGGTCGTAGGGTTCGGTGAGCAGAGAACTGACTACTTCGTCGGAGAGGGTCGATTGCGTGCTCTTTAACTATTCTAGCGAGCATAGTTTTGCAGTGCACTAGAAAGGATTAGAAACAGATTGAGTCTTCATGCAAAGGGCGTAGGAAGCTTCGACGGCATTAACGACATCAGGCTGTGATCCGCTGTAAGGGCCACTAAGGGTCGTGGCCATTGCCATACATAGTTTGCGTTACGAGTAGTTGTTCTGCTCCGGTACGACGTCCCTGGTGCTTGACCGGACGAGATAATCACTGCGGAGGATTAATTATTGCCCGAGTCGGACTGGGCCAATGCCAAGCCATGCAAGCACTTTCACCTTGTCCAGCCGCGCACCTGCCTTTCTGCACCAGGCAAGAACGCGTCCGCGTTTGGGCAAGGGTTCCAACGCGTCCTTTTACGAGGTACTGTACTCGGCACTCGTGTACACTTTTATCGTCAACCCCTCTCCCCCTGCACATTGTTCTCCGGTCTATCCTACGCCGTATACAATCTGAACACGAAATAAATCCCACGTCGACATCGCAATGGCGGCCACCGTCCGGCGCCAGTCTCGCCCACCTCCAGTGTTCGTCAATCTCTACTGTTCCCAATGCGACAATCATCTCGGCATATTCGAAAATGAATGGGCTCGACTTACCTCTTCCTACATGCGACCTACTCTCCCGGGACAGCACTTTGCGTCCGAAATTGCGCAGAAGACCCAGATAGTCCCTAATGGAGTCGTTGGACAAGCTGCGGAAGGCTGCACCATGGCCGAGGTCTTTTGCAAAAAGTGTTCAGTGGCAGTCGCCCAATATTGTAAAGCTGCCCCAAGGCCGGACCAAGGAAAGCTAGTGTAAGTAATCAGCCTTCACCCATCATCGCTCGTCTGATGTGCCGCCCGCAGAAATCAGTACTTTTACAAGTCTTCGAGAACCTACCTTCGCACCAGCGACAACAAGTCCCGGGTTGACCCAATCTTCGGCTTTTCTGGAGACTTGAAGCAAATCAGCAGTCGCTTCAGTGTACCACCTCGTCCAAAGCTGTTTTCAGTCCACAGGTGGCCGCAAACTCCCTCGCGAAGTGAATACACACCCTCGCGGGTCCAGCCCTCTCCCCAGTTACACCTGCAGAGTCGAGAATCGTCACTCTTCCACACCCAGACACGTGCGCAGCCAGAAGAATCGCTTGCGCTCCGGCTGGCCGCTCAGGAAGAGAGGCTCAGACGCCAGGAAGAGAAAATGGCTGCCCAGGATCAACGAAACCAAGAGCAGGAAGCCCGGGTTCAGGCTGTCTATGGGAAGTTGGACGATTTCCGGGAAATTCTAGAGGACTACAAGGTTAAGTTTGAGGAAATACAGGCACAAGCAAAGATAGTAACTACGTCCTCCCAGCAACTCGATCAATCTCTATTTGTCAGCAATCTAGAGCATTTGATAGCAATGTCGAAAAATGCGGGCTCCATATCAGGCGAGATCGAAAGGCTCCGGGCTGAGAACCAGGCACTCAAGATAAAGCTCGATGCTATTAAATCGCCTGCTGGGCTGACATCGGCAGAAATGGAAGGTTCCCATGCGCTTGGCAAGCGAAAGCGCACGAGCGATGTCGCAACGGCTGGCCACCTCCAGCTGCAGGGCATCACCATGGGGCAAGCCAATACCGGTTATCACGACCAAGCATCTCTGAGGCGTATCCTGACACCTCAGTCCAGCGTTGCTTCTGCAAGTGGTAGCCAGGCTTCTGAGAGGGAGGACCTTGACCAGAGAAACCGCGTGGACTCTTGTCTTCAAGGGGTTGCAGATGCAGATGATCACGCCCGTGAATACGAAATGTTCCAGGCTAAAGATGAAACGTCGTCGACAGAGAACGACCGAGCTGCACCAGAGACGTCAGGAACTGCTCCGACTATCCAAACTGGCAACACTGAATCATCATCTCTAGTTGCGTATATTGACTTCAGTGACGATGAGCATCCAAGTGAACCGGTGGTGAGAACGGTGCAGTTTAATTCAATTGCGGGTGACACAACCCAGAGAAGTGTCCCCATAGAGACAAGGGGAGTCGACATCAGGAGAAAACGAGCTCTTCAGAATGGCCAGGATAATGACACTGCTGGGCCAAAGCCGGAGCCGGAGACCAGCTCTAAGCGCCCGCGAAGGAATCAGAGGAGTATACCTAGACGAGTCACTGATGGTGAAGTCAACTATGAGGGTCGCAATGACAGCCGCAGCTTAGCGCCAAGTATACCGCCCACACCTGTCGTCCGGCGCAGAACCCTCCCGCCAAAGCCGGGCATCGACACTCCTAGAGGAATGGAGCATGTCCAGATCGTCACTCCCACCTCCCATGAGAAGGAGATGAACACAGCTAAGGAAACACGGCCCGAGCGGGAGATCGTGCAGAGCACGGAGAAACTCTTACAATTGGAACTCATAGAACTCGGACTTGAAGAGTGGGTAGGATGCAAAGACAAGACTACCAACTCTGAATATCGAAAGGCCGTGGATGCAGCGAGAAATCAACGACGGGAGCAGAAGAAACTCGAAGCACTGGCGAGTGTTGGGTTGAATGTATCGCCAACATCACCGCAAAGAGCCGAGGCAGATGGCCCGGTCGACTCGATCCCTGGGGCTGCTGACAATGGGACTGCATCTTCTGGGGAGACCACTGGTGAAACGGCACAGAGCACCGCGCAGGATACGTCTGTTGAGGTGAGCAGACCAAGTATAGATAATCTTGAAGGGGATGCGCTGGCCGAAAAGGACGAGGGTGTGATGACGCGTAGAAAACAGCGCAGGAGAGATGAGATCCGCAGAATGGACCAGTTGGCAAGAGAAGCGCTGGAGATGGATTTTTAGTCGATGTCTCGACGTCAGCACATAAAAGTACCAGTATGATCTGACGCCTGTTGTATTACTGTTAATTGGAACTCGGGCATGAGCCTAGCCAATGAGACAGAGACTCATTCTAGACAATGCTATCGTTATGGTCATAGCCATGCTGTGCGTACGAATAACAATGAGGCCCGAACGACAAGTGCCCACCCTGACCAGAGTCCTGGATTCGCAATGGCGCGGTGCGCAGTGTGTGAACGAGGGACCGTTGCACATCAAACAACTAGATGTCGTCAATGGCGCCGAAAACGCGCTACTTTAGCCAGGAACGGGGAGGCGGAACGAGGCGCGAAGCAGGCGCGAAGGCGTTGGACTAATCACGTCAAGGACAAGGAAGAGGACACCGCCTCAGTCATCGCCTCTGTCGGTGAACCGCGGAGGACGGCTGGATTTTCTGCCTTCTCGGATGCAGGGGTCTTCGTTCGGTTGGCGGGGAAATTCAGTGCAAGGCAGTCTTAATCTTGACTTCATCACCTGCGTCTGCACATTCCCTTTTTTCCTCTTTGGTGTTCCAGTTTCTTGCAAGCGGCCTGGGTCTGCGTACGGCTGCGTTCTGTCAGTCTCGTTAACTTTTTTGTGTCAACTGTCGTCCACAATCGTTTGAGGAGCTCGCTCAGTCCAACAGTGGTCGATTGGTATGTGACGCCTCCCGCGTCCGTCTGTATACTTGCTAATAGTTGATGGCAGATATTCTTGATCATAGCGAATGCACGCGAGGTACGCCTTTTCATTACGATCCTGGGGTGCGCTGTTCTCCCTTTGTAAAGAGAAAGAAGCCGAGTGCCTGCACATATTCACTGCTCCGGCCCTCGGAGAAATATCGAGAAGGCAAAATGGTCGTTCCGTATGGAGTCGCCATGTCTGATCACATGACATATCCGGCATGGTTGTGGTTGTCGTTATGTACGAGCAGCCATAGAAGATCCTCCGTCCGAGGGCTGTTCGGGGAGCTTCTCCTGGGACAAAGCCCCGGGCGGAGTGATTGCCACCGTTAAGCTTGCCTGCTTGATATACAGACCTATATGATCACTGCTGGCGTGAAGGGGAGACATGGTTCATCCCAGCGAAGATGGGTTGCAAATCTGTATCTCCATGAGTTGCTGACTAGTGCGGTAGGAATTAGCTTCCGTCCTTGTTTAAGGGAAAGTGAGAAGGTCAATTCCTAAGGTAAGGCTGTCCTAAACTCTCCTATCCTAGGCCTTGTAACCATGACATCGTTGCCTGAGCGCCGCCTCAAGGAGCGTGTGTGACTCCGGTTCTTGAAGAAAATAGCCCCTCGCACCCTTCTTGCGATCCTACAGCCCCTCCTGCTACCCACTCTCCACAATCAAATCATCTTTGTCCTATCCAGCTATGGAGAAAACCGCTGACAAAGGGCAAGGCCGCCTTGCTGATCAAGGCTACCGGTATCCGACACTCAATCTTCCACAAGAGACAATCGTAGTCTCTGAAGAATACTATGAGAATCGAGTCGGTGATCTTGCAGCATTCATCCCGGTGGGTAGTTAATGGTCTTCTGTAAGCTCCGAGACTGATTCCGTCAAACAGCGAGGAGAATCACGCAGAGGACGGAGCGCAAGATCACCCTCAAGCCTCCAGTTCGTGAACTTGGCAGGCGTAGAAGCAACAGTCAACATGGACGCATCGCAACCTACACAGCAAGCCACGCAACAAGTCGAAGACCCTCGAAAACTAGGGAAGAACCTCTCTAATGTCTCCGAAGACGATGCCACAGATGTGATTTGTCTTCTTCACCCCAACTCACCAGCAGCATTCGACGCGGTCAGAGCGAACCTGATCCTTTCCCCTCAGCATATCTTGCAAAATGACGACTTACAAGACCTGGACGAGGAGGACCTACTCTTCAATCAAGACTTCAAAACCCCACGCGACATTGCCCTTCGAATGACGTCAGACGTCAAACACCCGAAAGATGGCTTCCGCTTCGGTCGCTACGGCACAATGTGCGATGTGCTCTTGACCCCAGCCCAAGATGACAATCTCATCAGCAAAGTTCACTTCAAAATCTTCGTCAACAGTCAAGGAAGTCTTATGCTGCAAGATCTATCCACAAATGGCACAATGGTTGACGATGTCCATCTCACGACACGAGCGAGGGGGGGTAGGGCGACGCTTAAGCCTGCAACTACTGTTCTTAAGAATGGTTCGATCATATGCGTCATTGCTGGACTAGCCAAGGAGGAAGTCAAGTTCATGGTCCGAATTCCCAATCGCGGCGATGGCGAAGACCTTTATGAAGAGAAGCTTAAAAAATACCTGTCCGCGCGAGGAGCAGTGGCGAAGTTTGCTTCCATGCGCGAAAGCTCGTATGGTAATCACTGGAACGGTGGTAGTATGTACAACTTCACAGGCCTTCTTGGCAAGGGTGCGTTCGCGACCGTCTACAGAATCCAGACGAAGAAAGAAGGAGACGTGTATGCCGCAAAGGAACTCGACAAACGCCGATTCATCAAGAATGGAGTATTGGACACCAGGTTTGATAGTGAGTTGAACATCATGAAAACACTGTCACACCCAAACATCGTCAACTACGTTGATTGTCAAAACTACCAACATTGGATCTACATCTTGATGGAGTATGTCCCATATGGAGAGTTGTCTCAGGAATTAAGACGTCTGAGCAAGATCCCGGAGCATGATGCGCAACAAATCACACGACAGATGATGCATGCCCTCGGCTATCTTCATCGGCGAAACATCACTCATCGGGATATTAAACCAGACAATATTCTGATTGCCTCCAGATCACCCCTGATTGTCAAGTTGTCAGACTTTGGACTGTCGAAATGTGTCACGGACCAAGAAACTTTTCTCAAGACCTTCTGTGGCACCCTCCTATACTGTGCACCGGAAGTCTACCCCGACTATGTCACTTATGCCCAAGGTCCATCTACCAAGAGACGCCGTCTAGGCGAGCCGGCAACGAAACCAACACCGTCTCCCTATGATCAATCCGTCGATATGTGGTCTTTTGGGGCTGTGATCTTTCATATGCTTTGTGGCAAACCACCCATTGCAGGGAGAGGTGATGATAGAGGGGCACAGATGCTGAACAACATCATGACCAAGGATGTCGATTTCGATCCACTTCGCACGGCCGGTGTTTCAGGAGATGCAATTGATTTCATTCAGAAACTTCTTAACAGAAACCCATCACTCCGACCGAATGAGTCGCAATGTCTAAAACACCCTTGGCTACGCGACGTTGAAGACTATTTGGAGTATGAAGACAATGAACCTATGTTAGAGCACCGCGAACGAGAATTAGGTGTTCTAGATGAAATCGAGGAAGACTTGCTTGATGATGATCTCATTGCACATCTTCATCAATTAACACAGGCGCCTTCATCCGCTCCGACCCCGGATCGCCCACCTAAACGACCGCGCAGAGACATGAGGCAGCAACCAGAGTTAGCTCGCGAGATCACCTACCCTGCTCTACCAAATCCTGGTGCTAGTTTTGCACCCTTGCCCCCAACTCTACCCTCAACTGCTCCAGCTGAAAGGCTTTTTGGAGAAGTCACTCCTTCAGTACTACGTAGTTCCGGAGTATTTGGTGAAGTTCTTCGCCCCCAGGCGCAGGCAGACCTCCCAGACATACGCAATCGTGTTGAGCGGATCAGCGTGAATGATTTTGTGACACGCGGTGATGTGAATAATCCAGAGAGCGCCGACAACTTCGGTCAACCTTTGCAATATCCCCAGACACTCGGCATTCCACAATCTTTTACTGGTTCCGCTTTGAGCCTTATGGGGGCTGAACAACAGATCGGGCAACTCAACATGGCTTCGCCAGGGGCAGAAGTCTCGGACGATGCAACTTCGGAAGCGACCAACCCAGTTACTCCTCGGACTCGCGAACTATCTCCTTGGACCGGGGCCAACCAAACAGCAGAGACAAGAATCGCAGACAATACCCGTGATAGCGAGGAGCCGGTATTTACACGTCGCATTGATCTAGACCTCGTCAACGACCCAGAAAACTTTGCAGCAGAAATTGAAGCTCGCAATGCTTCAAGGGCGGTCAAAATTCGCACAAAGGCAGAGACGTTCAACGGCAATGACAATGGCAGAGCACGTCCTCCCTCGATTGAACTGGCAACCACTATCGATGCAAAGACGGGAAAAGAAATTGCGAACCCGGATGATGCTGATCGCCTCATCCATACACCTGTCGGTAGTTCAAGTCCACACTTCATCAAACCCCCAAAGCGTTTTGGCAAGTTGACATCGCTGCCGGGCTCCCTAGCCAATGTGGCCATCAACTTGGAAAACCGCCTCACGATATGGGGTCGGGGGATTGACTGCACAGTTCCATACTCAGATCGCAGAGATACTCGCATCCCACAGTACGCCATGAAGATCAACTTCTGGGCTCCGGGTATGGAGAAGTTTGTACAGCAGGGAGGGGATTGGACTCAATTGCCTGGAGTCAGAACTCTGATCTCTACCTCAGCCAGTAAATCCATCTGGGTCAACGATGTTCAACTGCGCAAAGAGACACCAGACGGTGAAGCCGCTTTGTTCGGTCAAGTGTATACGGGTGATGTCGTCACCATCTACGATTCTCCTGACGGAGAGTTCCTGAAATTCAAGGTTGAGATCACTTTTGGTGACAGTGCACGCCTTCGCCCAGAGGGTGAGCACGGTTTCGTGCTTCAACAGGAACGACAGCATCACCAGCGTGCCATGAAGGAACGTGAAAGCATGAGAGCCAGCAGAGCTGGAAGTGAGAACGGCGATGGGACCACCCTACCATTGTGAGACGGGCAGCTCACCATGGCGCACAGTGGACGTTGAATTGGAATTGGCTTTGAGTACTTGGCAGCGAAATCCAAGTTTCATGGGACAGATTGATTGTGCTTGTGTAGTAGTTTCGAAGTACAGCAACGAAACGAATGTATTCGATGTGCATGACGGCGGTGTTCTTTCTCAGTTCAAGGTTGGAATGTCAAATTCCGGAGAGGTAAAGCGCGCATGCCTCTCATACGCATTTCAATGAGGGACATTCTTGTGTATTGTCACATATCCGAATGCCAGTCATTGCCAATTGCAGGGTCTCAGCCTGCATGGGTGAGACTCCTTCAACCTTGATTTCAAGTGAAAGGAGAGGAGCCACCTTGCCATCACGGTGAGCTGCGAATTCAAGTAATACCTCACTCCTTGCTGCTCCTGCTCGAGTATAAAAATTCCCCTTCTATTTATGCCCTTTTTTCTCCCTTGGTTTTCGTCGATTGCAAGCCCTGGCCCAGATGGTTGATTCTCCCAAAGTGAAATCGAGAAAGGCTTAATTTATCCCACCGACAAACTGATCTACCTCATACGAATTGGACCGAAACCAAATATCAAACCCAGCTACCAACAGAGGCCGTGTCGAAGATGGCATGCAAAAGGATCCGGGTCCCTCCATCCCTCAAGCCCGGCGATGAAGTTGATCAGTGGCTGCTGGATGCGGGTATCGTCCCGACGTCGATGGATTCCATCCTCACGACCGCCGACGGCAAGCTTCGCGAGGAATACTATTGTACCAAATGCGATGAGAGCTGCAATTTCGACAACACAGTGCCCGCCGGCCCAGAGGACAGCGAGGCCAAGCTTCGTCGAGACCTCCGAGTGTGGAAAATTAACAAAGATGCCGAGCAGGACAGGGAAGATGCTGCAGTCACCGCCGCCGAGCCGCATGCTCGGGGCCGGAAACACAAGAAGAAAAGCAAGAAAAGCATGAAGAGCGGTCAAAAACACAGACGCCCGACTTCAAGAGAGCGCCGCCCGAGAGGCAGAAGCTGGACTGCCGCGGACTGTGACACGGATTGCAGCTGTTCTGACTCTGACGATCTTCAAGAACTCGGGGAGCGTGAATCGGTGTCCTTGGAGAGGGCGCATCGGAATCGGGAGAGGGGGAAGAGAGGTGGACGGGCTGGTGGAGGATGGCCTCGTGGAGGGTATGGAGGAGGGCGCTATGGCAACAACCGCAATTCTGACTGGGGGTACGCCTATTCTTATGACTATGGCTATCGAGGAAGCGATGGCACGTTCGACTTCTTCTCTGGCAGTCCCTTCAGACTCGGCTTTGGCCCCCGATTCTAGGCTGGACCCGGTTGGGAGGATGGGAGAGGCGGTGCTGGGCAACGTGATATCCGTGTGGCCTAAAGCATTCATCTTCATGGGCTGGTTGGGTATCCTCAAAGGCAATCATGAGACTGAACTGAGTACGGGGAGGAGAGAGCCGTAGGTCATTATGTACTCTCCCCTTATCTACTACAGCCGCAAAAGCTGGCTCTGGAGGAAAGAGATACAGGCACTTTTAGCCAACCGACAGCAGGCAAATATGCGAGCAGCAAGCTCTACTAGTGACTAAGCAAAGAAGGTACAAACAGATTCAAGCACCCAGACTCACAAAGAAAACACGAACAAAGCCAGCAATGTAATGGCCATACCTTCAAGTTTGATGGAACTGAGTTGTGCTATGTAGGCCAACAACGCACCACATTGGTGACTGGGTCCTGCGCCGATCGCCAAAACCCAAATCACTTACGGTACGTAAAACAAACCTGCACTTTCAGATCCATCCGGGTGCAATGCGTAGACCAGCTGTAAGCCTGTCCAACAATGCCAATGCTCGAGCCCATGACGCCGAGACCTGCCAATAACCATGACCAAACCGTAGACCATCCCAATGGTCCTATCCCTCAAACCCTCAAACCTGTTACCCACGAGGGCGAGATACCCGATTGGAAAGACTTCTCTATCAACTTCGAAGCAATTGACAAGTTCAGCTCTCCTTCAGCTTTCCCTTTCTAGCCATTTTGGGCACTCGTTCACAGAATCGCTGTAGCCTCTGTCTCGTGACAGATCAGCGCATAAAAACAATGACAGCAAAAGCAAACACAACCTGATGCCAAAATGAACCCTGTAAACCCTGGTAACCTTGCCGGAGTCTCTGGGACAAAACTGTTTATCACCCATTGACTCCCTTCCAGAATAGTTGTCCTACCGGCGTGCAGATGACCCCCTTCAAGACTAAGCCATCGCCATCCAAAAACGCAACTCATTGTCCAAATACTATCATCGCTCGCTGCTGCCTTCAACGGCGGCTGCGGGCATATCGAATTATCCCAAACAAGACAAATGCAGTCATAGTCGGATAAATGATTGCCATGGGGACACTGATTGCGGCAGTGGCACTCAATACTGTGCGCAGAGACCACTTGGGGGCTCATTGCTGTCGACAGTTGCGTTGGCCTCATTTGTTGCGGTTGGGAAAGCCCCTAGAAGGGTTTCAGCTCCCTCGTTTGGCATGACTGCGGCAACGGGTTCAAGCTTCTTCTCTCTTGTCTTTCTGCCTGTACCGCTCCTTCGTTGAACAGTGTCGACTCCTCTGCAATTGAGACTTTCTCTGCTAGCTCTTCCTGCAGAGACTCTTTCTCTGGCACCTTGGTGGCATGCTGGCTGTTCTCGGCCGTCGCGTCGAGGTGAGCCACAATCACCGTGGTGGGAATCTCGTTATCTTCTTCGTCAGAAGAGCTGGCCAGGAAACCGTCAGCTGAGTGGAAGTCGTTGAGAAAGTCCTGATCTTCCTTGCTGAGATGGGAGGCACCTTCTGGGGGAACATAGTTATCCGAACTATCTTCACTTGAGTTGTCGTCGGCTGTGAGAACAGGAGAGAAGATTTCCGGCACAGGGGACGGGTGAGCGGGAGTGTCGGGTTGAAGGGATTCTTCATCGTTGCCCGTGGCTTCTTCGTTTCCTTGGTAGCTGTATTCTGTGATTGAATCCATCAGATTCTCATCGTTGGAGAGGCCCAGTTCTGGGAGAACGGGTTGAGGACTGGACTCAGTATTGTCGATTGCTACAGCTGAAGCCTCTCCGGAAACGACGCTCTCCTCTAAGTCCCAGTCATTCAGCATAGGGATACCGAGGCGACGACGAAGAAGAGGAAGAAGAGGAAGAAGAGGAAGAAGAGGAAGAAGAGGAAGAAGAGGAAGAAGAGGAAGAAGAGGAAGAAGAGGAAGAAGGGGATTTCTTCTTCATCCTCGACCTCCTCAACTTCTTGACGGGAGCCTTCAGGAACTGATTCCTGCACAATCTCCCCATCTGTCAGCTTCAATTCAAAAAGAACGAGGTGAGAAAGTGGCTCAATGTTATTTGGTACTGCAATTCGTTCTTGTGTGGTTAAGAGAGCAGAAGCTGACGCGACATTCTCTTTTAAGTCCCAGTCGTTGAGCATCGGGATGCCGAGACGGCGCAGAAGAGGTATTTCTTCATCTTCAATACCTTCATCAAGAGTTGTCATGACTGATTCCTCAGCAGCAGCCATTTTTTCATCCTCATTCTCTTCATCGAGCGTACTTGTCTCTGCTTCCTTGTCATCAGCAGACTCTTCGTCACCAGCCGCTTCCTCATGCTTTTGATCCCATTGAGCATAGGGACTCCAAGGCGGCGGAGTAGAGGCACCTCTTCTTCTGCAATCTTGTCATTGTCTTCTAATGGTATATTCTGAACTTCTTCCCTCTGCATAGGTAGGTCGGATGAAGAAATTTCTTTCATCTCAACTGGAGTCTGCTCGGAGGAGGTGATTGTCTCACCAATAGGAAGTGTCAAAAGGTGCTAATTCTTCCTCAAGCTCGTCAGTGATGATGGTGGCTTTGTCTTCGTCATCGGTTCCTTCTTCGTACTCGGCATTGTCCTCTTGAATGTCTCCCTCTGATGCCTCCTCAAGCATTTCACAAATGCTGCGCTTCAAGACAGGCTTTTGAGCTTCGTCACTGCCGTTGTCACCAGGTCTTGGATTTTCTGGTTCTTGAAGGGCGGGCTCGATTGTAGCTTTAGAAATAGCATCTTCAATCAAGATTTTATGGAGATCTGTGTTGGATGTTGAAAGTCCTTGGATGTCTGAGTTTTCACGGGCGTTTGGTATCTTGCTCGACTTTGTGCTCGTCCATGCTGTCTGTGGCTTCCATGGCAGCACAGGCATTCAAGGCTGCTCACGCTTGGTTGTTCAGACATTTCTCCGTCGACTCAGTAGTGGGAGTTTGTGGCGTGGTTATTGCGATGGGTGGATATTGATAGAGGGACAGGATTTCCAGATCAGCATTTGAAGTCAGGTTTTATGTGATGGGGGCCTTGAAGGCCGCAGCATTCTTGACAAGCTCGTGTCGGGCATCCTCATCAAGCAGACTCAGATTCTGATCCATGGCTTTGAAGAGTTCAATGCCGCTGGTGTCAAGACTATCAACCATCTGCCTGAGGCGGAGTCGACGGGTCTCGATTTTGTCGGCTTCTTTCGTGTGGCCGGACCTGTTGAGCTTCTGAACCGTGGTCTCATAATAAGAAATGACATGATTCATGTTGTTGATGAAGGCATTTTCGCCATTTTCGATGATTCGACGCAACCAAGGGAGTTGTGCGGGAAGTTGGGAGGACGTGAACGTTCTCTACGGCTTCTTCGCGATAGAGAGCAACAACAATGGGGCAACGAAGGGCAGCTTTGGAAGCCTCGAGAGTTGTCATCGTTGATGGGGAGGCCATGCTCGAAGCTGGGAAGGGCAGATGGCAAATTTGTTGATGTCGTGAGCTCCAAGTTGTTCGAAATTGATTGCTGCTGTCACGAATATCAACTGCTTGGTGACGCTAATTGTAGGTCAAGCTTTGCCGAGGGATGAGAGGGAGATAGAAAGGTTTGTAGGGTGGAAAGAGGTCAGAGGAAAGATTGAGGTTCAGGGACAGATATATAGTTGTTTACATATCAGCACTTCATCGAGGCAGTAAAATCCCACAGGCAGTGTACCAGCGAGCAAACAGTGGGTTGCGTGCAGTCGTCGCGTCATGATTCGTTGCTTCCCGGCCAACCGCCCGTGAACTGCACAGTGAAGTCTTCACATTTTGACCCTGGCGATTTTCGTAGATCGGGAAGCCTTGTGCTAGCCCTACTTCACTCAAATTGCAGGTCGACATGTACCACATGTGCAAGCGTCTTCAGATGTTGTATACGGACGGTGTCGTATCTCAGCCTTGCCAAGGCCTAAGGTCAGGGGCTCCGAGTGAGCAGCGGATGTTCGAGTACTCATGTTCGTTGGTTGAAGGCCAACACGTACCAAACCATATCTCAATATGCAGGACAGAGCATGCTGTCTCGCCTTCGTATATGATTCTCAACAAAAATCAGAAGTGTTGAGTATGAATTTTCAAAAAGAAGTGGTCAATGATTCAAGTAGGAATTGTTGCTACGATGAAGGCTAAAAAGACCGAGGACATGAATTGAACCCCTCATTGTTAAAAACAGGTGTAGGATTACAATAGCAGGCCGAATCTAGTAGATCCTGAGCTTTGTACTGTTGAACAATGAGATCTGTTCTGATTGTTCCAATCCTTACTGTTACACCGATCCCTTTGATACTCGTTCACGAACATTCGACCCTGCCTCTTCCAACTGAAACCGTCAAACCCCAACTTTGAGCATTGTAATGACCTCTTAAACCTCAAATGATATGTAAGTTTGAGCAAGATTCTGTCAGCCTCGAAAGTTTGAGACTGGCGTCGCGGCCGATAGTTAGCAGTGGATCCCTCGGGCCCGCACCTCAAAACAACAGAATGGCGCTGTTGAAAATCGCCTCCCATTCCAGAAATTCGACAGGTAGCGGTCCAAGAGTCGAAAATGCGATGTATAGCCATAAATTGACCCAATAATGCAGATGCAGGTGTCCGGCGTAGGCGGAGATCGGCATCAAGTTCCAGTCGAACAAAAGTGAAACAAGATCCAGAACCAAGAATGTGGTAGAATGATACAGGAACTGTCTTGTGTAGGGAATGAGGATGAGAATGGCATTGACGATGGCAAGGTAATTGAATAACTTGAGTTTCTGAGGATTGGGTTCCTGCAATGGATGTCGTTTGTTTCCGAGCACTTGGAGGTACTGGCATTCAGTAGGCGCATCTTTCCCGGTGTCCGCAATATAAAATTGAAATTCCAGAGGATTAATCTGTGGAATATCGCTGACAACTGTTTCGTACGCCTTGTACTCTGGGATGATTTGTTGCTCTTCAGCAATGAAGTCGGGCCATGGTTTTCCTCGTATGGATCCTTGGATCAATTTCAATCTCCTCGAAGACTTGCAAAAGGTCTGGCATTGTACATACAGAGATTTTTGTTCAACTTCCCCTTTGAGTATTGTCTAATGTGATTCCCAGAACTCCTGAAGCTTCATCACAGGAGCCTGAAGATTGCGGTGGGAGCTTCTTCGTCGTTAGGTGTAGAATCTCCCCCTTGGATGGAATCGCGCTTCCATATGAGTTCTGATTTGCCCCCTCCTCTGCTTTTATGATGATTTAACTCGTATGCGAAAAGAACACTTCTGAAGCTTCTTGGGCGCTTGCGATACCAAGCAGATTTTGGTGGATTTCTCATAGTCGCTGCTCCTGGTGACATACGACAGGCTCGCAACGCGGGCCATGCTGAAGTTTATTATACTCTTGGAGGCTTGAAGCGATTGGTCGAAGTAATAAGTGAGACGATGGAGACATTGTTGGAAGAGTGTGTAAGGGCACTCTTGCAGCCATGGCGCAGGAAATCACCTGCGATGCAGACAACATAAATATTGCGCAAGTCACTGCCTGCTCTGAAACTAGTAATGAGGAGGAAAGGTAGGCAGTACACTAGGGACAATTTCAACAGGTTATGTCGTAGCAACTGCCCAGCTCGAGCGACGCTACAACAGCGGTTACGAAACAATTATGCGCCCGCGCCCTCTATCAGCTGATCATCTATTCAACTTGCCTATGCAGCTGGCGGAATCACGATATTCTAACAGCCTTTAGGCAGTCTATGGAACAGACCTAAAACGAGCAGCAACAAAACTAAATAGGTATAACATCCGTTTACAAACAGTCGAACTCAAACTTCATCCGACTCCTTTTTACGTACACATTAATTTTTGACAGCCATTTGACTGGCTAAGCGAGTTTCTGCGAAGACCGATCCGTGACCTGCGATTGCGACACCGACTGCGACAGTGAATACTTGTGGTCAGACGGAAACTCGAGGGATTCGACCCTCTGGGGCTTGCCCGAGCTGACATGGTGCAGACCAGGAGCGGGCATCTCGTGTGAAACTGGCGGCGACGAGGGCGGCGACGATTGCGGTAGCTCTTGTGGAGGAAAGTATTGTTGTTGTGTATACATCCCCCCGGGTGGTGAGACATTCGTGGGAAATGGTTGGTAACCGTACCCGGGTTGGTGCATGGCTACTGGATAGAATGGTTGCGGTTGGTTGGGATGGTACGGCGATTGTTGGTATGGTCCATATGGCATTGGCTGACCGGGTAAAGCCGCACTATAAGGTGTTGAGGCATGAGAGTTAGAGCTTATTGGGGAGCCCAAGCCGGTATTGATCATGGTGAGTTTTACATCGCCAGTTGGGCTTGCTGATACTTCGTGCACTGTACTTCCATCACGAGTTTGCCCGGTTGTGCTATTCAGCCTGTCTCCGGTGGCTGCCTTTCGCCGTCGAAGATAAAAGAACAATGCAACTCCGATGATGGCCAAAAGGGCCGCCGCTCCTATAACAGCCCCTACGATTGTTCCAACATTGGACTTGCCGTTCGGAGCGGCAGCGGGAGTTGTTGCGACAGTGGCTGAGGCTGCTGCTGGAATGTAGCGAGTCGGCGTTCGCTCTGCAAATTGTGCTTTCTGCCCGAAGTATACAGACAAAGCTGCGTCACTCCATCCATCGGCAGGCGCTAGGTTGATTGCACCTCCACTAGATGTCCCACCCGCAATTGAGACAATAGCAGGAGGAACGGAATAGTCTGTGAGATTCGGTAAGTACTGGTACCATTTCGAACTCTCAACATTCACTTGGCCAAGATTGAGATTGTGTTGACCGCCGAGTGTAGGGACATCGCAAGCAGTGGAATTGGTGAAATTACCGCCCATGACCATCATTTGAGCATTCTCAATAACATTGCAGGTCAGCAATCCGTGTGGTGCTGAAGCCCCTGGAGCTTCAGGATACCACTTGATCCACTCAAAGGTTGGTAGCGTTAGGATCCAGACATCGTCGAAACCAGTGATGTTCTCCCCAAAGCCGAACCCTCCGTAGATATAGATGTTGTACGACGATTGATCTTTAGCCCATGTCGAGCCAGCGCAGAACTTCCGACGATTTGGAGGAATTTGGCCAGAGGCTTTTTGTGTGTACCATTTACTATCCCCCACTATAGAAAATAGACAGTTAGCAGTGTCCATAAGGAGGGGTAAAACAATGAGCTAGAAAGAACGCAACTCCAGCTCGGCACTGCCTTGCTCAACCCATGTGAAACCGAGAAAATAAACACTCCACTGGGATGAAAGCCTGAGGCCAGACTCACCATCATACAACATGATGTCAGTCATCTCCATTGGAACCTCGGTCGAGTTGCCATATGGATAAGACACACCTCCGAAATGAATGAGCATTCCTCCTGCCGAAGCTGGTATGGAAACCATCACTCCCTCAGCCCGTCCGGTGCTATCGGGTCCTGTGTTGTTGGTCAAGGTGTTGCCGTCCATATCAAAGATGATCAAGTTGCTGGTCGCGAGAGGTTCGGCACCCCACAAGGGGTTCGTCAGGTTATTGAGGTATCCGCCATAGTAGTATCCATTCTTCCCAAGAGATGTGCCTGCGCCATATGAAACTCGTTTCACTGGCTGACTTGATGGTGTCGATGCTGAGGACAGATTCCATTGATTCAATAACACGTCATATCCCCAGAGCTGGAATGGACTGGGCGCAGTTGAAAATTCGCCCCCGTAAAGCCAGAATACTTTGTTCACCTCGTCCGGCCACAGAATTCCACCGGCCACATCGGGCACTGTGCTATTCTTGGACAAGTTGGCATACTGCTGGGGCATGCCATCGTTCACTTGGTCTAAGTCACTGTACACAAGGACTTGATCTATCACAAGGTTGGTAAAGGTAACCCAAATCTTATTCTTGGGTCTAATACTTATGGTTGGGATCGGATTGTCCGGAAGAGGATTGGCATAAAGCCATCCTCCATCAATGTATAGCTTTCTATCGACGATTGTCGTTTGATGAGCATACCGCCGGCATAAATCTCTAAGCGGGTCTTGAGGTGGCTGAGCGAAGGCTAGAGATATGAGGAGCCAAAGCAAGAGAGGAAGCTCAATAGTAAACTGTGCCATGATGAGAAGAGTGTCGTCGTGCCGACATGAAGACTGAAGATCCCAAATACTTTGCAATTAGAATATGAGTAATGTGACGTGGCACCTCCTAGCAGCCTATATCAGGAGCTCGAGGGTGACACAGAAACTTTTCCAGTCGTGGATCTTTTGTCAGAAGGAGGCAAGATACGAGGTTTTGGCTGCGACCAGGAGTCTTCAACGACCCAGTTATAGGGTCTTAGGAGAAGGATGAACACAATGCAATATTAAGGCCGCTAGTTGGTTAGGTCTTATCTGCACCCTCCTGCAGGGCTGCCAGACCAGGCGACACGAGATTGTCAACAGACAGGGAATAGGGCCGACATGGCTAAAGGTTGAGCGGCTTCAATGTTCAGGACAGGTTAGCCTTGCTCTGAAAACACACGTGGGGCCAGATGAGATCTAGCCTCGCCGCTCTAATCCACGGGACCAAATTCAAGACGGGGCCGGATGGGTTGGGACCCGGTTCGGAGTGGTTCCTGAAAGAGAGAAAGAAAGACCCAGGAAAGGAGGCTCAACGTTAATCATTTTGCTATTCGAAGACTGGACAAGATTTTTGGTGCCATGATCAGTTTTACCTCGCAGCGACGCAAAGCTTTACGTGTATCTTGTACCGTGTTTCCGGTCTTAACGTCCGCATACGAGGCTCACCGGTCCCAATGATGCGCTCTCATACTTTCCGGCCCGACCGTAAGGGAGACCTTGAACAGAGCGTCTGTAGGGATCACCAGACTCTCACTTGGCTTGAGGCTGTGAGTGGACAGGGTCGGTTCGAACTGTGTCGCACAAGCTAAGCCAACAGCAAAGATTGAAGGGTTGGTTTTTAAACACACATCGTACAGGAGGCTGCTTTGGGTCCCCTCCGGAATGTTGAATTCAATAGAAAGCTGACATTTCAGACTCAATTCTGATACAGACTTGGAAGGGAGCCACCAGTAGTACAACAAGCAACCCTGCCTGTTCTGGGTTGGGTTGCACTAGTATCAGCTTTGTAATGGACCGACCAACAGCTGCCACATGATTGAGGCAGGGGTAGGGCATCTAAGCGAAAAGGTGGGAAATCCAATCCTTATATATGGGGCAAAACGCGCCCGGCAAGGGTCGTCTGCACGAGAACATCATAGGGCGCCCTGCGCAATCAATTCAATGTTGGAGTGCGCTTTATTTGAAGACGTTCCCCATGCCCGTCTGTCCGCCAACAAGACTCGACTTGGCTGGACCGGACTGGTCCTGTGTGTTGTATGAGCACCTCCCGCAACAAGACTCGAATATTCAAGCGTGTGCATGTATAGGGCAGGGTAGGTACTAGGTACTCCGTAATGAGTTATTGATTTCGTGGGCCGGGGTAAATTTTTGCTCGGGCTTAAAGAATAACGGGGGCGGCTAGTGTCGTCGAACATCAACGAACAGACTGTGATTGATTCCAGCCCATCGGCCCCTCCATCATGCCTCCTAGATGCATTATGCGATTACATTTCCTCTTCATTCTTGAGGCACCCAAAGTTGTAGTGAGTACGTAATTATGGGGATGTTGGTCAAATGACCTGGCTTGATTTCCCGACCGAGTTGTAGAGAGCAATTTGGAGACCAAGCCTCGAAGTCATTTCTTTTTGGCACTAGACTGGTGGCACCGCCAATGTTGATATCTCCCGTAATACACGTGGCCGACCTTGGTGTCGTCTACTCAATGAGAGCATATCGCCATTCTTTCCATTCGTAAACCGGAAGCATGCATCGGCTCCCTGACCAAACCATAAAAGGATACTGTGAGTGTATATTGAGTGAATTCCCCAAGAAGCTTCTTTCAAATAGGGGCTCACAGCCTTGTGATATGGTGATGGAAGAGAAACTTGGTTCAGATCAAGACTTTCGTCCTGAAACTACACTGGAAACATGCTGTAATCAGGATCGGCTACCGTAACTTAGAGTGGAAAGCTGGAGGAATTTGGCGAAAAACAACTGATCCCGTCGGCATTGGTGCCAAACACGTGACTGCCCTTCGGATCACGTGCCAAGCATCTTCAACCACCGACCAGGATTAACTGTTGTTCCTGAGTCGTTTGAATCTGAGTTACTCGGAACACTTTGCGTGATTTACGACAACTGAAACCAAACCACAGGCCTGCAGGATGCCTCCGAGAAGCAGAGGGCCGGATCTCCAGCCGATATCTCTACTCCTAGCTTCCACAAACCTACAGTCCCGCTCTTCAACAAGCTCCATCTGCAGACAATGCCGTCGGTTACTCCGCCAGCAACGCCAACAACCTCTCTACGATAGCCTGGCAACCCGACCGTTCAGCACGTCCCCAGGCTTCCAGAAGAAATCCTCCGCGTCATCCAAATCAGCCCGCTCCAGCCCAGATGTCACGTCCCAGAAAGAAAAATCCAAACGCATCCCAGACAACACCAGCACCAAGGAAAAGGACGCAGAGATCGACCCGTATGATTTCAGGGTCCTGGAGCAGGGCATTGCCTCTGCAATTGCACGGCTGAAGGATGCATTGCTCAAGACTCGAGACGCTGGCAGGATCACCCCTGTCATGGTCGAGGAGCTCCCCGTGGACCTGAATGTCAAGGGCAAGGAAACACACGGTGCTTCGCCGCACAAAGAGAGGACCAAGATTGGCGACCTCGCCAGCGTGGTGCCCAAGACCGGCAGGATGCTGCAGATATTCTGTGCGGAGGAAGCTGTGAGTCTCGCAAATACGTCCTCCCTAGCGTGAAGTACTCCCGGCTAACGCTCCACACAAATAGCACGTGAAGCCCATAACCTCAGCCCTGCAAGCCAGCTCACACAGCCTGGCGCCACAACCGGACAATCACAACCCACTGGTGATCCTGATCCCCGTACCCCCCGCGACGGCCGAGACACGCGCGCAAGCAAAAGCTGAGGCTAAGAAGTGCTTCGAGCGCGCGAGCAACGACGTGCGGAACGCGCGCGGCGATGCCCAGAAGCGGCACCGGAAGATGGAATTGGGCAAGCTCGTCATCGTCGACGAGCTCCGCAAGGCCCACAAGCAGATGGAGGAGGTCGTCCGCAAAGGCCAGGACGAGGCGAAGAAGGTCTTTGAGCAGGCGGTGAAGAGCTTGGATGCTTGATTGAAAAGTGCATTTACAGTGCCCAAGGGGATGGATTTAGAGAGAGAAAGATTGATGTACGATCAGATTTAAGATTTGCATGTGTACAGTGAGAAGCCGCTGGAGCGGAACAGGCTCTTGACCATGCGTTGCCTTGTTGGGCATTGGGACCGCTGTACAGAAAGATCGACTTCTCTTCGCAAGGCACATCTCGCCAAGTGAGATATCCGACAACCAAAGCCGCAGCACCTAGCTGTGTTCAAACCTCACTGCCGTCCTCTTTCTCCCGCTACAATCCCCCTAATCTCTCCCTCCCAACATAATGCAATCCATGCTTCTCCATTACCATTTCCCCGTTATCCGGACTCGGCTTCTGTGTTTGCCTCTGCGCAAAAGAGTACCACACACCACCCACGATGGTCATGAGGGCGCCAGTCATAACGCGCCAGCCATCACCACCAACATGTCGTCCAATCAGCAAAATCAATACCTGCTTCAAGTTCGCGGCGACTGCCATCGCGAGCGGCCCACAACGGCGGTTCGCCTCGAATGATGCCAGGTTCAGGGTCGCGGCTGCGAGCACATTTGTGGCCGCGGTGGCTAATATTCGTCCCTCGGTGGATGTGGTGAACAGGGAGCTGATGATGGACCGCAGGCGTTGAAATTCTCCTGTCCATAGGGCAAAAAGCAGGGCTTGTGCCACTGCGTAGGGTGAGAGGTAGCGGATGAGGGTTGTGGAGGGGAGGTCCACACTCAATCGTCCGGCGCGTCGTTGCAATGTATTTGTAAGGACTGTCTTCAGGACGGCGAGGACTGCGCCGAGGAATGTGAGCGCGATCCCTGACAGGGATGCCTTTGGACCTGGGGATGTGGTATTGTCAGGGTGGGGCGATGTGGTGGCGAGGATGACGCCGATGGTGGTTGGGATGAGGCTGAGGTAGGTCGATGTGGAGTATGAGGTGAGTGGCCGGCGCAGGAGAGTGACGCAGAGCAGGACGGTGATGGCGGGTGCCGTGGCGCGGATGGTCTGGTGGAGGGAGAGGCTGACGAGTCCGAGGCTGAGGTTGGAGACGGCGATATTGGTGATGTAGAGGAGCGAGAAACAGACGAGGATCGCGTGGGTGCGGAGGCTGAGGTTGGTAGAGGTGGACTTGGTCTGGCATTGGCCGTCGGAAGCATGCCGTTGAAGTAATGCAATGACATTTGTGGAAACGAAGGTGCAAAAGGCATGTGAGGCCGTGAGCAGATAGGGGCAGGAGATTAGAGAGACAAGCTGTTTATTCGTCAAGGTCACAACCAAGTTGAGGAAGAAATAACAAGTCACCGTCAGCAAGGCGGGGTTGAACATGATGAAAAACTAGCAGAAAAGAGGGTAGAATAAAGGGAAATTGGGACGTGGAGTCAGTGTTGTAGTTGATGGGAACTTGAAGAGGGAGTAGATATGTGTTTGTAGTATTGAACAGTTGAAGCAGTGCTCATCGTTCTGCCATCCACTAGAAAAATACTGCCGACAATTTGTTCAAAACCTCATAGATAAAACTCCGCCAAACACCTCGCTTTGCTTTGCATGTTCAGAAGTTCATATCAAAGATAGGCCTTATTTCTCTTCACCTTTAGCGGGGGAAGAAGTCGGTGTTGCAGTCTCCCGTGGTGGCTCTATGCCTCGCACGGGCCTTTTGGCTGCAGCTGTACCGGCCTGGGGAGTGTTGGTAATGGCAGCCTGAGGTTTCTGGCTCTGGTTCTGGCTCTTAGTGCCATGCCATCTAACAACATCCGGGACAATTTGAGCTTGCGTGATTACTGGCTTGCCTACCAGGGTGTTGGTGGCCACATCGTAATAAGCATTGACTTCAAAACGAAGCTTGCCTTTATCACCGATGCAGTGAGCAATGCACTTGAGTTGCACGAAACTGCCAGGGTTCTTCAGTAACTCGTTGGGTTGCCCAGTAGTCCAGCTTGCACGAAATACTGCACAACCCGTCTCAATGGCGTTTTTGAAAGTCATTGACCGCACTGCCTCTCGGTACAGCTGTCGGGACTCATTCTCTCCATATTCGCCTCTTAGGAAGGGGAGCGTGTGTTTCAACTCTTCGTCGCTGGTTTTGGTGATCATCAGGCGTTGATTGACCTTTTCTTCCTCTGTTGATGCCTTCACTGACTTGGGAGAGGACGAGTCCCAATGTGATCTAAACGTATTTAAACGGTCAGTCAGGCGCGCTTTAGTGATAAGGTATGTCACATCTGCAAATGCAAGGCACCCAGCATAGAAAGCTTTCGAAAGCATCACGGGATGAAAGATTCGATCCATCTTGGCCCCAATGCTATCAGGTAACCGTCGCCAGCCATAGGTAACGTCTCCGGACTGTTGAATGAAGACGCATGGAACTTCGTAGAGTTGTGGAGGCTTGATGGGGATGATCACTTCCGTGTTGACCATCATTGTCGCAGCCTGTAAATGTACGATCCAAGGACCATATTTCGGGGCCTTGAGTCCGTCGGTTATGTACGTGGCAATTTCTTGACTAACTTCCTGTATGCGTTTCTCATCTTGAGCAAAGCTCTGAAATGCCTTCCACCGAGGATCGTTTTCTCTGTAGAAACCTCGTTCTGTGCGGCGGACCCAGATAGGAAGCATCAGGTGGATGGTGCTTTTGTCCTCTGCACCAATTCTTGAATCTCCATTTGCGGGTGTTTGCCGCTGAGTCTGCCTCCAATGCTCTGCCCACCAGTCTTTACTCTTCAATCTTTCCCATCCTCGCTTAAGATCACGATCAGAGAATACATGATCGACTGTCCGGACAACACAAACACTTATAATGAAGGTCGTTACGAAACGTGAAATATTGATACTGGGACTTTGTTCAGATCCGTTCCAACAGGCTAGCATAGTGGGCATACCGTGAATCCTTTGTCACAGAGACCTTCTGTACATTGAATCGGCCATTCTTGAGCGGAAGGCGGATGGAACGCGGACTACGGAACAGGTAGCGTAGCATTGATTTGATGGTGCGTTAAGTGGGAGGGCATAATAACGAGGAATTCATGGAGCTGAGGCAGAAGCAGCCAGCCCAGATCAGCTGCAGGTAGAAGACGGGCCTGGCTATAGATGGGATAGTACAAAATTAGCAGAATAATGTTGCGCAGGCAAGATATTGGATATCCTGTAGTGCTTGTCAATGTCAGTGAGGGCACAGGCTAGATTCCCTGTCGTCTGCCCATCAAATTGGGGAAATTACGGGTAGGGAGGGGGACAGCCAAGGAAGCACGTGCATCCAGAACTGTGGCTAATGCAACATGTGATCTGTGGCTGGTCTCCTTTCCCCCCTGTGGCGTCCATTTCCGTATGCTTGAGGTCACTCACTGGCGGCCGCAGATGCAGCTGCACCCGCAGGCCAGGTAGAACAATTCCCCGTCCTCTTTACCTAGACTTCCATTCTTCACCACGCAACTCGCTGCCATCAATCGTTCAGCAGCTCCTGCAAGGACTGTTCTCTGGCAAGCATGAAGTCTCTCACCTCTCTACTGTCATGTGCAGCTCTCATGCAATATGCAGCCGCTCAAGGCGCATATCTATTCACGATCGACCGTTCTGTTGCCTCCTCCTCGACCGCAATGCTTGATTCAGATTTGGCGAGTGCCATTATTGCTCGGAGGAGAGCTTTGACAGCCGATCGACATCTCGGCGCCATGAGCGAGAACGCGTTGGATGATCTCAACATATATGGTGGCTATCAAGCACCCTTATTCGGCGAAAGTCAGACCGAGGAAGCACCAGGCAAACTATTCATCAGGATATCAGAAGTCGACATGCTTATTGGCGACTTTGATCAATTGCCTGATATCTGGGTTGAAAAGCCTACCAAAGACCTCCTCACCGACTTCAAGGCAATCCCCGATCGCCAGACCAAGGACGGTGTCTGCGAGTATCTTGTCCCTCCAAGTTTAAATGCTCCGAACAGCAAAGGCGTCGAGCTCATTTTCTCATATCCTCTCGATGGCGTACGTTGACCTTCACCTCTTAAGAGACTTTTGTATTGACTCGGAACTCTAGGAACCAGCATGCCTTCGCGCCTCGGAGATCCCTCACATCCCCATCATCCTGTCCCTACATAACTTTCTCCCCACCAGCCCATCCGGAGTAAAGACTGGTCTTGCTGGTCTGATTCGCATCCTCAAGCACTTCTCAGCCACCCAAAACGTGGAGTCTACCCTTCTCCTCCTTCCTTCTAAACTCGCCAAACCAAACCCAAAACCTCAACACCATAATCATGCCCGAGCCGCTCAAGACGCAGAGGAAGAACTCCTTGACCTGTCATCGATCGCACCGATTCCCTCGGGGTCGTCCCCATTTATCACGCCACAAGCCACAGGCAATGCCTCCGCGAACTTCACCCTGCCCCGGGTGATTCCAGAGTGCTTTAGCTCCCAATCAGCATGTGAAAATACCACCAATTTCTGCTCCGGCCACGGGTCCTGCTATTCGGCGCATTCCAAGTGCTTCAAATGCCGCTGTGGCACTACATTGGCACGTGTGAACCCTGATGGAACTTCCAAGACAACACAATGGGGCGGACTGGCCTGCCAAAAGAAGGATATCAGCGTCCCCTTCATTCTCTTCGCGACCTTCGGCGTCTTCATGGCCGCCGTGATCGCTGGCGGAATCGGCATGATGTATAGTATGGGCGCAGAGCCATTGCCTAGTGTGCTTGGTGCGGGTGTTGCTGGGCCCAAGGCTGGGAAATAAATCAGCTTCCGAAGGGGGTTTCAGGTGCGCGGATATCTCACCCAACAGATGTTATCCCCATAGAGAGAAGACACTACATGGTATCAAAGCTACTATTTTCGTCATGACAAACCAGGACAGGACAGGCGTTCACTTGAGTAGCTACTAGGGTATGTAGTAGGTACCTAGGTATCCGATGTATATTTGCATGATTTCAATCTTCAGATGCCAGCCTTCACCTGTCTGACGATCTGCCTCTTCGGAGGACTTCAAGTGGGAGGTCTGAGTTCTAATTATTTCGGGTCTTGATATTTGTTGCGCAAAGCGTATGCAGAGTCACGGGCAGCAACAATCTTGGGGGCGCCTCAAGACTAGCACTAGCTTAGAAGAAACACCACTTGAAGCTAAAATACAGGACAATCCACGGCCACAGGGCTCCCAGAACATAAAAGCGTTGCCTGTGTGGACACCAGTTTGTCCCACTATTCACCCACCTACCCATGCGTGCTGATCTGAGAAATGGCAAGTAGCAGAAAAGGAGGAGCATTGCCACGTTGGAACCTGTCTAGGCAATCCATATCAGGGCAATGCATCAACGAGGCTCACTGATTATCCAGCGGTGTTCGGCCTCGTGTCAGACCAGGTCATTGCCACGAAAAAGTGTCCCGCTGCAGTCGAATCCTCCCCGAAAATGAATCGCTTGCCTCCGAAAGGTAGGACGTCGCCAAGATTGAGATCGGTGCAGGCCTGTTTTGCCTGACAGCTGTAGCTACGGTCTGCGTCACTGCGGAATCACCCATCGATCGGCACCAAGCCCAGGTTGATGAGCATGGAACACTTCTCGTAGTCGAGCTGGAGTTGAGGTGGTGCATATTCCTTCTTCTCTCCTTCTTTCAGATCGGCCACGACCTCTACGACGATCTCATTGTCTCCGAGTTTCAACTGCATGTCATAGGCACCGTCAAAAGAAGTCGAGTTTGGTTCTTCAAGAGTTTGTCCGTTGACAGTGACATAGAGACGATGGCGTCGGCGGGAATGCAGCTCTCGAGTAAGGTGTGGAATGACCCGGATGTACTGGTGGTTCATTGGAAGGCAGATAAGGTAAGATGTCTGTGTCCTGGCTGGTGATGCATAGCGGATCAACTTCCATTTAGGATCAGACGGGCTGTTGGGGTTGGTCATCCAGGTGACTGACGCGATGAGAGCGGTGCTAAGATCTGGGGTTTGTTAGGCGTGAATGTCAGATCGATAGGAAATATTTACCTTTGCCAGGATCGCGGCCACGCCGCTCAAAAGGATTGTTGGATTGTTGTTTGGAGAGATCGGCAACTTGGCGCTTTGGAGAAGTGGCAGGCTGTTCATGGTTGTGGACGCCGTTTGTTAACGGGGCTGCCGGGTCTTGGAGCTCGCTTTCCTGAACTGGGGTTGGGAGTTGTGCTGGGCCGGGAGTTTGAGAGGCCTTCAGAACCGCATCTTCGGCTTGAGGGGTGCTTCTACCATTGGCATCCGACATGACGGTGTCTTTGGGTTCGGTAATGGCCGACATGCTACGTCGAACACTGACTGCTGCACTCGACGGAACTGGGGTTGAGCCGTTGGCTTGATGGACGCGCGAGTTTGCCCTTTGTGCGCGACTAAGCGCGTGGCCCGTTTCCTCCCTTTGGCGTCGTAGAGATTCACTGTCAATAGTACCGCCAAGAACTGTCGGGGTTGGAGTTGAGGAGCCCATTGTGAGTCTCAGGGCTTTTGGCTTGGTAGGCTGAGAAAGCGAAAGTTTGAGATTCCGTCGTGGTGCTGCACCTCGATCCTGCAGCTCTGGTTCTGACCAAGACTAGATTCCAGGTTTAGCAAGACTAGATGTGCCGTGCAGATTGAGTGGACTTACTTCGAGTTTTTCTGCCATGGCATAGATATCAGAGTCCTCTTGGTTGTATTGTTTTGCGTTGTCCCAAATCAACCGAACTTCTCGCGCAAGGGAATCCCAATCCTGAATGGCATCCTTCTGTACCATTGCTCTAACGTCCGAGATGGAAGTAGGCTTGGAAATGGTTTTGTAATAATCCGGGTAGTCTTTTCTAGAGACTCTCTCCTCAAAATTTCTGGGACAATGATTAGTCCGCATTGATCTGGACAAGAATCAGAGAACTTACATGGCATCGTCTTGCTCGGATAACTCATCAAGAAAGGCAACCAATTGAGTCTTGACCTCTGCTTGCAGATCCCGGGGCGTACTAGGCCTTGCTTCACTACGTCGTCTGGCACCGTCTCTTGAGAAATGGAGCTTTATCTTCTCAGGTTGGACCAATACCTCCGAAGAACCGTGTGAGGACTCCCTCACTCGATCAGCGAGCTCCTGTGGAATTGGTGTCGGGTATGCTCGATATTCCGGACGCAGATAGGCAGGATTATGTTTGGGCATATAGTTTGATAAGGCCTTGCGGATTCGCTCGGCGTCTTCGAAGATGGGAGATCTATTGTGGTTGTAGTCCTTCGCATTCTGGACCATGCGCTTGAGATCTGCCTCCAGTTGTTCCATATTCTTATACTCGCGCTTCTGGAGTCGCAGCTCGATCATATTGAGAGACAGCGGCATTGCTGTCTGTTGGTAGTAGTCTGGGTATTCTTCTCTACTGGGTAGATCAATGAAGTGGATTGCGACATTGCGGCCATTTTTGTCTTGAGACTTTTTCAGCTGAGCGATCAATTTGAGTCCTTCCTCAGTGGTGGTCTCAGCAGTTTCTACATCGGGGAAAAAGGTGTCCTGCAGACCACTAGAATTAGCCAACAGGGTCTAAGTGCGTGCAAGAGCGATACCCCAAATGCAATTGTAATGCAGTGCAGCACGTCGATGGTGTGCGCGGGGCGGGCATGGCGGGCAAAGCAGTGAGATGCGCGGCGGGCAAAGTGGCCATCTTGCGAGGGGTGCGCGCTGAAGGGAGAGGTGGTAGTGATGGCCGTGGGTGCTGCGCGGTGAAATGTAGGAAGAGAAGAAGGGGTGTTTGATGGGCGCGATGCACTTACGTCGTTACGCTTGCGTCGCTTGGGATCTGGCGTGGCCGCAAAGTCTTCGGGCAAGCCTGCAGGGCCGCTTCTGCGCTTCGAGCTCATGGTCGCGGGCGACTCTCAAGTCCTCAACTCCCACAACAGGGAGGGATTCGGGGTTGGCGGTACGCGCCAGGGGTCCATGCAATGCAAAATAACGTATTGGACTGAACAAAACTTGTCCCGGGCAACGATAGACCTCAACAGCCTCAGAATAGACAAACGGGCACTATGGGCTCATTCCATATCCTCGCCTCGTCCCAAAGAACCACAACGCGACAGACAACTTCACAGAGCGAGTCCACGTGACTAGTCTTATGGGATGATTCTCAGTGGATCCTTGTTTATCCGGCTCCGGCCTACGCCTGTGAAAGCGCGAGCACGAGAAGCGAGATTTACATAATCAGGCTGCACCTGCCCACTCACCCACTCACCGACTTGCCGTTTGCCGAAGTCGCTGGTGGCTTGGCACCAAGGCTCCTTCCTGCAATTTGTCCCTCCAACCAAATCTGTTGTTTACCTGTTTGCCAGTTGACTTTAACGGCCACCAACTGCACCCCTCTGTCCGCTTGGTTCTCGTTTATACATTCCTCGCGCTCAACTTCCCCAGACTCGAACCTACAGTCGACCCTTGTACCAACTGCCTCCCGTTTCCTTTGCCTGGACAACCCGATCAACATCTTTCTCCAGCCAAATACTCGGTGTGCGCGGTCCCTGTCCTCGCGTCTGTACGCGCACTAGCAGGGCACGAGACCAACGCATTTGATCGTCGGCGCATTCAGGCCCCACTGTCGGTTGCACAAAACATCGCACATTTGCGTCTTGTCCGTGCAAACCGCCAAACCACTGAATCTATCCTCAACTTCTTGAGCTATCAGGTGGTGACTGATATCGCGAGTCAAAATGAGCGACATTGACGGCACAAGACGAAACAAAAAGCCCCGCCCATTGCTCGACACTGAAAGGGCTCGGCTCGAGGAATTTATCGATTCCATCGGGTATTCCGCCAGGTAATTCTCGCTACGGAAAGGGCGCAAACCCATAGACTTTTGGCTGACAGGTTGTTAGATACTCAGACTCCGAGTATGAATACCGACATGTTCAACTTCCTAAGGCAATGCTGAAGGTCATCCCACGTGATTATTTCGACGATCAGAAAGGTACTCTCAAGCTCCTATGGGAAGAGGAATGGAGGGCTCTTGGGATCACGCAGGTAGGCGAAAATATACCAGCCCAAATTGAATTTCATGCCTGACTGGGATTTTAGAGCTTAGGCTGGGAACATTACGAGGTACATGAACCAGAGCCGCATATTCTACTCTTCAAGTGAGTACCCCCTAGCATGTCATACGATCACATTCCTCATTCACGCCCTAGACGCCCGATCGGCTATCAGCCCCCGGCACAATAAATGGAGATTCTCCACAGACCCAGTCTACTAGCGAAGCATTGGGACGGCGTTCTTGTTTCAGTAGGGAAAGGATATTCAACCGTGCATTCAGCGAGCGTGCTTACTACATCCATTGTATGTCTTGACGAATGAATGCACCCGAGGCGAGAAATCTAGGCAAGATGGTAGATGTTCGTTCAGGTCTAGCAGAACCATGAGAACTCTAGCATATTACTTTGCACCGACTTGTCCTCTAATTCATATTATTCTGATAGCGATAAGATACATGCCATGCTCACACCACAACGCACCTCCGAGCTTGTCCTTTCTTCCTTTCAGAGACCGGACTTCTACGGATCCGACTGGCTGTTGAGTCAACTGACATTCTTCCTCAGCCACTCTTCCCACTGCTCAACAGTCCAGGACGAGCCGATACTGCGTTCTTCAACGCCATTGAAAAGCACCGTTGGAGTGACATGAACGCCAGTCACCCTGTTGGCCTTGACTTGGAACTTCACGTCATCAGTCACCTTATTTCCAATGTTGAGGCTTCCATCCGGGCCGGGCTGATCGGAAACCACAAGCAAGTCGTAAATAGTTTTCTCGTCAATACCATCCACTGACCCAGCCAATTTGGCCAGTCTTTTGTATGTGTCATTTCGACTTTCGTTAACAACATTGACATCAAAGTACTCCTTCTGTTCCTCAAACAGCTTCTCCGAAAACGCCCAGAATGATTGAGGCGCTGTGCGGAGGACCGCCGCGCCAGCTTCATGCGTGAGCGTCGAAGAAGGGTGCCATGGCTGGATTTGCTGGCGGAAAATCACGCGGACTCCAGGTGAGGCGTACTGCTTTTCTATGACTGGCTGGACTTCGGTGTAGAATGTCTTGAAGATCTTGGCGGAGAACGGGCAGACGTAGTCGAGGTACAACTCGATGGTGTGCTTTGCCTGTGAGTTGGTCGCCGTCGTGAGCAATTGCCCGGAGAACTTGGGTGGGAGAGCCATTGTGTGAAAAGTGATATACGAAGTAAAGTTGGGGGGATTGGGATTTCGATTAATATGGAGGCTGGGATCACATGGGGATGACAAGGTCAAACCCCGTGATATGGTTCACGCACTGTGTACTTTAATACGTCATGTCCCAGGTCTTGTTCAGCGGATTCCGTCATCACGCCTGCCAATTATGCACTCGATGATCAATGTGGAGCCGGCGCCATATGGCGGCTTGCATCGCTGCTTTAGTATGCCAAGAGCCGTAAACTGCCGCTGCTTTTGTTCTTCATTCCAAACAACCTCCCCATATCCTTTTGAACGGTCGATTCTGCGCTCATAATGTCTTATGTTTTCATTACGGCAGCAGAGGAGTTGGCGGCTCCTGCTGCTGCTGCTGCTGCTGCTTTTCGGCCTGCAATGCGCCTAAAGACTGCGCCCTTCGTCAATCCTGCCCTCCGGGGTAATTGTGGTAGAAGACACCACCAGCTATTTCTCCAGTCGCCCATAAACCTGGCATATGTCTCGCCTCATTATTGAGCACTCAAGCAGTGACATCTGTGGCAATCCCACCATATGTGAATGTTATGCCACAAGCAATAGCATATGCCACAAATGGTTTCTGTTCGATCTTCAATGCCCAGTTTGACTTGGAATATCTCAAGTTTTCAGACGGTTTGGTGCACAGTCCATCCAGCTTGGTTGGTTCGAATGCGCTGCTGTCATCCGAACAAGTGGCATTGAACGAATTGATCGTCTTCTGTAAGCCCATGAAGTCGACTCCCATCTTGATGGCCAACTCCTGGATGCTCTCAGCTTCTATGGGCTTTGCCGTCTCGTACCGCTTAGGTAAGAGCTTCAAAGTGGTCTGGTCGAAGATCTGAAAGGCCTTTGCTCCCGGCTGGTCGCCGATTTTCTTCCCTATCTTTGCATATGTATGACTGAAGTTATGCTCGCCTTCGTCGAAGAAACGTTCTCCGTTGATGGTGACGGTGATGCCAAATGGATACGCATATCGGGGCATGTGCACTGAGATGTTGATATCCCCTGTCAAAGGCCCATTTGCATCCTGTGGCGAAGCATGGCAGGCGCCCCAGTGTCCAACCGGATGTGCTCCCGCAGTGATAGCACAGTTGAGCATCGTGCCCATGTTAAACTTCGTTCCTCGTACCAGAACCAAATCCCTGCCTTCTCCAAGATACTGCCGGCGCATCGCTGGATTCGACGAGAAGCCACCGCTGGCAAGAATGACCTTACCAAAGGTGTCAGCGAATCCATCACGACCACGAACTCTCACACCATGGATCGTATCCCCAGTGGCAAGGAGATCATGTGCAGGACTGTCATACTACACCGACATGCGACCATCTGGAATAAGCTTCTCGACCGCAGCCCACAGGCTATCCGTCAGGCCAACACCTCCTCCACGAACCATCACGGGTCCGCCAGGCTCCAGGTTGACTTTGCTATGCTTCTCTTTCAAAGCGTCAAGATTCTGGTACTTGTGCAAAATCAACTCCCATTGGACAACTTTGGACTTCATACACTCGAGTCTCCCAAACATGGTTGAACAAGACCTCCGAGATATCTTTATCATTGCGACCATCCGAGGTTTTGGAGAGGTCATTTCGATAATCTTGGTCTGTATATGGTAGCATGTCGCACAGTGCGGCGTCCGCCATGGCCTCCGGACAGAGCAGACGTTTGACTTGGTCCATCCCTGTGTGAGACGCCCTGAAAACCGTACCTGCGAAGCGACTATTACCGCCACGAGCATCTCGCGGCGCTGCCTCCAGCACTAGAACCGTGGCCCCACTGTCGTGTGCTGAAAGTGCCGCACAGAGAGCTGCATTGCCACCTCCTACAACAATTACATCGTATGTTACTCCTGAGCCGGCTCCAATTGTATATGAGATGCTTCCCATTGTGGCAGACTATGGATGTTTTCAACACGTTCGATACATACGAGTGATGCCGGGGGGCCTATGCATTATGTGGAGAACCTATGGGGTATCTGGTCTAGATATAGATACTACATATTGCCGAGACCGGGTGCAGGTCATGAATACTGGAAACGCAGGCCTACCGCGGCTTCAGTGGCGTGTTCGTCGAAGGGTATGTCCCATGCTTAAGAACCGATGCAGTAGATCAATCGGTGGCCGGTACCGGAAAGGTCGCCAATGAGTGTCTATCAAGGCTCCTCCTATCAGCGGTGTATATGATTCTACGGTCAGACGAGCTTCGAGCGGAGCCCCAAACTTCCGGGCCGCAATTCGGAGCCATTCCCAGCAGCTCAAGCGCAAACCGGCACAGGCCAATTTCTGATTGGTGCACCCGGGGTAGGAAAGCCAGAGGACTTCGGTCAGTCTCATACCTGCTATAAACCGTAATGTTGATCCTAAGCAAGGTGGGGGGCTTTCCAACTAGGGGATGATAGCCCAGGGATAGGGTTTTGATTGGGTAGTCAATGGGCTGCCTTGCTGGAGCACAATGTTGCTAAATACCTGCCTTAACATCCGCAACATTGTTATCATCCCTTGGTGGCTTTTCCTGAGCCATAGTTGTGGCCTCCCCAGACTATCCACTGAATTGAGCCCCTAACATAATACAAGAGGTGCGAATCAAGTTCTGTACATCTGCCTGGTGAGCAGCTTGTACTCATAAAGCCGGCTCCTTCCCTGGCCGAATTGTCATATCTTTTCCCCCTTCAAAAAAGCATTTCGGCTGTCTTCTTGCTTGGCTCCTGTGGTTGACCATCTGACACAGGGTTGTCTACGTTCACTATAATCTTGCCCTTTGCTCCCCGACTCATCATCCTCTCATAAGCCTGGAACGTAGTCTGTCAGCTTATGCGACTTTAGGAGGGACGTCAAACGAACCTTCACAACATCATCGAATGCCCATGAAGAATCAATGGGAACCCTCATGTTCTGATCCTCGCACATGGCTTTCAACCTCTCGAGTCCCTCGAGGCTGGAGGTTGAAGAGACTTGAACGTATCTTCTCCGATCATGGCCTCCCCATGCTGAGACGAGGATATTTCGTAGCATGTCCTTAACCGCGACGAACATGCTGCCGTAGCTGTACTCCAAAAAGGCGATTCCGACAGTGACAAACATTCCATCGGCTTTGAGGAAACTTGCGCAATTGGTATATAGTTCTTGTACACCATATGCGTCGATGATCACGTCAAATGGCTGCTTGGAGTGCCTCTCAGTCAGGTATTGTGGCACCGATGGGACTGACTTGCGATCGAGAACCTTTTTGTGTAGCGACACAGTCAGCAGAATAGATCGTAAAGATAACAGCTGTTGCACGTACCTCGTCAGCTCCAAGCTCTTTCAGCAGCGCGAGCTTCTCGCGAGAAGAGACTGCCACAATGTGGCTTTCGGGTCCAAGAGCGTGACGTGCCATTTGCATGATCAAGGATCCGATCCCACCAGCTGCACCATTTATGAGCACCTTTTGCCCGTTTTTAAGATCTGCCCCGTCCAGTAACGAAAGCGCAGTGCAGCCTGCAATTGGAAGGCCAGCTGCCTCTGCCAGAGGAAGAGTTTGGGGGGCCGCCACGATGCATTCACTATCCACCACGACATACTCACCTAGCGCGCCCTGTCCCTTCAAATGTAAGCCGACAGGAATACTGCCGAAGACTTGTAGTCCTGGTTTGAGGCCGCGATCCTTCGATAATAACGGCACCGACTCTGAAGTTCCAACGCTCACGAGCTCGCCCGAAAAGTCCATTTCGGGGATACATGGCTTGTTCCGCAGCCATAACGGGCACAGCCGCATGAATATCGAACCGGCTGGATTGAGAGCTGCATGTCGCACCTTAACCAAGACGTCGTTGGGTGCTTGGGTCGTCGGTAGCGCGAGGCTGTCTGATAAGGAGAGGACCTCGGATGCCGGTCCTCGGCTGGTGTGGATCCACCCTCGCATGTTCACTCGCTTGATATGGCTAAATTGTAGGATACTCGGCAATCACACTGAAGATTGATGAATGGGCGGGAAAGGCGTCACTCCCAAAATTGTCGAGTCCACTCATACTTCAAGTTTGATGGCGCCCAGGCAGCAACCATGCCAACCACAACGTGTCCCTTGGCAGCGCCTTGAGGTAGTAGCATCGTATTATTTAATTTCTCGTATTCACGATGCCACGCCAAAACGGACTACTTTTCTTGGACTTCAGGCTGCTAACCTATGTTTTGATCTAAGTGGGCAATTGAGTACTAGTATCTTCTTAACTTCATTTAGTAGCCCAGGCACCCCAAAACAAATGCACCTCGAAGATGTCGAGATGAAGGGGAGGCTGGGTGACATCTGCCTTGAGGCAATAAGTGCCTAATTTGCTGCTTTTTGGTTTGGTCCAGAGGGCGTACATCACCAAGTATTTCGGAGCTTCCACCAATCAGCCATTGCATGGTGTTTGACTTGTGGATCTGCTTTCCGACAGCTGAATACTTGTTGGAGAATCTGTACTAGGCCACTTTTGGTAGTCGCTTCAGGATATAAGATCTCTATTCTTTTCAACTCTATAGACTCCTTTCCAGTTTCCATAGGTATTCACTAGGTATTTAATCTCTCGGAACCCCTTTCCATAATGCTAAATTATTCTAAATACTTAGAGAGTAGCGCTTTTATGATCACTACTGCAGCGTTTGGGATTCAGATATACTGATTGACTTTTTTGCGGAATATGTGCTAAGGTGGGAACCTGAAGACCGACTACTCGAGACTGAATGTTTGAGAAGAGGGCGAGAGATTGGTTACTTAGATGAAAAGTTATGGCGAACAGGAATTACCACTCCACGGTTGAGGCCCGAGTCAGGCGCCAATATCGTGAACTCAGAAGAAGTGTCAATTATCAGAAGGTCTTTTGGTCAGATCGAGCAAATATATTTCGGCTGAAAGAAAAGACGGTAAGAGAAAGAAAATCATTTCCAAGGACTCTTGAGAAAGGCTCTGTCGGTTATGTCTGATCCATCCCTCGGTTTGCAATCCAGCAACATCGTGATCTCCTCAACATGATCAGCGGGCTTCGCTCGGAAGGCTTCAGTCATTACGGCGACCTACCCCAGATCATTGTTTGTGGCGACCAATCCTCAGGCAAGAGCTCGGTCCTCGAGGCAATATCTAGGTTTTCATCTCCTCGGAAGGATAATAATCTGTGTACGAGGTTCGCAACAGAGGTCATCTTACAACGGGGTCCTTCCGAGTATGCTAACGTCTCGATCACTGCAGGCCCTGACTAGTACACCTTCCCATCCTCGAGGAGGACACTTCTTCCTGGGTGCCGTTTCACGTAGACATTGAAATCCAGCTGCTTGACGAACCACATATCATGAAGTTTCCACTCTTTGTCTGGCTGCGCGAGCTCAAGCTATCAGAAGGTTAGCAAAGCGAGACTGACGATTTGAAAGCGGAATCCACTGACTTCAAAAGTCCAGAGTAGCTGCGGGACAATCTTACTCATCTCAAGCAGTGATATGTGCTTTCCAACGCAAGTGCAAGGGCTAGCACCGAACTAGATTGTGTCAACAAGTAGAGTTCTTGAAGAGGCTGGGTAGACACTTACGGCCAGGTTAGATCTTTCCATCACTTTTAGAGCTTCTGGGCTGGCCTCGAGCCACCTCTCTGGGCGAAAGGTATCGGCATCCTCGCCAAAGACTCGGCTGACCCGGTGTAATACCCACGGACATATGCCAATAATTGTGCCAGCTGGCAGGAAAGTGCCAGCAATGCTGACCCCATCTTCTGGCACTACCCGTTCCAGTAGCATACCAACTGCAGGATGCATTCTCATGGACTCTTTAAGGGCCGCTTGAAGATATGGCATCTGGTTTGCCTCGTTAAGTAATTGGATTTCGGCTGCAGTCTCGATCACCAACAGTGGTGTCAATCTCAACAACGACCTTCTTGAGGACATGTGGTGTTTTCAACATATAGTAAAGGATCGAGCGGAGGGAAATGGCTGTTGTATCGCTACCGGCAAAGATGTTCGAATTAGAATACGACAGGACTTGTCGATCATCGAACAACTCTGGCCAATCCTTCTTGGCCTGAAGAAATGCTCCAAGGAATTTCTTTCGATCTGTGGGTTTGTTATCCGCTTCTGGACTTGTTGCACAGAGAAGTTGACGACGTGGTTATTAGGGATGATGCGCATCGCTAATGGGCTCTTGAGCAGAAAGCGGTCCAATGACGGCATCTGGCCAATCTGGATGTTCCTCGTCAGTCACCATGCTGAGCTCGAGATTGGCGTAGCCTACCACGGCGAAATAGCCCAATCTCCATTCGATGTCTGCAATGATTCCCTCGATATCAGTACCTGTCTCCAAGAATCCGAGTCGTTTGCTGAAGGTAATCTCGCCTCTGAGGACCGTCAGTTCATCAAGAATCACCTGCACATGCAAACCTTACATCACATCAAATGCATAATACTGCAACCATGTCCCTAGGTCGCATACTTCTCTTGGTTCTGCGTAGTTCTGTACCAACTTTCTACAGAATAGCTGTGATGTTGTATCGACAAATGTCTCATACTGTTTTAGAGATGTCATGCTATAGGAATGAGCAACCGGTCGTTTAATGGCAGTGTGGAAGTGTTCATCAGTTGTATTAAATATGTTCAAGAGCGGCTTTCCCTGGCTAACATTTTGCTGCACATGGTAAAAGCTGGACTATTTAGGCTGTAAGCCGATCTTAGTCTGTCTCTTGAAAGCAGCTGAAAGACATACTTTGGTAAAACCCTTATTCAGTCCATATATAATCTTACCCGCTTCTAGATCAGCAACTGAGACCGCGTTTGGCCCAATTCTAACGAGATCTGATGCGTATTTACGATGTAGGTTAATCAATGTTTCCTGGTGCGACCCTTTAGAGACATCATAAAGACGCCACCAATTAGTCAAGGAGGCAACCACTGGGCCAGGTAACTTGCGCAGTCCTGGTCTGAGGCGGATTTGTCCCAAGTAAACCACAAGACCAAGACTGAACACCAGCGCCCAGACTGAGACTGGTGTCTTCGGCACGAGCTCCGTGAGCGGCATTGCTTCAATCGAATAGTGCAGTCGTCGAAGAAACTGGTATGCATATACGTCGACAATATAGTGTTTGATACTTAGTACCTGGTAGATGTGAAGTGATAGGAAGATCGAGAATGGCAACATCAGTCAAGACGTTCTGCACTCCATCACAGCCTTTGTGCCGACATACAGGAAATGCACGGGATACTCGAATAAACCCTTGATGACCAGGGCTTGAACCGCATGCAACCACAACTTCGCATAGCATCAATCTTGTGATTCACACGGATCTGAACCTCGGGATCAAGTCGGCACGCTTCGTATTACGGACATACCTTCCAAAACTCAGGTACGACCGAGGACTTCGGCAAACCGCGGACGAGTTGCGTGGCGGAGGACCCGATGAAGGGAATTTCGGAAGTGCACCGATCCTGCAGTGTGTCGTGCGCGTCGGCTCGGAGGACCAATATATAACCTTGTCATGGAAATGATCGAACAGCATTTCACCCCGTGAGAAATCTAGCTCCAGCAAGATTCTTACGAGAGCTCTAGATATTTCCAGTAATAAGACACCAGGGTCTGAAGGCGGAGATTTGGCCAGGTCGAGTTTGTCACTGAAATCTCGATAGTACTGATCGATCTGAGCATACTCCACCTCTATTGCACGTATAGTCTCCGTGGAAGGCACAACTTCAGTCGCCAACATTGAATCTGTAGCTTTCTTGAAAAGATGTAACAATCGATTCAAGCAAATATCAACCGACACTCTAGCCTCCTCAATTGTTTGAAATGTGGGAGGTAATGCGATAGTCCTCCAGATATAAAATGTCTTCGGGGCGGTCTCAAGTCCATTATCATCAAGTTCAAGTGCTTGGGTCTCCAGTCGAAGGAACATTGTACGTATAATATCCCCAGAAACGTAGCCATGTTTACGTGTAGCGGGCTGCGCTTGTCCCTCTGCAAAAGTGTTAATGCCGCTAGCGACGTGGGTAACTGCTGATTTGTAACGACCTTGCAGGCACTCGAATGCTGTGAAAAGAATGCATGCGATCAAGACTGCATCAGCAGCCTGGCTTGGCCTCGAGGTATCCACTTTTATTATACGTTGGATGGCTCGGCCGTAATGTTGGATGGCGAACTTGGAACTGGTCTTGTCCGCCTTCTGTGGATGCTCGTAATTTTCATATAATGCGCTGAGCGCAATGACCGCATGTCTAATACCGGGCTCGTGCATTGATATTTGCATAGAAGTCTTGGACCACAAATCTGTCGAGAAAGACCCAGCGAACTGTGTAGCTGTTGGAGGATTTGGACTGTACAACTGTACGGGCCAATCGATACAGGCAAGTCAGCGTAGTTGAGATTTCTGTCTTCTTCTATTCTATGGTTACCGTTCTGGGTTATATAGATAATTACTAGGCAAGATGACCTCTTGGAGCCTATTTTCCATGATTCTAAAGCATTCCAGAGGCTGTAGCACTGACTTATTGATCGTCATCACGAGGTTGTCTGCCTGTTCCGTTGATAGTCACTTTGGCGCCAACAGGAATGCACTCGCCGATGTGTGCGCGGTTTCTTGCGCCTTAACATTGCACTCTCGGAGTCAGACCACCATATAAGGGTCCTAGATTTGGCAGCCTCGTGGACCGCTACCAGCCGGTTGAGTACGGCATCTGCAGGGAGGATATCGAGCTGCATGAATGGCTGTTTCCGCTGGCCTATCGCCATCAGTTCCACCGCTGCTGTTTTGTGTCTTGGCTCGAGAATGGCTCCTCCCGGTCCTGTCCCATGTGTCCCCGGGACCTGCTCTGGATAAATGGAAGTACTGAGCCTTGAGAGGGTAGTGCACGCAAGGTGGAATGATTATTGATAGAGATAGAGTGCCCAGGTGGCTGTGAATTGAGTAGAAGTATCTACTAACCATATAGATTCCTAGTGATGGTTAGCTGATGCAAAATGATAATGCTTTAAAATTGCCAGTGCTCTGTCTGAAACGAATTCTCTGACGCAGAATTATCTTACTTTCTAAACAGAGTCATACTAATATAATGCACTTATGTAGAAAGCATTAGGATTTTGTAAAGTGCCTACCACCCTAGAAACATCTATCGTATTTTGGTACAACGATGGCGTGTACCTCGACCAAGGCAAGCTATCTTACTTATGCGTCTTCTACTGCTGATGGCCGTCCTGTTATTATCGTTGTGAGGTCATGCTTGCAATTGCTTTCATGAACTGTTCACTTTGCATGGGATTGTATGTGTCATTGTTGCGGAGATTGCGAGTGATCTGGTCGAGGAAGGGCATCTTCTGCTTCTCCAAGGCCGGATATGTGCCTTTGACATAGGCATCAGCCAGAGTATTGCGTTCATCGGATCGTGTGGAGAGATCATCAAATGCCATGTCCTTCGCGTGTACCTCCACACCATTCTTCTCAGTGATTTCATCTGCTTTTTGCTTCGAAACTTCTGCTGCGAGCTTCAACACGGTTTCCTTCTCCTCCTCGGACTCAAATCGTGTGAGCTTGCCCTTTCGATAACGCTCGACGAGTTGCATTGGCGTCTGATAGCCATGAGGAAGGCGGTGCGCTAGGAACTCAATTCTTTGTTGTACACTCTCAGTCAGACCTGTAGCAGAGAGGGGAATGTTGGGCCAATCCTTGCGTAATTCTTCAATGGACATGTTTTCGCCAGGTACATGTTCGATGGGTTCTGTAGGGTTGACTGGACGATCGACACATTTCGCTATGTAATCATCGGCCTGGGCATCAATGTCTTCTACCTCCGCATCTTGCTCACTTTCCTTGTCTTCTTTGGCCTTTCCACGAGCCAAGGCCATCCGCTTGTCACTCTGAGGTTTCCCTCTCCGACCACTATCAGGGGCGCCAGTCTGTGATTTTCGGATAAAGCGTGATCCTTGAACTTGCCCTGATGGAAGCCGACCAGTGCCCGTTCCGGTTCGGCGAAGCACGGTTGGAGGTGATCCTGGGGATTGTCCTTGTCTTTGACCTTGGTATTGACCGCCATAGGGCGTCTTCCTCGAGGGTACTGATGGCCCTCCAGCTTTCATTGGCTGATCGGGTCTAGGAGGGTTTGCTTGTCGAATGATACGTGGACCTTGTGGACGTGGATTGATATTCTTTAAGCCCCGTCGTGGCTGGGGCTGTTCGGATGGCTGCTGAGAGCCTGAGGGACCTAGATCAATTAGCAAATGAGCGGCATGAGGTCAGGCTATGGGCTCGTTACCATCTTCATCGTTTCGAGCAACGCTGGAGATGGAAAAGGGTTTTGCATTGGCGACACGAAGAATGGGCAGAGACAAATTTCGGATCCGAAGGCTCATGCGAGCACATCTTGTACAGATGTTCTGCATGCCGTGCAGAAAAACGAGTCGTCAGTTGTTCACCAAGATCAACTTCGCCTTAAAGACTGCGATCTCATCAATTGAGCTCCCAAGTTTCGGAGAAGTAGTTAGTATGTCTTGGCATGCCCAAATGCGCGCTAAGCCAAGAAGTTTTAGCGCTTGCCGCCTTTACCCCGAATAACTACGAGTACATGTTACCTGTTGATTTCCTGTCTCCTCCTCTATTCGCGCGTAGGAGCAATATTTGCGCGTCCCGCTTACCTCGTGCTTGAGGTAGCAAGAGAATTCTGAAGGAAAGTGCATGTTTTAGTGGGCCTGCGGCTCGTAATGCAGAACTTCAATCTTCATGCGTGAAGATGCCCCCATGTTGCTCAAAGAGTGCTACATCTTCCGCTCCTGGAAAATATGCCTATTGAGACCCTTCTGTCTGTTGTTATCCAAGGCATGATCATGCGCCCTTGTGATTTGCAAGACAGGTGAGATTCTCAAGGCATTCTAATTCTCTATAGCGCTCAACACTCAACAATCGGCATCCTCGAGCCTCCTAGTACTAGTCATACAAAGGCCTGGTCTGATCATTGATAATATTGCTGGCTGGGGCGCAGAGCATACGGCCTGCTGGGCCAAGGAGATTGGTCTAGCCAATGGCGATACATGTCCAGAGATCAAATGTACACATGGATGAGAAGTGAGTGTCTGCCGTTCATGTATCGAGACGCGTGACGGGCGGTGACAACTGAAGGTGGGAAACACGTGTCGTCGCGCACGCGTTTACGGTATCTTGCCGCCATAACAGTCCGAGAATGATGATTCAACTACTAAGGGCTGATTTCACAGCTTCAAGGCGGTCGGGATAGTGACCATTTGACCGATTAAAGCCAGCCCTATAACCCCTTGCGATCTCCCTCTCAATGCTAACAACCAAACTTGTAACCCCCCCCTGCAATCAATATCAACCTTCGGACATATTTACCCACCTGGTCCTCAGAGAGACACCACCAAATGCGTTGACTCTTGAAAAGCTGAAACATCATTGCATAATGCAATTTCGCTACCTCTCCTGGCTCTTGAGCAACTTATTCCTCAGTCCGCTCTGCAATGCCTCGCTCCCGCATTTTGTATCTACAGGCCCAAGCAATCGAGTACCGAATGCGGACGCGAAATTGCGCGTCGCCTTTGCGGATGCGATCTTGTTAGCCAGAGTGGCGGCCATCACCTTCAGTCCTTGCGATGAAACCTTTCTTCGATATTTCCGACCTGAAAAGGCTGACTTTGTGAAGCACGTCTTCATGGAAGTCGCCAATATTCATGCCAATCATATCGACTCGCAGAATGTTGAGTTCATTCTTTCTGCATCTTCGGTTGCTTACTAGTTGCACGAGAAGTTCGACAATCTAGAAATCGCTCTAGGCGACCATCCCGAAGTAGAAGAAGAGCGACTATGCGGGCGAATTCTGACTGCATCCGGGTTTGGGGTCTACTCATACACAACGCTGGACTTTGATGGATTAGATCCTGATGCCGAAAACGGTGGGCAGTACGCGTGGCAATCTTTGTGCGAAGAAGCCTTCGACTTTCCTTTTCCCTGGGAGACTGAACTCCTTGTCACTGATCTATCCGGCCACGTGCTCCCAGAGCACACTTGCGCTGGCCTGGGAGACCGCGATAGCGATTATATGGACAGTCCTAGAGGCATTCTCCTCCATGAGCCCATGCAATAGACCTATCTTCTGGAGACTGTTGACAGGTTTTCATCGCTGAATGAGCCCAACGAAGGCGGGATTCATCAAATCAGGGATTACTCGAATCCTAATAGCGTTCCCATCAATGGACTAGGTGCCTTCAATGCCATGCAGCTCAAGAACCGGGGCGTATATGCTGCTATTCGAAATGCCGACAACTTCAAATGGTATGCTCTATCAAAATATTGGTCTTGGAGATGCGGATAGACTTTTGGTCCAGCTCTGGGTGATGAGGATGTCTACAAACAAGGACCGAAAGGTCGAGAGGCTGACCCTGAGATTCAACGAGGTCCTAAGGGTCGCAAACGTATGGTGGTCACATGAGCACTATTATCATCATCGTCTCGCCGCTATTTATTGAAAGCAGCAGCATTGCGAAGCGACAAGCACATACGGACATAATGTGAGCTGTAAGCTGTTGAGTTACTATCAACATTAGCTGCTGTCATGAAGACATTCGTTTCGTTCTGTTTTACTCTTCGGGTGCTGAGAAGTAGCCCTCAGATCGAGTTGGTCAATGCAATTCAGCTTTATTATATTATGAATAAGCATGGTCCATGCCTTCTAAGTCTATGCATTGAGCTCCGGAGCCGGAACCAAGGCATACTCATTTGGCAGGGTCTTTTTGTATTCATCATGCTAAAGCTATCATAGCGGCGTCAATACCGATATCTTACCGTCTCCCTCCTATCCGAGGAAAGGATTTGAACGTACGGAGTAGTATCCGTAGTGAGTTGGGGAAAGCTGAACCATTACCTATTCATAGTAACGTCCAATCCTTATCCCTGAAACCCATACAATTCTAGGACACTAAATCTGATTTCTCTTCGGCAGAAACTTCCGATGGAACATCGGCAGGTTTGCGGAGCCTTCAACGTTAATATGTAAGCTTTCTCTAGCTTTATCATTTAGAGTACAAGCCTCGTAATGTCTCCTGGCCCAATTTTAGTGGTCCCAGAACAACCGCCACAGCCAACATTTGCCTTGAGACCCCATCGCATTTAGCCCACTTTTCTTATCCTCAAGCCAGATTTTCTCCATATGTCATAATTGTGGATATCTTTGCTTTACACTGCGCCTGAGTGGAATCACATACCCCTTTGTGCGATTATGACCTTTAACGTAGAGTCTTCTGGGGTTACAGCACAGGTGGATCAACTCAACAATGTTTCCATCCCGGGAAAATGTAAGGACCTTCATAGAGGTGGAGGAAGATGAGAGTGAGTGATAAATTGTCTATCCTACGTGCTGTCTCATATTACTGTCCCTTTTGTGAAGCCATTCATCTCCTCACCTCTATGAAATTTGCAAGCCCTATATTGTGCAATTTATAGGTGATCCTCTACTGCCCAGTGGAGATTCCGTTGAAATTTCGACAATGGTTTCACACGAAGTTGGCCACGACTATGTTCAAAGCGACTCAAGCCGCCGTGACGGCAAGGTCTCCACGACCGAGTTTCAAGAAGAACTCCCGAGTGTGGCAGCGACGAAGCATCAAACTCCTCCATATGTGAAATCACTTAGTTCAGAGCAACGGCAAATGGCAGAGCGGGCGCCCGTACGGAAAATCGATCTTCGCTTATTGCCAATGATCGTTCTTGTGTACGTATGTGAGACTCTTCATGGCTCTATTCATCTAATGCCAAACATAGGTATATTCTCAACTGCCTAGACCGCAACAATATTGCCGTAGCCAGTACCGCCTCAGAGAGAGGCGTGGCGACTTCTTATAATATCTCCCCTGGAAATTGGAGAGCTGGCCGCTGTATTGCTGTAAATGCCGCTATCATCAATACTACAAATGCCGGTGCCATATGCACATCAGCTATACACACTTCCACTATGGAACTGCTCTACACCGCACACGTTCAAGCAATGCACCAGGAGGCCTACATTTCCCGATGTGATGTCGTCCATCCCCTGTAAGTCAGCCGATAAACTCCACCAGCGTTACTACTGTTATAAAATGTCGCTGCTTGCAGATGGCATTCTGCTTCGCAAAATATTGCTTCCTACCGTAAATTCTGCCACTCTTCTAGCCCCCTCTCCAAATATCGCCTCGGCGGCACTACCGTCTCTTTCGGTTTGTTCTACGGACGCTTCAGCCCTTCGACCCCCGACCTCGACTTATAATTTGACATTCCCCATCGCCGATATAATCCTCGCTGGAACTACCACTGTCCACCATGGCAGTTCAGCCATGTCTGCCATTAACAACCACTGCGGTCCACCTTCTCTACCGTGCCCACCGTCGCCCACCGCAGTAAACCCTCGTGAATCATCTTTCACTCTAGTCTACTAACCCCAATCCATTCTTGATTATTTTCAACGGTCGCCCGTTAGAATCTCACCCATTATTATACGTGGCGCCTATCTATCATTGTCTATCTCAGCTATTTTTAGCATATTTTACTGATGGGGTTGTTATATGTTCCTCCCTAATTCTTCTTTCAATCCCGATCATCTTGAAACTGTGGAAAATCCATCGTAACGTATCGATTGACCTAATTTATCGCTATACCAGCCGACACACCCTAAATATGGCCCCAAGGATGTGTCAATTGACAAGATGCCCACGCGATGTTGTCCCTGGGCACGGCTTACCCATCCGACACGCAACGTCTACGCCATTCTCCGCTATTCTACAAGACACCAAGCAGAAGACATTCTCACTCGCGCAGACCATTCCACTCATCTATAAAGGGGTTTTGGTTCAGCATTTTGAGTACCTCGAAAAAGCCCTTAAATCTCCCTGCCAGTCCTCAAGGTCGCAAAGTTCTTATAAATCCTATTGCAGAAGAACTGGGACGTGAGCTCGGAAAAGTCCTTGATTTGGAAACAAAACGAAGTTCTAGCCCGACATAACAACCGCTATTAATACCGGTGTCGGTGGCCGAGCCCGAGTCAGAAGCTGCCGCCAATACTCCAGGCGTCAACCTGTCCTCACAGTCCTTAGACCAGAATGAATAGGTTCAACATCCAGCATGATGGGAAAGCTGAACCGTTTCCTCTTCTACTTTACTCTACCATCCACTCCTCCTTAGCCCTTAGACCCTTCCCGTCTTTCACTCTCGTCCCGGAATATAATTCATCCTATTGATCCCCTAAGTAGATAGATATTTCCTTCCACTGCTGGCACTTCGCCACGTCTTCGAGAACATGGAGCCTGACCCGACGCGGGTAAAGCCGATGGTGGCATGACATGGCTTCACCCTCGTCTGAAAGTGGCTCTCGCTCTCTGCCGATGCCGGATGCTTATTGAGTCCCTCACGATACTGTACTCGATTCGCTACGCTTTTCTGCACAGCCCTTCATGCCCGGGTCTTTCTATCAGACGTAGCATAGCGACCTATCTGGCCGACTTTCCTTGTGCTGCCAAGTATCGTCGTCGATACTATCTAGTCTTCGGTCTAACTTCAGTATTTACTAAATCCTACTTGCCGAATACTACTGCTGAATATTACTACTAAACAGCATTTCCTAAATACTACTGCTAAATATATTTGCTGAACGCGATTGCTGAATACGGGCGCGAAAGGCCAGTGAATTGCTACACGTTAATCGCCGAATAATAAATGCAGAATGGTAAATACGATTTGCGAAATGCGACTACTGAATGGGCCTGGCCTAATACCACCGCTTAATATATTCACCTAATACTACTCGATGATTCCATTTCCTGAATGCCATTGCTAAACACTAATTAATGGATACTATTACTAAATACTGCTTACTGTGTCGCTATTTATTAAATGCCACCTCCTGAATGCGAACTCGGAATAAAATAAACTGCTACACGCCGGTCGCCGAATGCTGAATGCTGAATACTATTGCCAAATCCTATTTGCTAAGTGCCTTCACCGACTCCTACCTATACTTGTTCTTGACGTGCTCCCCGCCATATCCGTGTAAATGCTTGATGGCCGCTCCATCATGGGACGCTGGTAGATTCATCTCGGCTAATCGTGTCCAACACTCTGATGACTTGCGATATGCTGCAACGCGTAATCGGCACCAACGCTCAAGGCGCTCTGGCAGTGGCAACATATCAATGCTTGCTCTGGACTGACAACTTTGAGCCCGTACTAGTCCAATAAATTTATTCGCTTCTCGACAGCCATGACGAAGCCAAAGATACCGTAATTACACCCCTTCAGCGAGGACTATGCTACAAGGCTCGCGTTCGGCACTGCGCGTTTTCATTTCGCACTACACACGCCAACCCCTAATATTTTGCGCTACACAGCTAAAGTGGGTCGTCTGCCTGCGAAAGTTTTGGCGCTATGTTATGACCCGAACCGCGAAGCAGTACCGACCAAGGGGGTTCCTTGATAAGGGGGTATCAGGAGGGGTAGATTAAGGATAGACTGAAGGAAGCTATCCTCGTTTGGGTATCCTAAAGGGAGGTATAGGATTGTTGACGAAGTTGACTACGAATAGTCCTATATAAGGCAGTGATCGAGTATATATCATGCCAGCATGCGTGCATTGCTGCATTGGTGCGTTGCTCCAATGCACCATGCAATACATCAAGGCATCCAGGGCTGTGGTCACGTGACGTAGCCTCGTTCTCCATCGGCTAACTTCCCCTATGGGCTCAGGTCTACCTGTCCCAGGCGATCCTTCAATTGACAGTAATGTATCCAGGGCCTTTGGCGAGTAAACATGCAAAGCGACGCATGAATATACCTGCCAATCACGCGGTTGTTGTCAACTCTCCATACCATGCTCCTTGCTACAGTGGCTTTCAATGACCTCTTGGCTTGCAGTACGGAAGTTACAGGTAACGGCGTTGCATGCAAACCCTTCTTTATGTGCCAATCCGGGAATAAATGGGACATGACACGACCACGACCTCCATAATTTCCTGGGACTTGGTTGATCCAGGCTTGAATCTCCTTCACTAACTTGCCCTTAATCGCGTGCTTCCGCAGGATATGTTCTCGAATATTTTGAGGCGTGTAACAGGTCTGGTGTGTCCAGTGCAGAGAAGTACACCGTACTGTGGCCCGTAGGGATTGAGTGACTGACATGGCAGGGTTTGTGTGCCACTGATTTTACGCCAAGAACCGTGTTATTTAGCGACCTTTTGACAAGGCCCCTAACTGTGGGACAACTCGTAAATAGCGGACGGGAGGGTCCGACCCATGCCGCTTATCCACCAGTATGGATGCGGAGCTTAAACTCGGACTATTTAGTACTAATGCCGTATTCATGGAGCAAAAAGTATAAAATTGATGAAACTATCAATACGTGGAAAGTTACGATGACAACTATTAGATGGGAATGTTTAGTATGGAATCCTGGACGTGGAATGGTCACCGTGGTTTTAGGCACTAGTAAGTCTTGGCACTGATTTATACGTGGAATGGTCACGTTTCCACGGTCTAATATTGTTAGGATTGTGCCTCTGAAACCATAACTAAATGACTCGGTCGCGCTCGTCTGGCTTCCTTGGGGGAAGGGGGCTGCTTAAAAAGATCGCAAATAAGGAGAAAAGGTAAAGCCATGATAATGATTGAGGAGGGAAGATCGGAAGAGTAAATTAGAGTCGGACTTGGGAAAATCTTTCCTTTCTTAAAACGAATCGAGGTGCCTATCCTGGGCACGGCGAATTGTGGTTGTCATCAGCCACGTGCCCCTCATGCATGCTATGGTGCCTCACACATAGTCGTCGGCAAGGATACCGGCACACTTGCGTATATGTGGATCAATTCTGGCCATGTAGGCACCATCGCATCGCTGCATTCCTACGCCCTTGTCGCACAACATACTGCTCCCTCTGCAACCTTGTCAAGTAAGACCAACAGAAATATTGGCGGTGAAATATCCGACCCGGTGGACGGCCGAACGGTAAAACGATAGTGGTGAATCCCAGATGTTGGATTCCAATTAGGAGTATATCTAGATTGGCAGATACGCCGCAACACAAGACGACTCCTCGCAGGGCGCGGACACGGTGATTGACCGTGTAAGCGGGATCGAAATCGTTATCTGGGCTTCTGGCCGTAGATGACGTGTCGGGAGATGCAATGTTAGCAGGGTTCTTCGGAGAAAGATCCAAAGACACTTACATGCGCCAGTACGAATGAATCTTGGTGTCTCTGATGTCCTTCCGGACGGGGACGAGGAACGCCTGGATTTCCTCAGTGGTCATCCCGAGGGCCGTCGTCCACAGTCTGACGGTGAATCCGTCCAACCCGTTGAGCATGTTGGCCATGTTCCACAATCCCATCTCTTTCAGATTCTTGTCTTTGGGCCACGGGTTGATGGGCCACTTGAAGATGTGTTCTTTGACATTCTCGAAACCTACCCCCGTGATCCATTCCTTGTACTTGGCTGTCCAGGAGGGATTTCTCTTGAGGACTGCACAAGCTTCTATATATTTCTCATTCCATTCTGCAAATGTAGTGCCCTCCAAACTCCCGTCGTCGGACAGAAGCGGCATGTACAAATCTTGCATCTCAATCCATCCACCTGGCTTCAGTGAATCGTACGCCCGACGGAACAGCTGAGGGAAGTCGGCGCTGGCAGTGAGGAGCATTCGGCCATGGATCAAGTCGAACTGCTGGGGAAATGTCCAGGAGGTGTCAAAGTCGTCCACTTCAAACTTGCAGTTTGGCGGGACCCATGTCGGCTGGATGGGACTCAGGTCGATGCCGAGGACGCTCGACTTGGGATGTTCGTCCGCAAATTGAATTGCCCACATTCCAGTGCCCGTCCCAAGGTCCAGGACCTCATGGAGCTCGCAGTCTATGGGCGCCAGATACAGCTTCCGGCCAAAGGATTGGAGGAACATCTCGTGCTGTAAGTCGAGCCTCTCTTGTTCTTTGTCGTCCTCCGGTAGGATGTACGAGCCATCTTTGTATCTGTGGTATTTTCGCCCATTTTCCTCGACCCCCTGGAACAGGCTGGATTGGATAGATTGGGTATGTTGAGAGATCTCGTCCCCGACTGCCGAATCTGCTTCATTCGGTTCATCTGCCTCGATTTCTACATTGGGATGGTCTTGATGTTGCCATGGTGAGGTCATGGCGTCACTTACTCGTCTCCTGGCTTAATGGTTGACTGCAATGGCAAGAGTTTTGAAGCACGCGTCAGTGTCAGCCGCGTGATAGAGAGGATCATATAGATACTTCAACAACGGGTTTCAATGGCAAGCTTTATCTAGCCCTTGGCCGTAGATGAACGCGGAAAGGCGTGGTTTGACTAGCTTCGTTGACCCCGCACGGCTTAATATTATTCACGGGCACTAACCTTGGACCGACCTCCGCCGGGAACTCTAACACTTCCTTCCGCAGCGGCGCATCTATGTTGTTGTATATCACTCAGGCCAGGCCCCGTTCGTCGGCTTTGCCTCAGCGGATGTTATACTAACGCAGGGTTTGTCTCAGGGATTATTCGCCCTCTGAAGCCTCTACCGCCAGCCTCGAGGTATCCCGGAATCAGCCGTTCTCCCACAGACCAAGCTCCCCTCCACCGCCTGTCCTGTCTCTACCACATCCACTAGCATGATGGTCACCGGCCCTATGCTGCTCAATTTGGGCTTGATCAGCCTCGTACTGGTCGCCATCTTCTACATACGATTGTACGCCCGTCTCAGCCATATTCCGGGCCCGCGCCTCTGGGGATTGTCCGTCTTTCCCCTGTTCAAAACCCACCTCGACGGCGAGATCTACGACAGATTCAGACGTCTCCATCAGCAATATGGGCCGTTGGTCCGAATAGCTCCAAACACCCTGTTGACGGCAGACCCAGATGTCTTGCGTCGCATGTCGGCGGCGCGGTCGCCCTATACGCGGTCCGACTGGTACATCGCCATGCGTTTGAACCCGGGACAAGATAACGTCCTCTCGAATCGAAATGAGGCCAAACACGAGGATCTAAGGCGGAGAATGGGATTTGGATATTCCGGCAAAGAAAATCTCACTCTCGAGCAGGACATCGACGATTGCATGCAAGAATTGGTCCATCTCATCAACACGAAGTACGTCAGCAGCCCGGGAAAGATGATTCCGATGGACCTGGCACGCAAGATTCAGTTCTTCACCAGCGACGTTATGAGCAAAGTGTCATTCGATGGCAAGTTCCATGATCTCCGGGACGATAATGACAACCTGGGGTATATCCATGAACTCGAGACGATCTTTCCCAGTATCTTTTGCACTTGCTGCCTCCCTCGCGTCATCGAGTTCCTCACCGACATCGGCTTCCTTGGTCTCTTCGCGCCCTCTGCTAACAGCAAGCTTGGTCTAGGCAAGGTTTTGGCCATTACACGAGAACAGGTGGCCAAGCGGTTTGGACCTGATGGCAAGGCCAAGGGCGAATACAGTGACATGCTTGGTAGCTTCATTCGACATGGACTCAGCCAACAAGAAGCTGAGTCGGAGAGTGTCATGCAATTGTTTGATTTTGCCGTTTGGCCTGCTGTTAACGACATGCTGACAGGGTAGACAGGGCCGCCGGGTCGGACACAACTGCTACCGGACTTCGAGCAACGCTGCGCGGCATCATTTCCAGTCCGTTGGTTTATAAGAGATTAATGACCGAGATCGATGAGGCAGTCGCGGTTGGAAAGATACCTTCGGGTGACCTAATCATCTCCAATGCCCAAGCGAGGGATCTTCCATACCTGCAGGCGTGCATCAAGGAGGTAAGTACTTTTGGTGCCAGGAGCTGAGTGCTCTGTTGACACTGGTGCAGGGGCTGCGTTGGTATCCACCCATTGCAGGCATGTTGGCGAAGAAGGTAAGTACCCGTAGATCGAAGGTTTGTGGTTGCTGAGGACAAAAGACTCCGCCTGCCGGTGACACCATCAGCGGTCACTTCGTTCCTGGTGGCATCTCAATTGCGTAGGTTCTCCTTGCGCTTGGATTTCCACCTTACTGAGTTCACCCAAATCTAGCTACTCGGCAAAACAGGTCCACCACTCGACGGCTCTTTTTGGGCCCGACGAGGACGCTTTCCGGCCCGAGCGATGGATTCTCCAAAGTGATGGCGGAGACGAACCATCTGCCGAGAAAATAAAGGCGATGGAGCAAAATAATGAGCTCATTTTTGGATATGGGAAGTATCAATGTCTGGGTAAGACCGTGGCCATGATCGAGCTGAATAAGGTGATCTTGGAACTACTCCGTCGTTTCGAGTTCAGTCTTATGAACCCCTTGAGTCCCTGGAAGACGAGATGTTTCGGGATTCACTTACAGACCGATATGTGGGTGACGGTCCACAGACGGACGTTGCATGCCACCGAGATATAATGAATATTCTCCCAGGGCGGATAGTGTTGAGCCTTGATTTGCTGATTTCATCCTCCGGCCGGGCTAAGCCCAGAGGGGCCCAGCTAATTCTAAGGAGTTTGTCTGCGGTCTCCCAATTCATATCATGTCCTACTCTCGGTCCGTCCGTAGTCAAGCGGACCGCTGGTGAGATATGCCTACGATCCTTATGCTTCACTAGCCGTCGCGCCATGCTAGAAATATAACCTTCTTAGCCTCCTCCCTTCCTGCGTTGCGCGTAGACATCTCTTCGCCATCCGCACGGCGTGGAAATGGTAGGGCAGTTCTACCTCTGGTGCAGCCTTTTCCATCGCTTCTCTGTCATCCGGTCTTTCTTGGTCCATGGCACCATCCATCTGCCGTTTCCTCATCTCATTAGGAGCCGGCCTCTTTTGTCTCACTCTCGGCCAAGGAAACTGCTCGTAATCATTAAGTCGAGGCGGGTATGTTGACCTCTGAATCCTTTGAAGATTGCAGTTGATAGCTGTCAGATAGCTAGAATGACCTCATCACTGGGCATCTGAGAGGAAATCCGAGCGAGGATGGCGTGGAATTCATCTGGGCTTATAGCAGGCCATTCGACAACCAATGGGAAATGTCCCGGAAGCTGCACGAAATGAGATTCCAAATTGCCTATCACATCGCTAAGTCTCTACTGATTCAAGCAAGGGCTTTGAGAGGTGATGCGAATAGAGCCAGTCCCGGGCTCGCGGGAGTCAGCCTTGGGCTTGCTTTAGCATTGGGGGAAATAGTTGAGGCCCATTGGGAACGTGAGCACCGGCTGCCAATCCTCAAGGTTGTGGTTTGTGCCCTTCTCGTCCCTCCGGGCGGCCGAAATGTTGAACCACTCCAGTGGACCAGTGCTAATGTCACCGGATACCAAGGGATTATGCTTGTACCAAAAAGACGTCTAATCGCCACGAGTTATAGCATCCGTGGATTAAAGCTGGCTGTCTAGGCCATTAAGATATAGACTATCCTGTTGTTACTATTCTACATTGTCGCATTGGGGTCCGTTACGAATTTCTTTCCAACAGTACTAGCTACGCTAGGATAGAGAGATACTGCTTCATTGATAATGACTGCAACAACATCCACGGCGCCGCGGTACGTGGCAATGATGCTCATGGTTCCTGGGGTTTACACAGGCTATGTCGTTGCGTTGGGTTGCATAGCCCCCTTAGGCGGTCTTCCGTGCCTCCACGCTCGCAGGCGTGATCGCTCTCAATAAATGCCTAGATTGTGCGCAGAATGCCGTTGAGCATTGTCCTCAGATCATCCTTCGTATCCTCGACTTTACTGGAATCATGTAGTCCAGAGAATATAAGGACGTCATAGTGCGGCTGCTGACATATCTTGCTGTGCATTGTGGGGCTGGTGCCTGTTGCCATAGATGTGGCCAATCAGAAGGAGCAGGAATACGGTCGAGTTCTGGCACCGCAAAGATGCGCCTTTCCCCCTCTCAACCATTGTGTTTCTCTGGCCCCTTCCCCTGTAGACCATCTAGGTTGTGGTGTTTGATCGGAGCTAGATGACCTGAGGCCTGGTAACGGTAGTGGATTTCAAGACCTGCAAATCAGTACTATAACCCGCTTCGATATCAAGTGTGAGTCGTGGACTCCCTCCTCTTTACGCGATGGGGACGACTCTGCTCCCAGCCTCGATAGAGTCGCTCGCCACGGCGTCATATTCATTATTCGACGAGGTCGGGGGCTATACGGACCATGTCTTGACAGCTCGCGCCGCCACACAACCGCTTTCCGCGAGCACACCCCAATCAAAACCTCAACCACGCCAACCCACGGCCCCGAATCGCTACTCCACTCCGGCAGCGCGATGGGCAGCATTGACTACGCGCGACCCGGCCGCCAGTAAAGCTTTCATCTATGCCGTGCGGACAACGAAGATCTACTGCCGCCCAGACTGCCGAGCAAGACTGGCCCGCAGAGCTAATGTCGCGTTCTACGACAGCGCTCAGCTGGCGAGACAGGACGGGTACAGACCTTGTAAGCGGTGCAAACCCGATCCAATCGTACCAAACATCAGAGCAGCCCCGACGCCGTCGACTGCGGACGTGAATGGAAGCGACCCGTCCATAGTAGCCCAGATATCAGAAGTGATCCGAGAGGAAGCCACGGATCCAGAGGACGTTCGGACGAAGATCCAGCATGCGGTGCGAATTGTCAGAGAATCTGCACTACAGGGCCCCAAATTGAGCCTCTCTCAGCTCTCCAAGGAGGTTGGCCTGAGCAAGTGGCACTTACACCGTGTCTTCAAACGACTGCAGGGCGTGACGCCCCGCGAGATGGCGGAAAACCTGCGAAGGCGCTCACATAGTGGCAGTGGTGTAAATTCTGCACCAGTAGATGAGAATCTGCCAGTGCTGGAGGACGACAGTGGATGGATGGATTTTCAGCTTGATGGACATGAAGGTGACGCGGGAGATGTGCCTTTATCCCTCTCTTATGCTCCCGGGCCTCCTCCTTTGACTCCAATGTTGTCAACTCCGTCTACGGATCAAGCGTTGACGCCCATGCCCTGGGGCGATGACATGGCTTATGACCCGGTGCTTTTCACACTTGACGGAATCAAGGATCAGCATGTCGATATGGACGGGCTTCTCAGTGACTTGTTTCCTGAGTTATATGGACCGTGTGACTTGGATATTGGAGGTTGGGTTGGGTAAGGTGAAGTTCAGTTGCCAGCGTGAACTTTCATTGGCACCATCAAATTATCCACACCCGGGTTTCAGGAAACAAGAGAATCCATCCACCGATTCAAGCGTCTATATACCGAAATATTCCATGCCACTCGCCATTCCTCCGCTTCTTCCATGCGGTGACCCTACACCCGCCAATAGCATCCGAAATGTCTACCTCAACATCACTCAACATAGCTTCTTCTCTCACTGCGGCAGAAACCCCACTTGGCACTGGTGAAAAGCTTCGCCCCTCTTCCATCTGGACTACCCATCTTGCCACGCTTGCCAACAACCGAGAGTGCTCAGAACTCGTACCTGTCACCTTCTCCAGCGCCTCAATCGCCCGACGCCTCAGTAATGCGTCTCTACATTTACACGCGGCGAAGAACAGTGGCTGGACCACCGCGACATGGAAGTTTGAGCCAGGCTGCGTGCGAATCGGCGCTGGGTAGCTCTCACGCTGTGCTTCTAGTATAAGGTGTCCGAGGTCGATAATGGAGGAGAATCGCGAGACGTGTCTGTTGTAGTCAATTTCTGATGGGCTGAAAGGTGACGGGGACAGAGACGATAGGTTGATCTGCAAGATGTGGTATTGGATGAGCAGGATCGGTGTGCATGTTGTGGTTTTGGCGTCGCTGAGAGGGCGGTGGGATTTGTATACTGTGAAAAGAGCGAGCCAGGAGTCAAGGAGATGCGAGAGCGCGGATATTTCTTGCGGCAGGCTAAGACGAAGCGAGGACTCAGACTGATTATGTTGGACTTGGATTTGATGCTCGAGCAGGAAGGACCGTCTCCAGGTGAGAAAATTGAATGCACCGAGGATCGCGTTCAGCGAATCCCGTGCAGCTTCGATGCTTAGGAAGCATGGCGGAAGGATTGGGCGCTGTAGGGGGAGGAGGAGGCCACCCTGACCGAGCGACCGCAACCGGGACTGGAAATCCAGGCGCGAAAAGGCGTCGATCACACGGCCCATAGCCCCCCTGCTCTCAGGGGTGAGGTATGTGGACGAGGCTTCCTGAGAGGACTCCCATATTGCCAACGCGCCGCGGAGATGCATCCGCGCCACATCCTCATCCCCTTGGATAGCTTCGATAGCAATGAAGATCAGACTGCCTAGGACAGCAAGCTCCCAGCCTGAGCCGTCCTCGGACGAGGCGTTGACGCCACCCAGGCGCCCGTTCATCTCCCGTATCGCCAAGCTGTACTTGTGCCACGAGTATCCCGAGGGACATCCAGGGAAGAGGGTCGGTTTCCGCCTGGATGAGGGCACGCTAGGATTTCTCGGAACGACGTTCCGACTGAGCGCTCCGAGCGCGAGGACGCCTTGGAGGATACAGCGCTCAGTGAAAGCAGCGCGCAGGATCAGCGTCTCCCACACGCCAGGGATCCCGAGAACGAGCGAGAGCTGCGCCGCGCACACGACGCGGAAGTACTCAAAGTGCCAGACGTCCAGCACATCCAGTCCAGTGGTACTAGCGGTGCTGCCCCAGAGTCCTGTTGGAAGAGAGCGGAGACTGAGATCCGCATCTGCATCCACATCCGTCGGGTCGATGAGTGGTGTAGGATGGTGTAGCCTTGGCCCCGGTAGTACAGCAACGAGGTCGCATTTCCGCCCTGTGCTCGTACACTGCGAACAAGCAGGGCTGCGCTCGTCGCATTTCTTATGTCGGATTCTACGTCAATGATAATACCCCGTAAGTAAGTACAGCATCGATAGATGAAGATTGTAGCCCACACAGTTTCCTCTAGTCCTCATAGGTAGAACGTTCCACCATCGGACCGCGATTGCCAGCCATGCACCCAGTGCCACAAAGGGAGGTGAGGCGGACTTACTTGCATGTCAAACAGCCAGTCTTCACCTTCCGGGCCCCCCGAGCGCCGCGGCGCTCCCTCTTAGTTTTCGGCTTGATTAATTGCTCCATTCGCCGTCGGAGGCATTTGCGTGTCTACGGCTCTGATTTCGTGTCATGTTTAGGAAGGCTTGTAATTAGTTAAGAAGAAGAAGCGCTCACGATCGGTAGCGATGAGCGTGATAGAGCCACGGTGGATCTCCAGCCGAGGACATGGGGGCCTGGAACCAATGTTGATTGGCTAGTGCGTAATCTGTAACGCATGTTGTCCTTGGGAGGTGTTCCTAGACTACATCTGGATATAGTTCCTTATAGTTCCTCTATGAGAGTCACTGCCTGATAATTGGTCCCGTGGCATAAGACCGTATCATATGTACCGCTGTTGCTCCTCCGAGGACTAAATAGATATAAATACATCGCCACGCCACGCAAAGGCATCGGATAATGTCTCAAGCCTCGCTCAATAATATCGTATTCATCTTGCTATCACCGCGTTGAGGGATGGCAAAAGTACTGACAGTCTTTGGCGCTACCGGCCAGCAAGGCGGTGCGCTGATCCGCTACGTGCTCGGGACACCGTCACTTTCATCCATCTTCACCTTGAGGGGAGTTACGAGAGACGCGTCCAAAGCAGCTTCCATCGCCCTCAAAGATATGGGCGTGGAAATCGTTGAGGTAAATTAATACTTTGAGAAAATGCTAGGGGTTGAACGGGTCTCTGGATCTTCCCCTCCGCCGGACGCAAAGCGCGCTGATACGCTCTTTCTACGATAGGCAGACCTCGATGCACCTCCTACACTGGCCAAGGCGGTTGCGGGTTCCTATGCCGTCTTTGGCGTTACCAACTGTAAGACTCCCTCTCTGCTCCAGGGCTCTACAAATAGTCCCAACGTTGACCCAATACGGGAACAGTCTGGGAGAAAGCCTCGGCAGCCGTTGAGGTAGCGCAGGGGAAAGCCATCGCAGACGCAGCTGTGGCAGCTGGCGCAACACACCTCATCTGGTCCTCGCTACCCAGCGTGGAGCAAATGACCGCTGGCAGGATGTCTGGAGCCAAGCACTTTGAGAGCAAAGCCGAAGTCGAAGCATATATCCGTACATTGGATATCAAGAGCATGTTCTTCATGACTGCGTGGTTTATGCAGAATCAGTTGGGGTTTATGAGGCCTCGAGCGAAGGTGAGCATAGTATTCTTTCGGTTTGGGAGAGAGCTCTTTTGCAGCGGCGATGACTCTAATGCGAAGATCAAAAATAGGCGAACAACGGCACGTATATATTTTCCCAACCATGGGACCACGATACGCCGCTACCTTTGATCGACATACGGGACACGGGCAAGTTCATTGCCCCCGCGCTCCTCGATCCGGATCTCTACCATGGGAAAAGATTCACTTGCGCCACTGCCTTTTATACTCCAGGTGAGATGGCTGCAGCCTGGACGAAAGTGACGGGTAAAAAGGTCGAGGTTCATACCGCTGGCAGTGGAGCCGAGTATGACATGCTCTCGGAAGCGCAGAAGGAGGAGACGAAGAATGCCAGGGACCTTATTATTGAGTTTGGGTATTTTGGCCCAAGTGGTAAGGAGGATCTGGCTTGGACTCTGGAGCAGTTGAAGGAGAAGCCGACGACTTGGGAGGAGTTCGTAAGGGACCATGAGCCTTGGTTCGAGTAGATCCCGCCAGACCTAGAGTGAGTTAGAGCGATTTGGGAAAATGTGATTTAGTCTGTAGCGGTGAAGAATGCAAGTTGTTTGACTGTTGAACTAACACGATTTCGCTGTGGTCTCAGCGTCCTTTAAAACCACCGGGAAGTCAAAGTTACAAACACTCACATGAAAAGAGACACACGTACACCAAGCTAAAAAAAACAACGCAATTCGCAGTCTTATTTCAAATCAAACCTAAGGCTCCGACCCCTTGGGGGCCCATAAAGCAGGACCGCAAAGATCAATATCGCTGTCAGAATCGAACTCAGCAGCGCCGTGAGAATCAAATGCTCGGAATGATAGACTGTCTTCACGGGTCGCAACCCATTAGCCGGGGGCGCATACTGGCCGACCATTTTCTTGATCGGCTTGACATTGTCGGTCTTTCCTGTTTCAATCCCCCGTTTCATTCCTGGAAGGCCGTCCATACTCCATGCGTTTTTGAATGCCCAGTACCTTTTTAATGGAAGAATCGATGTTAGTAGACCTTCACCAGAAAAGAAAGAACGCGGAGAGGAGGAGAGGGGAACATTCGAGAGGTAAAAGACAAGCCGAAGATGGGAAATCGGGGGTAGGGGCCTAGGCAAAGCCAACCTTTCAATTCCATCAGCGCGATTCCCCGACTCCTCACTCTGGACCCGCTTCTCGAAGAATTCGTGTAATGTCGTTCTGAAGCCTGTGAAGTCGTAGGTGGGGACGGAGTAGCCGCAGGACGTGCCCACTTGGTGGATGTCGACCATTATAATGGAGCGTGTGCCCGGGATGATCTTGATGCCCTCGGAAGCGATCAGGTCGTTGAATGCTTTCGTGCCGTACTCGAGTGGTGTGCCTTTGGGATTGAAATAAGCATCCGCAGTATGGAGACCAGAGATAGAGATCGGGTAGCCAAGCCGAGTAACTGAATACTAACCTTTACCATAAATCCTCACAATTCTCGGCGGGCCCTCAAAAGCATTCAACATGACGGTGATCCTGCCGTTACCAGGCTCATGAAGGTGGCTTGTGGTCTCGATCCCCGAGCCCGAGAGGTCCATGTACCAGAACTTGCGGATGACGACTTTCTCGTCATCTTTGGCGGGTTCTTTGATCACGCCGAAAAAAGGCCCGCCTTTGTCAGTGATGCCCTTCGGCGATACGTTGACATATCCGGAGCCTGAGAGCGGCGCGGATGCTATGTAGATGAGTTTCTGCGCTAGCAGCCATTCGACTAGCGAGGGCGGGAATGTTTCGAAAAATGCGCCCATCGTTGATCTGCTATGGAACAAAAGGTGGCCGTGGCGATAGTGAACGGTGGCTGTATTGTGCTGTTCTCCCGGCGACACTGGTGCTGAGGTGTTTTGGCTCGAGGAATGACGAACGTTAGTAATAAACCGGATTTCAATCGTTCCGTTGTGATGCCCGACTTCTTTAGTCCGCTTGATTGTCTCTTGAAGCAGAGGATGAGTACTGTAGGCTCCTCTCCGGATGATACTCAAGTGACTGGCAACAATAGGTCTAGAGAGTTGGTTTCGGGAACCAGTCTGTGTCTGCGGGTGTCTGCTAGAATCCAAGGAGATAAGTCATGTACCGTTTGTAGTATTCGATCAACATAAAACGACGGAGAAGGCCGATATCGGTGAAATTGTGCCAACGGCAGTGGTATAGGTCGGCGCACTTCTTGAGTCAGTCCTGAGGTTTTAACTGGACCTAAGGGCGGCAGTAAATCTGACTAAATGCGGGGAAGTGTGATCACGTGTGATAGCATCTTGAGCGATCCGAAAGGCTGTGAGCATTTGGCTATCTGATTGCTGGAGGCACCAGACAATTGGCTGGCATTGACGATCACACCGCACTGAGGAAGTTGCCGATGTTATGTGTTATACCAATTACGGATGCAAATCTATTGGTGTTCTTTGAAGAGTGTCACATTAAGGTGACTACTTGTACTCAGTGCCGTACCAAGTACTCCGTATTTCTATCGCGAAATGAGCCACCGAAAATGCTTGTTGACAGGGCAGACCTTTCCAGGGCAAAATGGATGAAAACACATAAAATGATGCACGCTGATCCTCTGCTTATCCTTGCCATCAATTCTCAGCGATGAATGAATGGTGTGTGCACAGAACCCAGAGTCATATCTTGACCCGTTTCGCCATCTCAGCTGCATCCATGAGCTGATCGTCTTCTTCCTTGCGTTTACAGAACTCTTCGAAGCTGTTTCCTTCCTTAATCCAAACGTCTTTGACCTCCCAGGTCCGCTTGTCCCACTCTGCCGCCTTGACGGACCATTCTTTCATCCCCTTTTCGTTCTCTTCTCGGTTCTTGTTCGTCTTCTCAACGTATGGCTTTTTCCCCTCCTCGGTGAGAGAGGACCACATCTTTCCAAGCTCCACTCGAACCTGGTCACGTTCTGATTGTCTGGCTTTCTTGCCATTCTTTGCTCGTTGGTCTGCAAGTCGAGACTTGACTTCTTCCCAGTGTTCACCAGAGAAGAGCAGGAAAGAGTTGATATTTGCCTTGACCGGCTTGACTGGTGGTGGGCCAAGGTCATCATAGATCCTGACCCACATGGCGGCATCCCATGCTTCTTGAAGAGTATTGTCTTTCTCTTTGACTGGTCTGGTGAAAGTACCTGCAGGGACCAATTCGTCACCCTTCCGCTTACCAATTTGTGCCATATGGGTTTCCATTTGTGTCAAATCGATTGCGCTGGTAGATGATTTCTTCGCTGTCGTTGACGCAGGTACTAAGGTCGGAGGAATTGGAATTTCGCCTACCATTGATTGAAAAACTTCATGGGCGGCACGAAGCCCAGAGAGATAGGCGCCATGCACGGTGGCAGGGTGGGTGGCTATGGTTGCCTCTCCTGCAAAGAACAAATTCGAGATCGGGGCTGCAATAAGATCATAATCACCAGGACGTGCCTCCGCAGCTACAAAAGAGTAGGTTCCTCTAGCAAAGCGATCCGAGCCCCAGCGAGTGACGATCGATTCAACTGGTGGAGGTACATTTTGTGGGCCAAAGACATTTCGTAGGAGGTGGACACATTCGCCGACAAGGATCTCATCACTGACCATTTCAGCTTCATAGGCAGCTTCGCCAGCCATTAAGGCGATCAAGACAGGCAGACCCGTAGTTTCGATACAGTTCCAGAAGAGGTAGAATTGTCCACGCGTTTCTTTATAGTCACTGTGGTCGAGGCTGAATGCTTTGTCGCGTCGAGGGGCCCGGAGTAGTCCAAACATGTCTCTCTCAACATCCCAGAAAGGTCGCTCGAAGACAAGCACAACTTTATTGAGTAAACCAAATCCCATTCGTCCGACGGCATCACGCTTCCATTGAGGAAGTGGAGGGTCGAACTGAATCGACTGCTCCTTTAGAACTCCAAGAGGGGCACTGAAGACCACCCGGTCTGCTTCGATGGACTGACCGTCTTCACATGTTACCGTTGCCTTCCCTTGGGATCCGGCCGCACTATACTTGATACTCTTGACGGGTTTGTTGGTACGCACGTCAAGTGGATCAGGGTAACGCCAGAGAGCACGTGGAACTTGCTGGTAGCCGCCAACAATTTGAGCGTGCTCTCCTTCAAATTCGTTGCCAATATCTTGATCCCAACCGCGGAGACTTAGCTTGTCCACATTAGCAGCATTGGCATACTCTAGGTTAGCAAAGTGCCAATTGATCAGACGTAAGGCGTAAGGTTTCAAATCGAGGAATTTCTGATACTGATCGATCCCGGTATTCATGAGAGCGCCGAGCGACTGATTGGGCTCCTTGGCAAGGTCATCCAATTCCAAAGTTTCATGCATCTCGGTTGTCTCCTTTAGACGAAATCCAAATTCCTTGGCGGCTTGTGCTGCTGGCAATTGGATTTTTGTTTCGGTACTAACGTCCATCTCTTCAGAAGGTTGATCAGCTTTGGCAGCTCGATGACCAGCACCCCTTCGCCTGGATTTTTTGGCTGGTAGTAGCTGATCGATATTGCCTAAGGCAGTGGCTTCTTCAAATTGTTTGATTGTAATCGAATCTTCAACCGCTGGTTCACGACCAGCATCGATCACGTCCTTTTCTCCCTCTGCAGTCTTCTTCACGGTGTTCTTCAGGCGATAGTGCCCCGTGCGATCAAGGACATCGTTGTATAATCTTTCAACCATGGCGTCATTAACACCATTGACAGGAGTGCCATCGATATCGTAGAGAGTAGAGAGGTCTCGTAATAGGTGGTAGTCGAGGGCTAATTGGCCGCGGACTATCGCGTTGAGAGGATTTCCATGTTCAAATCCAACAATGATATGGGCACCCATCTCGGCCGTTGGTCTTTGATCTTGGGAAAGCTTGGTGGGACGCATGCTGGTTAGTGGATGAGAATAAATCCGGCCACCAATTCGATGACGACCTTCCAAGACGATAATTTTCGGGGCAGAATGATCGGGGTAGTGTTGAAACAGATTGGTTAGCTGTCTGGCGGTGCTCAAACCGGCCATGCCACCTCCAATGACGACAATGGTTTCTCGAGCCGGGTCCTTCTTACGGCCACGACCAGTCTTGATGGTCAAAGGCGGAGCAACACAGCCGAAGTTGATATAACCTCGTCGCAATAACCATTCGTAGGCAAAGCAGGCAAGACGGGTCCACCTCTGATCTCTTGCGCATCCAATTGCCTCTTCGAGATTGACGGACACGCTGGGGTTTCGGGTCCATAATCTAAGAATACCGTTTCTGATATTCAGATAGACGGTTACATGAGATATACATAATTGGTCCTGTAACAATCTGTGCTCATCCTCATGTAAAGCGTAAGGGTCTAGCCTAGAGGCCTCGGCGGCTGCTACACATTGACTAGCATATTCGGAGGGGTGTAGTCTGGGGGGAATTGATGACTTGGGCCGGCAGGTTATTGGAGCTCTTTGAAACAGGTAGGTTTTTGTGCTGGAAGGGCTTTCAGACTGAGCGTTGAATTTCAACATGATTTTGGGCTTCTGATCGGCGACAGATGAGGCGACGGACATGGAGGTCATGGAGCTGTTGGGTGAGTCGCGATTCTCGCTCTCGAGCTGCAAACTCCGAAGGGTCGTGCTGGGCCCGTGAGAAGATCCACCGTCGTCGTCGTCATCTTCCATTTTGATAATGGAATGGTGAGAAAAATCGGTCATCGACGTGGGGTGGCTAGTTTGTATCAGTATCAGAGGGAGGATATCAAGGGATATCAAAGCTTGGCTCGATTTGTCTTGTCATACCTTGCAATACTAGCCAGAGATGAGTCTCCCATTCCAATTTCAGACATGGTCGTAGCCATGACTTGGATAGCACTTGAAGGGGGAGCTATTGCAGCACTCCCCCGGATAGATGTGTGGCAAAAGAAGGACTTGATATTGGCAGCTGGTGGCTTAAGACACGGGACAACCGCTTAGGAAATCATGGGAATGATCGGAAGGTGTCTCGTGAAAAGGAATCTGGGCGCGATTAGTACAATGATCTGTTGTGGGGGGGGGGGGCGGTGGTTATCTGGTGGTTGATACCTTGTGTGCGTGGTGGATGGCGTCCTGTATGCGACTAGCGCTCGACTGACTGATATGTGCAGCGCCCAAAAGGGTGATGTTGGATTTTCGTCAATTCTTCGACCGCATAAACAGGACGTATCCTCCTCAATACTCGATAAAGGAGTGTGTGGAACGAACGAAGCATTATCACACCCTTGGGTTGTAGCGTTGAAGGGTGGTGGTTGAGAGGAGGAAGAAGACGAGAGAAGAGGATCCCTTCCCGACTGCCGCTAATGATGATGGCGGGATCTGGGCACGGATTACACTTTATCAACGACGTTTCAACTGCAACCCAACGACATAACTGCACAAGTATCATTCAAAGACTATCAAGGTCGTTTCATATCTTGTCATTGAGTATTTGCGGCCACCAGACCGTTATCATGATGCCATTAATCGAGTTCTGTGGCGAATGATACGGCTGACCTGCATCCCTCGGCCCCTCTTGTGCACCAAGTCGAAGTACCTCCTGCGCTGACCTCGATATCTTCCACACATCACCAGGAAGAAGGACTCTTATCAAAATAATATCATCGAAACATTCCCTGGTCCACTAGTTGATGCTGTGAGGGTGATTGTCTCTCTCAGCCATGCTGTTGATCCATATTGACGCCCTGCAAAAATTGCAAAAATTTTCATAGTCAGGGTGCAACCTCAGCCTCGGAGCTCCAGCCTGCGACCTCGTCTTGCTACCACAAAACACATGTATACCGGTTTTGACCTGTTGATCCCCCATCTGATATCAATACCATAAATCCCCACAGTGGTCGCATTGCCTGGCTTTATGAACAGTCCCACTATTGAGATTGTGATGATAAGGTACTTGTGAGCTGTGTATAGAGCAATATCATTCCCACCGCCTGCGTCCAAGACGGCAGGTTCTCAACAGATAAGTGTCACCCGCAGGTTTATATCAATGGTGACATCATGCTCTCTATTACTCGTTACGATCATGTATGATCTCAGCTTTATAAGCTCCGTCTCGTTGCTTTCAGCTAATCCTTAGGCTGGGCCATTCTCCTCCTCCAGTCCCAGAGCCGGTTATGAACAAGCACGACGCTGCGTATAGGATCTCGTCCTCGATTATTACTTCCATGTTTCAAGACCACTCATGAAAAGCAGACATAGGCTTCGATAGAGATGCTGTTGAAGAAGGACAAGATCCTGCTCGCTCTGTTGATTGAAGATCCTGGTCCTAGTCTCAGGCAGGTCATGAGTTGCATCACTGTCCAGTTGAGCAGCAATGAAGGGAGATAGAGGTGCAAGAGATTTTATATAGAATGCTGGACATGTTGCAACAGGGAATTCAGAATGAGCCGCTGTGCCGTGCCCTGGTGGTGGTGATCGTGGTGTTTCTTCCTATGTGTATTCAACGCGTATGGACATATCCCGCTTGGGGTTCTGCAGTCCCTAGTAGCCATGCCAGCCTTCAATTAGAACTAAATTGGCATAAAACCGCCCTATATACGATCGCGTCCTATAAGAAGGCGCACATGTGTCTTGCACCTTCCTTACTGCAGCTGTAGATGTTCCTGCGGCAGGTGGGGTCAATATCGGCCTCACGTCTCAGGAGTCAATGACTTCGCCTTCATGGACCGCGCCTCTAGTAACCACCGTGGCACCTGCGCGCATCCAATTCAACCATTTCTAATCTTGTCCTACAAGACATCTAATCTTCTTCTTGAATTGCGGCTATGGTTGTAATGAAAAGCCCCCCAAATCGGTCAATCATCTGATTCATAGCAATGATGAGACAATGATCCTCTCGAGTCTACCCCGCCAGATCCCAGGTCCTCGAAACATCCGATATTTCTCATTCCCTCTCCATTTCTCATCCCCTTCTTCAGTCAGTTATACTGTTCACAGAAAAATGGCAACTGTCAAAGACTCAACCCCCCATATTATCAGGACTGCCGAGGATCGTCGCCAGAAGGGTGTCTGGTCTGCATGCCTGAGCAAGATAGAACAGGTGAACCCAAAGATCAGGCTACTGAGATTGAGCCTTTCAAGAGATGGGGTATGTGCTTCATGAACCTCTATCCGTTGTTCTACGCCCGTCCTCCTGTTCCGTGGCCATCCTCGATCTATCTTGGATTGGATGCCTTGCTGGTGTACCATCACAACATTTGAAACATCTACCATGTATCGTGCGTTGTGGCCTGAAGCAAATCGCAATGAAATGCAATTTCATTACATCAGAGTTGAATTTTCTGACTCTTTAATACCATTCATCCAATAATGTCGCTCATAAATTGACACAGATCTAGTAGCCCCCCTTACGACATCTCCCAGGTCAATACATTGATCTATACATCCCCAACATCGACGTTGTGGGCGGATTCACAATAACCTCCCCTCCACAAGCGTCCTCTCAAGTCCAAGAAGACCCGCATATCGAATTGGCAATCCAGATCTCACCGGACAACCCTCCTGCTGCATTCTTATGGCGACCGGCTTCAGAAATTCTCAACTCAACCGTCTCTTTCAAGGTCGGTGGAAATTTCGTATATCCACCTCTGAGCTTGGACCGGAGTGAATGTGAGGAAATCGATCGGGTGGTCTTCGTCGCTGGAGGGGTCGGGATCAATCCAATCATGAGCATGATATCTACCTTGGATGAAGTGGGCACGTCCCAAACACGTGGCGGTATGGTCAAGAGCGTGAGAGTTTTGTACACATCACGAAGGGAGACGGATTCAAAAGGCCAAGCAGCAGAAATCCTCTTCGAAACACGATTGAGGGGCATAGCCCATAAATGGGAACGGCACGAGCATGTCGACTACAGATATTCCTTCTTCGACACAAGTGGTCAGACCGGCACTGGGCAATCCACGCCCAATAATATGTCGACCTATGCCAGGCGGATAGCGAAGGAAGACCTATTCGAAGCACTTGGGCCAGAGGCCGGTCGAGCCAACACCGTCGTCTATGTCTGCGGGCTTCCCACCATGACAGACGAATTCGTCGACCTGCTGCGCCTCGCACCTGGGATGGATGAGAAGAGGATCTTGTGTGAGAAATGGTGGTAGATAGCAGAAGAAGTACCAGGACTAGGCCAGAAGCTTAAACACAAGAGGAGCGAAATACAAGTGTTGAAATGTAGCATCGTGGTTGTTATTGGTCTACAGGCATCTTGTATACAGACATATTGATATAATAGGAAAAGGACGAGCCATGGTCTAATCCATGATTCACACATAGTCCCCTCAATCTCTTCCCTCTCGTCTCAAGCGTCATCGCGGCCCCCTTGGAACGCCATGCAATGCGATGTTGGTAATACAACAGCCAGAAGCAGGAGGTCGTCAAAGCGGAAGTCAGCTTCGCAAATTTTCATGTCACCCGTAGCGCTCCCTGCGACTTGCTCAGACACTACTTTATGTCAGAGCAGGTCGTCCGACTTGAATGGACAAAAAGAGGAATTCCAAATGGGAAAGACGAAGACAGGATTTGGCATCTCCTCCGATTCTGGTTTCTCTCTCCCATTCTACATGCCGACAATGACCCGTCCGCCGTCGACGATGATCTGCTCGTCGATCCTGCTTTGGGTGTCGCCCCACTCAAGGCGCTTCCAGGTCGAGATGCGGGCCTCGTTCATGTCGAAGTCGAAGAAACGGATGCGGCGATGGTAGCCGTAGTAGCCACCGTATCCGCCAAAACCCGCACCGCCGCCGTAGCACATCCACAGCGCGGGCTTGTTGTCCGGGCCATTGGCGGGCAGGCAGTAGTCGTTGACGTGGTCGTGGCCGCACGACACCATCACGATGCCCTCCTGCACCAGCGCATCCTTGAAGTTCGAGTTGTACGCCGGTGCTGTTGGCGGCTCCGTCCAGTTGCCCACCCATGTCAGTGCGTCTGGATTGCGGTACTCGGGCAGCGGGATGTGGATGAACGCCAGGTCCATGTGGATGTGTGTATATTCCTTGTGCTTGCGTTTCAGGGACTGCGATGTGGACTTGAACCAGTCAATTTGTGATTGCTTGAGCCAATCATACCCGTGGTATTTCTTCTCCTCGGGCGAGTAGCTGTGTGTGTCGAGCAAGTAGAGAGTGAGTGCTGAGTGCGACGTTGACCCGCGCCCTAGGATTTCCACGACGTAATTGCCCACGCCCTCGACGTCTTCCGGACCGGCGGTGGAAAGCGAGTATGGAAGGCCGTCCATGATGGCCATGGATTCCGCGCGGTCGAGGTTCCCCTCGTCGTCGTGGTTGCCGAAGATGCCCGCGTAGGGGATCTTATGCCGGGCAAATAATTCCGAGTATTTGTAGATGGCGCTTTGTGCGTCCGGCGCTGTGTCGCCGTTGACTTGGTCCCCGGAGAGGACGATGAAATCCGGTTTCTCGTCTTCAAGGAGTCGTTCGACGAATTCGAGTGTGCGCGGATCCGCCTCGCATGGTTGGCCCTCTGGCAGTGCATGTCTGCATTTTCCAAAGCCGGTGGCCAAATGTAAATCAGCAGCCTGCATTATCTTGAATTTGCCATCTTTCCGGATGCGGGGGACTGGTTTGTCGATTTTGATGGCGGGACCCTTGCGGACTGTCAGTCGTGGTTCGGGCGTGTTGCCGGTGGCGTCGATGAATAGGGAGATATCCTGAACTCGCCAGTTAGATCGAGGGTCGGCGGCGTCGGCACCGAATAGGACATCGACTCCTGTCACGACTTTTGAAGGATCATTGATATGTCTCTTAGACGATTTCTTGATCCAGACTCCGCATGGGCGTGACTCCCATCGAATGTCTTTCGAGGTGGCATCGGTCGATGAGGGCTGGATTCGGCCGACTTTGACGTCGAAGACAAGTTCTTCATGAGGTTGGAGGTCGTCCTCCAGTTTCCTCTGCACATGTAGATAGGCTTTGGAAATAAAGCCTTTGCCCAAGTATAGATCTTTGTCTATGCGGTGCCAATGCTCTCCGTCAAGGCTACAGCGGCTGAAGGGGTTGATGGAGGAGCATGTCACCACAGTTATATCAGTGACGACGAAGCCTGGATGGTGGGCAGGCAGATGGTTGTGAATCGCATTAGGCAATACTCGATATCGGTTGTCGAGGAAGAGAACGATGATGAGTACGATTATAGTGAGTGTTCCCAGCTGAAAGCCCGTGCGTACCTGGAGAACAATGTTAGACCATGGAAGGCGATGGAGCGAAGGCAGAGTAGGACACTCACTATGCGTCTGGTCATGCTGGCATTTGGGTGAACTCCTTGCTAGGGAGCACGCGCCGCGGCGGGCTCTATTGATGAAACCCTCTCTTCGACGATCCTTTGGCTAAGGATTAACTAGGTATTTTTGTTGGCTTCCAGGCATTAGGAATAGATGATTCAAAGTGTGGTAGAGGATTGGTGAGTGTGCTGAGGGTCGTTCTGCCCAACTTTGTTACAGGCCGCAGGCAGTCTGATCGCTATGAGGCTTGACGAATCCGGTTTAACACACCCTGGAAATCTGGGGTTCGCCCGACCTTCCCCATTCGACACATTCAAAACTAAATGCAGTGAATCCAACATGCGACGATGAGATGCAACTTCCCGGCGCGATATTGCACGTATGAGAATATTCTAGAAGACCAATAGACGGCGGTGGGGCTTGTTTCAATCTCTTATGTCGAAGGTGTTCCAAGCACTCCGACGAGTGACCAACCTCTCGAGATGCCCGCAGTGTAACCTAAAGAGCACAAGAGCCCTCTCGACTAGGGATCTCAGCCGATTCCAAGGTGAGTGTATTGCGGCGTGCCCTTGTCTCACTTCTGACATCTCAATCTCGCTGTAAGAGGGCGACAGATTCCTCCTCAACAAGAAAAAACTGTCAAAACCATTAACCCAAAATGGCCAACATGGTCTCGACGTTGGATCTATTCCGCACAAGGATATCATAGGGAGAGAAGTCTCCACGCCGTTTTTCGTTCGTACAGATCGAGGAAAGCTGTTCCGCATAGAGCAACCTTCTCTCGAGCAGTATATTGCCCTAACGCCGAGAGTGGTCACCCCGGTGAGTCAATCACCATTCCTTTCCCTGTGCGTGGAATACCACCTCAAACTAACCTCTACGGGGCAGATCTATTCATCCTACGCTGAGACCATCCTCTCCCTCCTCGACATCCACGCGCCACCGTTCTACGAGGGTGACAATGCCAAAGAGACCACGGCACCAAGTCTAGAAATCCTCGATTCGGGTACAGGTCACGGCGCCCTCACCTTACACATCGCAAGAGCCATTGCAAGGGCCAATCCCCCACCACTGAGGCTCCAAATCCCCACCCGATCCAAAATAATCGAGAGCCAGAAGATAGATGACACGGAATATGACGAGAGCCATCAAGCGGCGCAAGCCTGGGCCGCATGGAAACAATCCCGGCGTGCAGTAGTGCACAGCGTTGAAGACAATTTTGCGACGGGCCGACACGCCGAGAAGATCGTGGCCGGGTTCCGTCAAGGCATGTACTGGCCGCACGTCGACTTCCACAATGCCCAGGTCGGCCAATGGGTTCAATCGCAGCTGGCGGAGAGAGGAGGTGAGTCGTTCCTGAGCCACGCCTTCCTGGACTTGCCGAGCGTGCAGTACAGACTACATGATTGCTTCGCTGCGATGCGTGACGGCGCCAAAGCCCTCGTCTTCGTGCCCTCGATCACACAAGTTTGCGACTGTGTGAAGATGGTTAAGAACAGCCGTCTGCCTCTGTCGGTGGAGAACGTCGTGGAGCTCGGCGAGGGCATCAGCACAGGTAGAAAATGGGACGTGAGGGCAGTCACACCGAGGAAATCATTAACTTCGCCGAAGGGGCAGCGTGTCGTTGGCCCTGCGGAGGAGACTGATGCAGGACGTGTGCAGGACACGGATGTGTCAGATGGATCTTATACGAGATCGACTATCATCGAGATCACCCCCGACGAGGACACCACCCCGACAGATGCAGAAATCCAAGGCTCATCAGAAACAGGCCACAACACGAGCGATGACTCGACGGCTATGGGTTCAACACGGTCAGCTTCCTCTGAAAGTTCTCAGGGTACAGTGATGATCTGCCGGCCTATGGTCGGCGAAGTCACCACTGGGGGCGGTTTCGTCGCCGTCTTCAGGAAGATGTCGACCGAGGAGTGGGCCTTGCAGATCGAATGGAGGCAGACTCGAACAGGTGCTGCAAAGAAGTTCTACCGGGCTTAGGGAGTTTGAAGCTCGTGGCCCATTTTATCAGCGTATTGGTGCTAGCCATTTGTATATTACTTCGGATAGATCAGGGGGCTGTGATAGAGTGGACTTGTACAACAGAAAAAGACATGTACAACACCAAACTCAGTCAAGCATTGTGGCACTTGCTATATAGCTGTCTTGTCAACATGGCCCTAGATTGTGTTAGAGCCTAAGATCATGCATCTGCCAGATATCGAAACAATAGAAAGTGGATGCGACTGATATACTGTCCCATCCCTGAAGCTCAGATGAACACGGGTGACCGAACAACTCCCCGCGGACCGACCGGACCAGTAAATGCGACAAGCACCTTCCACTCGCCTCATTTTCCCAAAGCCTTGGCTCCGCTTCTACCCCAGAATCAAGTCCTCTATTTCCCAGTTTCACCCCAGATGCAAGGATAGATCGCCTTATTACTCCTTGGTCTCGTGATTGGTCACACCACGGAGGCTTCTACTCCGCTTGACCGAGGAGTCTCCTTTTAACAACTTATGCCTGATACATCATTTTGTCGCGAGAGGAACAGCAGATTTGGCCTTTTCCAGAATGTTCTCCGCGACAGGCATTGCACGGCTCTTCAAGTCACCTGTCACCGGGGCAGCTCGGGCCTTTAGCTTTTCAGTGACGTCCTTCAGTCTCCTGGCTTTGGAAGCGCGGATGTAGGCAAAGAGCAACACGAACAGGAGCTCGACTCTCTCTTTGGTCATCATGAGAAGCCCCTGTACCAACAACCCCTTCAGGAGTTGTGGACCGATGCCCTTGAATAGGGCAAGGGGACCTTCGTGTTCGATGATGTAGGTCATAACTTCAATAAAGGTTTTGAATGGTTTGCCCTCCCGGGCTGGTGGAGGTCTTGATTGAAGACCGACTTTGGCCACAATCAAGGGTTGAGTGGTCAGGGTAGCGATCGACTTGGAAATGGCTCCAAGAACTGTATTGCTATCAGTGGGGAGGTCATCACCAAAGCGAGAATGGGAGAGGCTTACGGAAGGCTTCCCAGGGACGAAGCCTTACACGATCTGGGAAGATAACATCCTTCAGGCGCTGATATGCGCCGTAGGTGATGGCTGGATTGACGCACAGCACAAGGGAAGCTTTGAGGCCTCTCCATAGGCCTGACCAGCCATCTTCACTGTGGACCACCTCTTTACCGGTCTCAAAAAGACCCTTCTTGTGCCCTCTGGGCTGAGTCTGCTGCCGTGTGGTTATGACGGCAACAGGAATTGTGAATATCTGGGCAATGGCACCAGCAACTGCACCGAGTGACAACTCAATGGCAGTTCCAGGATGTTGGCCGGGAACCCGCTGATATTTTGTGTATAGATGTCGAACCACGCTGTACCAATAAAAGTAGGCGAAGTTTGTGGATGCCACCCCTATTAGAGCTCCGTTGATTCCAGAATATAGACCAGTGATACCATCATGATCGATAATCTTCTTGATTGCGTCCAGGGTGGAGTGGTAGTGGTGGTTTTCAGCGGTGTGAACGACCTCTTGGTCCTTCTTCTTGATTTGTACCTGTAATCTCGTCTTCACGCTACAGAGCCGGTCAACAGGGATACTCTTCGTACCAAGGAATTCCAGGATATCCTTACATATCAAGTGGGTATACTAGGGCGTTGGCGAGGACAGCACCAGTAGCCCCAGCTACGGCGCTCTCCCACGGAGCCAACTCAGTAGAAGCCATTTGCGGCTATTATATTACCCCCGAGCAAGAAATGAGATATGATGCTTCCTATCTTTCAGACAAAGGACGAAATTTGGAGAAAGGCACAAAAAATTGTGACGTAGGGAATTTAGGCCCGAAGGAAACTGCTCTGTACTGTCAAGCGAGACGCAACAAAGAGGCCTGGAGGTGATATTGCTCAGTGGGATGTTCGACGGTGAGGGTAAGTTGGTGACAGGAAGGATTTCAGAGGGAGCAGTGGAAGGTGATGCAATTTAATCGAGCATGGGAGCACTGAGCATCAGCGGGACAGGGATAAAATCAGATCCTCATCTGCCCGAGTTAGAGGAAGCGATAGCCATGGGAACCAGCGTCGTGAATGGCTCGGTGGTGGACAGCTTCTTCCCAGATTCTCTCCGCAGCCGAGGTAGTGGCAAGCGTTCCGGAATTTTGGCATGTTCGACACGGCAGACGGGGGTCTCGATCCGACTTTTGCCCTTGGAGAGGTTCACTGCCGTGTCACGTGACTACGGCGAACCATAAGGCACTCGAATGAACAGACGCGAGCGGCCCAAGTGCTCCACCCTTTATATCAAGGTTCGTGGGGCTGACGTAAGACACCAAGGATGCGCCTCCATGTCATGCAATTTCACCACCAGGAAACCTGGCATTCTTCCCCATTGTTACTCTGACCCAGATGGAGGCAAAGAGATTGGCCCTTGAAGGCCAGGCGCGCTCCGTTGAAAAAACAATCAACTCCAAGTCTTCGAGCCATGCAGCCCTGGAGGCTACCATCAGAAGTGCCGAGTTGTATTTTCAAGCCTTGCGTTTAGCCGACACGCCATCAGACCGTAAGAGGATTGACGCGAGGTGTAAGGATCTCCTCGCACAGGCCGAGAATCTCAAGAAATCTCAAGAAGATGCTCCTAGACCTACTGTGAAAAAGTTGGTTCTTAAAGTACCAACTTCTACGCGAAAACTAACTACGCGAGAAAACATCATCATCCTCGAAGGATCCAAGTTGAATGGGTTCATCTTCAAACCTTGGCTTGCTTCTCCTAATGCAGATGAATTCAAACTCGGTAGCGGGGAGATACCTTTCACAGACACTACCCCCTTACCACTTTCTCTAGGTCAACTAGAAACATTTGATGGGTGGAAACGACCACAAGATGCTCTGGCTTCACTCAAAGTTAACGTTAGCCCCACTGGGCAACCTCTTCCTGCGGAAGCAGTCATGCATATCCCGGAAGAGATGGATCTTGTTCAAGATATGACTTCTGATTGCTCAGTCGTGGCAAGCTTGTGTGCTGGCACATCTAGGGTTGAAAGGGGGCATCCCAAGGTGAGTGTCTTTTCCGCCACACTGGGATCTTTTAACCTGTCATCTAGATCATCCGATCTATTGTATACCCCTATGACTATGAAAACGACTGTATCTCCCTCTCGCCCAATGGCAAATATATTCTAAAACTATATTTCAATGGGTGTTGGAGAAGAGTCGTGATTGACGACTACTTGCCCACTTCGAAGACCGCTCGAGTGCTCCATGTGATTGATCGTCGGCATCCAGGATTACTGTGGCCAGCATTAGTTGAGAAGGCGTATCTCAAAGTCCGTGGAGGCTATGATTTTCCTGGCAGCAACTCCGGGACCGACTTGGCAGTTCTAACAGGGTGGATTCCACAGCAAATATTTCTCCACGATGAAGACGTTGAACCGGACCATTTGTGGGAAGACATCGCCACTCATTTTGAAGACGGCAACATCTTGCTCACCATCGGTACGGGGAAACTCCCCCGCCGTGAGCAAAGACATCTCGGTTTAGCAGCGGAGCATGATTACGCAATCCTGGAGATTGCTGCAAGTGGGGGCACCAGAGAGATGCTAGTGAAGAATCCATGGGCTGACGGCGATGTCTGGAAAGGCGCCACTCGTCGCAAGCCGAACTGCACTGACGAGAACTCTTCGAATGGTGTGCCTACCGATGAGAGCATGATGCCTGGTACGTTCTGGATCGATTTCAACAATGTATTTCAGTATTTTGAAAACATGTACATCAGTTGGAATCCCGGCCTGTTCTCTCATCGGCAAGACCTTCATTTCTCTTGGGATCAAGCACAATCGAGGTCAATCGACAACATTTTTGTCGATAATCCACAATTTGCTGTCGCCTCTAGCGCTACAGGCGAGATATGGATACTTCTGACTCGACACTTTAGAACAGGTGATTACACGCAGGCTACGACTGGGAGAAATGGGTACATCAGCCTTTACCTTTATGACCGCAATGGGTACAAAGTCATCTCGAGCTCGGGCGCAAAACGGCGAGGTCCATTCGTGGACTCCCCAAACACACTTCTAAGGTTCAACAACTCTGCGAAGATGCTATATACCGTTGTTGCGGTTGCTCAAGACCTTCCTCCTGGCAAAATGAATTTTACTCTGTCAGTGTTTTCCAAATCCCAGCTTACTTTGTCGGAAGCTCAACTCCAATATCCCCTTAAAACCACCATTGCTTCTGCTTGGACCAGATCAACAGCTGGCGGGAATTCAGATTCATCCCACTATCTGTCCAATCCGCAATTTCGCCTAACCTTGACGAGACCGCAAAAAATTGCCCTTGTATTGCGTGTTCCGAAGATGGCGCCGGAGAAGACTAGCGAACCATCCGAAGTTCATATCAAATTATTAGTTGTCTTCACCGAAGGCTCTAGAGTTACTCGCCTGCGATTGCGGGATGTACAAGCGCACTCCGGGGACTATCGGCGTGGGAGCGCCATTGTCGAAACCGAGCTGGGCCGCGGAAACTACAGCATCATTTGCTCCACATATGACCAAGATCAGCATTCTGGCTTTACCCTTGACCTTTATTCGTTGGAAACTGGCTCGCCTCTGGTGCCTCTTCCTGCCGATGGCAGCGGCAGACTCAGCATCAGGTCTGGTGCTGCAGTGTTCAGCAAAGGAACCGACCGAGTTCTTGCGCCTCTAACAGTAGCAAGAATGACTCGTATCACCTTTGTTGCACGCCACGAAGGCCCGCTAATTCCCCAATCATCCCTGTTCAAAATGACAGTAGAACAGGGCCAAGGACCTTACAAGCAAATTCTCGCCAGTAGTGAATTCGACAGTGAGGAGTTCAGCAGCGTGGCATCTGGTCTCCGCGTTGGAGATCTTGACCTTCAACCTTCGATGTGCGCTCATGAAACTGGCGGGCTGTGGCTCGTCCTTGAGCGTCTACCGCAGGGCCATGGTGCGGAGGAAAGATCGAGAGATGAGATCCTCAACGTTGAAATGTTCACGGACGAGCGGATTGACGTTGGCGCCTGGGGCCGCGGTGAAGGCTGAGCAAGGAGACTTGGTCCGCGGGGGGGGGGGCGGCAGATGGTACATAGAAGCACGCCGCGGTGTCATCAGAACTGGTGCATGTTCGTGCTCGATGAGGCACAGAAAGACAGACACACAGGGAACCCAAGAACCAAATAGTACCGTCCGACAAGTAAAATGACCGTACGTCGACCAAAGAGACCATTCACCCGTAGTAGACTCAACCCTATGTCAAAGAACCAGACGCTCTTGTTCCCAAGTCCCAAGCAGACGAGCCTGTACCTGGTTAGTCATGCAGCCTAACCAGCAGAACCATTTACCCAGCTAAGGAAAAAGAATTTTCACCCTCCACTGTTCCAAAGTTGAAGTTTTTAAAATGCAAGTTTCGAATGCGCAGTATTTATTGGGGTTGGTGTGTGATTTTGTCAAGGTGGGCAAAGGTGAATCGGTGCTGGTCGTGACCTAGACTACTAGCACAGGGGGTCGTTGGTTGGAGCGAGGCTGCATTTTACGAGGCTGGGAGTGCATTGTTCTTGGCGCAGTTGAGGTACTCCGTACAGACACATATACATGTACTCGCTGCGGGATTTGGAAACAAGATGAAACGCGAAAGGGTAATTAAGACAGGAGTACGAACCATTTAACACCTACAAACTAACTATTTACAACAGAAACGGATCAAATTTTCGATTAGACGAATGAAAGCGTGCCGTAAAATTCCCCTCCGACTTTTGCATTAATTCGCCTGTTTCATGATCAGACCCTTCAAGCCGGGCACCCAGCCGCCATTGATGGCCTGCATGCCCCAGCCGCGGGCACGGCTGAGCGCACCAGAGAGCACCCCAGTGCCGTCTGCGGCACCGCCGACCTGATAGATTTTGTTGAGCAGATCGACGCCTCCAGAGAGCAGGAGGCCTTTCCCGAAGCGGGCCTGGGAGTAGGCTTCCAGGGCCATCATGTCGCCGATGTCCATGCCGTGCTCGACGGCGTAGGCGATCGTGGCGGCGAGAGACTTCGCGTCCGCGAGGCCCAGGTTCAGCCCCTGTCCCGCGAGCGGGTGCATGGTGTGTGCGGCATCTCCGAGCAGGGCGATGCGCGGGCCGATCAGACTTGTGGCGTGGCGGAAACGGAGTGGGAACGAGGCCAGTGTGCCTTCTTGGATGGATGTGACGATTGGTGGTGGGCGGCCGAGGGTTGCTGGGAGGGTGGTGTGTTGCAGACGCCAGCGGAGCTCGGATTCGTGGGTTTCCGGGGAGGAGGGTGGAAGACTCAACAGGTATTGCAGGTCGATTTGGGAGAGGCGGAGGGCCGCGTTGATCATTGAGAGCTGGCCTGGTGGTGGCAGTGATTTGATGTATGCTGCGTTTTGCGGCGTGGTGGACCAAACCATCGACGCGTGGTTGTTGGGGAGTGGGAGAATGGCGATAGGTCCTCCTAGCTGTGGTAGGAATCGTTGATATGCGGTGGCTCGGTTGGTTGAAGCGCCGTCCTCAGAAGCGGAAAGCGAGTCGAAAGATTGATCTTCAGGCTCCGTGCTTTGAATATTTAATGTGGCAACAACTCCGTGGCGGTTGTAGTCCCAGCCCTTAGAATTGATACCGGCAAACGTCCGGACAGGGCTATTGAAGCCGTCTGCACCGACGAGAAGCCGGGCTGCGATTTTGGAAGGGTTAGATATGGTGCTGTCCTTGGATTCGAGCTCTAGAATAGGCCAAGTAGATAGATCGACGCCATCGGGATCATCTTTCCCATTCTGAATCGTCGAAACACTCGTGCTTGAGAAGAGGGATGACTCTGCGCCAAGTTGTGCAATTCGTTCGATCAACCCTCTAGTTAAGTTTGCATTTTCTGTCATGGTCGCGACAGTTTGTGGCGGTGCATTGTATCGCTGAGACTCGCCCCGCCAGTCGAATTGCATCGTCGCATCATTGGCAGCGTCCCATACCTGCATCTCATCATATGGTTGGACGCGTGATCGGTCGGCATGGTCCCAGACACCTGTGCTCTCCAGGAATGCTACAGATGTGGGCGTCAGGCTACTAGCACGGTTCGAAAATTGGTCCTCCGGCAAGTTCCATTGGCGAGTTTTGGTTAGATCTTGAGTTTCTATCAACGCTGTTTTTAGATGAGATGTTACTGGAGAAGATTCTAGCTTGCGTTAGATGCTCAAATCACGACAGCATAGTGATGGATACTAACTCAACGCTGCAAGTAGGGCAAGTCCAGCTGGACCACCACCCACCGTGACGACATCGTATATCTCAGGTCTGGTCGAAGCTTTTGAAGCAAAACGTCTCCTTTTTGATGCTAGGATTAGAGCTTGGCGACATCGGCCACAGACGAAGCGGGTGTTATTAACGGATGATTTCAAAGACATCGATACGGTCCGCCAAAAGTGACGTGGCAGCTTAGACCAAGTTACAATCCTCCTTCATGAGTTGCCGGAAAGTCGATGGGGGAGTTTTCAGAGACAGCAGGTGATGCAGAATCAGAATATCTGGTATCCAGGACTAATCGGGACTAGCATCTGGCGACACCATCCCTAACTAGGAAATATCACGCGCTGCTTGAAGGCCTCTTCCTCCGCGCACTTCACATCAAAGGTCGAATAATTCAGTGTCAATGACTTTTATTATTGGTCCTTAGAATCTTGCTGGTTCTGATTTTCACGGACGCAGATCCGTAGGAAATACCTGTCACAGCATTCGATACGTTTCTATTTCCATCGGCTCTAATTAGGGGGCTGACGAAACAGGCTGGTAAACAATATGGTCTGGACTGGGAAGAACGCAACTATAAAAACTCTGATACTTGCACATCAACTATAATACAATGCTAAGGAATTCCAAAATTACCTCCATTGCCCACTCCTCTGAATGTGCACCGTTCATGTCGCACAGTCAGCGACGTGCAACATAATACTATAATTCTGTGAACACCTCTCCGAAACTCTTTCTTCACCAGGTTTGAAGCAGCCCAGCTCTATCGATTCCTTGGCAGGGAGAAGGATATTAACAGCAGGCAAGTTCTATATCTTGGGGACGCTGCATGCGAGGCCTGGTGATTTCAAATATCCAAGTAGGCTCTGCATTGACGCTTGCACGGCCGTCGCCACATGTCTGTGAGCATCATTGCATTGCAGAGGCCTGGGGATCATGTCTCAAGAATGGCTATGGTGCCAGCTCGACGGAAAGACATGGGAAGGGCCCTCTGCTGCAATAGCAGCTGCGAAACAGGAATTGCCAATCATCCTTTGCCGAATGTGCAATTGGCTTTTATGCATTTGCTCGAGTTTTCAGTTGCGGCTACCACGGTCGTCTTGTCGATTCGAACGCTGTCGGTCCCCGCTACGTGATTCATTCCCGCAATATTACATGTCGGAGACCCGTCAACCCGATGTGATAGCTTTTGAAGTGATAACCCTTCCACTAGCACTCATACATGTTGATATCGTCGTAATCTTGCGACGCTGGACGAAGGGGGTCACATGAAAATGGCTGTCCACTCGAGTGTACCTGCCATTGACGTAGACAAGACATGGCTTTGGCAGGATGGCAGGCTGGTCATGGAAGGTGTTATCGTCGTGAAAGATTTGTACGACTTCTCCGAATAACACCACATGGTCGCCAATCTCGACAACCTTGTCTCCCATAAATCGGCAGTGCAATCTGAAAGGGACCATCGACCGACCCATTCCATCACGCGACTGCAAAATCGGTGGTAGTTTACTTGATAATGCTGTCCTGACGGGGTCGGTGAGATGTGCAAAGCTCTCGATTTCACCCTCTTCATCGTGAAACGGCGAGGATGCATTCCCAGTGGCAAATTTCGACGCGATGTCCGTTGCTTCAGTGGCTTCACTCAACAGATGCACATTGAAAAGCCCCGAACTTCGCATGGCGGCAAATGTAGATGAAATCTTGCGGATGTTGAAGGACACCACTGGGGTTGGGAATAAAGTCACTGTGTTGAATGATGACACAGTAGCACCACGCCACCCCTGTGGACCTCCCTCTGAGCTCATTGAAATGTCAGTCGCTGTAATCACGGCGACGGGATGCGGGACATGACGCATAAGTTGCTTGACCGCATGAGACAAGACTTCGGGGTCGTTGTTGCTGCCATCCAAGTCCGTAGCTGGCAAGGCAGCGGTGTGCTGACTTCTCAAAGCTGTGGATGCTGGAAAACCAGGGCTAGTTATGCCATCGTATTGGATCCCATTCCGACGCCCCCCATGGCATCGCGAATTGCGATTAGGGCTACTGTTGCGACGACAGAGGATCTGCAACTTTCGAGCTCCGTATGCTCGCTCAACCTGAGCATTTCTTATACTAAAACCTCGGAATTGGGTCGCATTGCAGACGCCGCTCCTGATTCCAGCGAGCTTGGTACTTGCCCAGACAGTAGCCATATCAGGGCACTGTTTCACTGAAAGCTTCTCCGGAAGCCATTATGCTATCTGTGGTTGCATCCTGGTCACATTCATGTGATGCGGCGCCAATGTGAAGGATGAATCTGTGCCACCTTTTGAGCTTCGGGGTGAAAGTCTTGGCATCCCGTAAATCTAGATGACGTTATTGGCCGTAAGTGCCGCCGTAGGGAGGGCAGTACGGTGGATCATGGGAAGACTTTCTCCACGGCCCAGATCCGGAAACACCTCGGCACATTTACTGGCACTTATCAAAGAGCCTGGAATTCACGCTGTTCATCCATCATTCCCATGTTCACAGTTTTGTCGTTTTCTTTCTAGACCCTTCCACAAGCGATCTTTCGTTTCAGATTTCTGCCAACCCTTCTTCTTGCCTCCAATTCTACAGGGGGGATAGATCTGATCTTGGAGCCAAGTATTGATATTAGTCAAATGGGAGGCGAATCCCTCCTATCGGTGTCATAACCGAGAAACACCCTTACTCAAATGAAAGTGATTCGGCGTTTCGGGAATCTCCCCAAACCGACCGTATCTCGGAATTCAAGCATAAAAGATTAAAAATGGCAGACATCGAAGAAGCGGACGTGCTGTTCCGCAAATCTGATGTCAAAGTCAAATGGCTCTCCAAGGAACGTCTGACGCTCCTCCAGCTTGCTGAGAAGCACGGTTTGAAGCCCGACTACGGCTGTAGAAGCGGTGCATGTGGAACGTGTGAAACGAAACTGTTGAAGGGAGAGACGCTAGGCCCAGAGGGTGATCTTCCGAACACGATCTTGATCTGTTCTTCTCAGCCGGCGAGTGTCGAAATCGAACTTGAGCTTTGATTGTGCGAGTCATGGCTTTCCATCCCCTTGGGTTCAGGACATATCTCTATCTGAGAGCACACTAGATGTTTGTGGCTAGAAGCTCGTCGTTCGCGCCGCGAGGCTATGAGGCGGCATGAGAGGTCTCGACGAGTATCACACGCTTTCCAGGGGTCAGTGAAAGCTTCCAGTGTCGAAGGATGCGTGTCTTTCAACGCTGAACACTCCTTTCATGATCAGGACTCAGTATCAAGGAAAGAACGAATTGAGATTGAACAATGATTAGGCACGAGCAGTTCCAAAGCCAGTCGGGGAGATCTGCAAAGAAGGAGGCTTGGAGGCAACCCAGCGAACGTGCCAGATGGGTGCTTCTCCTTGTTGACCTGAAATGTGACTTTGATTCTGGCATCACATTCACATGGCCGCCTACAGGAAACTTCGTTATGCAGCCGACTTACGGAGTGGCTTCATGGGAGAAGTATCTTTCGATGCATATAAACAGCGCTTATTCCATCGTCATTATAGAAACATCATTATAGAAACGTACGTTTGGAGTATCATTTGTTGTTGTTACAGATCCCCTTCCAACCATCTTGAAATCACACCAACGTGATTAAGATTGAGCACTCACATGGAGAACCAAAACCCCACGTGGAGATTGTTTTTCTTCTGGTTAAATCTAAATTTCCACACCCTCCAACTTGCATTATGTTAGATTCGAACTAATCATCAGGGCGGCCTTCCATGTCAATATGTTTCGCCGAGACACACATATTTATATTTGGAGTAGCCCATGTTTTCTTGTTCGGCTCTGGGGAGGTCCTCCATTCATGAATCCTCCGCATCAGACCCAATACTTCGCTCACCAAGGTACCCATATCAAGGCATCCGTCCCACGCCCCATACGGCATTCAGCAAATATAGTTGTTGTGTGGGTGAGCGGGCGAAAGATGAGGGACTTGACTGGACTGGATTCGGAGGTCAGACCCGCTCACCTGTTCAAGACCTGCGTCTCATATATGCCCAATGAAGGTTGACGGCGTCCATAACTTCAGGAGTCTGATGCGACACAGGCCTCTACCGGGGTACAATGCGTGCGCTAGACTACAAGCCTGATAAGGTCATCCCGATTCGCGTTTGTCGAGGCTATTGCCGTTTGTCCATAGCCATCTAGACCTGATCTTAGCCACTGGCCTTCTCTAAACCCTGCTCGGCCACTTTGACCAAAGGCGTAAGGTTCTTCTCCCTCAATATCGGCAACAGGCTCGAAAATGCTTCCCGAGACTTCGCCTTTTCGCCATTATCCAGCAATATATCTGCGCGGGTCATCTGTGCCGACAGCAGCGCAAGCTCACAGATCGAGTCACGATCTTCGGGCCTAACGGCCTCCGCTGTGCCGATAGCCTGGTCAGCCCATTTCAAGATAGCCTTCCTCGCTGCAGCTGCAGAAGATTCGGTGACTGGCTTTCCGTTGACCTTTGCGTTTGGCTTTTTCAAAGCAACATCCATTGTGGAAGCGATATTGCTCAGTACTTGAACCTCTTTACAGGATTTTGAGCCGTTACATGCTTGCCGCAGTGGTTGAAGCGCGAGCATGTATACCTGGACGGCATTTGCTTCCTCGCCGGTGGTAGCATACAGGTCACCCATTTGGGACAGTATGGCTGCAATTTCGCCTGTCGACAGGCCGGCGCTGTTGTCGTCAGTGAAGCCATTGAGTTGGGGATCCTTGGTCTCCTTCACAATCAAACCTACGGCGTCTGAGAGAGTCTGCTTCGCCATGTTTGAGTCCTGCATGTACTCGCTTTCCCACATAGACGACAGTTTGACTTTGGCCTGAACAACGGTTTTGACCAGCTGCTGGCGTAGGTCTGTCCGCAGTTCGTCAGTGACAACTTCTCCGGCAGGAGATCTGCCCTCGTCGAGTTCAGCCAGCCGCTGTTCAAACTCCATTGTGACATCATTAAGGATCTCAATCGCAGCTCTCATGTGGCCGAAGGTCTCGAGCATTTCAGAAAAGCGGATCCGAATGCCAACAAACTCCTTACTGTAGGGGTCCATTCCCAACTCTTCCGCCTTTTTAATAGCATCGACGAAATAACCCGATGCGGTCTCTGGGTCTGGTGATATATGTGTGTAGTGTAGTGCTAATCTCAAACGTTGCTCAACGGGCAGAGGATAAGGAGTCAACTGTGTGGTCTCTCGCTTGTATTCGTCATAGGCCATAATGGTAAGGAGGGAGACCATGCCGGTAGCGGCAATGAGAAGGAAGGGAAAGAGAATAGGATGTTGGGTCCTGGCGTCGATAACCATCTGTTGGATTTTCCCGGGCGGTTTGGAGTATGTCCTGGCCCCTCGAGATTGGCATCTCGTGCTTATGATAGGTGAAAATAGAGACTGCCTGGTGGAACGTGTTCTTGATAGGCTCGAGGAGCCACCATGGCGAGGAATTTGATGATTGCGGAGAGGCTCACCACATCTCAGTTGCTGTAGGGCACGTTGGGCGATGCGGGTAGATTGCATGATTTGCATAAGACCTCTTGCTGTCTGTCTGGCTGTATGTTGTACCTGTCACGCAATAGATGAATCTTTCATCTGCAGGAGGGCGGTGATGAGGTGGGTGTTAACATAAAATTTCACAGTCAGCTCCAACCATTTCCCCAAACACCCACCAGAGTCGCGTTTGACTGCAGAACCATCAACGTCATCGGAACGGAACATTACATACTCCGTACGTTACATACATTACATACCCGCCTCGATACCTATGTACCCCTGGTATTATCCACCTCAGCCCTCTGGCGATAGCCAGGGGCATTTGTCTATGAAGAATTGAATGTCACTCAAATGCGGGTCCAACCATTGTTAAGGTTCACTTTCGTGAGCACTTCTTGGAGTCAGCTTTGAGGAATATCGTGGTACTCGGCAACAGCTGAGACCTACAACTCGACACTTCTGGTCATGACCAAGTGGACGGCTGCGTCAGCCGTGCGGCTATGCATTCCTCGACATGCGAGGGAACATGGTTAGATGCCAGACTGTCAAGCTCCATCCGCATTACTAGGCTCAACCATGTGGCTCAGCACAAGAACAAAGCGCAAAATATAACCCGTGGGTATATCAACCATTAAATATATAGTGCCTTTTGCCACCAATCGCACCGAGGATCCGCTTGAGGATCAATATTCAATTGACCAAGCTGGGTCGTATTCAACGTCAACACCGTTGCATTTTTGCCATATGCGGGAAACCACGAATTATTGTTGGAGAGCGCCCGAGCGTTGGGCGTGCCAGAGGTCGTGAACCCAATGATATAATCCTGTAATGTCAGGGCGACCTTGCCATCGACTGGGTAGCCCTCCCAAGTAAGGGTACCATTGCCATTATAAAAAGTGTATCCTAGGTCATCTGCATGTATGGCAGGCTGTACAGCGAACAGATACTTGAATATCTTGCTGGAGACAATACCTGGGAGTGCCTGCGCTAGGTACCGTGTATTGCATAGAAAGCAGGCCTCTGCTGTTGTATCTGCCGCTCTCAGAGCTTGTGTGGTATAATTGTACTTTCCTGAAAGGTTGTTTGGATATAAGTTTGTTGCGACATATTCCACGACTTGGTCGCTCACATTCGGGAAAAACAGTCGCACGTTATCCCGGTAATCGTGGTCGGTGGCTATAAAAGGAGAGTCGAAGAGCACGCCTTCATTAAGATTAGTGCCCATCATTATCGCGTCGAGGGATTTGGTAAACCGTCCTTGCGCGATTAGCTTCCCTGGTAAGTCGGGAACGAAAGACCCGTCCACAACCGGACCAAACGTGTATATACCGTATGGCGAGCGGCCAACGATCACACTGTTGAGGAGGGCGACTTCTTGGAAAGAGAGACCTCGGAGATCTTCAACAGTGCTGGCAACCTTCTGGGTCAGTAAAGATGCATTCCCCAGAGCGTAGTCGATCAAGGACTTCTGAAAGCCAGGATTCGGGTTCGGTTGCCAGCCTGGACTCTGCAATATGGCTTGACGAAAAGGAGCATTGCTGTCACCACCGTATGCCGTGATTTGATGAAAGACTGAGCCTCCACCGGCCGATTCTCCCATTATAGTGACCCTTCCTGGATCACCACCAAACAGGTGGATGTATTTCTGTACCCATTCTAAGGCAAGGCGTTGATCGAGCAGCCCAACATTGGAATCTCCCTCTCCAGTGATGTGTGCGGGTAGGAAGCCCTAAAGCTAGTGCATTAGTGAATTTCCAATGAAATGGGCAATTGAACAACACTCACAAAAAGCCCGACTCGGTAATTGATGGAGACATATATAATTCCATCCTCACCCCCGGTCTGTGATCTCGCCACGAGCCCGGCCGGCTCCTGCTCGTGTTTGTAACCGGCAGAGAACCCTCCACCATCTATCCAAACGAGTACTGGAGCCCCTTCCGTGGCAGTACGCTTCTCTGATTCTCGGATGCAGTTGCCGCCTTTGAAGCGAGAATCAAAAATCTTTTGCGGGACCATGACGTCGAGAAAGAGGCAGTCTTCAGCTTCTTCAATATTCATCGGTGGAATTCTATTAATGTCAAATTGTACCGGTTGCAGCTGCGATACCGGCACACCTTGGGCGACCTTGACACCATTGTATAGCCAGAACGGGTGGGTCTGAGGACATCTTTTCGCCAGCTGCCCATCATTCAATGTGCGATTTACTGTTGCCACTGGTTGGGGTGCTTTCCAGCGCGTTTCCTTTGTAATAACGTCCCCAAAGCGAATGTTCGAAAAATTGTAGTATGCTCTAGCTTGCTATTGTATGCTTAGTGCAGCAACAGCACGTCGGAGTCGCCACGGTAGAACTTACATTGACTTGGGCTGAGTGAACAGCATACCCAAGGTCTACTATGGGCAGTTTTCCTGAAGTGGCTAAGCCCTGCACCACCGCCAGTCCTGTGAGTAAGGGGATCAACGTTTGTAGACCCTGCATGTCGAGATATTATGTGTTCCCCTGATATGCATGAAAGGACAGAGGAACATGGGATGGCAGTAATTTTGCATCATTTAATAGTAGATTCGCGATACCAGCCTTCGCCATTTCAGCAGTACCAAACCAGGCGCATCTGTGTCATGACACTTGCAGAGACGAGTACCAGCAGCATTCAATAGTCGATGGCGCAGACTGTGTGGGTCATGTCAGAACTTTGACAACATTGACAACATTGGACTTTGAGTTCGGACGTTTGCTTGATATATTTGCCTTGTGCGCCATTGGAGAAAGCGGCTCGTGCTGACATCCCCTAGTTTACGAGACTAACAACACATAGTCTGACCTTTCCACGCTGCCGTGACCTGTGCGTAGTCGGTTTTCTGCGCTACTGAGCTTCCGGTAGAACTTAGGGTGCATTGAGATGATAATAATACTGCGCGGAGCAACGGATGCATCAAAGGCTCAGACCAAAGGCAAAAGAGAAATACAGGAGGAAGTCCTCCTCCACGCTGGCATATCATTCTGCTGAACTTCCAATCCGACAGCTGCAAAAACAAACGGTGGCAGCACTATGCGGCAGCCACTGATGCAGCGACCGCAAAGGCCTTCTTGAGGGAATGGGCATCCGAAAGTGAACGGAATGAGAGCAAGTGAAATCCAGCCCGCCTGCTCTGGAAGACTCAGGCTGGCAATTTTCATAGGATGGATGAAAAGCATAGGATTCTAGACTACCTACCTTAGGTACTCCCTCCCTACATATGAAGAGACTCCTCAGCCTTGAAGGCGTCTACCGGGAGGCTCCTAGAGGCCCCCAGGACGCTACACAGAGTAGTCGCGCACTAGTAGCTTAGTGCATGGTCTAACATAATTAAGCTTCCCTGAAACCCGAATCCCAGTGACGGCAACCTTACGTAAGGATCGCAGAAACACGAATACGACCTGACGACAGGACTGAACTTCACGCTGAAGTCGAGGAACAACCAAGTCGTCGAATCTGCACAAAGTATCATCTCTAGCCGAACCCGAAGCAAGCACTAATCGTCGCGATGTGTGGTAGGTATGCATTAGGCATCGTGAGTCGTCTCCTCCCAGTAAATCAAGTCACACAGAAAGTCCATAACTGATGGACAAAAGCGTGCTGCATTCGTCCGTTATCAACTGCAGCAGCAAGGGTTACCGGTTGACGATGCACCAGCAGATGATGAGGCACGTGAAACCTACAACTTCCCGCCTGGTGCATATGGCCTGGTCTACAGGGCTGATGTCCCGGACCACGGGGCAAGGGATCATCAAAGTGACCCGCCTGGGCAAAGTGACGAGCAGACCCGAGATCCAGAAGCAGACGCGGAGCCAGAAGAATCAGCAGCACGGCTAGCAGCAGACAACGTCAGCAGCAACGACCAATCCAACACTACCAGCGAGGATAAGCCTAATGATCGATACAAATACCAGATCAAGGTCATGAAATGGGGCCTAATCCCATTCTGGACGAAACGATCACCAGACTACTCGAGCATGCTGCGCACGATCAACTGCAGGGACGACAGCCTGGTCGAGAACAAGGGCATGTGGACGACGATGAAAGCGAAGAAACGCTGCCTGGTGATCGCACAGGGGTTCTACGAATGGCTGAAAAAGGGGCCCGGGCCGAGAGACAAGGTCCCGCATTTCGTGAAGCGCAAGGACGGCCAGCTGATGTGTTTCGCGGGCCTGTGGGACTGCGTCCGGTACGAAGGGAGCGAAGAGAGCGAGAAGCTGTACTCATACACGATCATCACGACGGATTCGAACAAGCAGCTGAGATTTCTGCATGACCGCATGCCTGTCATATTGGATCCGGGGACCGACGATATCAAGATGTGGCTGGATCCGAGTTGCAACAAGTGGTCCAAGGAGTTGCAGGCGATGCTGAAGCCGTTCGAGGGCGAGCTCGAATGCTACCCGGTTGACAAAGACGTGGGCAAAGTCGGGAATAATTCGCCAAACTTCATCGTCCCCGTCGACAGCAAGGAAAACAAGAAAAACATCGCCAATTTCTTCGGGAACGCTGCTAGTCAGAAACAGAAGCCCGCTAACAGCACTGCTACCCCTCCTACCACCTTAGTGGCAAAAGCAGAGAATGAACCAGAAGAAGAAGAAACTCGCACAACGGTTGACCACGACGGAAGCGAAGACAACGCCCCTCTGCCCGTACCGGCATCATCGCCCTCACCAACGAATCCATCCTCAGACCCTCCTCACCAAACCAGCACAAGCCAGAAGCGACGCGCCCCCAGCGACCTCGTATCATCACCAGAGAGCGACAGAAAACAAATCAAACTCTCCACTCAAGGACCTGCGACCGCAGCAGCAAGATCCCCACCGCCAAAGCCTGCACCCTCTACGGTAACGGGCAAGAAACCGCGAAGTGCGACAAGCAACAAGGACATGGTGCTGAAGGGAAGCTCTCCTGCGAAGAAAAAAGGGGGTAACTTGGAGCCTGGTACGCAGAGGATCACGAGTTTCTTTGGTAAGTGATGATGAACCGATGGACTGAGTGCCCCTTGCGTTCCGACGGGCATGGTTGGGCTAGGTCAGAAGAAGCAAGAGCAAAGAGCTGCGTTCAAAGGCAAGCAGACAAATAGGGCGTGGTGTCGGCGAAGACGTTCTATATTCAATGGATCTTGGCGCCCATCATGAGCCGACACGGGACGGGTAACATCAAACAGGTAACATCATATGTTAGATTTGACCCCAAGGAAGATGAAAAGCTACGGTTCATGATGACGGCAGTCAAAAGCCACCGTCAGAATTCAGCAGGATAGATCAGCCCCCGGGTCGACATTAATCCATCTTCCACCTGACGATTTCCTCACTGTCCGAAGATGGGCCTCCACACTTTTCGCAGTGTCCAGCATTTCCGCCAGGCGTTCTTCCTCTTTCCGGAAGCGATACAACAATTGCTCATACTCAATGTCCCAGCTGGGCTCGTTGGCATCGCTCACAACGTGAAATAAAGGAGCCGGTGGTGGTGGAATTGGCCTCCAGCCTGGATGGAGAACCAATTTCTCAACACCCCTCCAGCCACCATTCCATTCCGCTCCAATATTTTCGGAGGGTTCGCCTGAAGTTGGTGACGTCCAAAGGAGCGCCTCCCACCAGTCTCCACAGCCCGTCAAATCAAGCCATGTCAAACAGTACAGAGCTCGACTCAGAGAACGCAAGATGCCCGCCGCCTCTCGCCAGTCATTGTCCAGAGAGGTATACATGTTTGTGCCACCATACACAACAGGTCTAGCACCCGGTACGTGAACAACGGCACGTGTAGAGGCGGCGTTGGGCGTAAATGTCGGTTGAGGCCAATATGCCAGGGACAAGGATGACAGCGTACCTAATTCTGCTGTGACTGCGAGCAAGGTTGTCCAGGAAGCTGCTTGAGTATTGCCAGGAGATATCGAAAGCGACAAGTGCTTCAGGTTCTGGAAAGTGTGGATGACCCGTGGAACCACCGCAGGACTAGTTTTAGGCAAGTCGTCACTATCATCGTCAGCATCCCAAGTGTCAGGTGTTGCCGACACCGTCGTGCTCAGTTCAGATGACCCAGACGCTCTCTTAGGCGTAGTTTTGGTAAATAATTCTTTCTCGAGACCTTTCAAGCTCGTCCAAAGCCCAATTCCATTGCCGCAATCCAACCGCTGCACCTCACCTCGATCCTCTTGGATCTGGTGATCTCCATCTAAAAACAAGACCCTCAATGGATTGAGGCTGGGAGATCCCACCTCATTGTATATTGCAAGGTAGCTCAGTAGCGTCTCCTTCAGACTCGAGGGCAGATTCCCCAAGTATTCACGTTCATACTCTACGTGCCATGCCCAATTGCTCGCGATGTTCTTGAGGGCGAGATGTTGCAACGATTTCTCAGGCGGGAATGATCCTGCCGGTAGAATGCTCGATCGAACCTGCAAGCGACGACCGTCATTTTCATGTTCACCACTGCTTCCTCTTTTATACTTCGCTGGGGCATAGATACTGTGCGTCAACCACGATCGAGGCGGAGGCGGACCGGGTATTCGACGCAGACGAGCTGGGCCAGAATGGCCGGGGGCAGGTATTGACCCTCCAGCATGGATTCTGCCTGCTCGTGGTTCGGGCGGTGGTGGCGGTGGTGGGAGGTCCAGGACTGCTCTTACCGATGGCGGAACTGATCCCGAGGTGGCTGTGGCTACTGCCACCGGCAACGACCTCTGCTGTTCATTGCGAAGTTGCTGACGGCGGGAGTCCCGAATCAGATCATTAACCGTGCGCTGCGCAGGGTCTTGGTGGGACGATGTTGATGAAGAACTGGAGAGTGCAAGAGTGTGTGGACTGCTTGACTGCGGCTTGATCTGGAGGGACTTTTGCTGGTATTTCTTGGGCATGTATGGGGATGTATGGCGGTCACTCCTAGCACTAATACCGGCCTACTAGGAGGGAGGAGGGAGCGAAGTGAGTCGAGATCGCAGAGATTGGTAGATATTGGCTGCCTTCCTACGAGTAATCAACCAGTGGCTCCGACGAGGGTTGGGAGTAAGAGTCATTCACGCGGGTTACATATGCTGGCTGGGCTAGATAAGGAAAGGATGATGTCACCGTTGCTTGCCGCTTTTACTCTTTTACGCCCTTTCTGAACTCCAAGTCGCGACGAGGCTGAGTTTTATATCACAACCAGTCAGTTCCATCACGTGGGAACAATTCAACCACCATCCTCAAATCCAGAATTGAATCAGAACTAAAAGAAACCTGGAGTCAGTACTGTTGGACTCTGTCTAAAACCTAAGGCCATACTGCCGCGCTATAAACATTCAGGGGCATTCCTGCACACAACCTAGGGAGAATGCGAGGCACGACGCGGTTCGTCTCCTTATCGCACAACTGAAACAATTCCCTTCCTCGACCTCAACTCTGCCGTCCGTGCTCAAAGCCTACTCTTCAACATGGATATTGATATCTCCGACATTTTGGCCTCTGTAACACGCACAGTGCCAGGGGACCCATCGTCATCGTCATCGTATCTCGACACGGATGCCTCAACAGATCACCAGCTACTCACGCGGTCTTGGGTCTCCGAACGATGCGCGCCAGACCTTCTCCCATATCCGACAAAGTTAATGCAACGAATCATGTCGCGCGTCCAACAGCAAATCAACACCATCGAAGACCTTGCCAGCGGCATGGGCGACGGATTTGATGGAGGCAGCGCAACTAAGGGGACTTCGCGGCAGAATGCGAATCTTACCCTCTCCATTCTTCAGACAGACCTGAGCCGGACGCAGTTCCTGGTCAGGAGCTTCTTGAGGCAGCGGCTGGCGAAGATGACGAAATTCGCCATGTTCTACTTGTCGAGCTTGGATGTGGACGAGAAGAACATCTATCTCAGCCCCGCGGAGACGCAGTTTCTCACGAATCATCAGGCGCTTTTGTCGCAGTTCTACCATGCGAGTTTTCTCTCTGCGTTCCCTGCCGGGTTGAGGCGATTGGACGATCCGAGCGGTGGTGTGCCGATGGTGGAGGGCCCGGACGGGGCGACGGCCGTGGTGGTAAGGTGTTTGCTGCCCGAGGGCTGGGGAAATGATGCGGAAGTGGATGAGAGAAGGGATGATGGCGCTAGCGTTGAGTTGAGGATGGGACGTGGCGAGGTATGGGTGGTCAGGTGGAAGGACGTGAGGAGGGGTGTGGAACGAGGCGATCTGGAGCTTTTATGACATGGCATTACAGTCCATGATGATGTTTCTACGGATCTGCGATGCTGCTCGGTCCGAGCTATCGTGCTCGACAAAATTCCTTACCCACAACTGAAACCAAAGATCTACCATATGCCTAACTACTGCAACCACGAGCAAGTGAAATGGTAGTAACCCCTAAACACGATCTCATTTCCCCTTCCTCACCTCCTCCAACCTAGCCTGCTGGTCCGGCCGAAGCAGCCACTGTAACTGCTCCTGCTGCTCTTGATCAAGGTACTGGACAAAGTCCTCGGCGGTGAGAAAATCATGGTCTGCGTATTCAAAGCCCGGGATGACAGTCTCACTAATCAACATGCCGTTCTTAGACTCCTGTCCCTCATCCTCATCAGGGTACAAGAAAGTCGCCTTGAACTTCCCCCCAGGGACAGCCCACTGCAAGTCCTCGCCGTTGACGAGGTCCTGGCCTACGAGGAACGAGTTGACCCGCACTCTACCATTCTCATCGCGCGGCTGATCAACGTACATAATAACATAAATCGCGCGGCCCTTGTGCAAGGTATGCACTGTGTGGCCTCGATTGCGATGGAAGTAACCCACAGGGCTCTTGGGCGTCAAGAGGTAGTTGATGCTGGTGCTCGCGTGCCTCGTCTCCGACGTGTCGACCTTATCAGTGGCGTTGCTGAGAGGTGGCAGGTCCTTGAATGGGTTGGGTACCATTCGTTGTTCGCGGTCAGTTTCGACAAAGTACCCGCCCTCAATGTGCGGTTGCATCTTCAAAATGTCGATTGTCGATTGGATGCTCTCCGATTCCGACGATGGCTGATTCGCCAGTAATTTTCTGGCGTATGAGGTATCAAATATTATACCTGACATGTCTCTCTTCGCCATCTTGCCTGTGGTTGTTGTGAATTCACTGTCCGAGATAATCCCGGCCTGTCCTTAGTGAGATGCGTCGTGTTGGTTGAGATGTCGCTAAATTCAAGCGACAGTGAAACGGTTGTCGCGGCGGCTTAAAATTAACAGGTATTCTAGTCCTGGTTTTTGTAGATGGAGTTCCTGTAGATAGACCAGGACGTGGAAAGAAAAGGAACTAGTCAATTGAGAGAGGGGGCCTGATTATTAGGTGAAGTGGAGACTGCAGGCTCACCGATAAAGACTTATATAGTTAGTAGTCGGATACCATACTATCCAGTTGTCCCCACTACAAGAATCATCGTTTTCGTTCACGTGCTTACCACCTGTATGTTGTCCCAGACTCCGATGCAATTCGATTTCTCATTCAAGGGCAGCACCTATCAAGGCCCAGAAAACAAAGAGTAAGCACGTCGTCATTGTCTCGAAAAGGGCTAATTGTGGCTATCGCTGTTCGATCGTCGCTCGAGCATCATCGATCTAGTAATTCATGTTACTGAATTTGGCTCTCTTGTGCATAAACATCTGCTCATCAGCCACCTGGAACCGCCGATCTTCTCCAGATCACTACGGCAGCTGCTCCAGCGCATACTATTACCCCAATCACCAGACCATATCGCATCAGTTGACCATCATCATCTTCCTGTAGAGGTCGAGGGTATGCTGTGACCGGTTCCAGAGCAAACTCGGCGATTGAAACAAATAGTTCTTGAATCGATGGCCATCTCACACTTGTAGAGATGGGCGGCCCTTGAGGCATCCTCTGGATCTGACCAACATATTCGTCTGGCTGATATTCGGATCGTTGCGTATTCCGATCTAAATCAGCTTTCAAGGCGACGTAGACCGATGGTAGATCCTCAAGATGAGGATACGCTTTTCTGATATTTGGTATGTAAGCGAAAGAATCTGGATCAGATGAATCATATGTGTAAACTATAACATCACACTGGTCGAGTAGCTTATTCTTATTTTCGAGCACAGCCGCTTCCGACTCGCCCAGTTCCTTTAGAATCAGATAACACTGGCGACCTCCAGGTAGTTCAACCGTGTTGACTGCTACTCTCGGTTGAATCGTTGGCAAATACAGATTGTTGAACGGTCGAGCGAGAAATGTGTCGAGCAAGGTCGATTTTCCCGACTGTGATGCTCCAAGCACGTGGGCCAATATGACATTTCTACCTATTCTCCCTGGCCTTCTTCTACGCTTGCGAGGTTTCGTCAATTTGAGGGCGGCCGTGGTAGTTGTGTTGGAACGATCAGGCGATTCAAATCCCAAATATGCCAGATACTCAAGAGTTGTCTTTGGAGAAGTAAAGGTCGTCATGGACCATTGCGCAAGCCAACCCTGTAGAGTCACATGACCAGCATCATTTCGGACAGTGCAAGCTGGAAAATTGTTGTCGACCCAGGACTGTGGTATGCCTGGTGTCGGGGCGAACAAAGATGCAAGCTCTTCATCCCTCAAACCCCCGTCATTATCTCGGTCTGAAGTTAGAAAAAGGTCGACAAAAAATCGATATCCCGCGGGCGACAGCTCGGCTGAAGCAAACTCGGGCACTTCGAATTTCGGGTGAAGGAAGGACTCCTGCAAAGAGAGGCTGTCTGTGTATTGAAACGTTCTCAAAATGACCCAAATTGTCTCGTGGCGGCCCTTTTCTGCGTAGAGCTTGTTGAGCAGGAGGAAAGCCTGTGGATTGATTCCACGAGCTGCAACCGTCCCCGGAAGGTGGTGATTGATTGTGTCCTTGATATGCTGCAAATCATCGGGGCTTAGGCCTTTGTCGAAGCATTTGATCTGGAAATCTCCCATCTCCTTATCGTTGAGATATCCATCTTGGTCTTTATCACAGAGATAGAATATGCGCAAAAGGGCGGCGGTTGCAGCAGGCTTGAGGACCAACTCTTTGGCATCGAACAGAGGCGCGACAGGGTGTGTTACCGCCTTTTGGCAAAGGAAGAAGGCTTCATTGACATTGTAGTGGTCACGGGCACTGGTACGTATGCAAGAGTCAATCTCTTTGAATTCAGCCATTACCGGGAGCATCTCTTCCTCCACTACCTGGGCAGACGTAGTGGTTGTGACCAAATCGGACTTGTTCGCACATAAAATGACTGGGAGGTTGACACCCAATGATCGGAAATGTGGTAGCCAGAACAGCGCGACTCTTTCGTAACTGTAGTGGTCGGAATAGACGAGGAGAATAACATTGGACTTGCGGAGTTCATTTGCTAGGGCGGCACGATCTTGAGGCAAAGCAGAGGTATCGACTATGGTCGTGGTGACACTTTCAGGAGTGCCCAGGGTTGGAGGGATGGTGATTTGAGGGAGAACGGCTTGTATTCTGTTGCTGACGAAGGTATCTTTTACGAGAGAAGTGATAAGACTAGACTTACCACACCCCTCGTCACCGCAGACACATATTCTGACGGTGGCCATGGTACCAGTGCGAGACCAGGAGGAGTTGATTGGCAGTCGCTGATTATTTACTTCATATCACGGTATGGAGCATGTCCATAGAGAAGACGCGGTAAAAGATCGATCAAACCTAAGTGAAGAATGTCCTCACTTCAGGTTGAGCAAGAGGGAAGCGTCATTCCGACAACCAGGCTTGATACTGCAAACGCGCGGTCTTGAGTTGAATAGACGAGCAAGTTGGACGCGTTTAAAGAGGCTTCGAGAAAGTTCATGTATCACGTGACCGCAGTTGCATATTCACGTGACTGTCATAAGAATACCTAGCATTTCGAATCTATTGTGCATATTAAATGTGGTGTACGAGTCGCCCGCGAGTGATCGGTGCTTTAGTCTAAATATCATTCAACTGAGTTTAATACGCAAGTAGTCCACAAAAGCATCCGCTGACAGTACCGATGTCTATTCAGATCGACCTTTGGCCGTGGTGGACAACTGGCAACCATTGTCGTAAGTAGAGGCTTCCCGTTGACAATATCCTCTCACTGTCTGAACCCGCAACCGTCAGGCCTCACTGGCAGCTAAAGGAGCCTGCCTGGTTCGGATCCCCTCCCACATACACCATGGTCTTTGGATAGAGACACAGGTTCGCCGTTCTCAGCTTGGTCGCACCTCCTGACAGCCCGGGCAGCAACCCAGGGATCGCCTTCGCTTCTAACGTTTCCGGGGCGACACCGTTCTCCACCCAATCTACCAGGCTTTGGAATGCGTCTCCGGGAAACCAGCCGGGCCCAGCACCGCAGTGAAATACGCCTGGGGCTTCAAAGAAGCGATAGTAGTCAGTTGCGTGTGAATCGAGCGCTTGGACGCGCTGCACGTAGTTCGCCGTGCCGTTCGGGAAGATCAGCTGGTCCGCGAGGCCGTGCCAGGTGATCAATTTGCCGCCGGCATCGCGAAATTCGGTCAAGTCGGGGTCAGCTGTGCCGATAATCGAATCATAGATGTTTGCGGACTTCCGGAACAGCCTGCTGAAGGATGTTCGGTTGATTGTGGTCAGATCGAACTGCGAGTCTCGCGCGAGGAAGATGCTGATCCAGTCTGCCGGGATGCTGAACGGATTCCCGACGCACGTGTCATTGGTGCAGCTGATGTTGACGAGGGCGTCGAAGGTTGCGCCAGGGTTGAGGCCGTACCAGAGCGAGTTGCCGCTCGGGTCGACCGGGCCTGCCCACGTGGCGTTGGCGACAGTGGCAGCAGCCGAGGTGATGGTGACGTTCTCGTATGTTGTCGTACAATTAAATACCCTCCCGACTGCTCCACTGGGGTCGAAATCACACAAGCCAGGATACGAGATGATACCGTCTGCAACACCATCCAGGGAATCACATGCCTCGATTGCGGCGAGTCGAACAGCTTCAAGCTCGCAGGGGCTGGGATACTCACCTATGAGATGTTGGTCAATATCTTGCGCAGCATTCGGCCAAACTCAGGGCTTCAAGGCCATAAAAAGTGCACTCTTACCTATCTCGTTCAAGATCAATTGCGGCCAATACTCGGCGAGAAGAAACTCGTTCCAGTTAAACGCGGGCGCAGATGCCAGAATCCCATTATATTGGTGTGGATAGCGCTGGGCCATCATATGACCCTGACGCCCGCCTGTCGAGCAACCGTTCCAGTAGGAGTAATTCTGTGGACGACCGTAGAATGCCTTTACAATGCCCTTGCCCAGCGTCGCAGCGTCGTCGAGTGCAATTGACGCAAAGTCCTGCAGAAGTGCCCAGTTGACGTTCCCGGGACTCGTCAGGCCCCAAGAGCGCGGACTACTATCGGGTTCGACCATCGAATGTCCGCCGTCAGTGAGCACGGCGGCGTAACCTTCGGCCGCTGGCCGATGAAGCGTGGCGATGCCTTGACCAGTTCCCCAGCCGCCGCCACCGATGCCCATGAAGCGGCCGTTCCAGCGGTCCGGTCGTGGCAGCCATATCATGGTGTTGATGGTGTCATTCTGCCCCGGGTGCGTATACGTTACGGCGACTTCACACACGTCGAGGCCGGTGATATTGACAGGGTACGAGTTTATTTGCGCCAGGAAGTATTCAGGCCCAAAGGTGAGGTTGGAGTGATACTGCGTCGTTGTGTTGAGGATTTCGCCCCCAAACAATGTGACGTTCAGGAAAATGTTGGCGTCACACTGCTGGCGGCCATCCTGGGCGAGCAGCGGCGTGGCGAGCACGAACATCGTCATGATTGTAGCCATCATTCTGCGCGTCTCGAGCAGCATTCTCAGTCTGTTGATGTCCAGCAGTCAACCAGAGTGGCTCAAACAACACCTGCCACAGGGTCGCCTTGTTCCGTCCGTAGGCCTGATGTCCTAGATAGATTGCTCCTCACGACATTGTAATTCCTATTGCGGCAGTGCGGCACGCTATGGTGTACCTCCCCATGTATTTCCCCGCCGACTCATCACGCTTGCATGGTTCTCAGTAGCATCAAGGTAACGTCAGGCTAGCGAGACGCATGGAACATTTCCACTGGGACCCGGATATTGACCCGCTTGGCCAAGTAAGGGTGGCCTCACTACGCTCGTTGCCTACAGCTTTGGGTTTTCCAATTGCCTAGTAGGAGGTCAAAAGCCCTTGGGCGCTTTGTGGATTTACTCCAGCATACCAAAACGATACATAGGGCTAATGTTACGTAGGCCAAGGCCCACCCCAGTCTTCCAGGTATGGAGTATTCCTGTAAGTACGAGTAGACTATCCTTGGAGCCTACTTGCGTCTATCATGAAACGGTATCTGTGGGATTTTACAAGGAACAATGCTCCTTAGGCTTGTACTGACTCTGACAGTGGCTCCGTTACCAACGCCATATTTCTATTGAAATATCTCGTCCCCACACTCGCCAAAGGTATATTGGCGCCTCTAATAATCTCCTTCTCACCGTCTACGAATTTGATGTAGAAGTTATTCCGATTCTTACCCAGTAAGTCTTCTATGGTAAGAATTTAGAGAGCTTCCTTAAGTGTAGAATTTCAAGGTCGACCAGATCGGAACATTTTCTCAATTCCGTATGCAACGGAAGCATCTTCGAGGCTTGTCGATAAGAGCCCGCCAGGCCCATCATGCTTGGAACAATGTGTGGGGATATTTCTGAGCCGATAAGGGCTGGCGAAAGTTAACCCACCTATGAATGCATTCGGTAAGTTCCCAACCTCTGCTACGCTACCCCTTGTTATGATCGCCTCGCAAGGAATTATCTTCTACCATTGTCCGTTGTCACTTGCGACGGCCAATTACTCTTGTCTGAAATAGATGGAGGAAACAACTATCGAAACATCCATGTCCTCCAAGAATGCTTGCGAAGATATTGACATCAAATCGTTGCTGGGCGCTCTTCCAGCTTGTAGGCGCTGCAGGAAGAAACGAAGAAGGTAGCCTCTTTTCTCCATGATAGTTTTTCGACCTTCTGGTACTGATCGCCACTGTGTAGATGTGACACAAAGCTGCCATCATGTGAAAACTGTGCAAAGGCTGATGTAGACTGCGTGTACTACGACCATGTGCTCCAGGAAGAGCTTCCAAGAAGGTTCGATACTCTCGAGTACACGGAATCGAAGACTGACCCGAAATAGCTACATATCATCACTCATAGAACACCTTCAGCAAGGCAGTCCTGTGAATCAATCTTCTCGAGATCAACCGCAAAAGCCTGGAATCCAAGCAACCAACGAGTCTTTACCAGTGCGCCAACCACAGTTTGCTTTCTCTCGAGGGGCGTACCGATACGTAGGAGCTGGTTCTATCCTTCTAGATGTTCAAGACCACCAGGATGCGAGACCCCAAACATGGACCGAGCGGCAGACACATAGTTTTCCCGCTCAAGCACCACCCAGTGCAAGCTTCATGGCTCCTGAGCTTATCCGCTACCTTCTCGAAGTCTTTTTCAATTCAGTCCATCAAGTCTTTCCAGTCTTGGATCCATCTTTGCCATGGCTAAATGCGGATATGGAATTCGACAATGCACTTGTCACTACCCAGGCGTGCGTATTGGAGATGGTTTGTGGCATCGCATGCCACTGTGACGACGTTCACAGCTCTGAACTCAAGACTGTGGCGTCTGCAGCATACGCTCGTGGTTTACAACACATGAATGCCGCAACAGCCGAGCCATCGATATCTACACTCCGGGTGGGTATTTTACTTGTCCTCTATTCTCTCTTCGATCCCATTAGTGGCAACATCAGCCAACAACTCGGCTTCGTTGTTCGGTTGTTGATCGATCTTGCTGGGTCAGTCGACTCTACCCAGTCTCCGAACCTTTCGACGCTATACTACACGATTTACTGCCTCGAGAACCATGTGTGCAACGTTCTAACACGACCTACAACATTACCAGAGCCTACCACCCCTTTAACCTTTTCGTCAGAAATACCGCTCGAGTTTCTATGCTCCTTGTATCGACTCCAGTCGAGACTTCGACGCGGGACTCTAGATGCAGCTTCTTGCGACGCTGTCATGCTTATCAACGATGGTGTGCTTGAAACACTCCACCCCAACATAGTTTCAACACTATGGGAGACGCGAGTATTGCTCAGAAAAACCTCATTCGTGGCTATCAGACTGATTCAAGCATACTCTACTGATGGCTACATCGCGACTTTTGCGACGCCATATTGGGTTTACAAAGCGAGTATAATCATCATTGATGCAATCCCGACGGTTGATAACCCATCGAGAGCCAGCCTGATGCTGGCATATGGCAAGTCGGTAGCACTCTTGTCTCAGTGGTCGGAGAAATGGGCTGCAGCGGCAACTCTGCTAAAATCCTTGCAGTGTTGTCTGCAGAATCAACACGAAATGATACCGTGATGGATTGAGATCCAAGGCTTGAACTTTTACTTTTCGTTCCGCCCCTGTCTGCTGTTTCACATGGTGAGACTATGCATTGGACCACCCCACAGCCGCGGTTCGGCTCTCGAGAACCGTGGGGTATCCCACGCTCATTTGGCTGGTAACGATTATTGCCTGGGCCGCCCTCGGGCGACAGCGGGGGGCCATTTACGGCACTTATCGCTGGCTCGGCTCCACTGTTTATCTGACTGATAAGATAAGTTAGCCTATGTATCTACAAACAATCATGCAGAACATGAGTTTGAAGCGAATGCTTATGCTTGAGCCTTATTGGTTGCGCAATGGATATTGCGCCGTGAACCACAACGTGCGTGACGGAGCTCCCTAAAGATGTTCCTGATATGCACCATGCCTTTGACCTAACGATGCAATTGCAATGACATCCCAGTTGCGCGTTCGTCGTCGGGCTCGGTCGTGCGCACGATGCGCACTGCGAAAGGTCCATTGTGATGCTCTCGCATCAGGTTGCTCCCGCTGCGCCCTGGCTGGCGTTCAGTGTGTGGCAATAGATACTACTACCTCGCGACATATGCCACGAAGCATTGCCCAGTTTCTTGAAACCAAGATTGCCCACAGGGAGCGTGAAAACGGGCAGAGGCATGACCCAACGCAAGTAAGTATGCACAGTTATGAAATACCGTATAGATCTCTTTCGACATGAACTCACATGATAAAGTCATCCGCGAGCGGTGGTTTCGCGACAGCGGTGGTCGATCAGCTTGTAGCTGCTATCACTCCCCCATTTCTGGGTTTGTCTGCTACGGTACCGCTGGCTCGGTGCGTGGTGGCAGGAACACGCCTACCTTCTGCGAAGGAAACAACGGGCATCATGAACGATATCCATGAGAACCATCCTCGATCCATCATTAACCCCCAATCAACAAGCAGGCCGTTACCGTCAATACCCGTGCATGTGGCAAACTATCTCTTCAACAACTATGTCACCCGCGTGTCTCCGCAGTATCCTATCCATTACATCCCGGACCTCGTCGCTATGCATGATGCTGTTTTTCATCAAACTGGGCCAGACAGAAATTCTCGAATTCCTGTGACTCCGTATGAAGTTTATACACTAAATCTCATCATGGCAATCTCATTATCCACTGCTGCTCGTTCAAATCAAAGCCAGGCTGACTCAATTGCAAGGGGACTTTTCGAGAATGCCATGGAGCAGATGCCGGGAGTTTTAACAAATGATCTACGCGGACTTCAAGCTCTCACGTTGTTGACACAATATGCCTTTCTCAATCCCAGCGTGGCCAATTTCTGGCTTCTCACTGGCTTCATTAGTCAAGCTTGTATCGACCTTGGCCTTCACCAAGAGCTTCCAGATCATGCTGCCAAGATCTCGGTCTTAGAGCGCGATCTGCGGCGGCGAGTGTTCTGGAGCGCATGGGAGATGGAAATCGCAGTGTCTGGCGCGTTGTTACGCCCCATCAATCTTCAAAGAAGAAGCATTACAACGGAGTTTCCATCCCAGGTAGAAGACGCCGCCATCACACCAGCGGGGATTGACTCAAATGGTCGTGTCACAAAGTTCAGTTCTCACTATATTTGGCGGTATCGTGAGATAGAATGCGATATTGTCCCCATCCTCTTCCACAACGAGCCAATACCACAAGAATTCGCGACCTTGGAGGGATGGATGTCACATCAAGAACGCGCCATTCTCGACTGGAAGGCGGAAATTCATGACGGTGCAGCACGTAATACAGATCCTCTGTCCCAATCACAGTGGGATGAGATGAAACACTATTCAGGAATTGCTTGCGACTATATTCTAGTCACACTGTTCCGGCCTTGCCCGCGCATCAAAGAACCTACGGTCGAAAACTTTCTCAAGGCCTTTTCCGCAGCGGTGGGCGTTGCTGACGGCAGTTGGGAGCAAGCGAATCTGGATTTCGGAAACAGCAAATATGTTTTCCATTCTTGCTATCACTCTTTCTCTGCTGCTATAGTCTTTCTCCAAGCACTGCAGCGGATCAAGATCGAGATTGCTGCTACGTATACGTTGAAGCAAATCGAGATGAAAATCAACGCATTCTCGCGCTTCTTCGCCACTCTGGCAGAGAGATGGCCTGCAGCATCCGGCTGTCTCGAAGAATATGAGCGACTCCTTGTCCCGGCCAGGAAGGAGTTCAGCGATTATCTCGTGCAGGAGGCGCATAGGCTCTCGGATCAAGATTCCTCGATAACCCAGCTTGCCGATGGTGCAGGCATCTATTCCAACTACGATCTGGGGGAAGAGTTCACGTTCGGCACGATTTTCAACTTTCCTGCACCGGACGTCGACAGAACATTGGATTACTGTTCGTACATCCCTGTGGATTGGGATCAGGAGTTCAATTTCGCGGTAGATAAGTCAATCTGATAGGATAAAGCCGTGATTGTAAAGTCGCATGTTGATTTAAGCCTGTGCAGGCAAAAACTGTGAGCTTCAGAGCAGACCAAGCGAGTCGAATCCGGCCATTGCTGGCTGATCATCGATTGTGTTTCGTTCTTGCACCCGTTCTCGTTCTCGTGGAACGTCAAGAAATTGCGTAAGAATTCTGGATATGCCCTGGACGTGACCGACCCATTACGAGTACTGGTGTGTCACTCCCATGGCTAGAGCCTTAATTTCACTGGTCCAGATCATTGATACCAGTCCAGCGGCCCCAGATATCGGAATCAATTTCTGACCCGTCTATCTGTCCGCGGGATGAGTAAACAACAGTACTGCGCGATATGTATCCGTTACACTAGTGACCTGGTGCCTTGTCCCGTGGCTTCTCCTTCCTTGGCTCGCTCATGTCCGGTCCCGTCGGATTTTGTGTCCCAGGTTTTGGTCCGACTCGCTCTACCCCAGCTGACGAGGCGGTAAGATTCCATCGATTATTGGTGATCCACAACAGCAATCATGAGACCCTTCCGGGGATTTCGCCCAGTCGTGTGAAATGGACAAAACCTTTCCTCAACTGCACAAGTAAATAGTGGGTCCGGGAAGCACGCTGCCACATGGTTGTGCCTACACCCGTCCACGTTTGCGCGTATTCCCATGTGTGAGGGTCTTTTAAGAATGCTCGTTTCGATGGCAACATGGTCTCTTTTGAAGTCTTCCCTATACAAAACATCATCTTCAAGACTTCATAATAGCAATAGCTATCAACGTCCCACCTTTGCAGCACTTCAAGACGGGTTGACTTTGACACCTTCGCCAGCATGCCTTCCTCGAAACCCGATCTCGAGATACCTGTTATCAACTTGAGTGGCTATCTTGATGGCGATCTCGAAGCAAAGAAATCATGTGCAGAAGAACTCCGTCATGCCATGGAAGACGTCGGCTTTCTCCAGGTGGTCGGCCATTCTGTCAGTGCCGACCTTCAGAAACGCTTCATCGAGAGCATCGCGGCCTTTTTCGCACTTCCATTGGCCGAGAAGCAGAAGATCTCCGGTGAATACTCGCCTTGCAACCGTGGATATGAGCGTATAGGAGTCGAGCGCCTTGAAGAACTGGAGGATAATTCTCAGCTCGAAGTCAAAGAGGGCTTCACTGTGCGACAGGAGACGCTGCCTGGACGCTTCATGACAGGGCCTAATCAGTGGCCTGATGCAAGCCTCCCTAAGATGAGCAACTTCAGAGAGACTTATATGGAGTACTATGCTGCTGTGCATGAGTTGAGCTCAAGCATGTTTCGACTTATCGCATTGAGCTTAGATCTCGACGAGCACTACTTCGATGCTTTTGCAGCGGATCCGGATGGTGAGTCTAATATCTTGTCATTAATCTTTGCACTCCCGCCCTGACCTGATGATAGGGATTCAGCTGTGCCGCTCACATCACTACCCTCCCACGCCGAAGGGTGCGACTGATCGCGGACGAGGGATTGGAGCCCACACCGACTTTGGAGCACTAACGCTTCTCCTTCAAGACGATATTGGAGGACTAGAAGTTTTGCACAAGCCAACTGGAACGTGGCATCATGTAACACCGATCGAAGGAGCATATGTCATCAACATAGGTGACTTGATGCAACGGTGGACAAACGACAGATATCGCAGCACAATGCACAGGGTCATGTCCCCCACCTCCAACAAGCCTCGATACTCGGTTGCATTCTTCAATGACGGTGCGTTGGACACGGTGATTGAAGCTATCCCTACCTGTGTTGCACCTGGAGAGTCCCCGAAATATGGCCCGCTGAAAGTCGAGGACCATCTTATTAGGCGATATAAGCAGAGCTATTCCATGGGAGGGGCTGATATCAAGACACCGCCTACCAAGATAGAACATACCACACTCGCCCAACCGATTGCTGTCTAGACTAAATAATCTTTATGCCTGCTTGCTATGAGGAAAAGGAACACATCAAATACACTAGGTTTTTAAAGGATCATGGACTAGCCTTGAATGCTTTGAGTAGAATATGCTCTATTATAGTTATGTTTGAATCTACAAGGCTGTGAAAGGCCATAGCAAGGCTCAGAACTATGCATGCGATAATGGTCCACTTTGAACATTAAGTTATTTTTTCGACTTGGTAGTTTGCCGTTGCTGGTGGGAAGCCGCAGAATGTTCCGTCTTTGATTTTGACGTCTTCATTTTCAGCTGTCTCATAGTGTCCTTTGACCAGATCCTTCATGTATGTGTACGGACAGTCGCGAGCCCCATCGTTCACTGCCACATATCCACGGTGGCCCAGTTGGTAGAGATTGTTCTCGACACCCCATTCGCGGCGGCGTCGCCGCACTTCCTCGGGTCGAATCTCACAAGCGACGACGTGGTCAGCAGTTCCATCTCCACGCTCCAATATATTCCCTTCCGGATCAACGAACATGGCTTGGCCCATGCTTCGCCATGTAGAATCGGCTCCTGCCAACGCCACACTGACCGTATACATGAGGTTGGTAAAGGCGTTGGCACGATTGGTGATTTCCCAGCTACTTTTGATGGGCGAGGTGTATCCTGCCGTGCGTAAAAGCAGCTCGGCTCCAAGATATGCAGCCTCGCGCGCCATTTCGGGGAACATGCCATCGTGGCAGATGATCAGAGACATTTTCATACCACCAGGCCCAGTAAAGACCGATAGTCCTTGGTTGCCAGGATACCAGGGCTCTACGGGCACCCAAGGGTGTACCTTCCGGTAGTAATTGACTAGGTTGCCGCTCGAGTCGAAGGTAATGCCTATATTCCACGGCATTGCATTCTCTGAGCGCTCGTTCTTCTCCATGATGCTGAAGACGCCCCAGACTTGCTCTTCGGCGCATACATTTCGGAATGCTGCCACTTCTGGTCCATCAAGGGTGCACATGATACTCTGGTCTGTTGACATCGACAAGCCATGGATGCAATACTCCGGGAAAAGCACCAGGTCGACGGCAGGATATTCCCGTTTCGCACGACGAACTAGGTTACAGACATGGTTTGTGGCCTTCGAAAGGTCTTCGGGAGTGTCGACGCGGAACAGCTGCGATTGGATGGCGGCAACGACAATACCGCCAGAGGTCTTGTTCAACCCGCTGAGTCCGCTCATCGTGAAGAATGGAGTTGGACCAGAGGACTGTGCCGGTGCTCCGAGTAATACAACTGAAGCTGGTCTGTCGGTGCAAACATGTCGTCAGACATTTGAGCGACTCCAATCAGTTTCTCGGCGTTTCTCAGCAGTCCAAGGGATGTTCACTACCCCATCCCCATATCTGGAGGTTGAGTTAGGTGGAGTCAGTATCGAGCGCCTATCAACGCCTCCACAGTTTAGTGCGTGCCCACACCCGAACTTGCCCGCGCGCAGCCCCGTAGATTAGATAGACTTCATTTATTGGTCACAATTGGAAAGTTCGTCAAGAGATCATCGGCCTCCCAACCAGTGACAGGGCGGGCAAGCGAACGACGCAGGTTCGAGCCTTTGAACTCGACGGAACTGAGCGCAACCAGTGCATTTTGAAGGGAGTCCGTAAATGTAATTGCTAAAGTACTATAAGATATCTGACCACTTTTTGCGGATCAGACTCTACGAGGCAACATCAACCATCAGTGCAGGCAGGCAGTCAAAAGCCAAAGGCAGCACAATACTTAAGACACCAACAATGAATAGTTTTGAGGCAGTTTCCCGCTCAAAGTCCAACTCAGAAATTGGGGAGAAGATGGCGTCGGTGGTCGGAAAGCAGTTGAACTCTGAAGAGGACGTCCGAGTCGGCGACATGGATGACGACGGAGAAGTATTCAAGGCAAATACGGAGAAGGCGAAGTTTCGTGCTTTAGGAACGTGAGTTATGCCAGAAAAGCATCCCTTGAAGCCTGGTCTGTGGAAGTATGTGCTAACAGTAAGGCTTTCATGAAGGCTTCGCACCACCGTCGTCCTCGTCAAGCTCTGTTTCGCAACCGGCGTTCTTTCTATTCCCGCTGCTCTGGGCGTGGTTGGATATGGACCGGGTCTGGTGCTCCTCGCCCTGTGGAGCGGTCTGACGATGTGTGAGTTCACAAGAATGGCCCGAGCTTTGAGATATGGGGTCTAAAAAGTTGCAATTACAGATTACTCCTACGTGATGTACCAGTTTCGAATGAAATACCGTGGTGTTCACAATATTGTGGATGCCGCCATGTTGGTGGGCGGGCCTATCGCGCGTGAAGTCACATCTGTGCTCTTCCTGCTGACCTGGATGTGAGTCAAGTTGGATTTTTAAGCCTCGTTGACTCGATGCTAAAGACCGCTGAACTGACGCTTGTGCATACAATCAGCCTTGCAACGGGCTCAGGGTTCATCGGCCTTTCTCAAGGCCTGAAAATCCTTGCCAACGGCAAAGGTTGTACTATCCTTTGGACACTAGTGGCCGCTGTCGCTACTGGCCTGCTATCCAGTATCAGAACGCTCGGCAAATTGGCCATATTGACCTGGATTGGCTTCGCCAGCATCTTCACCGCTGTATTTATCATCGTGTAAGGGACCCAGGATTCTGTTGCCTGACAAGATCCACTAATATTTGTGCTGCTGGTAGTGTTGGCGTTACAGTTGTTGACAGACCAGCTGCAGCTCCCCCCACCGGTCCGTATGACCTTGGTGTTATAGCTGTTGGCAGTCCTGGCTTCGTTGCAGGCTTGGTTGCGGCTCTCAATCTTTTTTGTAAGTGCTCATTCGCATCAGGCACGATCTAGTTAGATCCGAGCTGACCGGAATAATGCAGCTGGATTTGGCTCCACCTCCACATTCATGCCTGTTATCGCCGAAATGAAAGTACCGAAGAAGTTTCCCAAGGCTCTTCTCATCTCTCAGGGTTTTTTGGTGGTTTGCTACATGACTTTTGGAATAGTGATCTATATGTGAGTGCATCTTCCTTGCCTGCAAGATGCCAGAAAGCTGACATACGATATTAACTAGCTATTGTGGACAATACATTGCCAGTCCATCTTTGGCCAGTGCGGGAGGTACTCTGGAGAAGGTCGCCTATGGCGTCTCCATCCCTGGCTTCATGATGACCTCAACTTTATGGGTCCATGTGGCCGCAAAATTTGTAAGTGCAATCGCTAGTGAGCCAACAGAGGACCAAAGGAGCTGACCACGTCTATTCCGTAGCTTCTTGTTCGTATTTTGCGCGACTCGAATCACCTCCAAAGCAACAGCGTCACACATTGGGCAACTTGGCTGTAAGTTGTGTCCTTTCGAGGCTTGTGCTCCAATCTCGACGAGAATCGCGCTATTGTTGGTTCAATGTTAATCATGGCTCATACAGGTCGTCGACAATTGGACTCACCATTTTGTCTTTTCTCCTTGCAGAAGCTATTCCCTTCTTCAACTACATCCTCGGCTTTATTGGCTCGATTTGCTGTTCTCCCACCTGTGTAAGTGCCTCGCCATAATTCCGCTGGCGCCATTTGAGAGACAATCGTGAGCCTGCTGACAAATACAACATAGCTGGTGATTCCTGCGATCATGGGTCTCTACATGCACCGCGACAGCTACCGATCTAATAAGCGAATAATGGCTCTTTGTGCATTCCACTGCATCGTGGTGGTAGGGGGCTCCTTCATGGCGATCGCAGGTACTTACACCACCATTCAAAGTATCGTAGACGCCTATGCCGTAAATGGCGTGAAACGGGCCTTTACCTGCTCATAGGATGTGTTTAATCCAGTGAGTTGCCGGAAACTATGTGCTTTGTCCGGATAGATTGGCCAAAAGACCGCATGCTTGGGATAATAAGTTGTAATAAACTGGTGAGAACAACATCTTTTTGGTCTTGGAGTACAAGAAGAAGCCAGACGTGGAATTCAGGCGATATTCCTGGAGTTCTTGTTGATGTTCAACAGCAGGTGGGGATAACGAGATGGAACCCTTGTATAGATGGAAGCAGGGCAAGGCTCCACAAGCTCTCCGCCATGCTTCGAACACCATCCTCACCTGGCCTTTGAGTTTTTTTATGGAGTACCTTTATTCACAAGACTTACTAAGCTTTTTAAGACTGTTATCGTAATTACTCTGATACTCTGCTCAGTCACCCTCAACTAAACGATCTGTCAAAGCTCTGATTAAGAAGAGCATCGATCTTGGGTTTGGCAAGCAAGCTTTTTCGTTCAGGAGTTATCCCTTGAGCCGGCATGTGGGTTTCCTCGGGCCCTAGCGCCTTCGTAGCCCTCTTACTTCACACGCGAATAGCTTTTTCTATAGATATCTAGGCGTCTCAGAAATCAGGGTAGATTAGACTAGCCTTAAAGCCGTAGATATCTAAGTAATCTACCGAATGTAGAGGAGTGCCTTAGTTCTTATAGTAAGGGTATTTCATATAAGGCTATTAGATGATTTTAAGAAAGTAAAGGCTATAATTTAGGCGGTTCAATTATGATGGAAAAAGAGAAGCGATAAAGTGAAATGTTCTATTTACTGGGTCAACAGTAATCAGTTTAACGCTTCATAATACCTAACAAATTGGATCTACGAGCTGGTTTCATAATGGTAGATCGTCCTGTAAATCGAGACACCAGCCTGTGGGAGTAAGGGAAACTAGCTAGAATCACGGGAATGCGCGGGCTCTCTCCCTCAAAGCATCTATACGGCAGACGACCGAGAGAATAAAAAGTATCCGCGGCTTTTAGGCGAGTCTAACAGAACTGTCAGAAGATTTCCGTTTCTCGTTGCCTTCTAGAACCCACACGTAGTGTTGCACACTTTCTGCCTTTTCAAGTGGTCTTAAATGCTCTTTTCCGTGGTGCAAGATGCAGAATTCATTAACTGGATCATCGACATGTGCAGTGAACTGATCACTGGGATCTCTAACGAAGCACAACACAGCAGAAAAGTTAGTTGAGATTGATCGGAAATATAAAGTTCCTAAACATACTCAAACCCGCAGCCACACTAAAGCACCCACCACAGATCCAAACATTCCGAAAAGCAATTGTGTAAGCGTCTAGCATACCTTCTAGCCCGGCCTGCACGATTACTGGTGTAACTCCTGTAATCTTCGACAGAAATTCTTCGTTCTTGGTGCTGAGAGCCATAACAAATTCTTCCTGACTAGCCTTTGGCAGTCCCAAGGAAATAACAGCAGCCAGTATCTTTGGCACAAGGTTTTACGCACTGTCGAATTGAATAAGGCATTGAAAATAGCCAGACCAACAGATGCGCCAAGAGCTCTAGTGGCAATGACCAAGCCAGTCCCGGTTGATATCAGTCGCGGGGGAATCGAAAGTTGAGCGGCAACAATGAGAGGACTCAGTGACAGCGCGAGCCCCATGCCAATGAATATGTTGTAGCCCTAGAGGTTTGCGATAGGTGTTGAAGCTGTTGCTGTTGCCATGAGGACGAAGTAGACTATAAAGCACCCAAACGCGAGTACCGCAGGCGGTCGAACCTTCTTTGTCCGGGAGCAGTACATTCCTGTAAGAATCGTGGTTACGATTGAGGCATAATAGACAATGCTATAGATAAGTCCCGACGTGAAGAGATTCTGTCCGTAGAGGAAGCTGCATTGGAAGCCAGAATAGTTGGCTACGGCAATGTAAGAGAGAGACGCGACAAAAACTCCTGCTTGCGCAATGGCCAAATTGCGAGATGTATAGAGATCGTGGTCGAACAGCCCGTGCTTTTTGTAGAAAACCGCATAACCCCCCAGAGCAATGGCGCTGGCTACACCGACAAGAAACGGTGCCAGGACACGAGCACTGGTCCACGGGTATGGATTGTTGGTGTAACCTATGCCGACACAGAATGTCAATAGAGAGATCACCACGAGGATAATAGCAGGAAGATCCAAGTCGCGTAAATTTGCGGAAAGGCTCAATCTCTGCTCTTGTCGCACTTATGGCCGATAGAAGATGGCCAGTAGTAAGGCAGCGATTAAATATATACCTGCCAGCAGGTAGAAATAACCACGCTATCCCGACGGGTTCGTTTTGACCATAGCACCAGCAACATATAGACCAAAGATAGCACCAATCCCCGCTGCGAGAATAACAGCAGTCTGCGCCATGTAGCCAAAGATGATGGCCTGAAGATAACAAGGTGAGCTGCTTTGTTTCCCTGTATTGGAGCACGCATAAAAACTTACAATCACGGTGAGCACAGAGATAGCAGTGACCTTTTCATCCTCTTTGGAGTGATCCATGACAGGTTCAGGAGTGCCAGTGGCTGCTCCCAACCCTTCGATCTGAGCATGGTCAATCTCACTTTTCTCAGACATGTTTGATGCTTAAAGGTTAGATATCTGTACCGAGTCCACTGCGGTGTTGACTGAGTCAGTGCTCATCTCGCCTATCTGTAGAACTTGCGAGGTGGATAGGTCCTTTTTATGTCTTTCTCTGCCTCCATGACCAGGGTAGCCACATCCCTAAGTCAGTGATTCTCGGATAACAAGGGATAACAAGCGAACCGCTGATTAAGTGTGGAGCAGAACCTTGTGCTCACCATGCTGGGCCTGGAGCTCCAGCATTGCCCCCATCTTCCCCAGATCAGGGGGCCTACCTAATCCTAGCGCCAAAGTTCGGGAAAACGAGACAACGCCGAAAGGCAAATGTCCTGGTGTGGACCAAATCCAGATTGGACATGCCGAATCAAGGGCGTTTTTGTTTTGCAAGCCTTCAGTGGGAAATTGGAGCATAACAAACAATCCAAGAGCTCGTCAAACTTAACGCAGCTGTCGCTCCCCGGACCGGATACCGATCGAAGGAAGGCTTGATGAGTGACTGTCTGCAAGGGATCTTCAACATTGTTTGAACAGATAATCTGACTTCTCTCGAGGATGAAATTCGTCGAAAACCTTCAAACAGCTGCAACAGGCCCGGATCATCCGCCCTATTCAGGCCAGAACATCTCCGCTCGCTCTGAATCGATCGTTCATCATGACTCCGAAGGTTGTCATTAATGGCACCACCAAGCCGCCTGGAAAACCACACCCAAGCCCCACCTTCTTTGCGCATGCTGTTCTCCGTACTACCATGGACCATTACGAGGAAATGAGTCAGTGGTATATTGACTTATTAGGGGCAGAGGTTGTCCATAAGACTGCCAACATAACGTTTCTACGTTATGATGAAGAACATCACCGTATCGCCATTTTTGCGAGCCCGGAGCATGTTCCAAATCAAAAGGTGGACTGAACGCAGAAGTCGATCATTTAGCCTTTACTTATTCCACTCTCACAGAGTTGGCACAAGTCTATACATCCCTCCATTCAAAAGCTTGGGAGCCGGTCTGGACTATCAATCATGGACCGACGACAAGCATTTACTACGGCGATCCTGACGGCAACAAAATCGAACTTCAGGTAGATAACTTTGATACTAAGGAGAAGCGGACGCATTTATGAAGGGGCCATTATTCAGCACGAATCCCATTGGCACAGAAATTGACGCTGATGCATGGGCTGCGGAGATACTGGCCAAGGTTGGTCCGAACGGCGACGAAGGTTTGGACAGCGAGAAGGTCAAAAGATCAAGAAAAGGCGAGAAATTGGCGCGCGCTATAGCTTGCCCGACAATACTGTCTAGATATTGCCGTCGTTGACCCTCCGCAGAATCGCAGTCTCTGGTAGGAGGTGAAAAGAGTATTACCCCGTGGATGAATGACTATCCTCTGGTGGAAGATATGGAAGATAGGTGGACAAGGCTGGTAATGCAGCAGTGAGACCAGCAATGCAACAGCTAGGGTTAAAGTCTTGCTCCCCGGACCTAAGAGAGATGGGCTTTGACCTTCAGTGTTTCATCACTTTTCTGTGCCTCAAATTGAATGCGAATCCAACTTTATTCTCTCTTGACTTTCGTCTTACTCTGAAATTAAGAACCAAACTAGAGCCGACTACGCTGCTGTTGGATAAGTCGTGCATCTTCTTTTGCCATTCTTTAACAACCCTTCGCATGATTTTGCCACTTAGAAGCCTCGGAATTGCTTCCTTGAACTGTATTCCGCCTCTCAATTGCTTGTGTTTAGCCACCTTTTGGGCCACATAACTCAAGATATCCTCCTCTGTCAAACCTTGGCCGAGGGCATCAGGATGCGCCACAACATAGCCTCGAGGATATTCATTTCCATCAACCGACAGTCCCACTACAGCCGCATCCACAATTAGGTCGTGCTGAAGTAGGACGGCTTCAAGCTCTGCGGGTGCCACTTGCGACCCATTGACCTTGATCAGCTCTTTCTTCCGATCCACGATCCACCATAGGTCGTCCTTGACAATAACTATATCGCCAGTTTTGAGCCAACCCCCAGCAGCATAACTGTCATTCGTTGCCTTTCTATTTTTCCAGTAGCCCAGCATCATCTGAGGGCCACGTATCCAAAGCTCTCCGGGGCCTGTTTCAATCTCCTGGGCCCTCTCATCCACGATCATGGCTTGTGTATTTGGAAGTAGGTAACCTATACTGTTATGATTGTAGATCCTGTTGATAGGTAGCTTTGTGCCGACACAAGTAGTTTCCGTCGTCCCCCAGCCGCGGGAGATGCAAAACCCAAATCGCTTTATTAGGTCGGACTGTAGTTCTAGCGATATCGGAGCTGCGCCCACCATGACATTTTTCAGGCTACTTAAATCGAACTTCATAGTATCGGGGGTGCTAGCAATCAAGGCCATTACGGGGGACACCGTTTGTATCGTAGTGATCTTGAATTTCTGGATGTATTCAAGAAACGTAGTAAGGGCGAACTTTTCCAGGATGTAGACGGGAATCCCCAGCCGGCAAGCGATATTAATAGTGTATAGTTGAGAGAAAGCATGATAGAGAGGCAGACCAGCAAGCCACTTTTCATTATCTCCGATCTGTGTTTCTGGCGCCGTATCGAACATCCCACGAAGTACTTGAGATGCATTTGATACGAGGTTATAGTGGCTGGTGCACACCCCCTTGGGTAATCCTGTTGTTCCACTGGAGAAATTAATAGTTGCTATCTGTATCTCAGCCTGATTGCCGAGCTCATCCCAATCCCAGGAAGCAGCGTCCTGGTTTGAAGCAAGGAGTGTTCTCCAGTCTCGAACACCGTCTTGCTCAGCACAGGTATATGCCGAGAAAAGAAACGTCCTCGCCTTTGGTACTCCAAGTTTTTTAGCTGCGGCCATTGCAGTTTTAAAGAGGCTCGGGTGGACCAGGATCACCGCGGGCTTAACGATCAACATCTGATAAGCAAGTTCGTCAGCGGTGTATGCTGAGTTAGCACCAGTGTAATATCTTTTAGAACCCGCGGCTCCGAGATATATCACCGGTACATAGAGGTGGTTGGGGGTGAACTCCATAATGGCAGTATTCTCCCCAATTCCCAGGTTGTCCAGTCCCAGAGCAAACTTCTTCACCCAGAGCAACAGATCAGCTGGCGATAAGCTATTTCTGGGGAACTTGGCATCAATCCAGAGTGGTGTCAAAGAAGGATCCTTCCCTGTCGGGAATAAATATGATAGAATATTGCATTTTGGGATGTTGATATCGTCGTATGGCGATTTGGAAATCATCTCTTTTACGTCTCGGCACAGGAGTAGTAATTAAGAATCTTCACGTATGATTTTCGTGATAGAGCGGCTTCAATGTTTTGGAACTTTTGTCGAAAATTGACATCTTCCAGATGGGGAGCCTTCCTTACGAAGGACTGCTATCGTCGACGAGGAAGTTCGGGAATTGGCCCCTTCACGCTGACACGGAAACAAATTTCAAGCAATGCACCATGGGTGGCACCCTGCAGCCGGAATTCGGTGTTGTCTGGGAGCCCGGAAATATAGAGGAATTTTTCGGGCTCGGTGCGCGATTTGAGCTCCGTGTCAATCCTTTCATTGTTCTGAATAACTTAGCACCGATCACTCGGACCCATTTACATTATTCTCATCTCAAATATGAAATGGTGACTATGACTGCATATTTCGCTCTGTGCGGTAGTTAAGTTCGTTCATGCTTTCAGCAAGCTCTTCAGCGCATAATATGATGATTATCATATTCCTAAGGGGTTTTGGGTTTTGGCAATCAGTGGGGACTGCATCGAAACCGGAGGATATATCCCGATGGAAAGCAATTCAATCCTGAGCGATGGTTATGTCCAAAGCCCACAGCCACGTAGAAGACACCCGATGAGGATCAACCGACGATCAGGCATTATCAGCCTTTGGCTTTGGCCGCTACATCTGTCCTGGTTATGAACTGGTCGCACATGCATTATTCATCCGAATTGCTTTCTTTGCATGGGCATGTCGCATTTACAGAAAGGTTATTGACGCAGAGGAAGTTCCCGTGCAGTTCTACGACTATTCGCACAGAGGAAATATCTTTCCAAATCCGGTTGTATTTGACGTCAGCCCTTATGACGATAGTATGGTCGCTATGGTGGAAAAAGCTTGGAAGGCGGCCTTCGTTCACGGCGTTTGAATGGATGAGCTGTGGAATGAAAATATGAAATGAAAGTCTGTCCAGTTGTATTTAACATGGCACACAATACACACAAGGAACTCTGTGTGGAACGTTAGAAGTCAGGGCAAAATCTCAAATTTCTGTGGACTGGGGTTCGTAGCTGATATGATCCTCTGCTGGCCAGGTAAGGCTTCCAGCAATGCAGCAGAAATTGAAGGGCGCAAGCAGTAAGTCAATCGAACTAATGGCTAGCAGTGACTTCGGAGATCTCGATTTTCCCGGACTCTGGGCCCGTAACTTTTACCCACAAGTGCGTCCCATGGAGTCACTGGATCTTTTCCAGCCTAGGGGGCAAATTTGGTCCAACTACATAGAGCTGCGTCGAGTGACCACATCACTCCCATTAAAGGATGGCCGCTTTGACCTCACACGTATCTCAAGCTGGCAAGAGTTCAAACCACGGCCTCTTTCGCTCGACCTGTAGCTCATTGTGATTGAGTTTCGCGAGAGCAGGCGCTAGACTATATTGGAACTTCTACGCTTTCATCTATGATTTTGTAGTGATATCTCGGCGCAGTCATACTTCGACTTCACTGTTTGCTCGGATCCAACTCGTGTAATGCGAGTGAGGTTTTGGTCCCGGCTCCCAGTCCCCGTTTCAAGTTAGCATTGTCAACTGCAAAAATTATTGTGGCAAGCTGGAGTCCAATAAGCAGACAAGGGATTGTCAGGATCGTAGCTCTGGCGAATGATTGATTTGCAGGCGACGAAACTTGTCGGGCACAATGAATCTCGCCGGCCGGAAGACCAAGTTCTAAGCCGCTTCGAGGGAGACTCGGTACTTTTGAAGGGAGAATACAGCAGACCTAGTGAGTATGCTAGTTCCACGCCTAAGCAAGGAATAACGGCAGTCCCCTCCACTTATAGGGCTGTCGTTTCTCAAGGCACGCCCGTTGATCGATCGCCTTGATTCTGAATTTTCGCCATGCCAGAGGATTGGGTCTGCGCGCTTGCCCTCGGAGATTTCTGCTAATTAGCCAGCCGGCCTTTGAGCATTAAGGGCACTATGGAACGGACAGAGGAATGACTCACTTCAAATTTACAACAATCTCGAGACGAGCATATATATATTGGCACAATTGATCGAGCCCGCCCGAGTCGGCACCGGTTCTACCATCACAATCGTTATAACTACCACATAAGGTCTTCCAAGCCACGGGAATTTCGTCCGCGGAGTCTCACCGCATAAGTACGAACTATCACTTCGTATCAGAACCGAAGGGTAGTGCCATAATGGCAAGCTCTTCCAACAGCGAATCCCAATTAATGCATCCAACTGGTGAAAGGGCTCATACTAAAGTTTTCTGCGGTGGTCACAGGCACCAGAGTACTCCATAACTCCATATCGGCTTCAAATCCCGGGTCGAACAACTGCAACAACGCCGTTAGCAAAAGGCAACGGAGCTGGACAGTTGAAATCATGTAAGGGAAATGGCTGAACAAAGGAAATGCTGTAGGTACGCAGTAGACCTACTTCTTGGGCACACTCCTCTTCCTCCAAGGCAGGATTATTTGCGTCAGCATTGACGTCTGTTCCCAGAGAATCCATAATTTCCCAAGCCTTCGGCTTGATGGCTTGGGAGTAAGCACCCCTGGCCAATCTTGCTCGACTAATGGCTGCCGAGGCGAACACCCCCCATTCTTTAGCGAATGGGAACGAAAAAGAGCCATCTGTAGCAAATTCAAGGCGGGAGTTGAAGCCAGCGGCAATTTCCATCAAAACAAGATCTGATTGAGCCGTTTCAGCAGCTGGATTGGTCAGAATGTGCGTGAAAAGCAGTATAAGCGCTCTATGGGGCGTATACATGGCAAGTCTGTCCCTAGTGCTTCAGTAACGCGGGCCCGCAAGTTTACTTGGACGAGGAAGTAGCTCACAGTACTGGAGTGTTTGCGTCAAGCTGGACCAATCTGCAGCCCAGTATAGCCACGCGCGCCGTTCTGGCGATGATGGCGCAGGAATTTTGGACCTGAGGATGAAAAGTATCAAACCGTTTTGACCCGGTTAAGTGGAACCAGGGAAGCATCAGAGGAGTGTGAATATCAAACAGGACACTATAGTATAGAAAGTAAACCATAATCAGCTGGAACATAGTCATCATCCGTGGCATCGGCATCTCATCTAGTTGTTCGTCAAGGTCGATAATATGGTTGATAGTACGCTTGAACAAGATAACCTCTTCATGCAGCTCAGCCACTGCTCTGATCAGCTCCTCCGCGGACTGGCGAAGAGCTCGAGCACTAGACAGGCGTTTATATGCCCGAGATTGAATTTGACTGAGCTTGATGCATATTGTGCAAAATGTGTCGCTCGAAGAGTCGGCGGGTAATAAAGTCTCAGGCGCATCGCAGCTGATGTCATCGTCGTCAATGGCCTGTAAAAATAGTCAGTAAGCATAATCTATTTCACCTTTAACGCGCCGAAATTATACCGGTGGACGTCCGGATCGAGAGGCGATCTGTCTGTCAAGTGTATAGAGAATCCAGAACAGCTTGCTGCGTTTGCGAGTCTCGTGCTGTGGCCGATTCCAAGTAGATGCAGGCTGGCGATGAAGACCTTTCGATATTGCTAAGCGGACCGCATTCGATGCCAACATGTATTCGAGGTGAGGGGCGCCAATCCCTTCGCTAAAGCACGCCTGACCATAGGTTAGACATCCCTTGATCTGGCCTAGGCCTCAGGAAGAGTTACCATTAACAACAAGGCCCTTACGCTGATTATCGAAGAGCGGCATTGTAATATATCTGGCTGAATAGACAAAGCATTCTCGAACAAGGCAACAGAAGCCTCTACCGCCTTAGAGAAGGACTGTGATTTACTAAGGGAGACCCGACATCCAAATGCAAACACCGTATAGCGGAGTGCATACCATGAAGGATCCTCAAAATCCCGCCTATTGTTCGAAAAATGTTCGGTCAATCTGCTCCTGAACCAGTTGCAGTCGACAACACCGATGTCAGCTTCGAAACACCTGTCAAAAAATGCTGTCGAGGGGTCAACTCAGCTCGACCAGATTGATGAGATCTTTGTGTTAACACTCACTATTGGTATATAGCCAAGCGATATCTTCCGTCGGCTCGGAAGCCCGACTTTTTGACTGGAGGAAGCTTTCCGGCCCTACTTTCATCCTTCGCGTGATATCTCTTGCAAATCGTAGAATAGACTCTCTGACCGCTTGCATCTTGACCTTGCTCTCCACCCAACTGATGGCAGACTGCGAGCAGATAGACATAATACATCTTGGTCCTTTGATAATGCATTAATGGCTTAATAGAATACTCAACTCGAAACGGACGTGGCTTACCATTGTATTCCCAATTCGACTTGTGTTGATGTCAGTAAAAGTCCCTCACACCAATCATCTAGTAAGCACTCACCATTTCGTCTGAAATAAGGCTGGAAGTTTCTTGTGAGCCCGGTTCCTCGAGACAAGGCACGACAGAGTCTGCCTCCGCTTCGATAGTGCTAGACACCTTGCCAACCACGGTTGTCATTGTTGCCGACATATCATCAGATAGTGAGGCCTCAAAGCCGGAGACATGTGTGTGATTCGCATCCCGTCCAATATACCCGTGTTCGTTCTGGAAGCCTGGTGGTGCGAAACCTTTCATCTGGTGCTGGTCTAGTTGCAAAGAAAGGTAAGGTCGTGGCCATTGTGACTGAGGCGAAGAGGTCTTCTCGCTTTCCGGGTTCCTGGGCGCTGACATCTCGTACTCTGAGGAAACTTGATCATGTGTTGAAAGAGAACCATCTCGGGAAACTATTGCTTCATCTCTGGCCGTGGTAGCAGTCTGACCAGCGTGAGAGCCTTCGCGCAGTGCAGAAGTCGAATCGATCAAACTTTCTAGTCGACCGAGACGTGCAGAGACCGTCTCATGGGCCGGCCGTGGCTTCCGTCTAAACCGCCGCCTTGTGGTTAAAACACATACTGCATCATGATCGACGCATTGCTTGCATGGATAACCTCCCTCACCTGCGCAGTTTCAGATATATAACGACCCAAATGGCAAAATTATACTTACATCTTACTTTCTTACCCTGGCAGAATGTGCAAGCTTGGGAATATTTGGCTTTGTGGGCCGGGAGATTGGTACTTGGAGCAGCTGAAAGCTCCATGATCGTCATGGGGGAACAAAGTCGAAGTCAATCTCGCTGTATAGTTATCGGGCGTTGCTTCTCGTACTCTCTATTCAAGCAACAGGCTCTTCGCTCCCAAGAACTAGACCCGATGGTCTACGAAGAGATCATGAGAAGTGCACTCGGTAGAGAGCATGAGAACTCCCACAAGCACCCCGCGCTTGGCATTAGCTCCGGATCAACGCAGCCTGTGAGCTTCATGGTTGATCCCAATTGGAGATCTCCATGGCACCAAGGTTTTCAAGGGTGCTCTCAACGATGATAATTAAACAGCTGAGGGTGCTACTTAGGCTAGATTCAGCCCACACTCTGTCTGAAACGGAGATATTTGCTCGATCTCCATCCCTCAACATCCCCGTGCGCCACTTTCCGAGTCATCTGCGAGACTGGAGAAATCCGGCTGGCTAATTGGGCTTTCGGAGTGTCGGAAAGACCGAAATCGCCGGTTCGCCGCTGCGTGATTTCCATCAGTCGAATTTTGGCACCCACACCTTGTTTGCAAAGGCCATGGAAGATATCATCGCACTTGAAGCGAGATGAGATACAGACGCATTTGAATCTGAACAGGCGTCGAACAATAACGAGACGGAACAGAGAGTCTATTTTTACACGGCATCTCAATCCTCTTCAACCCATCTGTTATCTTCGTTTGAAGAGCTATCGCTGCGCAGCTTCAGAGCTAATTAAGCTGCCTACGTATCTGGCCGATGAATTGAGGTTCTGCTTACCACGAACCCTTCCTGAACCTGCGGACTGTGCTCTGCCACGCTAACAACAATGGCGAGGAAAGACCGGACAAGAGTCGTAATCGTTGGCGCAGGCCCTGTAGGCTTGTTGACTGCGTTGATGCTCGGGAGATGCGGAATCGAGGTTGATGTCTTGGAGACCGCGTTGGAGATCGATATGCGCCCGCGAGGAGCTGCTTATGGACCTCCAGCAGTCAAGTTTGTCTCCTATCTGCTGCTGCTTGAAAGTGGGTGTTTTGTTCTGAAACTCGAACTCTAGCGTTCTCAAACGTGCCGGTGTTATCGACAAAGTTCTCGCGGCTGGGATGGAAGCCAACGAAATTTGCTGGAGACAGCTTGGAGGGAGTTATGTGAGTTATACTGTCGCCTATCTTGGTATCCGCCTCGACTGGTTATATTTTTCTGGCATTACAGTGTAGCTGGGGCCAGGTTTGAATCCCATTCTGTCAAGTTCAAAATTGACCAGAGTCGTACGGCAGATCACTGGCATAGAAAGACTGAACGACCGCAGCTTCACTGATCGAACCATCATCTTACCTGTCCATATTCTAGCTGGCATACTGAATGAAGAAGTGAAGGTTCTAAGCAATGTGAAAGTTTACTGGGGCCATAAATTTAGCAGCCTGAGTCAGGATGAGTCGAGTGTGACTATCCAAGCTGAAACTGATGGTGATATTAAACCGTTCCATGCCGATTTTGTCGTTGGTTGTGATGGTGGTCGAAGTTCGGTCAGAAAAGCACTCTTTAACGATTCATTTCCTGGTTACACGTGGGATATGCAGCTAGTAGCCACGAATGTTTGTTCAACTCTATTCCTGAGCCTTAACCAGTGCTAACAAAGTAGCTAGATCCGGTACGATGGCTTCGAAAAACATGGATGGTCAGATGTACAGTGGATTATTCATCCTGAGCATTGGGCCTTGGCCTGCAGACTGGACAAAAAGGGCCTTTGGCGAGTTGCTTATGGTGAGCCGGCTGGCTTGAACGTGGCCCAACTAAGGCAAGGGCTGGCTGCAAAGTTTGAGACCATTCTTCCAGGAAACCCAAAACCAGGAGAATACGAACTATTGAGGTGGAGTCCTTTCGTAATGCATCAAAGATGCGTAGAAAAGATGCGAGTGGGAAGAATGCTGCTTGCTGGCGATGCGGCTCATCTATGCAACCCAATGTAAGTTCTCCCATTCTTGAGCATTATTCAAAAAACGGTTTCTCATCTGAGCATTTATAGGGGCGGCCTCGGCCTGACTGGCGGGATCGCTGACGTTGGAAGCCTTATTGACTGCCTGCAAGGCATTCATGAAGGCAGGACTAGCCTCAAAATTCTCGACGTCTATGACAAAAAGAGACGCGAGATCTATCACAACGTTATCGATCCAATGTCGTCAAGTAACTTGAGACGTATGTTTCAAGATGGGTCAACGGCTCTGGAGAAAGATCCGATTCTGCAATACATCAATTTCGCCTCCAAAGAGACGGCTGAGACCGCCAAGCTCTTACATGTAGCCTCTAATCTACCCTTATCTCCCGGGAGAATCAAGCTAATTCTTCTTCAGATGCAAGATGCGCTCACTGCGGACTTGACCGAATTCTACGACTTGGGTTGAAGTACTCCGTACCATGGGCTGTTGAAGGATGAGTTCTACTTCCGTATAGTGCTTATTTTCTCGGATAAAACAAAATATAGACATGGCAAATGGCCAGAGAGTCATAGCTGTTGATTTACAACGCGAGCATGATATAGGTGTGAATATGGCTTAGGATAGCATCTTAGTGAACACGATAGCTGAACAGAAGTCCAAGTAATACGCCTTTGTTCCTGGTGAAGAGTGCTGACTTTCTTATGCCTTTGTCAAAAAAAGAGGTGGACACCAAGTACAATGCCTGGGTCAATTCTGGCATGATCCTGTTGTTAACTGCAAAATACCTGCAAAATACCCGTCTCCTCCTGCTGTATGGAGCAGAATCATTATTCGTCAAGCATGATACTCTTCTCTCTAATCGCCACTGGATTCAACGTCGCTCTGTTCCTAGCCTCGTCATTACACCCACCATTACTTTAATTTATTTGGGCTAATCGTACGCCGAGCTCGAAACCCCAGGCCTCAGCCTCTTCGTTCCCTGTGCCCAGCGCGAGTGGCGGGCTGAGATGATTGTGTCCCTCAAGCTCCCAGTAATCACCTTTACCACCTTTACTGATCCACTTCGTAAGAAAGGTCTTGCCAGTTTCAGCCACGAATTCCGGATCAAATTCTGTCGTGATGAGCAAGATATGTGGCCATGACTTTTTCTCACTATGCTCCGGCGTGTCACCAGATTTTGCCGATGTAGCGCTGCTCATCAAGTTGAGAGGCGATTTCCTAACGACATCTTCCTCAGTCCCATAATATCCTAGCAAGGTGGACCGCATCGCTGGAATATTTGGGTCTAATAGCATTGTAGAACTCAGAACCACCGCCGCTTTCAGGCGTAAATTCGATGGATTTTTCACAAATCTCTTTCTTGTGCTCGCGAACGCATCGTCGAAAAGCCACGAAGTCAAGTGCACGCCGCCGGCCGAGTTTCCCATGATGACCATTTCACGCGTTGTAACCCTGCTGGGTTCTCTATCATTCTTTTTGCAGAGATTATTCTCGATCCAAGTCACCACCAAATCAAGATCCTCCCCACCACTGTTGAAAGTCGCACCGTGCTGCAAAAGGCGATAGTCCATGATGACGGTATCATACCCTAACTGTTCTGCCATAAAATATCCCAACCCTTTATATACCACTTCGCCGTCGATTGCAGGCTCGATCCGGTCGCCCCTCGCAAATCCCCCACCATAGATGAAGACGAACACTGGCCGTCCTTGTTGCCTGGCATTTTCGCCTTCAGTGAACAGACTCAGGTCCTTTGATGGACAGTACAAATCAAGAATTTGCCGCGGATGATCACCGTAGCGATGCTCTTCCCTCCTAGTAGCTTGGAGAAGGGCCAAGCGCTCAGGTTGTCGCAAAAGATCGCCAAAGACCTTAAAAGTGGGGACGACAGCGGCCATGACATCCCTGCCAAGAGGCGGGAGAAGGTCCATTGTGATGAATGCTAAGAGACCGTTTAGGGGTCTATCCAGACACAGCAACACTACAGCCGTATCAACGAGGGTGGCCAATGGAGGATTCCTTGAGATAAGAGGACGGCGAATCAATATATGTAGAGCAATTACAACCTTTTTAAAGTTGACCAAGCTCCGGGATATCCTATTTCCCATATAATAGGTAATAGTTGTCGGTGTTTATGAAAAAAGCCGAGTTTCGGCACTAAGAACTACATTTATACACAAGACTACTACAGTCCTACCCACTAGGTTACTTCAAAGACTGCTGAGATTAGATAGCTTACACTAAGCAAAGGAGGTTGGCCGATAGAGGACGAGGCTATATTATATAACTAGGCCGTAGATAGGAAGGTACTATAAAATATCACTACAGTCTATAATAATCTATAGTCTAGAGAGTGGTAGAGTAAGTCTACGATCGATAATCTAGGTCGAATTTTTATGATCTCCCTCTAATGTTTCTCGTCCTCGCTCTTTAATTGACTTAGAATCTCAATTGTCTACTCACATACCCTCTACCTCTAGTTGAATTTGATTCAAGTGGCTTGGGTGTCAACCCAATCGACCAGAGGGTCTAGATCATGGGACACCCATTCTCTCAATACAAGTTCGTAACCGGGATGGGCATTCACAAAAAATTTCCCTTCTTTCAGTCCTTCAATCAACATCTTAGCATTTGTCTCCGGGGACGTGCCATGAGCCATCATGACTTGAGCCAATCCCTGGTGGAATTCAGCGGGCGCTTTCCCAGAAAGTTCTTCAACGGATTCTGTATATGAGATATTGGGAAACAGCAGCGAAACAGAAAGCCCAAGTGGCTTAAGGCTGACAGCCAGACATTGGGCAAGCGATACGTCCGCAGCTTTACATAGACAGTACGCCGCCAGATTCGCTGATACCATTGGTTGAGGATTGATGCCGTTGGGAGATGCGGTCACTGCGATGTGCCCACTGCCACGCTCAAGCATCGCTGGCAGGAACGCTCGCACAACGCGGAGATAGCCGAAGACATTGACATTCATCAGCTCCTGGATATCCTCGATCTCGATGTCAAGTATTCCGCCCGATCTGAGCATAACTGCGTTGTTGTGTATTAGATCTGGTATACCAATATTCTCAGTAACCCAAGTTGCGAATTGATGGACTTCTTCATCTTTGGAAATGTCGACCTTGTACGCATTTGCCTCATAGCCACTGGCTCGAAGCTGAGACGCTGTTGTTTGTTGTTCTGTCATGTTGATGTCTGCTAATACGACACGCGCGCCTTGGCGAGCGTATTCTCTGGCTGCAGCTTGTCCTATGCCACGAGCTGCACCAGTGACGATGACAATTTTGTTCCCAAACTCCATTTTGTTAGTCGCGTGTGTTCATTATCTGCGTGAACTCTTAACGCCCAGTGTTGGTTTTACGTTAATCTGCTGCGCCAGTAAACACTGTGATCTGCCATGGTGTTCAGGTCAAACATAAAGTACAACTTTGTGAGGAGGTTTCGGCACTTTCGGTGTCGGCAAAGTGTCGGTATGACTCGGAACAGACAGAACCTCCGATGCAGTGTTCACGGCGAGGTTGATCAGCACTCGACAGGCGGGAGGAAGTCGATCAACATTTTCTGTAGGCGTGCGAAGTTTTCTAAGGCTATGTGCCTGGTTGGTCTGTGAATAAGGTTCTCGTCCCCGAGTTGTGCACCCTTGCCGACTTTTTCGATCAAATCTCTCCATCTTTTGTGCAAGTATGTTCCCATACCCTTGGGTCCTGGTTTTGATAAGTCGCGATGCAGTAGAAGCTGAACCACAAATTTCCTTGTAATGAGTGCGACATACCTGACGCAGCTCTTACGTGTCCCCAGAAGAGAATTTCGAGATGTGCTGGCGCTGTGGGAATGTCGTCAATGTTTTATGTACGGAGGGAAGGATATCAGCCATTAATGCGTCGGTCCAGGAGTTGTCAACTGTTGGAGGATTTGGACTGTACAACTGTACGGGCCAATCGATACAGGCAAGTCAGCGTTGTTGAGATTTCTGTCTTCTTCTATTCTATGGTCACTGTTCTAGTTTATATAGACAATTACTAGGCAAGATGACCTCCTGGAGCCTGTTTTCCATGATTCCAAAGCATTCTAGAGGCTGTGGCACTGACTCATTGATCGTTAGTTCGAGGTTGTCTGCCTGTTCCGTCGATAGTCACTTTGGCAGCCAACATCAACGTGGTACGTCCAGCCTTGACGCTGCACCGTATCTGAGCGGTCTAGCAGGTCCTGCAACGTACACTCGACAAATCTGCTCCTGAAAGTTTCTATCTCAGTCGTTGGGACATCTTCGATCATTTGCAGCGCTGATCGGTCCTCTCCAGCACTTGGTACTAACACATCGGCAATGTTCATAGCACCGAGTCCCGGATTCTGGGCCTGGTGATGGCCGACGATGACGGAGAGCTCTAAGCATTGTGGTAACCTGGGTTGAACGGCCTCCAAGGCTAAGAGGAGTTCATCGAGATGAGTCGCCGGGATGGTGTAAACGCTCGTCGTTATACTCATCGGTAATGGTGAAGTTTGAGATGGAAATGGGTTGGCGCCAATGAACTAGCGCGTACTAACTCGCGTTACACGTGACGCGCTAACAAATATGGATACTAAACTCTGTGAGTGACTCCGTTGACTCCTATCATAAAATTGCCATTGCATCAGCATTTGCAATGCTTGGAAATCAATGAGTGATTTGAAATCATGGAAAAGGGGCTCACGGAGATCAAATGCCTCATAAGTTTGTATACAAACAAGAACAGAGTCCATAGGAATGAAAGAGACAGAGAACTCATACATGCTTGAGTGCGGTCCAAAAGCAGCTTAGCCAAGTTCGCCAACAAAATGCCACTGGGAAGGCCTAGCCACATTCCCTGGAGACATCCGATAGTAGAGAGGCAACGCGATCCGCGAATTTCCACGACTCCGGATACAGCCCACAATTAGCCAGTGTCTGCCTCGAACCTGACTGCAGTGTTCAGGCGTCAGGAAGAAATCCGGGCACTTTTATAGACTCTACGAGAGATCGAGCTTCACTCTACACTTCTGCGAAACTCCTATCTACTACTTCGGGTGGGCTCAAGGTTCTCAACCCGGCCCACTACAGGCTTTTCTGGGTCTGCATAGGCTCGTCCGGAGGCACCTGCCTCGGTCGCCACAGGGTGGACCTGGCCACCATTGGCAACCCCATGTGTATCAACAATGAGCTCATTGGTGCCGCGATCGATGTGAAGGTCTTCAGCGTAGACAACAACTTCATCACCGAATAGTTTGGCCATCTCTTCGAGAGGGATGTTCTTGGTCTCGGGCAGGAAGATGTACGCAAAGATTGTGCCCAGGCCAGAGATGATGATGAAGACAAGATAGAATTTCCATCCAATATGGGCGAATGCCTGTAGGTAAATAGTTAGGATTAGTCACAGATTAAGTGGACAAAGGGTGGCCTACCGTTGCAGCAACTTGTAGGTATACGAGATCTGTAACAGCAATAACGCCAATACTCAGAGCTAAACCCTTTGCCCGCAAGTGGTTAGGGAAGAGCTCCGAGTAGAAGACGACCCCAGCAACGTCAATACCGATGGAATAGACCAGCAGGAAGAGATATGCCGCTGCAACTCCCATTCGAAGTCCCGCCTTGTTGGTAGCCTCCTCCGCAAAAGAGCTGACCATGGCAGCTTCCAGGATCAGCGAGACGCAACAGCCAGCAAGACCGAAAACAAGTAGAGGTTTCCGACCTGTCCAGTCCATGATCAAGGCGCCTATGAGATTACCGAGAATACCGACAGTAATCCAGCCGCATTGGAAGATCAGCTGATACAGAGTATCGTACCCAAGTGCCGCATAGATGGTTGGACCTAGCAAAGGCATTTAGAATCTAATTATCCCGGTGCATGATTCAAGCCTCGACTTACCATAGTTATTCAAAACCAGCACACCAGTAGATTGACCGAAAAAGGCAAAGCCCATGGCAAGAAAGGTTCGCTTGCGGTAGCTGGGACGGCGAAACATTTCAATCTGTAGCCGTCAGCATCGTTCTACACCTTCGTTTCAGAGAATACTCACCCAGCCAGGCTCTAGGGTCCTGTCCAGCTCGGCTTGCTTAGACATTTGATAGAATTCCCCCCGAGCAAACTCGTTGTCGGGGTCGTCCTTTTTGCCGTGCAGTTTGTAGACCACTTCGCGGGCTTCTTCGATTCGACCTTTCATGAGCAGGTAGCGAGGTGATTCCGGAATAACAAAGCAGACAAGAATCATCATGAACGGCCAAATTAAGGCAATTCCCAAAGGAGCGCGCCACTGGGCGCCTGGGTTATCCACATAGTAGAATGCCAAGCCCATGTATGAGGCCAGGGCGTATCCCAGGGCAATGTTGACACCGTTCATGCCGACCATTAGTCCACGTAGGCCAGGAGGTGCAAGCTCAGCGCTATAGAAGGGTGCTGTCTTTGATTAGTTGCGAGCATGCCTGCGCGGTTGGGATCTCAACGTACTAACTGCGAGGTAGCCCCAACTTCCCGCCCCTGCGAAGAATCGGGCCACAATGAATGTGGCGACATTATGGGACCCTGTAAGCATTGCCCCTCCGAAGAGGGACAGAAGGCCACAGTAATGCAGAGCAGCTTTCCGACCCCAGCGATCGGCCACGTATCCAGCGGCAAAGACATTGATGGCGGCGCCCGCTTGGAAAACCTGTGCCAAAGAGTCAGAAGAGTGAAAAGAGATGCAATTTGAGTCAAGAAGCGAGTGGAGCACCGACCGACCCCGTTGGAAGGTAACGGACTCGGAGAACAGTTTGTGTACAGTACTGAGCACCGCTGGAGGAAGCCTCCAGAGTGAATTGTGGCAGTTGACACGATATTCAAAGGGAGACTTACACCGGACATTGCTCCGATGAGCTGATCTGCTCCTGAATCAGGATGTCAGTACATCGTGAATTGCACTAGTCGCGCAATCAACCAACCTTGAGCCAAGCTGGCGGGTCTTGCGTGACATCAAGCAGATTCATATAGATTAGAAATGAGGGTTGGGCGAGTGTGACGCCGATGATGGATGCGGGATAGCCAAACGCGATCTGTCCCAGGGACACCATGAAGCAGATGAAGAAGTTCCATCCGCTCCAGTGTCTTTCAGTCCCGAAAGCCATGTTGACAGGTTTCTTCAAGGTCAACAAAGAGACAAGAGCACGAGCGCAAGGTAAGCAGAGATTGTTTCGCTTTGAGAACCAAAGAAAGGGAGACCGCAGGCTCTCCTTTAACCTCAGACATGTTGACCTCGGTACCCCGCAAACACATCATGGTCTATGTCGATGGTGTGTCTCAGCCGACGGCTCCCGAGGCTATCTTATTGTAGATGAATCTCGCGAGTTGGCTGGGGTGTGATAAATTGTTAATCATTCGGCGAAAGCCCAACCTTTCCAGCTCCTGTTCAGTGGATCAAGGAACGGAACTGGTACGGTGTCACAAGGCTCAATTGTGCCATGCTTCCGTCTTGAGCGTGTTCAAGACTTGGTAAGCCGCCTGTCGTCTGTCTAGTGGATGCGGGGCAATAGTTGGCCGATCTCGTTGAGGGCGGCTTAGAGGCAGCCCGGAGAAATTTGCGGGAGAGCAGGTTGATTGTCTCGAGCTAGAGAGCAATTCCATACGGGCTGTAGAGAAGACCTGGAGGCAAAGGGCGAGCCTGGACCTGTGGGGGTCTCAGCCTTGGGATTAGACTTTCTCGAGTCAGAAAAGCATGACATTGTTGACGGAAATGTGGCTGGACGGTGAGGGTCGCTAAATTCTGCCTCAAAAAGTCGACAACTTACTCACTTTAACTTATGGATAGGTCTGCGCGAAGATAAGGTGAATGGACTACTGCAACGTTAGATATATAGTGATTGGTACTACAGGAAGACCAAAGACCCGGCGTGGTAGTTTCACCGGCTGAAGAGTACTGTATAGGCAGGGTAGCCCTGTCTCACATGATGACCTTATACGTGCAATATATTCTAGTGATCTTTCCAAGTAGACTCGGGAGGCTCGTGCTCGAAATGTGGGAGGGGATGAGGTTGATTCTACCTCGGGCCAACCCAATTCAAGAGGGGCGGACGGGTCGTCCGGCGGAAGGAATCCGTATAGGCCGCAAATAAGTAGAAGACTCAACGGTTGGCAAACCCTTCTTTCCTTTCATCTCTGTCCCTAGCGTAGAATATTTAATAGAGTGGTCCGGAGTACTCTAGGGTTTTCCGCGTAATTTCCTGGCCCGTGCCGCCACATAAGATGAACACCTACAAGCTGAATATCTATCGCTTGCTGCGCCGATACTCCGAAGTCTTAGCGTACGCCAACTAGAGCAAGGTAAACAAAGTAACTACATATGACGCAAACAACGCATTCTAGGAGGGTTCCACCAAAAAGTATCCGTGGGAGAAACGAGAAGGACTTCCTTCATCTCCAGCTGCAAAAAACCAAAAAGCAAAGCACGTGTAAGTGCCCGAAACACGTGCCGCAAGAACTAAGCTCCACCAGCTATCTACCAACTAGTTAGTGAACCTCAACGCGCCGTTTATACCACCAGTCCAAGGGGCAAATAAGTGCTTTCAAGTGCCTGGAAAGCGCGAGATCCACCGACTCTATTTATAACTGTGTTACCTAAGGAGTTAGCGCCTACCAGCCCCTCCGAACTCGCTATCCACATCCCTTTGCGTTTATCGGACAATTCGAGGTATGATTGACCTGCAGACTTTGTTCCTATAGTCAAATCCCGTCGGCGTACAGACCCGACGGTTCGGATCTGAGAGGAATACTGGCGTGTAGACGACCATGTGGTTGCACGGACTGGACTTAAGCTTCAAAGTCCGCAGAATATCACCTTCACTATGCCCAATGTATGCATTCTTTTTCGGGGGCTCAATATATAGTAGAATTAGAGCCCTTAGAATATCCATGAGTTCAGAGAACAAACTTCCTATGTGTCGAGAGGACTAGGTTAGGATCTTTAATAGAAGTAGCTAAAGCTATCATAAGTTATACTAGTAGCTTTACAGTATAAGGATCCCCTACTAAGGGTTTTATATAGTAAGCTCCCTGAATAGTTATACACTTGCGGCTACTTAGCAATTGATTATATAGCTATTACTAGAGGTTATATAACTAGGCCTCTTGTTAGGAATGATTGGCCTGACAAGCATATAGCTAATAGGTCCGAGATATTCTAGCTACTCTTTTATAGGCTTAACCCTTTCTCTAGAGAATAGTATCTCTTTACGTGATCTCATCTCCCTCGGCCGGAACAACCTCGGTGCTACTAAGAACAGTGTCGAATGTCCGAGCGATGCAAGCGAGCTGGGTCTGCACCACCGCGCACGCGCTACAGGCACTAGACGGCAGTGCGGCATGGCAGGCAGGTTCATGAGTTCTACGCCATGGATGCGAAGTGGTTGCACCTACGCGCCCCTACAACTGACGCGCGGAACAATGTTATCTGTCATGAATGCCTGTGGGAGATTGGCGACAGTCAGGAAGCTATGGAGGGTTACCTACTCATGATGGATGAGGCCGCGCCTCCGACCTTCTTAGACCCTGATCTTTGGTCCGTTTGGCAGTGCGTCCGCGTTCTAACCCTCGCGCATTTAGCAAACTCCGAGGTCGTCATATGCTATATTTCCACAGTCATCACTGTAACTTCAGGGCCAAACTGCCTGCCGTCTGAGGCTTCGAGATTCCTATGGGCCGTTGCCATCTGTTCCTCCGACGGTGTCTCAACAATCATAAGATATAAAACATTCTGAAGTAAACTATCAGTCTGTATCGGGTGAATATGAGAAAGGCCCGGATGAGACGTACCCATATAGTGCGCACCTGGCCTGTTCCAGTGTTGACTAGCTCTGCTTGCTGACTCACATGCTGCTCTTGGACCTGAAAGACATCCTTGTACTGCTTAATGACTGCCTGTTCCTGTTCGGGGGGAAGATCCATTAGCGTCAGCTGCTGACGCAAAATATCCATCGTAGCCGATTGCTGTTCCTGGATCGCTTGGATCTGAGCGTGGAGGGGCGACTGCATACGCTGATTGACCTTTTCGGCATTGGGCGTCAAATGACCCCCCGAGAGGAGACCAAGCAAGCCGCCGTTGGTCGCCGGATGGTTTGGGTCTAGGTATCGATTCTTGAACGATGGTGGGGAGGGTTGCGAGAGGACGTCTCCGGTGCTTTCCTTGGCCTGCACAAGAATAGTGAGTTTCAAGTCTGTGGACAAGTCTCAATAGACTTAAAGGGAGGACAGCAGAGGGACTCACGTATCGAGCTTGAGCTCGATCATCGAGGTACTTAGTTATTCGTGTAATTGTGTTTCGCTCCTTTGCTGAGTTGCGACTTTCTTGTGAAGCGGTCGATGCGCTAGGATAGACCAAGGGAGCAACATTCGACGGGAGGCTTTCCTCTCCCTTAACCGTGCCAGCTATCGGGTTCCGCAGGTTCTTCCGAGCATGCGCTGGGAAACCCTGCTCCTGCGTCGACAAGGACGTCGAAGACGAGGGTCGGGCCCTGGACATAGCTTCACGAACATCAAACTGCGTCTTTTCGCCTAAGGTAACAGGTTTGTACGCCATCAGCAAGCAGTAGAGGCCTCGAGGCCGGAAGTAGTCCTCGTTGACCCGATCTAGGAATGAGTTCGTCCTACACGTTGGAGTCTCGGTGTTAGCAGGTAAGTCGACGATGCATTCTACGGAGGATACTCTCACATACTTCCACCTTGTCTCCGCCTTTGCCATTACACCGGCTACTACCTGCACCGCCACCGACGCCCCCATGGCGATGGAATTTGGCACAAAGGACGTGCCCATGGCTGCTAGCTGAATCGCGCTCAGCCATTTGGATGCCCGGACAGCTTTGTTGGTAGCCTTGACGAAGCTGATAAACTCGTCTTGCTGAATGCCAAACTGTTCCAGCGCTGGAGCGTATGCCTCGACAAACCCCCTACACTTGTTACCCGGCCGCCGCTGGGGTATCACGACTGGGCAAGGCAGATGGTAATCGGATGTCTTGGGTGGAGAAGCGGCGGTTGACAGTGGATGTGCTTGGATAAAGCCATCGAGAGCTTGCTCGTCTTCATGTGCGCGTTGAAGCGCCACATCTGTTGAATCGTCTCCCTCGATGTCGCTTTCCGGCGTTGATGGATTGACACGGCTGTCAGTGTGCCATGCCTCTTCGGCCGACTCATTCAAGTGGTATTGTTGCGAAGTCATGTCACAGTTCAGAAGAGCGTAATTAAAACGTGGCCAAACCACGGTTGGTATGGCAAATGCTGGCAGGCTCGATTGTGGGCGCACTCAGACGGTGCGAGAGGAAAGGAGAGACATCAGCGCTCGAACCTGATAATATACTCCATGGCTATGCTTTGCGTCATCTTGCCCTTCGCCATTTACCACACGGTCGATGTGCCCTGAGCTGCGGGAGCCCATCGATTGGCTGACGCAAGTGCGCTTGCCAAAAAGGGAAGTATTTCGCACGCTAAATCGGCATGGAGGAGCTGATCGGGAGACCGGCAAGGACTTGACCAGCGCAGTCTAAACAGTTGAAGGGCCCATGCTTGCTGGAACAGTGAGACTCCGATGTAGACTGATAGGCAACCTCTCACCATTTTGGCGATCCAGGGAGTATCTGACAGGTATTCAAAGTTTGCAGGGTTGTGAGGAGGTTTGAAAGGTGCATGGTGTGCCTTAATATGCTTCTGTAATTCGTGTTCAGGTCGCGGCAGCATGAGAGCCTGTCATCCCAAGCGTGTCCAACTCGGAGCGAGTCATCCATGGCCAAGTGGCGAGAAACCCCTGCAGCTGCTTGCCGCGCTCGCCGCGGAAGGCTCTGACAAGCAAGGCCCGAGCCTCCGAGAAAGTTCCTACCGAATCCTGTCTTGCAAGGAAGCTTGCGGCTACCGCTACCGGAAACCCGATGAAACTGATCAAGTAGAAGCCCACTCCAGGCTTCTTGAAATACGGGATCAGCAAGGCGACCTTGTGACTATACAGATGCGCGTCCAGGCGCGGTGGCAGCGGAGTCGTGTCCTCTCTAGACGGGCCAGGTCCCCTAAGCCATGAGAGGATTTGGGAGAGGAGGTTGTACGTTGTCCAATAGATCATTCCTAGGTGGGCCATAGCGAGGTCGGTGGATGGCGGTGCCGACTCTTTACTGTTGTCGTCTAGGTCTTGGACTGCGATGAGGCTTTCTACGAAGGTAACAACAGCCGCCCCACATGAAGTCGACCATAACAGGAGTTGACGATCACACCACCAACAACTTTCTTCAAGAACTTGACGTAAGAAGTGTTGTTTCTCTGGCTGACGAGTGAAAGTCTTAAGAATAGCCATATCTTGCAGTATCCCTGGAACCTCAACGAGAATATCTAGCAGCTTGTCCTTGGGCCACTTGGGATGTGCTGACCATGGGATAGTCTTCCATTCTAGGCTACTCAAGGGACAGCGCTTATGGCTTTGGAGGTAGGGGTATATCTGCACAAAACAAACTTGTCAGCACAGGCACAAAGGTCATATGTAGCAATGGATGGGTCGTGAAATACCAGATGAAGGCGGTAGTCGACAAATAATTGGTGCGCATGTCCCTCGATGAAGCTTTCCGGGCCACCAGCAAGAAGTATGGCAATTTCACCCGAGGTGTGTCTTAGCCACGTGGGCGCGGGCAACCATGAACGTCGTCCATCAGCATTGAGGAGTAACTATAAAGTGCCGGAGTGCGCTCTTAAGTCAGATCGCGAATCAAACCCAAACGCCGTGGGGAAAACACGGGTAGAAGCTACCTCGTAACTTGCCAAAAGTCCGGACGCCGCGAGAATCCTGCCCCAGTTCCGCGGCTTCTTGTCCAGCAGCGACCGCGCAATTGCCTGTAGCGACAAGCCGTAGAGGCGCCTCCCTTGCACTATTATGGATGGATGTTCGGAGCGCTGGGCGGTCAGCGTGAGAGCGTTTGCAAGCAAGACGACGCGCACGAGAGGGTCCTCGTGGTACAGGTCCTGGATAGCGCTCGTCCAACTGGTAGTCGAATAGCGTGCAGCCTGAGGTGGGAATGCCTGGCCGTGGGGAAGCAGAGATGTCCAGTAGACCTCAAGATACTTGGACTCGCATGCGGTGCGCTCTAGCGACTTTTCTAAGATGGGGGCGGAAAGCTGATCTTGCGTTAAGGCATGAGTCTGTGTTAGATCCAACGGCGCTGAGCTCGCTACCGAGTAGGCCGCGGCTTCAAAGCGGCACAATCCATCCTTGGTGTTGCCGTGCTCCTGGCTGCTGTTGACAAAGATACGACGTTGATCATAGCCACCGCAGGGGATGCGAGAGAGCAAACACTGTCCACACTGTGGTTTCTTCTGATCACACTGGAAGTTGTGCAAAGCACGTTAGCCCAATTTCTGCCCATATCAAGAGAAGGAGCCTCCTTTACAACGTCGTGCGACACGCCGCGTGGGTTGAGGCATTCATGCCCTGTGTGGCTCGACTGAAGGGTGACAGTGGCTCGGGATTTACACACGTCTTGTCAGTACTGGACAGGGCACGACTCACGCCTTTCCTACGTCTCCGACAGGTATGGCAAGCTTGAGAGCGTCCAGGAACCCCGACCATTACGGGTGATATGGGGTCTTCAAGTGTCACACCACGAACTTCATCGGCTGAAAGGGATCTGGCTGTTGGCAACGTGGGTGAGGGTGTTTTGGAGAGGTTATCTGTCGGGCCTCGCCAAGACTATCACGGACATACAAGAACGAGTAGTCACGTGCCAGAAGCATACTCCCTTAACGGCTTCGAGGACATGAGAGTTCATGTATAGATATCAAATCTACGACTATGGCCGATTCCTTTTCTCTGCTACACTCCAGATAGTAATCGTCTCACAAAGAGGCCGAAAAATAGCCCCTTCCCTAAAAAGGGCAGCCGGAATTGGGCCCGTCTCAGGCAGTTCTCCCCAGCAACAACTTCCGCAGAGAAGAACTCGCCCATATGGGGATCACGAAGCCGAGAGCGAGTCGTTCGCCTTCTATGCTGTCTCTGCAGTAATATCTTGAGGCGACTTCTTGGATTTCGATGTTCTGCACACTCAGCACGGACCCTACGTAATAACGCAGCCCGAGAACTAGTCTGGCCACAGGAAGGGCACCCTTGCGCGTCCATCGAGGGTATGTACTTCGCAGAGGCAGCCTGATAGCAACGAGAATAGTACATATAGAGCCGCGTGGAACAGGAAGCATATGATGAATTGTTGATGCATCACAAGCGCTGAGCCACAATGAAGGACGAGTCGACCCTTTCCGCCAAGGCTGCTGTGTGGCCGGGGAAGGTGCATCGAAGCATCCAGATTGGAAAGAGCGGCTCGGCTGTTCGTGGGTTGAACTTGAGTCCCGCATTTGCAGTTGGCATTTGGCATTTGGCATTTGTGGAAGCCGCAGCCACGAGACCACGAGATTCAACCCCCACCCGATGCGCCTTCCCAAGCCGCAGTCCGAGCACCTGCAACTTTGACTCAACCTCAAGTTCGTCATTCACCATCCACCTTTTCGATTCTGCCTGCGATGACCTGAACTTCAACCTCAATCTCAACCTCAACCTCAACCACAACCAGAGGCATGCGACCTCAGATGTTAAATCTCTGACCTCCCCTATCACCGCTATTCTCTGCTGTTCCGAGTCTCGGCCACTTCACCTCCGCTATCCCCGCTACACGTCCATCCCCCCATCGTCATCCGTCCCCGTCACCTTCCGAGTACATATCTCTCTGCGCCCGACCTCCACACCCACGCTCTACCAAAACATTGAACTTGAGAGAGTGCGAGTAGTCCCAGTTCTGTTGGATCCCTCTAGCAACCATGCCTTTCGGTATCAATAATCCTCTGCCCGCGTCGATGCGAAGTATGTATCCCCACCTTCCGTCCCATTGCACCCACCCTCTAATTTTCTACTAGGTGAGTGCAAAAAAGCTGGCAAGATCTTAGCATCCTTCGTCGACCCCAGACAGAGCTTTGGTCCAGACAAGATCATTCCTCCTCATATTTTAGCAAATGCCAAGGTACGTTCTCAGAGCCCCCCTCGTCCATGCGTGCCAGTCTTGGATGCCTAACGCTTCTTCAGGGCTTGGCTGTCCTTACTGTATTCAAGGCTGGCTTTGTTGGCTCGGGTCGACTTGGTTCCGGCATTGTTGTCGCTCGACTCGCCGATGGCTCGTGGTCAGCTCCCTCTGCAATTGCGACTGCCGGCGGTGGGTTTGGTGGTCAAATAGGTTTCGAGTTGACGGATTTCGTCTTTATCCTCAACGATGCTGCCGCCGTCCGCACCTTCTCCCAAGCCGCTTCGGTCACCCTGGGCGGCAATGTCAGCATAGCTGCAGGGCCTGTTGGAAGAAATGCCGAAGCCGCTGGTGCTGCTAGTCTGAAGAGCGTGGCTGGGATTTTTGCATACAGTAAAACAAAGGGCCTATTCGCTGGTGTCAGTTTGGAAGGTAGCGTCTTGATTGAGCGGAGGGATGCCAACGAGAAGCTCTACAGTGGCCGAATTACTGCACGACAGCTATTGGAAGGCGGTGTGCGACCCCCACCCGCTGCTGATCCGTTGATGAGGGTCCTCAACACTCGAGTCTTCTCGGGAGCTGCCTTCAATGATGGAATGTACAATGATGTACCCATATATGACGACCAGCATGATAATGTGGTTTGGGAAGGAAGAACAGGCGATGCCTTCGGTGCCAATACCCGCAACAGCCGATCGAACACCTTCAATTCACAAAACGATAACTACGAGTACCGAGACAACCCGCGCCGAGCCAATACCTGGGCTGATGATGTTTACGACCGTTCACCGACGGGGGGACGCGCCAACCCCACTGAAACGTTTGAGAGCATGAACAGCCGAAGTCGAGCAAGCACACTACAAAATGACTATACGGGCTATTCCGACAACAGACCAAACCGACCAACAGCACCAAAGCCAGTTTTCAAGCAAAAGACAGGAACTGCTGGACTCCGTTCCGATCAAGCGGTAGCACTGTTTACATTCGATGCCGATCAAGATGGTGACCTTGGGTTCAAGAAAGGCGACGTCATCACCATCACAAAACGCACCGACAACAAGACTGATTGGTGGACCGGTCGAACAGAAGACGGTCGGACCGGTGTCTTTCCTTCAAATTATGTGGAGACGGCTTCATGAGCAAGATTAGATCGACATATCTGGATTTATTCACGGGCAGATCCTCTCATGTGTTTCATGATCGACTATACCCTTCATTTTGTGGTTTCCAGCTGGTCCCATCCCATTTAGCGACGGAGTTACTTTTCTTATCCACTCGCTGCCTACAAAGAGAACTGTCTTCACGGAAAACATTTGGTATGGAGAACTAGGCTGGTTGTGAAAATTCTGTTGGTGGGCCAAGAAATTGATCGAGGCTTGAGCGAAATAAAATATATCGTAGAACAACTTCACATTTGCATGCCATGCTTGCAATGATCCATGTCATATTCTTGAATGCGACCAGCGTGACTGGTAGGTTCAAACGGGGACGCTACAGAGCCTGGCACATCCTTTAGACTTCTGCAAGAAAAGCAAAACATCGAAACACAAAACAGTAATAAGAAGCGAGTCCAGGTGCTTTGTCTCGTTGATTCAATTTCAATCTAATCTATAGAGGATACCCAGCTTGAATACACAAGCACATCCACGTAAAGCGGCGCGCCATAAGAATAGGGAAACGAGCGGAGTGGGAGGTGTGCATCATATCATAGCCGTATTCTATACTCCTCTTCGCCAGTAGTAAAGGAGCTCCCGATCACCTGGTGGTGGTGGGATTTGTAGAGGCCGGCGTGGTCGGGGGCGGCATTGTTGTTGCTGCCGTTGTCGTTGCAGCTCCCACTCCTCCTGCCCCTCCTGCTCCTGCTCCTGCTCCTGCTCCTGCTCCTGCTCCGGCATTCCCATCCCTCTCCCGCGTCTTCTTCAGCATCTGGCCGATCATGAAGTGATTCACGTCCTCGTCGGCCCAGTAGCTGAGGTGACTTGCGATGCTAGCGAGCAAGCTGACGTCGAACATTCCCTCTTGGATATGGTAGTCGACGCGGCCGTTGCTGTTGAGGGCGCGCACTTTTGCTTCTTCGCGCTTCAGCTTGCGGGCGCGCTCTTGGCTCATCATGTATTCCGAATTGTCACGGGGGCTGGATGATAGTGATGGGTCGGGCTGGGGAAGCGTGCTGGATGAGGAGGACGTTGTGCTGTTGGCGGTGGGGTGTGCGGATGTCTTGTCGTTGTTGCTGGTCAACGCGGTGCGGTCGTCGGGCATCGGTGACGGCGTGCGGGATCTTCTTCTCTTCTGGAAGCCTGAGTAAAGGGTTTCGATTTCCGAGTCAATTAGTGTCGGTGCTTGTTCTGTCGTTGGAGACGAGTGTGCCGCCGCTGCGAGTGCGTCCTGCCGTGATCGATCGGCTATTGGCGTTGTTATCTGCGGGTTTCCTGGGCCCCCTCCGCTAACTGAGCTGTTGCCGGGGCCTGCCAAGTGGGAAGTTTTCCCTTTATCCTGTGGCAATGCTTGCTCTTCGCCTGTGATACCAAGGCTCCTATTGATGAGAGTAGATGCCACCCCTGATGTTAGATTGTACCATGACGACATCACCTGTTGGCCGACACGTGCAGAGATGTTAGCAATTCCCGGTGCCGCGAAGAGGCCCTTCTTGATGTACGGCAACGGCTGGGACTTCAGTTGAGCCATCGCTGGGGAAATCAGAGGCTCGATGCGGTAGGCAATCGGATCGGTAGGGTGGAATATGTTGAAGAGTTCAGAGCATTTCGGGGACGAGGTCGTGATGGGAATCAGCTCTTTTGGGGCACTCGTAGTGGTATTCCTTGAGGACGCAATATCGAAAGGATCATTAGTCATGGGGTCTGGATCAAAAGGTGACGTGGGCATCGTGCTTCCATAGCTATGACGTGACAAAGATTGACGACCACTGACTGTACGACCCTTGAGCATCTGGAACAGCGCAATTGGTGAACCTAGACAGAAAAAGTTCTGCACATCAAAGTCAAGTTTGAGGTTGGCCTGCTCAATGCTAGGTTCTCGCATTGTCTTACTCGACACCCGGCGGGGACGAGTCTGAATGACTTCTTCCTGTCTGCAGAGAATGTCGAAAAGGACAGCACTCCCCAGCGAGTGACCACAAAGGCTGACTTGACCCGAGAAACCGGTGCGGTCTCTGAATAGTTTGAAGACTCGGTTGCACTCTTTTTGCACGATGGAAGCGATATGCTCCCTGTACGCACTTTGATATAGAAGTACGTCCATAGCAAGGTCAGTGATAAGATTCCGAACCGCGGGAACGCCCTCGACTGTGATATCTTGCAAAGAAGGATAGGCGTCATCGAAATCGTCGTCTGCATCACCCAGATCAAACTCCTTGCGGTTTTGCTTGAGGCTCTGTTTCGGGAAATCAAGTAGATGACGCCAGGCAATAGGCAAGACCTGCACGCGACAGTTTTTGGGGTCACCACTTAAAGCTTGTAGATCCGGGGCTGAGGCGTACACCGCTTTCATTGACTTGCGTAGAGTATTCACATCATGGACGAAGTTGATGCTGTCGAGCCTCAAGCCAAGACGTTGACCAATACCGTGGGTGACGAGGACAAGATGATCAATCTGTCTTGCTTGATCATCCCCATCCTTTTCTCTGGCATCTTCCATTTCCTTTTCTTCTTGTTCTCTTGCCTCTTCCTCGGCTGAAATATCTCCTTCCTGAGTGGAAGGCATTCCCGCCAAGGATGAAAGCTGCCTTTCCAAAGCGGATCGGCGGGGTTTCGATTCAGTTTCCTGGTCATTTGCCTCCTGCCCAGCTTTTGTCTGATCTCCCGTTTGAATCGCTTGAGGGGTGATTTTTGCAGATTTTCGTTTCTCCTTGGAGCTAACTTGCTCAGCAGGCTTCGGCTCTACAACTTTCGGAGACTCGGACCATCCCCTCACGACCTTCGTACCACCATAACCGACAAATCTTCCGTACGTGATGTTACTCATGCGAGAATAGAAGTCGTCTGAGGAGAGAAATGCAGTGACAGCATCCTGATAGGTCACAGTAGTGTTCATATGAGTGCCAAAGAGTCGATAAGTATTGGAGTTGGGCGCTTGGCTGTCGTCTTGGGATGGACTGGCCTTACTTGGGGAGAGAGCTGTTGCGCCGTCCAATATCATTGAGGCTGGACGACTTCTTGGTTGAGAGGTTGAACGTGGAGATGATAACCCAAGTCTCCTCCATGGCGCTACTTTCAAGTAACCTTCTTCGAGTTGATTGGCCAGATTTTCATCGCAAGGTTTGAGAGCCGAGCCCTCCAGGTAGAACCAGCTACCACGTCGCACCTCATATACCGGTCCTAGCCAGTAAGCCGGCTCGAGTTCCCGCTTCTCGATATGGACATCGAAGAGGAAGTCTTCGTTGACAGGGACTTTCGTTGAGGTCGGATTCGAAGCATCAGCTTGTGATGTGTCACCTCTATCAAGTGATTGGTATGCCTTTTCGATGGCCTGAGAATCGGTGAATGAAAACCCGACGAACTTCTTAGGCACTGTTCCGGCCTTGGGAGCTTCATCCGTGCCCGACTCCATGGCGAAGGGTTTACGTTTCGCAACATCCACAGCATAATACCATTTGGTATTAAGAGGAGGGCAGTCCTTAGGATATCTGCGCAAACTTGGTGAAGGGCGTAGACTGATAGTATGGTCGACGCCAGTAGATTGCCTTAATGGCGGATCATCCCTAGGACCTTGACGAGGAGACTTGGGAGGAGGAGTATTACTCCTACTCCAGGGACTTATTGAACTTAAGAAAGATGCAGAGGGCTTTGTTGCTTCGGCCATGCCCTTCCGGACAGCCCGAAGCAAGGCTGGAAAGCGATCCAATCTGAGGTCATACAACGGATCAGGTTCAGAGACCGAGAAGGGTCGAATCAGGCAAAAGATTCTTTGAGAGTAGTGATCAACGAGGCCTAAGGGCTGTAGGATTCAATGTCTTCAAATTCTGAGATATTGATGCAGCATTCGGGGGTCGCCACCGGCCTTTTTAACAGTAAAATTAAGGACAAACGTTGCTGAGGTTGGCGGTGGAATAACAAAAGGAGACGGATTTACGTTGGACGTTGGAGGGAAGGACGACGTAACAGCCTTCCGAGATGCTGAACAACCACCAGCCACAAGAGAGGCCACATTAGTACTAGCTGTCACGAGCCACTATTGACTAGTCTCTTCTTGGACTAGTAAGTTCCATGCCTTAGCCTGACTCAGCCTCTCACATTTCGTCATAGTCGTTCATGTTTTACGGGCTGAAGTACGAAGTATGACAGGCCCCATTCATCTCATTCTTGCGAATTGACGCCCAATCATCCACATAACACAGCTCCTACAAGTACCACGGTTCTTCTGTTATTGCGACGCCTGAATTAGGCACCACAATATCAAAGCACATTAATACCTTCAGCCTCGTCTTACACATTCTATCCTTCTGTGCCCTCTCCATCACCCTCACCATCATCCTCTTTATTTAAGCGGGCAGCAGCCCCGCCTTCCCCCGTCCAAGATGGCCGCAATTCTCAAACTCACCCGCAAATATCCTCAGTTCCAACAACAAGAAATCTTTGGGCTACAAGATGCCTTTCGTAAACTGGATATCGACGATAAAGGCTACCTCGACGAAGCTACCGTCATCAAGGCAACTCAGCAGTCTGAAGGGCAGTCTTACGATGTGGTCCGGCAAGCTTTGAAGGAGGTGGAACTCGACAGCTCGAGACGTGTCGAACTAGAAGACTATGTCGATCTGATCGCCAAAGTCCGAGATTCGTCACCTGCTCAACAGCGAGCTGCCTCTGGTCCGCAGAGACCCGGCGCAGGCAATGGTCTCCCCAATTCACCGAGACACGGGCAAAAACCTAGCCTAGGAGGTGGTCCCGCTGGAAAGATTCAGGTGCAAGGCTCTTCTGCTAATGTTACCCATACGATCAACGAGGAAGAACGCACTGCCTTCACCACACATATCAATGCTGTCCTTGCCGGCGATGCCGACATTGGTCATCTGCTGCCCTTTCCCACCGATACCTTCGAAATGTTTGATCACTGCAAAGACGGCCTTGTGCTCTCTAAGCTTATCAACGACAGCGTGCCCGACACAATTGATGAGCGTGTTTTGAACAAGGCTGGCAAAAAGATCAAATCTCTGAATGCATTCCACATGACTGAAAACAACAACATCGTTATCGAGTCTGCCAAGGGTATCGGCTGCTCGGTTGTCAATATCGGGAGTGGAGACATTATCGAAGTCCGAGAGCATCTTATCCTGGGTCTCATCTGGCAGATTATTCGAAGAGGTCTATTGGGCAAGATTGATATCAAGCTGCACCCCGAGTTATATCGCCTTCTCGAGGATGACGAAACTCTGGACCAGTTCCTGCGCCTTCCTCCTGAGCAGATCTTGCTCAGATGGTTCAATTATCACCTGAAGAATGCCGGTTGGCAAAGAAGGGTTGCCAACTTCTCGGGGGATGTGAAGGATGGCGAGAACTACACTGTCCTGCTCAATCAATTAAAGCCGGATATCTGTTCTAGGGCACCATTGCAAACCAGAGATTTGCTTGAACGTGCAGAGCAGGTCCTACAAAATGCCGAGCGAATCGAGTGCCGGAAATTCCTTACTCCCACCGCCCTTGTTGCTGGAAACCCTAAGCTCAACTTGGCCTTCGTTGCCAACCTGTTCAACACGCACCCAGGCCTAGATCCACTTGAAGAAGGAGAGAAGCCAGAGATCGAAGATTTCGATGCTGAGGGCGAACGCGAAGCTCGTGTCTTCACCCTTTGGCTCAACAGTTTGGATGTTCAACCGACTGTCAATTCGTTCTGGGATGATCTCCGCGACGGCAATGTCCTTCTCCAAGCCTATGACAAAGTCATTCCTGGCAGCGTGAACTGGCGACACGTAAACAAGCCACCTGCGCATGGTGGCGAGATCTCTCGATTCAAGGCTGTTGAGAATACCAACTACGCCGTCGAATTAGGAAAACAGAACCGGTTTTCACTCGTGGGTATCCAGGGTGCAGATATCACTGACGGGCAGCGAACATTAACACTCGGTCTCGTGTGGCAGCTCATGCGACGTGACATTATAAGTACATTGTCTGGCCTCGCGCAACGGATGGGCAAGCGCGAGCTATCAGATGCCGACATCATCAAATGGGCAAATCAAACCGCTCAAAAAGGCGGAAAGAACTCCCAGATCCGCACCCTCAAGGACCCTGCCGTGACGAGCGGCATCTTCCTTCTCGATGTCTTGAACGGAATCAAAGCCAACTATGTCGACTACGATCTCGTGACCCCTGGCAAGACACCCGACGACGCCTACGCCAATGCCAAGTTGTCCATCAGTATTGCCAGAAAGTTGGGTAAGCATTCACTTCATTTTTAATTTTCTTCCCACGTCGAACGGAGGAATGAAACACCCAGAAAGCAAAGAGGCTAACCAAAGTTTCCGCGACAGGCTCCACCATCTACCTTCTTCCAGACGATATCATCCAAGGACGAGCCAGACTTGTCCTTACTTTCGTCGGTACGTACACAGATCCCTCTGCTTGTTCCCATGTTATTTCTCTTGGGCCACTTGACTGATGACCTTTCTAATATAGGCGCGCTCATGCGAACCGCTGAGAAAGCGGGATTGTAGGCACCCATCGTGCCCCCCCACCCTGGCAACTTGCCACCACGTGTGTTATCAAGGGGTCGATCTGAGACTGCCGTTGATCCGCAAACAACATTTCCCCTCGCGATAACGATACGGAGTGAGTGCTTCCGTTTGTTTGTTTTTTTTGGAAGAAAGTGTGAATGGAATGTCTTATCCCCGGAAAGAACAACCTGAAAGACGAAATGAGAAGTGACGCGACGAGTGCAAAGTTGGACACGACGACAACTATGATGACTGGTTTCGAATCTTTTCAGATTTTAGAGAGAGTGAGAAAGTGAATGCACGCCTCGATCATTCTCTTTCCTGTGCATGGTGGGCACCCTGTCTTATCTCATTGGCCTCTTCTTTAAGGTCTTGATGCGTTAGCAAGCCAATTACGAGCTATTAAGTAGGATCACTCAAAACAAAAGAATTGTTTACTCATGGTCCTGTCATCTGGGTTCATCATTCTCAGAGGCGACGGGTGCTCTCTCATCTCCATTCCTTATCTGTCTCGCAATCATAGCTTCGCTTTTCCTGCTGTCGGTCTAGATACGAGTCAAAGTTCTTGTCAGATCCTGACCTAGCCACAGACAACACGCCAATACAGTTCGTGCCATAAGCTTTCACTTACAGACCATTGCCACCCTACCAGAAGGAGACCCGTAACTCGGGTTTGAATTCCACGAAACTTACTGCAAGTGCTCTTCGAACCACTGCAATGCTTGTATGAAAGCACTCTCCTTCGCGTATTTGGTTACAGGGTTATTCAAGTCAGCTCGAACGGCGAATCCATGTTCCACTCCAGAGTACAAGTTGATCTGATATGGCTGGCCGGTCTCTTTGAGGATGACTTCGCTCTCATGGCGCTTCTCGGTGGGGAAGATGCTGTCGGTCTCTGCGGCAGAGATGGCAAGTGGACCCTTGATCTCCTTGAGCTCGTCTGCATCGACGAAGGATGGATGCGCAGTGTATCCGACATCGATCTTGCCGGCTTCAGGCCGAAGATGACGCACGACGTACTTGCCGCCGAAGCAGTAGCCAACAGCACCGATTTTCTATACAAGACCGGAATGTGTCAGCATTCATATTTTCTTCACGAGGCTGTCATTCAACGAGAAACCCAACATCATGACTATCTCATACCTTTGCATTGTACTTCGTTCGTAGCTCGACCAGGCAGGCATCAATGATAGGGTCGACCGTGGGCGGTAGATGTGCAACCTTCTTTGGGTGATATGCCCCCTGAAGCCACTGCATGATGTCGAAGTCGTCACCGCGGTTCAAGGGAATAGGGTCCTTGTCAAACAGGTCAGGGCTCAGTACAAAGTAGCCGTTGGCAGCGAATTGGTCAGCTATCAACTGGGCATTGATGAAACGGTGGCCTATGACATCGGTGATACTGTAGCGATTGGTTGAAAGGTCAGTCACTGGGCATTGAACGACCAGGCCGCAGTATACTCGAGTTCAGACGGGTACATACAGGAGAATGGCCTTCTCGGTGGACTTGTCCTCAGGATAGACTACGTATGTCTCAAAGTCACCAATCTGAATGAATTCGCCTTTTGCCTCGCCTTCATGCTTGACGCCTTTGTAGCAGCATGCTCCTGGAGGATTGGATGCCATTGTTATGTATTTGTGGATTGCGACGGGGAGAGCTTTCCTCGGAATACAGTGAAGGGTGGGCAACTACTGGTAGGCTGGATAGAAGAATGAGACAGCAGTTTATAAGTGAGGGCGACAGGTAGGCACCTTCCTAGCTGCGTAGCTTTAAAAGAGATGCTGCAACGGAGGAAGGTGGGTATAGATAGGTTCCCAAGGAAGGTGGGGGACAATTGCACCGGATTCACACGGCAGGAGCGAATTGGAGCAGAATCCGCATCCGAGGCCCGGGGGTTCGTAACGATTGAGTGCCTGGGAACTGCAGGCCCCAGTGCCAGTCACAGTGCTTCCAAATAATTTCCTAAACTAAAGGAGGGGCAGACCCAACCCACCTTGCGGTAGAATGCAAAGGGTGAGGCAATCAAGATACCGCATTGAGTCCATAACAACTGGGAGTCGGGCCCACCGGCGATTTGGCGACGGAGATAAGGCTGAAATGACGTTATGAGGGGCATGCACTGACTAAACACCGGAATCTACGCTCAAATCATCACTCGTGAAAATTGCATTTCTTTTCTCGACCGGACACATTGCGGCACAGGGTTTCAGCAATCACAATTGGGATGAATGTCTGGTCAGACAGAACAGTTTTATCTTGCTCTCTTCCCCGCGTGGCCAATGATGGACAAAGGGCGAACATCGGCATCGATCGGCTCCTAACATCGGAACTGTTCTCACATGGACGGAAGGGACCAAATATATTCCGACAGAGAATGGGAGCTAGCCTCGTTGCGTAGTTGGCCGATTCGCACGTGTGTCTTTCATTTTCGTGCGGCTAATGCACCAACCATCACAGCAGCCAAGACGAGATACGAGACGTTGCACGAAAAGTACATGAATAACTTACCCGGGGAGTCTGCACTACCAGTGACAGTGGTATTCTAAAGGTCGGTTCGCTATTCCCATCTGCATGGGCATTTTGCCAGATCATACGAGTGAGAGAGAGTTCTTACTCTTCTATCGTCAAGCAGCGAGCCTTGCTCAGGCTGTTTGGGAGGATGAATCGAGCCAGTGGCATGCTAGAAGCATCCTGGTATCTTCGAGGAGGAACAGAAGTGTCCAGTCTCTAGAATTTAAAATGCCTACGGCTAACTGTATACGCGAAAACTCAGGAAAAGATGCGCCCAAGGAACTGAATCATCAGTAACCACCATCAGAAAACTATTAGGTATATAGGCATAGCCCGACCCCATAGTGAGTTTGAGCTCTCTAGTTTGAGTGCACCATTGCAACTCACCTCATATCATTCCTGATTCCACCTGATAGGCAGGGTTATGACAAAGTACCCACCATGTCATAGTGATAATGCATTCCCACGAATGGGATATCTGTAAAGATATCAATAACCACGAGGCCCTGCTCTCCAAGTTTGAAACCTGTATATGATCTTCTAGGAAATGCTTGAACCTTAAGAAATGGAAGCGACGTCAAGTATTGTTAGAGGCCAGGCATACTTGTCGCCGTCAAGTTTGAGTCCTTCTTTGTGACTGGAACGCGGACATTGGCCTGTATTTGATGGATCGAGAAAGAGAGGAGGGACGAATGCTTCTCACTTTGCTCAGAGAAATCGGCTCTAACTCCATCCCTGTTGAGCTGGAGCTGCCTCAATTATCGTGAAGGCCATTTTGGCCACCATGATGTGAAATCAACCAATGTTAGGAGAGCAGAAAATGGAACAGCTGCTAAGACGACCTCTTCGGAGTCGTCTTGATATTCTTCAGCGAGTGCAACGATCATACAGTACCTACTTGAAAGAGTGAGAGTGGCTCTCAAGTTCAATGCAAAGGAAATGTATAGGAGAGAGCCAATCTCACTTGTGCTGATAGTGGGAGCATTTATCCCCCATCAACATATGAGAGATATCAATAACGGCAAGAAAGTCGGGATATTCTTAAGTAGCGATGGTCTACATCATATGGTGGCGAACGACTTGCGATGGCGATCGGTCAAGATCAATTGCGGTATTCCGAGTACTTATCCACAAGAAAACAACAACCACCGGCCACCAGCACCCGATATTACTGGCCATACGTAAGCTTGTTTCCTGAGCATGGTAGGGTGGCAACCCAAATACCTGCATGGTTGATTGCTCGGGCCAGCTTGCGTCAGTAGATAGGTCAATGGAAATGAGATGGGATCCTACAAGTAGGCAGACTCGAGATCTAACTTTATGCTGCGGGTGAGCGGCAGGTACTAGGTTGGTAGGGTTGACTGTGCCGTGATTGCCGTGGGAGGAGCCGAAATGCTTGGCTCCCGCTGCTATAAAAAGCTTGTTTCCAAGTCAAAAACACCTCTCCTGAAACCCTGATCAGTGATCACTACCAAAGGAGGCACCACCGTTCTCCTTACAGCAGGACCCCGTATTCTGTTCCCTTGCTGTCATCGAAAGATTGCTTGACAACGCACGCTCCCACCCACGGTCAACACTTTGATTGTCTTCCCAAACAGGCAGCTACGTGGTCATCCAAGACTTCCATCAGTCATTGAGATTAACCTCGCCCACCCCGCAACTTTCGTCTTGAATCTGAAGATCGAGTCGTCAACACGTGGGCCTCCTTGCGCCAGGATTGGCGTATTTCATATCGAGAGAGAATCTAGACTAATTAAGCAGGTGTATGTGATCGATGGATCAAAACACAGTGTTGTTCCGCCCTTCTGCAAATCGATCCCCTCTCCTCGCAAGAGAGTCCTCGAGATAACATGTTCGCCCTGCAAAATAGACTGCCACCGTCTATCGCCTCTCAACAAGAACTCTAACGATATTGATCGACTCAGATTTTGATCTGCGCATCATTCGAAACCACCTATAGTTCAAGACCAGGCTTTGTGCTCATGGCGCCCTTGTTTCTTAAAGCACTCGAAGTCTACTCGTATTCGTTTGGGTCGGCCTCTTCTACTTGTTCTGCAAGCCAAGAGAGGATCTAGACCCTCATTTTCTTGAAGGTTGCTCTGTACATGACGCTAGGTGATTGCGCATTGGCATCAAATCGACATTTTGGCGGATCTATGCCAGCTGTCAAAAGTTGATTGACGTTCCAACCCAACCAATGCGTATTCTCGGCCCTCATTAATGATGCTTGTGCGCATCAAGGGTCCTTCCTATCTTGCCCCTTTCATTCGTCCTCGGTAATGTTCTCATCTCATCTACCCCCCGCCGTTCCACTCCATCCCTCCAACTCTTGCCATACCTTCGCTCACACATGCCGTTGCGAGATTGATGGTGAGATTTATGCGGACAACAGGTTAGGAATAGCGTTGAACTTGAGCTCACATGCATCTCCTGTCCGACCAGCAGCGATCTAATTTATATTCTAGCTCTAAGCAGGGTTTCTATATATCTCTCGAAGGAGGACGTGGATCCATTGATCGATCCACAGCAGTCCTATATCGTGCAATCTTGAGCTCGACTCTAAAGTTTCTTCCAACACAGCTACGATGATCACAACACGGCTACATGCAGTGCTTGTCCTCCTCCTCTTCACAAGCACAACTCTCTCCCTGGTCTTGCCTCACCCCGACAGCAGCACAGGATTAACCCACTCATCTTCATCGTCTTCAACATCTTCATCAACAAACGACCTCACCAAATTCCACACAGTGAAAACCCCAAGCAACAGTCTAATATGCCACGCTAACAATCAACGCATGTCTTGCTACGGCGGCATCCCCGTAGCGCTGCAAACATGCAGAGAGATCTGCATATGCGAGAACGGCCGCATCGCGTGTCCCGCATACAAATACTGCGACGACGCGACCATGGACACCTTCTGCGGTGGCATGTGTGGCTGCAGCATGTCGAGCTCTAGCTCTAGCTCGAGTTCGAACTCGAACTCTCCGCCGAGGAGAGTACGGGGCAGCACCAACGTCGACCGCGACGATGACCACCCTCAGCACCATGACCATATGATGTTCTCCAGACACCGGCACCCAGATGCGGGGTCGAGGCAGCTGTACGACGAAGATGAGGACGATGACCGGGAGGACGAGGACGATGAAGGCATGTTCAACCGACGCGCGAAACGCGTTGTTGCGGAACCAGCTCCTGTTGCCGCAAATATTTCATGATGGCTACTGTTCGTATCGCACTGTCTTTTGCGCAATGTTATTTTAAGCCAGTCGATTAATGATGACGATGGCAATCTTCATGGGCCGCAGACAACGACTGGGCCTCTCACACTCATTTTTACGTGGTCGATCTGTTCTTTTGGGAAGGCATATTTTATTAAAGCTAGCGAAAGAGTTTGGCGTGGGCGGTACCTCGTGTTAGCGAGACCTCTTTTTTCTTTCCTCCCGTGCTGTGTGGTCGACTGCAAAAGAAAAGAGCCAGACTATCAAAGATTATTTTCTGTAACGGTTGTGAACTAATGCTATTAATTTCATGTAATGTTCTATACGACCAGGAATCTGGGTGTTCTTCGTCATGTCTTTAGACAGTAATACTGCCAGCAACACCTGGAAACACGGTCTTGAGTCGTGGGTGGTGACTAAACTCAACCAGCTAAACTTTCGCACCAAGAACAACAGTGTGACTACAGTACACCTCAAACGCGAGTCCACGTGGCTCTTAGAACGTTTCTGAGGTCGCTGTACCGCGCCACTCTTTTCCCAAGGACAAGCTCCTTCAAAACTCCAGTTTCTCAGACATGCAATGATCGCTGCTCCACTCCTAATGGAGAACTCTCTCGATCGTGATCTCAATGGGCACGCCAAAAGCATGCTCTCGCCCACCGACACGGTTCTTCTTCTTGCCCACCGCCTCGATTTCCTCGACCGCGTCGTTGATGGCCGCGGGAGAAGTCATGTCGTCGTTCTCACGGCCCTTGATCGTGAGGCGCACGCCGTCCATGAGACCCTTCTTGCCCAGTCCTGCACTCCACACCGCGTGGAAATGCAGTCTCGGGCGGCGAGTGGGGTCCACGATGCGGCCTGCGGGATATACGTCGCCGACTAGGGACGCCAACGCACCCAGGTAGTTCGCCCAGAAGACTTCCTGGGGCGAAAGTATTGATCGCAGGCGCTCTTGTAAAGTATGGTTCGGTGGTGCGAGGTCGACGTTCCAGCGGCGGCAGAGTGTGAGAGCGAGGAGGGCGCGGTCTGAGTGCGAGATGCCGTGTGCAGATGCTAGGACACCGGTCAATGGTGCTTGTAGTGCAGCTAGGGACCGAGACTCCTTGGGCAAGTCACAATGGAGGTACATCATGTCGGCAACTGATCGGACGAATGGAGGCGTGAAGGTTTCTGGGATGTATCGATCTAGGCTGTTTGCGCCTGGCAGGCCGGAGAAGAGCAGCTCTGCGATGTGCTCGGCAGATTCAGTCCCATACTTAGCGGTAGCGGCTTGCAAAGGATCAAGAGCCTTGGTGGCTGGGTCCAAAGTATCGAACAGGAAGCCTTCTCGCACTCCGCCTTGACAAAAGCGTACATGTTGAATCATGGGTAGGGCTTCGACAAGTACATTTACCAGAAATGCTACTGCAGGTACTTGTGCTGCCCGGCGCTTGGATATCCGGAAGATGGATTCTTCTGCTGCAACTGCGCTGATCTCGGCGGTTTGCTGGAACTCGCGCTTCTGAACGTGAAATCCATTGATGATTGGGATGGGGTAGGGAGAAACCTTGTGTTGTGACATGAGTAGATACCCCCAGCCTCGGAATCCACCACCTGAGAGGTAGAGTGTCAGTCCACCATGTTCGGCCTTTTGTTGCAGAGATTTTGGGAGCTCGAGTTCTCGATATGCTTGTTGGAATTGTTGCTTCATCGTCGTTTTCAGATCGCTTCGGGCGCTCTTAGGGTGGTCTTGAGCCTCAATTTCTGCCAAGTGACGAGACATCGCCGCTGCTCCGTAGGGAAAGCTGAAAGATCCTTTATGGCTAGTGTCGACTCTGCCATCCTTAGCAATCATCCAGGTGATTTGAGTGCTACCGCCTTCAAACAAAACATCAGCGAATCATTCAACCAATCGACTGAAATAAAAGCACAACATACCACCCAGGTCCATAACTAAGCCATCTACACTGGCAAAACTACTTGCCACTCCCAGCGCTCCAATCCTACCCTCGACCTCCTTGGGCAAGAGATCCACATCCCAACCGGTCACCTGCTTGATCTGGCGGCGATAGTCTTCAGAATTCTCCGCCGTCCTCGTCGCTTCAGTAGCCAAGACGCGGATATTGGTCGCAGGGACGCCGAAGTCAGCACATGTTATTTGAAACTTCGACAGCGATGTCAAGACAGCATTGACGGTCTCCTGCGGAATAGGACCCTTCACACCAGTCGAGTACTGTGCGTCGTAGAGCGAAATGCCCTCGCGATCCTGGTAAACCGTTGGCAGCGACCTTGCGGTCGCAGGAGATAAGTCGGTGATGGAGAACCGGATGCCATTACTGTGACTAAGTCAGAAACCTGAGCAAGGGAAAATATCGATACCGGCCAAAAATATTTACCTCCCCATGTCCACCAGGCCATACAGGTTGCTAGGCGATGCCCCGCGAAGCGACATCGTTGGTTTAGGTTGGGTACCTTTTTACCTGTCAAAAGGATACACTCGGATGGCGCAACTGAACCCGAAATGATTTAAGAATAAGAGGCTTGTAAACTATTGGCGATTTCAGAGAATGGATTACCCGCGAAAAAGACATTATTCCGTTCGCAGAGCAGAGGCCTGGGATTTATTGGCTTCGTAGTTGGGCACAAAACGGGCAACCACGTGCACTCTGTGAGGACCTCGAAAGGATCGAGTTTCCACTAGTGACCAAGGCAGATACGAGGTGCTCCATACACGCAAATATTACTGGTTGGGCTTTGAAAGTCTTTGGTAACGACTGATACAATTTGCACACCTGATAGACGGTTTGGTTTACTCTACAAAAGCAACACGTGATCCCCCTTGGGTTGGTACTGAATCAAATTATCCCTCAGTAGTGTGAAGGATGGCGGCCCCAGTCAAAACCTTGGCTGAAGCCATCATCGGACCCAAGAAGACCACGCTGGACCAGCATCCCCCACTAAGAGATATCCTCATCTTCCTGCGGGTGAAATGCATCACCAAACGCCGAGTCTTCCATACCATCGAGGTTCAGCTCATCCTCGTCGTTTCCATAGCTTGCAAGAGCATCTCCAGCTGTATCGACATCCACATTGTCAAACTCTTCTTCCATACCAAAGTCTGGGGTATCTAGCGGGGTCGCATGATTGGGCTGTTGTGGAACTGGTTGACCAGCGGTTACCGATGAGTCATTTCCCTCGGTGTTCTGTTGCATGTTGACCTGATCGCTCTGCGGCTGCTCATCGCCGGGTATGTCTGCAAGATTTAGATCCTCAGCATGATGTCCGCCATCCTCATTAATCATGACCCATTCGTTACCGTCCCCATTCGTATTATCGCCAGGGCCATTTCCATCATCCAGGTCATCCATATTGACATCCATACCCATGTCGTCGAGCCGCAAGCCCTGCTCCTCTTGAGCTTCGCCTGCGTGGGATTGTTGGTTGGAGTCGGTAGAAGGATCAGCTTGAGGCACAGAAGGTGTGGGTTGCTCGTCTGAACTGGCCGTAGACGTTGTCTTCTGCTCGATCGTCTCAGGTGGAGCTACTGCCTGAGGCTTCTGTTTTTTCTCGTCATCTGCCATTGGCTCTGTTTTCTGTGCATCTGGCTCTGCGGCTGTAGCGGTGTTTGCTAATGCAGCAGGGGTTGGCGCCTTCTCCGGCGACGTGGCAAGAACAGCTCCTGGTCCAATCGCCGACGGGGTGCTGGCGATTCGATCTTCTAAGCCTCCTCTTTGCACTAAAGTTACAACAGAGGTTCGTTCAATCTTCTTATGCAAAGCCGATTCCACATCAGAGGCGATCTCGTCAATGGCATCCTTGTGGGTCTCACCACCATCATCAACAACCATGGCCGTGGACGACCGACGTCTATCAGTCACGTTCGGGGCCGTGCGAAGCTTCTTTTCGGCATCATGCAAAACTTTGTATCGTCCAGCCTTACCCATTCGTTTCTGGTGAATCTCCTTCATCTTATCAAGTTCAGCCTGGAGTTGGGCTAGCTTTTCATCAGCTCGCTTTTGGAATTTGTCGAATTCACCTGGCACGAGCCTACCCACGCGTGAGGGCGGTCCATCAGCAGAATCTCGAAGAATCGATACCGGTGCATCAAAGAAGTCCTTAGTTAACTCCTCCAAACGTCCTTTTCTGCCAAGGCCCAAGTCACTCGGAACAATGGAACTGATCGGATATGGAGACTCAATCACTTCTTCCATCCACTCGTGGTGCTGCTCATAACGCATGCGACTGATGTCTCTTGGGGTCATGAAATCAAGTATGTCACCACGAGATACATCCTCCTCGTCCTCCAAGGTGGTATCTTGAGAGACGCTTGGTCCTCTTCTATGGCCCGGAGCTTGTTGTGGGATCTGACCAGGTAATGGCGGTGCTCGTGCCATCCCTTGCGGCAGATGAATGATAGGCCAATTGTGTCGGTCGTGCAACAGAAAATCTTTGCGCGGAAGTTGTCCTTGAGACTGAATCAAGCGTCGCTGCGCCATCGATGCTTGGACATGCGGAGGGATTGGAATAGATGCAGCAGGAATGTGATCACGCGTAGAGGCCTTTGAGTAGTGTATCAGCCATAGGCTTGGGTCCGGTGGTTGCTGTCCCATACTGGGGTTGCCAGGAAGTAGACGATATCTTCTCCTGCTATGCGATGCAATTGCCTCACCCTGGGCGCGGTATCCTGATCGCTGGAGGAACATTTCGAGTGTCTAAAGATCACGTATTAAAAGTTGTGCACACATGAGGTGAGAGTGATGCCGTACATAACCTCTAACTTCCGATTTGAAAGAAGCCTCCACATCGGCCCAGACATAACCATCGCTGGAGAAATTTGTTTGGAGATAGTCAATTGGTTGCCATGCGAGCAGAAGTGTGCCGTCCTGAGGTGTATCTATGAACTGCCATTGCATGGGTTGAAGCTCGCGGACAATCTTCGGTGCTTCGAGTAGGTAGCCAACGATCGTTTCCAAGGAAGGGTTCGTGGTTATAGGATAGCGATGTTTCGACAATAGGTGCACATGCGGCAACTAGTGTGTATTAGTCAAAGGGCAGAGTTGAGGTAGGCTGGGGACATACAAGTGTCGGAGGCAAGCCTGCCGCAGGATCTTTCAGCATCTGGCCGATAGTATTATTAGACATGTCGATCCGTGTGCACTACGCAAGATCATCAGCAGGTGAAAACTGTTGATGGAGTGTCGAGTCGGGCGTTGGCTACGGATTGTGAGATGAGGATCGATGACAGGCTTGGTGAATCGCGCAGACAAAATGAACTTGCGACTGGAACGCGCCAAGCGCGGCTGCTTCTTGGCAGGTACCAAAGTCGTTAACCCATTAAGGACTAGCACGTTCGCTAGGAGGCACTAAAGCCAGTGAGCTAGTGCGGAGTATACAGGCCACTGGCGACGTCATCCTTTTGTTCACCTCTGCTTGTATGGTCATGGTCCGCTATTTGTCTCATTTCCACTGACTTGCCAGCTCGATCCTAGTCTCGTCCCCTACGTAGCCGTAGCGTCTATATCCTTGACTACTTAGCATACACAGACGCTTCACGCTTTGGAAAAGGAGGTAAGTCAGGTATGGTCAACTCCGCCTCACGAAGCAACTTGCCAGCATCGTGGGCGAACAGCCAGTCTTTACGCTTCGTATCTGCCCAAAAGATCGGATTCTGGCTGTTATCATGCTTCATGAGCTCATCACGTCTATCCCTCTCCGGGCCATCGGGAAGGTGCAACCATTCCTGGAGTACTCGAGTATTGCGTGCGACATAGGCAGCACGGGAGAGGCGTTGACTTTGATATGCACGGAGGGCATCCGGTATGCTACTATAATGCGATAGGGCTGCTTGAAGAGCTGCCGCGTCTTCGGTGGCTTGAGCTGCCCCCTGGGCAAGGTAAGGCATCATGGGATGGCCACAATCCCCAAGCAATGCAACTTTCCCACTCGGATGCACCCATCGATCGAGTCGGTCGAAGTCGGCCAGTTTCCACTTCAGATATTGACCCGTCAGTCCACATAGCTTCCGGACTGGATAACACCATTCTGCAAATCTCTGGACGAGCTCAGTATTGTCAGCCTGCGATTTCCACTCGTTTTGTCCAACGGGCACGCCAAGGTCCGTTGAATGAGTGATGTCGATGATGATGTTGTACAATTCACCCTCTCGCAATGGATATCCAACAGCGTGTCCTTCGGGGCCCATCCAATGAACTGCCCATGGATCTGTCACCAAATGACGAGTTTCAGGATCGTCCAACAATGGTTGAGAGGGTACAAGAATACGGTAGGCAACATCACCCGTGTCCATTGGTTCGATCGGAGTGCCATTGATCGCATTTCTCACCTCCGACTTGATGCCATCAGCACAGATGATGACGTCTGCTTCGTGCCATTGACCGTCGGCTGTTTTGAGGCTTGGTGAGTCAAAATCATACTCGATGACCTTGATTCCCATGCGAAGATCAATGTTCTTGCGGCTTTTAGTAGCATCGACGAGGGCATTGATTAGGTCTGCGCGGTGGATGAAGTAATAGGGTGCTCCATACTTGCTTTCAACATCGTCAAACGGGATTTCCAGCAGTTTATTGTCTTTCCAGTCGACAAATCGATTGCCGCGAGAGACTTGCTTCTTGATTGAATCAAAGTCCACACCCCACCCTAGACCTAGTCGTGAAGAATTAGGAGGAACTCTGATCCCAGCACCGACCTGCGCGCGTCAATGACGTTCAGCAATAGGCTTTCCTTCCTTCCTTCATACCTCAAGAAATTCCTTCACTGATTCAAAGACAACCACGTCATGCTCGTCCTTAGCAAGCGCCAAAGCAGCCTGCAAGCCGCCAATTCCGGCGCCGACGACTAGTACTTTCAGCGGCTTCATGGCGTTTAACGGTGACCAGGAGCGCAGAATTAGAGGGCATCGCCTACGACACTGAGCAGGTACTAGATTCTTACCTAGGAGCGCGATCCTCACGTATACTTATCGGAAGGAACGGCATCCTCCGCATACCAGCATCTCCGCATGAGGGACAGACCTCCAGACGTTTGGCCGGCTCATGCGTGCTCCATAGAAACGACTCAATGGCTTGAGATGGAATACTAACTTAGGGTAATAGCCCACGCATCTTTACAATCTGTAGGTGAGTGGTTCAGACTGTTATCAAAACGATGAAAACGCGGCCCCTGTTGAATACACGAACCATGAGATCTCTACTGAGTGTGAGTATAGTAATGCCGAGGTCCATTCCATGTTGACCGTGGCCTTTACAACCGAACACACTTGCTGCAACCCGAAATATTATGGACGAGTACTACATTCTTTCATTCTCTTATACCAATCCTTGTTCTAAGGGCCTAGCCTAGGATCAAGACCAACATCAATCTAAGCTCCTACCAGTTCTGGCCAGAATAAAATGCATCCATAACATTTCAACATGAGCGGACCAGAACAACGCTTACGCCAACACAACGGACGAACATTTTTCGTAACACCATAGATCTCCCCCATTATCGGCAACCTCAAAAATAGCGATGACGGAGCCCAAGAAATACAGCCCCGCGATAGAAGCCAGCCTGGCGCACTTCCGTAGCATCCCGTGGGTCAACGACGTGCACCTCTCGGACAATGCCTTCCAGATCGTGGATGGCAACCTGTCACGAGCAATCACACAGCCTGGCAACGGGCACTCACTGACCGGCGAGACATGGAACACAGAGAAAACCATCGCGCATCTAATCACCATGTACCGACCTGCGGCTCCAGACCGCGAAGCTGGCCAGAACTGCGGCGGTGGCGAGCTCCGCCGAATCTACACGTTCGGCACGGGCTTGAACGCACACCCGAACCTGCTGCACGGGGGCGTCATCGCGACGATCTTGGACAGCGCGATGGGGAACGTCATTCACCAGGCACTGCGGCCCAGGGGTGCGACGTTCACGGTGTTGTTGAATATCACGTATAAGAAGCCTGTGTCTACGCCGGGGACTGTGCTCGTGCGTTCTTCCGTCGTTCAGGTCGAGGGGAGGAAGATTTGGGCTCGTGGAGCGGTAGAAGGTGGTGATGGAGAGGTTCATGCTACCGCTGAGGGGATGTGGTTGATGGCGAAGGCAAATTTATGAGTTGAAAGGAAAGAAAACGAAGAAGTAATAGGTACTTTAGAGTGGTGCACCAATAGAATCAAGTTCCTTGGTTTGGTATCTCAGGGTTTGATAATACACCGAAAAGTAAAGACCCTTCTAGGACACCCTTGTGCAAGATATGGTACACTGGTGTATTCCCCCAAAACAAACGCCTTCGAGTGAAAGCACACTCATGCATTCCCTTCTGCCACTCACGATAGGTTGCTCGTCACGTTTGAGAACTCGCCCTTTTCGAGTTTGGTGTTCCAGAAGATTGGGTTGGTGTCGAAGAAACCGTGTTTGACCCATCCATCCTCCTTGACGTGGTATAGGTTGATGTAGCCACCAGAGTAAGCATCTCTGTGGGTCGCCGCTAGAATACTTCTTCGTCCTAATTCCAACGCTTCGTCATCCTCCAAATCGTACTTGTATTGGGCATCCAGTACGCCGTAGGCAAAGGTCTGACCGGACCCGACGCAGAAGAGGTTCCCTGATAGGCGAGTTCCGTCCGAATCGATGTAGTAAAGCGCAGGTCCTTCAGAGGGTGTGACACCTGTGATCATGGTACCCATCGAGAGACCCATCCCCTTGTACGAGTAAACTAGGTTGGCTAGAATCTTGGACGCTGCCGCAACGGAGATTCTCTGTTTCTGTCGAAGTTCGTGGAGACGGCATTGGACACCGAGATAAGCTAACCAGTATTGACAATCCTGTATGCTGTTTAGCTACACTTTCATCCTCCCTGGTTCAGATTTGACTTACTGCGGCACCTCCAGCCATCGTTCCTAGCAGCATAGGGTTGATTTCAATCACCTTCTTGACAGTCTGCGAGGCAATCCAGTTTCCAGCTGTAGCTCTTGAGTCGGTCGCGACGATGATACCTCCCTTGAATCTGAATGCTAGGGTCGTCGTACCGTGTGCTAGCTTGATGGGACAGTTGGGATTTGAGTAGTCATCGGTTGCTGCGCGCAGGAAGGCTGAGGGTCGAGGAACAGGTGGCAGGGCGAACTTCAAAGAAAGCGGCGGCAGAGATTGAGAGTAGTCATCTTGCTCATCTAAGGTGTAGCTTTCGTTCGCAAATGGTGACTGTGTGTATTGGGCAACGAGGGCGTCCATGATTAGAAGGTCGACAGAGGAAAGATTCTGGGGTAGTGTTTCAATCAACTGGTCAGGGAGTGTTGGAATACGAAGACAAAGGAAGAGTGGTGGTACACGAAGAAAGAAGAAGAAGGCTGGCAAGCGAGTAAATTACAGGTGCTTGAAGTGAAGGTGATGGGACTGAGGCAACAGCTTGCTTGGGTCACACAGTTACAATCCGGCGTGTTGGAGATGCGATGGTGAATGCGTGTTCTTCGGCGCCTGCCAGAACCCGCAGTCACGTGAAAGCTACGGTGGATTATATGCGCTGCGCTAGGGGCTTGCCACTTGGGGGATAAATACTTCCCCGTGCTTGGCTACCACGGCAAATAGATGAGCGGGTAAGGACGATGATGCTTACTTGGCGCCGGGCCTGCATTCAACTTGAAGTGCAATGTTTCACCAAGCGCTTCTCAAAACGCCAACGAAATTTCTCTTCTTTTCTTAGCACACTATGATATATATCTGGTGTCTTTTATAGAACCGTAAGACTTCGGGAGTTTTCCTCTCGAACCGCCGACTCAGGTAGTAATTGTACAAGACTGGGCCCGTTCTTTTGGTTGTTTTCCTAGAGTTGGTTATCCCGGCAGGAAAACAAGGACGCTGATATCGATAGCATGAGAGGGCAGTCTGACACTATATCTTGTTACATAATGTGGACATTGCTTCATCATTGCGGCTCCTGGGCTAACAAGGAGGCTTGGTTTTGCAATAGCCCTGGAGGTAACCAACCGCGACCACCTGCTTCAGACCTTAATATCTGCTTGAAATGTGTTTTGCTGCATTTTGTGCGGACAAAATCAATTCGACCCACTCCAGATGCGGCTCTGTCTGGATTCCTAAGCGCCTGACCAGACGATGGCCCTGGCCAGTCTGGATCCATATTGCGCCACGAACTAGAGGAACTGTTGATAAGAGTTGGCATTCCCTGGGCCTATGCTGCTTCTAGGTATGATAGCACAATAGGTTTACTGAAGTTCTTCTGAAAATAATATCGGGGCACTTTCTGCCTTGGAAGATCTACTCGATGTTAACCAGATGGCTGGAACAGAATCATCGCGAATCCCACCTTCCTGAAGCCTTTGATCAGCACAGGGAACAAAGTGACGGACCCGAATTGAAGCAGTACACCACGGGAGAGCAACACCCAAAACATTTGGCGGTCAGAGCACACCGATGGGATCCAATCTGGTTGCATGGCTTCATTCTCCCGTTGATGGCAGGACTTTTTCTTCTTCTTGCTTTGTCTTTGATCCTATTGTGGCATTTCAATGTTCGGGCTAATGGATTCAAATTGATCACTAACAATCATTACGCCTGGACATATGGACCTACCGCCCTCCTTATTTTTGTGGTTCCTATTTGGCGACAGGTCGACTATCACTATAAGGCCGCTCTACCATGGCAGTTACTCCAATGCAGATTCACGTCGGCCGAATACTCGATTCTGCTGGATTATGTCAGTCCGCTACAAATAGTCAGCTTCTGGGCATCTCTCCGGAACAGTCACTTTATTGTTGCAACCACCATAGTTGTGTTTGTGATTTTAAAGTTGGTCACAGTTGCTTCGACAGGCCTGCTCACTGAGCAGTCAGTAGGCTTACCTGTACAGAACATGCGTCTCGCTCTGACCACAAGTCTAAATGGATCACTTTACAATGTCTCAGCTCCAGTCGCTACGACCGATGCCCCAATTGCATACACTGCATACGGTATCCTAGCGCATGGCCTGGCAGACATCCCTGGCACTACCCCTGACATGGCTTACGAGACCGTGAGATTGAGATCTGATGCTTTGACAATTGATGGCAGTATACAGGTTCAAGTGAAAGCTTTGTTCCCGAATTTCAATTGCCAGCCTGCAGAAGTATCTATCAACCCTTCGCCATATGATGCTAATGGGCAGCAAGTCAGCGACACAATGTCGATCCTTTCTCCTTCCTGCCACATGATGGGAGGTGCCCAACCGACGTTTGTGAACGACCTGAACAGACTGACAGCGCCGCTCACACAATTCAGAGGGGCAGTGCAACGAGTTAATTGCTCAGACAGAGATGTCCCATCTGAGGAACTGGTAAATTGGCAACTCTTGACAATCGCCGAAGTCGAGTACTCGATCCTGCCTCCTGAGGCGAATCAAACCAACTCAACAGCTAATGATACGGTCTCAGCTCTACCATATTGGAGAATCGGAGTGAAGCAAGCTACAAGTGTACTATGCAGACCATCCTACGGCATAGGTACTGCTGCTCTAAAATACGACTTCTCATACGAGCCGCCCTTGCTCTCCGCTGCCATTGACCAAAACACGGCCGGAAATTTAGTCGGGTTTCGGGACAATGATCTTGGCGCTTCATTCACTGCTGCACTTGCCGCTGGTTCAAACATGTTTGGGGATCTGTCCGAAAATCTAGCTGTGGATTTCCCAAACACCATGTTCAAACTGATGGCAGCAGGCCATGGTGATCGGTACGAGAACCTCATGGACCAGGACGTCATGATGTCTACGGCTGAGCGGACTTTTAAGCATCTTGCAGTCCAGATAGCACGAAAGAACATTTTCCAGGAAGACAATTCCGATATTGTTGGGATTTCGGAAAGATCTGAAAAGCGTCTTGTCATCAGTGAATTCTCGCTATGGGTTATGGTAGCTGGCTTTATTCTTGTTGCGGTCTTGAGCTTTGCTGCCAACTGGATGCGACTGAACAAGCCGATTCCTTACGGATATGAGAACATATACGGCTTAGCTTTGCTCCTGGCTCAGAATCATGGCTTCCAAAAAGTTATGGACCAAGTTATCGGTTATGATGATGCTACTGTCAGGAGAATATTGGCCAATCATCAATTCCTTGCCTCCTGGTCTGAAGACTGTAAACAACTAGATCTCCTGAACCAGGCAAAGTCACGGCTCGAGGATCAGACGGATTCACACAATGCTGGGACTGGATCGGCGCCTAAGGAGCTTTGGTGGAATCCACTGACGTTGAAACGGTGGATTCTAGTGATGACTCTGTGCCTCCCCATTGCTGGCATTGTAACATTGGAAGTGTTGCAACGACTTTCCGACCGCAGTCATGGCCTGGGTGATGTGTCCGATATGAATGGCGCGAGTTCTATTATCTACACCCGACTTCTTCCAGCTTTCGTTGTCCTTGTCATTGCGAGCTTAGTCAACGCCGTTGAATTCAATATCTTTGTTCTCTCTCCATTCGATCGCCTATGGTCTAGAGATACCAAATGCAGGCAAAGCCTTCAGAGTTCCTTAATCAACCTACTTCCTCCACTGGCGTTCTGGAAGGCTTTGAGACACCGTCATTACGCTGCACTGTGCTCATCAATTGCAACTGTTCTAGGCGCCTCACTCACCATCATAGTTTCAGGGTTGTATACTGTCGAGCAGATCTCATACTCAACCGAGGTGGTACTGTTCGTAAACCAGTCAATGAATCTCAACTGGGCGAACAGCTCAACTCAAGACAATGGTGCTGCAGCTCTTATAAGCCTTACGGAGAGCCTTAATTTGAGTTATCCGGCTTTTACTGTTGACGAACTTGCGTTTCCGTACTTTGATCAGTTAGGTAGCCTTGACGCTATAGCAGCTGAATCTACTCTCCAAACGCGATTGCCGGCTTTTCGAGCATCCTTAAACTGTTCAATATTGAACCCATCGAAATTCAATGTTTCAGCGGTTTACAATTCAAGAATAAATTCGGCGAGTGCGAATGTTGATGCCAGACTACCATTGCCAAATTCCTGCCTCAGAGGAGGGCCGGGTGGAAATCTCAGCTATATAGAGATAACCTATCGTGTCGGATTCGCAGCAAATGCAAGCTACATCGGGAAGATACTTGACCTTCATGTTGGGCCTTATGATCCAATATTAGGGTCAGCATTTGGTGAAAGCGACCCGCGGAGCAACAATGATAACCCACCTGAATGTCCTTCTCTAGCATTCATTTACGGGTACATTGATCTGGACGATCAGACACAAAACTCCGTTACCACCATGATGTGCTATCAAGAAATGCAGCGGCTGCAGGTCAATGTAAACTTTGATGTTCCGTCAATGTCAATCTCGACTACATTCCCTCCAGCAACAGACGAGGGAACCGTCGAAATTCTCTTGAACGGACCGAATCGATCCACTGCGTGGCAGTATCGCATCCAGCAGCACATGGATCAATCTCTTTCGTTGTTCAACCAAACTAAATACGCCTCCTCGAACCTTGCCGACTCCCCCATCGACCCATTCTTTCAAGCCGTGCTCGTCGGCAAGAAACCCATAGCGGAATCTCTGTTGTCGTCGAAAGAGAATGCAAGTGCCGTGTATGATGGTATTCTCGCATTCTACCGCAGATACATGGCACAGGCGATCTCGAATAACATGCGAGGGGGAACCGCCGATGGAGTGCCAGCAACAGGGGTAGCAGCAGATAAACCGCAAAGTTTCCCTGGCACAGTCCTCAACGCGATACGAAAGCCACGCGTCGTGCAGCAAAACCAGGCCAAAGTAGCCCTCCAAGTGCTCTTTGGCTTGATCAGCGTCCTACTCGCCATCGCCTACAAACTCGCCCGGCTCCGCCGTCTCGTGCCCTACAATCCTTGCACGATATTCGGGGTCGCAAGCCTGCTGGTCGGAACCAACATGTGCTCGGAGGACGAGCGGGAGCGCCTGCAGTCGGCACCATCGGACAGAAAATACAGGTTGGACTGGTGGTATGATAATAGTCGACAGTGGCACGAGGGAGACCTGGATTGTCATGATACGAAGCGGAGGAGAAGATATAGGATTGATGTTGTTGATGATCACCATTGAACTTCAGGAAGGACAGGGGCCATCGTCTGGTGTTGTGACCGGACTGTTAAAAATCACATGTAGCTTAGATTTTAGCGAGGAGTTTTTTGTTTACTGGTTTAGCGATTATTCACATGGACGAATAGCCTGGATACTTGACACTTAGGAATTGTAGTTTTCATTGTTTGTGGCTTCATACTGATTCCATCTCCACAACATTTTCCTGCACGCTGATCATACCAGTTCGTGATATCTAATTTCATAAAGTGTTCCATTCCCTAACGGTCCTCAAGATGCGATCCAAAAGTGATCCGAAAATTCTGGAAAGGTAGTTGTTGGGATGTGCTAGAGTCTGAACAAGTCTTTCTTCCGCAATTTCTTATCCCGTCACAAAACACCTCACTTAGGCAATGCTAAATAAAAATGCCAAGCGGCTTTCCCCACCAAAAGTTTCAACAAGAAGGTGCGGCAAGTGCCACGAAGAATTTTGACATGGTGGCATGGCGAAGCAGGGATTAGGAAGCATATGCCGTACCTAGCGACGAGAGCGAGTTGCCGTTCACTAGAATGCCATTACTGGTCATAAAGTAGGCATATGCCTCGACAGCAGACGTACTCTCGAGAAAGCTGACGGACTCGGAGATGAAAGATGCAACGTCGCTGTCGGATCCCGTGGCGCCGTACTCTGTCAACCATACCTTGCTCACGCCGTTCTCTGCAGCAAGGGTGATCACGTCTTGCACGTGCTGCTTGAAATAAGCCATGTTGCTTGCGGAGTCGTACCAGTGGAATGCGACGAAGTCAACCTTGCATTGACCGTTACAAGCTTCAAACCATGCTCTGAGCCAGTCAATACCCATTAGAGGGTTAGTTCCAGCGCCGTTAGTAACAGCGGGCGAGCCAATGGCGACCTGGCCAGCGAGTGGATTCATGTTTGCAATGTGAGACTGGGCTGCACTTTCGGGATCCATATTTGCCTGTTCTGCATGATCAGGCTCGTTGAAGGAGAGAACATGCTTGGAACCGCTGGCGATCGCCGCTGCTGCGGCTGCAGGCCATGCGCCTACACCGTCTTGTCCCCATAACATTGGTACGAACTCGGCACCAGAGACAATAGCGCCGCCGGGAGCAGGAGCCCAGTTATAGACCCAGCTGATACCCTTTCCAGCAAAGGCGTTGGTCAAGGACGCATCATTATAAGACAAGCCCTTCTTGCCACCACTTGGTGCGCCACCACCTCCGCCACCTGTGCTGGGGACTGAGCTTGAAATTGGAGCAGCGGAGGATCCAACTGCTGGAGGAGCCGAGCTGACAGCAGTAGCAAAGGTTGTTTGGATAACTGCTGGAGCAGAAGAGGGAACACCTCCATAGGAATAGGTGTTCTCACCACCCCAGGTCGGTCGATTATAGAAAGCACCAGCTGCAACAGAAGAAGCCTCCAGGCTGACTGAAGTTTCCGGAGCAAGTTGTCCGACCCCATTGCCTTCATTGGAAGGTGCAGTCTGTTGTGGAGCGAGTTGTGCGGTGAATGTGACGACTTCGACAGTAGTGGATGTCAGGGTTGATGTTATGCAGGTTGAAGAGTCTCCTTCACCAGCAGCGGCAGCAATGGGCACAGAAACACTGGAGAAGTCGTTGCCCGAGCCGGTACCTGACGATTCGACAGGAACTGGGTTTACGGTGATAGTTCTGACATTTGTTGCTGACGGTGCATCAACTGGAGCACCGCCAAAGTTTGTTCCATTGCTTGGGGATGCAGGAGCTGTGGGGCCAGCAGCAGCAGCAGATAGTCTGTCTGTTCCCCAATGTTGCCATGGTCTATGACGTTGGGGATGTGCTGCAACAGCAGAGGCGAATGCCAAGATCGTGATGATGTTAGAAACCATATTGAGGTGTTGGGGCGAATGCGGATATGCAGGTGAGCCTGAGGGATGCGAATGCTTCGACGAAAGTAGTTGTGGTAGTGTGAAAACCCTCCGGGGGTCTTTGTATAGCGGTTCAATCGATGAAGCAGCTGGTTGGCGAATGAGTGACCACGAGCTTAGCTCTAGTGAGAGAGAATGAGAGACCTGAGGCTAGCCTTACAGGTTGGAAAGAAAGACGGGTGCAATGTGTCGCACAAGACGTGTCAAGTTCACGCGAGAGGGAATGATTGAGTGGAAAGAAAAGATAGAAGGAGGAGGAATGAAACAGATACTTGCAGCGAGATATAGCTTAAACATACCGAGTCCTGAGAGGAGTGGAGGGGAGTTTATCAACAAGAACAGGAGCTGCGTTGGCATGTTTCATGGTGAGAGTTGAGCAACCGGGGTGGCCTGCTAGCGAGGATGCCTGAGTTCCCTCGTAGGGCTGTAATGCGAGCGTCTTTTCATCGTGACGCTGCTGGATGGCGCGGGTATTTGATGGTTCGATGGCTGTATTAGACAACCGTACAATGTGGGCGAGGTTGGTGGTGGCTATCCACAGATCTGGCTGGGCTGTCTTGTCGTGAGGACAGCCTCATGGCGAAAAAAGGGGAATCCAAACACGTAGATTTGGTTAGCTGTTACACCATCCCAGTCCCCACGATCTGGGCAGCCAGCCCATTTGGCTGGAAACACTCTGAAACGAGAGATCCCTGGGCCGCAATGCAGGGGAGGATCCATATCGAGTCTAGGGATAGCAGCTGAGTTTTTGGCGATAGGCGGCCCACGTCTGGGACGCTAATGCCAGGAACCCGAACCTTGTCGAGACCCTCTCTATTAGCCTTGGCCATTCCGAGAACTGATGATCCAGGGTGGCGGAAATGAATTCAGAGGGCACAGGATCTGGTCGGAGGCCGACTCGATCGGCCTGTGTCTTCTCGCTTGATAAAAGACAGCCACATGGTCGATAGTGGAAGACGTGTTGGTCAGATGAGATGGCAATAATAGATTGGTTCACGTTCACAAGGTGGTTGGGTCTGTGCGTCACGTGTAAACTCCTAGCTTGGCATGGGCCGTTGTTCAGAAGGAACGCAAGGGCCAAGATGATTCTGTGGCTGACTTTGACCACGTCAGCTCGTCGAGCAGAAGTTCTAGAGCAGAGCACACAAGCACAGCTTACGGAGTCCGCCAAACTGTGTGCTCCGTACTCCGTCCACAGACTATGGAGTACGAAGAGTCCGAAGAGCCCATCCGCAGTACGCGTCCTACGTTAATTCACGACGCCTGAAGAGGAGCACCGCGCGAGAACCGCTGATCCCCACCGAGTCACTGCATAGCCACCCCTGGCAGTCCCGCTGTCTTGAAAATCCGCCTGCCCCCTAATCCAACTTCCCTTGGTGCTCGGTAGACAAATTTCCCAAGACGAGGGAATATCGTGCGGTACTGAGGTTCCTTCCTGTGCTCTCCCCAAGAAAGACGTGCAATCAGCTCGGCAAAAATGATTGTCGATGGTCAAACATGATGCGTATGAATTGATAGTTTGGAACAGCCAGGTCTCTTCATGTAGGGGGCACACAGTCCTCGAGTCCTGTCCGTAAACAGTGCAATCTATCACGCCTTTGTCCGACCCTCGAGCACGCTCATCACATCGTTGACATTATCTTTATCGCCCTTGCGTTTCTTTCCTCCTCGCTTCCTGGCTGGTTTCTTCGCTTCGCCCTTCTCGCCCGCCCAAACTTCACCATCCTCGTCGTCGTCGTCTCCAAATCGACTTTCACCAAAGCCAAGATCCAGGTCTGCTGCGTCTGCACGGTCTTGCTCTTTCAGTCGTGCCAAAAACTGTCTTTGCTTTGCTTCCCGGTTTGGATCCGAATCGTGCACATTATCACCGCCATCTCTTCCTTTGCCTTCCTCCCTGCGTAATGTGGCCGCTCGTTTCAGAGCCGCAAGTAATGTCGGATCTTTTGTGATAGGATTCGAACGATCCTCACCCTGTCCGCTTTCATTTTGTGCGTCGAAGTAATTCCTTGGTCTTCGGCCATTAGCTCCTTTTTCAGGGGTTGCATGAACATCTCGCTGGTCGGGATTGCGCTCGTCGTTGTCAGACTCGCTGCTCTCGCTCTTGAGTCCTGCCAACGGATTGTATTCGGCAACGCCACCAAAGATATCGTCGTCGTCTTCAGCATCTTCTTTTTCCTGCCATTCTTTTTGTTTTGCTAGAAATTCCGCTGGTACTTGCATGCCAAGTGGTGCACTATCCTTCTGTACAGTGTTTTCTACCTTGTCCAGCCACCGGGTTTTCCGTTTCGTAGTGCCGTCCTTATTGGTTATCAGAAGAACTTCTCTCCGGCGCCCGTCGATATTCTCGATAAATTTCTTCTTGGTTGGTTTGGGTTCTGACCCGACCTTCTTAAATTTGTCTCCAAGTGATGGCTCTGGGATCCGGTCCGAGATCGTTCTCCCCATTCGGCTCTCCTTCAGTTTACGTAAAATTTCGTCTCGTGTGGTAGCTTGTGGTGCAGTGTTTTCTTTGGATTGCATATCTGCCGCCTCCTTACGAGAAGGGGCTGTGTTCGCTGCCACATCATTCTCAAGGGCATGATCTAGTTCATCATCGAGATCGATCTTGTCGTCGTCGTTATCCTTCACTTGCTCCGATAACGGGGTCGCATTCAGGTTTTCACCACGACGAGCCCTCTCCAACAGCGTCCAGTCGAGTCCTTTGACCAGATGAGTGGTACCAAGGGTGCCCCCAATGCCGATCTCGCGCTTGAGATGTTCGAGTGTAGCTTGATCGATCTGTTGCAATTTATACATTTCTTCCAAGGCTTTCAGCCTCTTCTCTTTGTCGTCTTTTTCCAGTTCACCGTCTTCTCCAGTTCTGCGTGCATTCGTGCGGTCGGAATACCCTGCAGCGAGTTTTGTGCCTTTGGGAGCTGCGTTCGATTTGAACTTCTTGGTTGGAGGTTGACCATCGGAGTTCCTCTCGTGCTCAGCAACTTGTTTCGCGAAATCACGGGTGGCATTATATCCTCCGACAGACCTGGGGGTCATGGGAACGGAGGAACGCATCCGCGAGCCCAAGGTGGGCTTTTTGAAGCCCGGGGCTGTAGTATCATTTTTAGGACTCGGGCCTTTTGAATCAGTCTGAAGCAAAGCTCGAAATTGAGAATTGTCCATCCTGAATCCCACGGGATGTGGAGACACTACCTTTCGCAGGCGTGTGAGGTTGTTGTCCCAAATGGATGAAGTGAGCGACCTAATGTTGATTTGAGGCAAGTTGCATCTTCGACCAGATTATCGCGAGTGCGGGGAAGTTGCCGTGCGATTTAGGCATCAGGATCTTCTCCAATTTTTCATTCTGGGCTGTTCACAGCCACTGGTGGAATTTCTTTACTCACAGATAAATACTTATCAATTGTGTTGACTCGTCGCATCTTCTTTCCGCAGGCATGGCCAAGAAACGCAAGAACAAAGCCCTTGACCCTAACGAAGAACAATATGAGAGCTCAAAGAAGGCACGGGTTACGGAGACACCCATGCCTAAGGGCGTTCATCACTATGAGACTATAGAAGAAGTGCCATGGGATCTGCAAAAGTATGATCATCTCCAAAATAGAGACCATCGACTGACATGTGACTAGATATTGGCATCAGGGATACTCCATCTTCTCGAAATACGACGATGGTATCTGGATGACTGACGACGCTTGGTATGGTGTCACCCATGAATCTGTGGCTAAGTGCGTTTCCCTGAATTCCCCATGATGGCAGAACTGACTTGCATAGGACCATTGCCCAACATGCGGCAGAAATAAGGCCAGGATCCAAATCAATCATCATAGATGCATTCTGCGGTGTTGGGGGAAACACTATTGCATTTGCCTTATCTGGGAACTGGAAGCGCGTCTATGCAATCGAAAAAGATGCTGCTACCTTGGCATGTGCGAAACACAATGCTGAAATTTATGGTGTATCTGACAGGATCACCTGGTTTCATGGTGACTGTTTTGAAATCCTAGGCGCTGTCCAGAAAGAAGGCGTCACAGTTGATGCCCTCAAGGCTATTGCAGGCCAATTTGGGGTGATATTTGCAAGCCCACCCTGGGGAGGTAATTGGCCCTTTCGCGGTTGATTGAAAAGTACGGCTGACAAAGTGAAAAGGCCCTGGATACCGAGACGCCGGAATATTTAACCTGGAGTCAATGGAGCCGTACAGTTTCCAGTATCTCTACGAGTCGTTCAACAAGGTGACGTCGGACATGATACTATATCTTCCTAGAACGAGTGACCTGTGCCAAATCGCTAGGACCCTTGATGGCCGGACAGACTCAAACATGAAGACAGAGGTGGTGCATTACTGTACCAATGGAAGCAGCAGGGCACTCTGCGTGTATATTGGAAATTGGGCGCGGTTGATTTTATAGATGTTTGTCAGAGAGGCTACTCTCTGTGTATCAATACGAAGCAAGCAATGATACCCCAAATGGAAGATCAACGACAGCCTTATTCAATCAATGCCTAACATTCCTACTGCTCTAGAGAGGACGCTCAACCCCAATACTGGGTTCACGTGACTATCCAAGAAACGCGTCGAGTCATGAACTGCTGGCCGCCAAGCCATTTGTGAGTCACGGCCCATCAGTGAGATTGTTTGCAGAACGACCACAAGTGAAAGTCCGCCCTCACTCGACTACGACTCAGCAACACTCCAGTCATGACTATATAAGAGCACCGCCCTCCCTGTCAGTGTCGCCTCTGACTCCAGAAAGCTGTTGCGCCCCATCATCTACTACCTCGCCCTTGATGGCCATGAATCTCACATAACTACACAATTTGCCATGCGCAAGCCTTCTGTTCCCTCAGCGCCGCCTGAACTGCTCCTCGGTTACTCCTCAGACTTTCCCCGCGCAAACACCACCCGCCATGTCATCAGATCCGTATCAACAGGCTAATGGCCTCGATGCCCTTTTTGACGACGATGAAGAGATGCTGGATTCCGCTGCCGCTACTCCGTTCGAGCCGAGCTTCAGCGTTGCAGACGAAGGCGACAATGAATTGAGCATGCTGATGCACGAGGGCGGCGGTGATGAATCATTTGATCTGAATCAACTGAACGAGAGAGAACTGGATGTGGGTGAAAAGTCAGCAAATGCTGTTGACTACGAGGATATTGGCGACGACGATTCCCTACCTGATGAAGAGTTCACCCAGGGTAATGCACCAGAAGTCCCATCCGATATTCTACCTGGTATCGAAGAGGGCGCCCTGGATGGCCTAGACGACGACGATCTATTTGGCCCTTCGAGTCCCATCCTCACTGCACACGAGCCTCCACCCGCAGCGGTGCCCCCGAAGCCTCTCGATAAACCCTTACGAGATGCCGATCAAGACTCGGACCTCGCTTCAGAGCACGGAGATGTCGCAACTCAGGATATTTCCATGCTCCAACCGGAGATCGACGAAATTGAAGATGCTCAATATCGTATTCAGCTGGCACTTTTTGCACAATCGGGGACTGGTTATGCTCCCATGACCGAACAGGAAAATATCGAAGAATGGCTGAAGCTCGAATTTCCAAGCTTCAAGCGCGATGAGAACCCTTACTTCAATATACTTTTCCCTCCAAGACTGCAAAAATGGTCAGCAAAGACCCCTTCCAAACCGCCTCGAGCTCTTCGTCCTTCTAAGGTCAGCCTCGAAATTGAACAGGATCAGAGGACGGCGTTCAATTCTGCAATACCGGTTCCCGTGATCGATGCTCCATCTGAATTGGTCAAGACTCGGGAAGAAATTGTTCACGAGGAAGAGGAGTCTGCGGACGACTCAGACCCGGATGAGCCTTTGCCGAATGGGTTGACCATGCGCGATTTGGAGTTCATATGTACTGATTTTGATACCCTTTCCCACCTTGGACTTTCCGATGAGGAAGAAGTGGAAATTGAGCCACGAATCGCCCATAGTGACGATGAGATGTTCGGCTTCAATGAGTTTGAAGAAATGGAACGTCCTCGCAAGAAACGCCGCCTTGGCTTGGATCCTCGCGCCATTGTCTCTATTCATGACATGGGTATTCGGTCTTTCGATGACCCGGAGAGGTATACCGCTAAACTAGCTGCTAAAGTCGTGCTTGATCTCAACGATCCAAAACTTCTCGTCGAGGAGGTTGATGCGGAAGCCCTCAAAGCAAAAGCACGTCCCGGGGAGAAAGCTACGACCATTAGAACACTCAAAGACCGCCTTCAACATCGCTTCAAGATATCGAACGATGCCGAGTATGATCTCCTCAAGCAAAATCATCAATCCAAGGTTCGTGGCCAATTGACGAGCATGAATATTGAGCACTCTGTGCCCGCCAGGCGGCTCCAATACCCGTACTATCAAGTACGCCTCTCCCTACAAGATTTGCGCAACTACCATCGCAGGAGGATGCACTTCAAACACAACATCTCTTTCAGCCCACTCAATAAGATAAAGAGGAAGCACCAAAAAGGCAAGACGGTGGAACAGCTTTATGCTACAACAAAGAATCTATCCATGGGAGACACCTCTTCTACACTGTTGCTTGAGTACTCGGAAGAACATCCTCTCATGCTATCACAACCTGGAATGGGCAGCAAGGTCATCAACTACTACAGAAAGCGCACTCCAGATGATTCTTACAGGCCAAAGCACGATGTTGGAGAAACTAGTGTTTTACTTCTTGAGGATAAGTCACCCTTCTACGTTTTTGGCCACATTGAGCCTGGTGAAACTATTAGTGCCCTGTACAATTCAATGTACAGAGCTCCTCTCTTCCAACAGGATGCCCAGTCCCAGGATTTCCTCGTTTTGAGAGAGTCTACAGGTCAAGATGGGCCAAGACATTACCTGCGCACTCTTGACAATGTTTTTGTCGTTGGCCAAGAGCTTCCATCAACTACCATCCCTGGCACTCACTCTCGCATGGTTACTACCGCCTCTAAGAACCGACTCAAGGCAATTTCCTATCGAATGGCTCGCCGTAAGAAATCGGCCAGAATCCGTGTCGAAGAAGTCACCAAGCATTTCCCGGACACAACAGATATGCAGAACAGGCAGAAGATGAAGGAATTCATGGTCTTCAATAAGGAACATAAAGAATGGGAAATGAAACCTGGCGAGACAATTCCCGATGAGAAGACAATTCAGTCTATGATTCGCCCAGAGGACATCTGCCTCCTGGAGTCAATGCAAGTTGGAGCACAATACTTGCAAGATGCTGGCTATGCTGACAATGACGACGACGATGATAAGGATAAAGATAATGACAATGACAGCATCGAGCAGCAACTTGCACCATGGCGGACCACCAAGAACTTCATGCAAGCCACCCAAGGGAAAGCTATGCTGAAGTTGTTTGGTGAGGGTGACCCGTCTGGGCGTGGAGAGGCATTTTCGTTCATCAAAACAAGCATGAAAGGCGGATTCCGACCAATTGGAGGCTCCGCCCAAGATGCAATTACTCTCAAGAAAGAACTTGGTGGTCACAGCTACAATGTGGCTCGCCAGCAACGGTCCTATGAAGAGTCTATTCGTGGTATATGGGACAAACAGAAGGCCAGTCTTGGCTCGAAGATAGAACCCTCGGACCTTGACATGGACGGTGATGTCGACAATCAAGAGGACAGATACAATGAACGGTCGAACATCAGATCTACGCCAATGTCTGGAACCCATACCCCTGCCCCCGGCCGACGTAGAGATGATGAAACAGGAACTTCGTTTAGTAAACGCAGTCTCACCAGCCAAGGTCAAAGCACAAAGTGTCTCCAAATCTTCCGTACTGTCATCCGCGACGGACGAGAAGTCGAAGAGATTCAGTATGAAAATGATCCCGCCGTTATCAAACAGTACATGAGGATCAAAGAAATGGAAGAGGCGCAGGCCACGAGGTATGTATGCATGAATCACACGGATGAACAAAGCTCACAACAGTCTAGTCTCCAGGATATCCAAGTTACTGGCAATGCTGATTATGACGCTCGGCAGAAGAAACGGCAAGAAAATCCCTCTGCGCCCTTGGCTTGTGAGTGTCTTGATGTACTAATGATCCCCAGACTCGAAGAGGCACTCGCCAAACTCGAAAAGAACGCCGCTCGTCGGAAGCAACGAACCAAAACCAAGAATGCACTTGCAGAAGCCACTTCGCCAGGAGGGACTGTATTGTCGCCGGATCCGGATGGAGTGGCCCCAGCAGGCAAAAACACACAGCCGACCCAGCGAAAGTGTGCAAATTGTGGTCAAGTCGGCCATATTAAGACCAACAAAAAGTCCGTTAAGTGCAATAAATGCAACCTTCCCTTTGATCGCAAAGTAGGGTCGATCCTGGGTGAAGCACCAAGTTTGGATGGAGTTATGACCTTCTGAATATGTGCTTCGCTACCAGCGACGACTCAGACTCTATTTTCTTGACATTTCCACTCGCGTTCTGCGGACGTCATCTCGCTCTTTGTGCTCGCAATTGCTGGCTTTCCCCATGCGAGATGAAACATCGATATCTCGGATTGAGGATGGATACCCAGGAATATTGCGTAACTGCAAAGACAAGGAAACATATGACATGTCCATACGGCGGCTTCCCTGCTCGTTTTCCCCAGCTTCGCCCAATTTTGCTGCATATTTCAATCGTAACACAAGCTGACAATTTTTCTTTAAAGACTATGCCCCTTGCTCAATGGCACCGTCAAGCAGGAGGACGGCTACAACAATGCTGCTTTCATGGGCGCCCCACCCACAATGTCCTAGGGAGACTACTCGGGAATCCTGCGAGAAACGAATCGATAACTAGTATATCTCTATCACCCGCAAATTGCATGGAAACATCATGCGCATAAGCCCTTGAAAATAGTTCGAAGTGTGCGGGCGGAGGCTGAAGACCTTCGCTTCGTCACTCAAACTTGTATCTTAACAGCCAGAAAAGAAAGCATAGCGTGTTGCGGCATCTCCGGTGCTGTCTGGGCACAGCGCTCAGTGTATCGAAAGTATCATCGTGGAAAGGAAGGGAATGAACACAACAGGGCAAGCATTGAAAATGTTATGCGCTTGCTCTAATCTTCAACCCTAAAGGAGTCAAGGTCCATGCCCTGCACCTATAAACCCGCCTCGATGCGTGACGAGGTACTACTTCAATGTCACATATCCTTTAGATTAATTCTGTTCAAGACAATTGACGAATGACGTGATATCTTGAGAAATTAATGCCTTCATGAAATCATACTACGTGTACTTTTTGCTCATTTACTTTTTCGGCGTTAGGGGCTACGATTCCTTCATGATGAGTGGTCAAAATCTTCCTTTTCTTTTAAACCGGGATTCACTCGTTACATGGGCGACATGCAAAGAGGGAGAAGTAAGGGCCGGACAGCGAGAAGGGAGAACGAGAGGGAATGGGTGACTAAGTCAAGGTAGGACTACCACTCCTAATGATGTAGATACAGTCGAAAAGCTAAGGCGGCAGCAAAGCCACGGATCCTATCTATGTCCCTTCGTTCGACACTGTATTAATAATGCACCGCGTTCAGCCTATTCGAAAACAAAAACAGAGAGACTTGATCCCGGAATCTTGTGGGATTGCAATATCCTGCTCGAAACGCCGCTTTTGAGACCCAGTGGAAGAAAAGGATACGGAGGTGAACTCGTGCAGGTCCTAGTATCAGTGTGCACATAGCTCGCAGCTGGGTGTGGACTGGCTGGCTGGCTGCCCGAAAGGGAGAACTGTGATGTAGCGAGGCATAGCAAAAGCAGCATACCGCATGTCCTTGTCTCTTCGAGGGATTGAGGCGTAATACTACTAGGCGTAATACTACTCTTGACACATCCCATTGTGAACCACCTCCACTTATTTGATACCCAGACACTTGATGTCGAAGGTCAGTTTGCTGTTCTTAGGGATGCCGGGAAGAGCCTTGCTGCCATAGGCGAGGTGGGCGGGGATGACGAGTCGTCTCTCGCCGCCAACCTGGATTCCAGCGACACCGATGTCCCAGCCCTTGATGACCTCGCCGGCCCCGAGCTTGAAGCCGAAGGGCTTGCCTGACTTGTTGCTGTCGAACACCTTGCCGCTGTCAAGCTTGCCGATGTAACGCATCTCGACCCGCGAGCCTTTCTTGGCCGCTGGTCCGCTGCCGACTTTGCGGTCGTCAACCGTCACGCCTTGCACTTCTTTCACGCCGACCGATGTGCTGGTCGTGGTCGTGGTCGTGGAGGAGCTGGATTTGTCCGATTTCGCGGTTGAGGATGCAGGCGTTGCTGAGGGAGTGGGCCCTTGTTCTAGGTTCTTGGCGAATTGGACTTTCTTCTCGGAGCCGTTCGATGAGGGCGCGTCTTTCTTGGTCTCGGTAGCTGTGGGCTCGGATCCGGCGGGGGCGGCTTCACCATCGTTCTTCTTGAGTTTTTTCTGGCGCTTCTTCTCGGCCTTTGACAGTTTCTTGGTGTCACCGTTGGTAGCAGCCTCGGTGGTTTCTGGTTTCTTCAGTGATTTGGCCATGATGGCGTCTAGGTTGTCCTCTTCTCCGTCTTCATCGGCACTTTCTTCAGCGGGGCGCTTGTTCTTGCCCTTGCCTTTAGCAGCCTTGACGAGTTTGGGGATCGCTTCTTCATCACTGCCGACTTCGGTAATGCGTGGGTCAGCAAGGTCGTCGAGCTCGTCAGATTCTTCATCAAGTCCATCATCGAGCTCATCTTCCTCCTCCTCTTCATCATAGGGAGATAAATCGTACTCCTCGTCTTCCTCGTCTTCATTGAGGTAATCATCTTCGTCGTAGAGCGAGCTGTTGCCATCTTCTTGAGGGATGACGTAGTTCCCAGTGAGATGGACGGTGTGGGTGCCAGAAACCTTGAAGAACACTTTCTCACCTTCACCGACGACGAAGTCGAGGGGTTGCTGGTAATGCTGGAATGGTTGATTAGGATGGAGCAGATGAAGGGGAAAGGGTCTGAAGTACCTGTGTGGGATCAAGAGTGCAGACAACAACCTCATCCATCTCAATTGATTCATCGTCGGAGTCTTCGTCATCATCAGATAGGTCTTCGCCTTCGATGGCTTTGCCTTTCCCTTTTGAGTTCTTGATCAACTTCTCCAGCATCGCAATCGCCTTTGCGTCAGCTTCATCATCATCGTCATCGTCCTCATCGTCATCAGCCATATCTTCATCTTCCTCTTCGTCCTTGGCAAGGGCTTCGAGAAGCGCCTGCTTCTTGGACTTTTTCTCGCTGGGGCCGCCGTTGACTTCCTCGTCGTCCTCTGAGTCTTCATCGTCGTCTTCAAGTCCATCCGCGTAGTCGTCGTCATCAGAGTCATCGTCGTCAGAATCGAAGAGATGATCAGGAATACGGACAACTTTGAGGGTTGATCGCGGAGGTTGCTTGTCGTCGCCGTTCTCAAGCTCAGGCTCAGCACTGGGGTCAATGGCAGCCATTGTCAGGCGGAACTAGAAATCAAGGTTAACGTGGCACACTTGGGGTTGCAGTTAAGGGTTAAGAATACCATTGCAGCGAATTCTGGCACAGCTGGGACCATAATGTCACCAGGAGGGACCTTCATGGCGTAGAACGCCACAGGTTGAATGCCCGACATTGCGATGGAGAGACTCAAGGTCAAGTTACTTGATGATAGTGGAAGCGTATGGGAGAAGAGCCACCGTTTTGGTACAAGTCGTGAAGAGCGAAGAACAAGCTGTTCAGGCAAAAATGCAAACGAACTTTTTTTCTCTGATGTAGGATTGAGGCCTCAAACGGTCGCTGGCACAGAAACCGGCGCAACTAAACTTGAAGCGGGCTCGAAATCTTGGCACTGAAATTTATTTTCTAGGGTCCCTGAGTGGCTTATCGATAAGATAGCTGCACGTGACGTCATTGGGTCAATTTTTCCCACGTGACCTCGCTGCTGCCTGACGCGTGCTCGCCGTCGCCTCCCAAAAAGATCGCGTTCCCCTCTCCATGAGCATCCGGCTGGTGACTTGTCTCGTGGCCGCCACAGATGCAACTTTAGTTCCGCTATGAGAGCGCGCACTGGCCCAGAATGGGCTCGATATTGGAACAAAACTCGACTTTGGTCCGAAAGCGTATTGAAAATCATGCGTTTGGCGATGAGCAGGGCGAGGAGTATGAAGGCTCCAAGTTCGGTGGCTTTGCCGACTACATGCGAAGAAAGAAGATCAAATTGCAGAATCTTGATGCCGACATAAGGTCGAATTCTACTGATAAACCCCAAATCTTCCGTGGCATCGTTGCTCATGTCAATGGTTACACTCAACCATCGCTCAGTGACCTCCACAATCTGATAGTCAGCCACGGTGGTGGCTTTCTTCAGTACCTCGATGGCAAGACAGCGGTTACCCATGTCATTGCAAGTCATCTCACTCCTAAGAAGACTGTTGAATTTGCAAGATATCGAATTGTCAAGCCCGCCTGGATAGTTGATAGTGTGAACGCGGGCAGACTCTTACCATGGGACTCATACCGAGTGGTTGATGAGGGCGTCACCCAAAAGGTCTTGGGCTTTGACGGTGGTAAAATCGTCAGCCAGACGAGCACCCAGCGGCTCGGGTATCGCGATCAGACTGATTCAAGTTGGTACACCTCTCAGATGCGACAGCAAGCCGCGGAATACCGGTTGACATCACCAACAGAGCTCGAAAAATTGATACATGATAGTTCGGAGCCAGCGGCATCCATTGGCGGGAATAGCCCAGCAACTAAGGCTGGTTCAGAAGTCCAGGAGAAGTACCCTGTACAAGATCAAGCAGTTGATCAATCGGAGTCTGATCTGCTAGGCTCCAATCATGATCTGAAAACCTTTGGTGGCGCGTCGAATCCGTCCTTGAACGATACTCAAAAGCAGGAAAAGCCTCAGCTTACTGCCGAAGAGCACAACGCCATTCTTCTCTCAAATCCACATCTAGCAAAATCTAGCACGGCCAATCCCGACTTCATTAACCAGTACTATCGTGAGTCTAGACTGCATCACCTTTCCACTTGGAAGGCCGATCTCAAAGCTCAGCTACAACGACGCGCTCAAGAAAAGACGTCGGAAAAAGGCAGACAAAAACGAGCACCAGGAGCTCGAGCATACGTCATGCATGTTGACTTCGATAGCTTTTTTGCTGCTGTTTCTTTACGAAAGCACCCTCAACTCGTTGATAAACCAGTAGTGATTGCACATGGTACCGGTCCTGGATCCGAGATCGCAAGCTGCAATTATCCTGCTAGAAGATATGGAGTCAAGAACGGCATGTGGATGAAGTCCGCGCTAGAGCTTTGTCCAGAACTCAAAGCGTTGCCATATGACTACGCTGCGTACGAAGATGCCAGCCGAAAATTTTATGACTCAATTCTAGCAGTTGACGGTACGGTTCAGAGCATCAGCATTGACGAAGCTCTGATCGATATCAGCGATCAGTGTATCAAAGCTGGTGGTTCGGACGGAAAAGGTGTCACAGAAGGATCCATCTACCGTGAGCAAGAGGCCGCCCAAGCACTTGCAAAGTCGCTTCGATCCTCGATCAAGGAAAAAACCGGCTGTGATGTTTCGATCGGCATCGGAAACAATATACTCCTAGCCAAAGTAGCCCTTCGAAGAGCAAAACCCGCTGGCCAACACCTTATCAAACCCGATGATGTACTTGATTTCTTGGGCGAATTGGTGGTTACAGATTTGCCTGGTGTTGCGTGGAGCATCGGGAACAAGCTGGAAGAGGTTGGCATTAAGTATGTCAAGGACATCAGAGCTTTTTCAAAAACAAGACTTGTCAATGCACTCGGCCCCAAGACTGGGGAGAGATTGTGGGATTATTCAAGGGGCATTGACAAGCAAGAAGTTGGTGATCAAGTCGTCCGCAAATCTGTTTCTGCCGAAATCAACTGGGGTATCCGCTTTGTCAATCAACAACAGGCTGAAGAATTCGTAAAGAGCCTTTGCGAAGAGCTGTCGAGACGTCTTTTGGAACAATTGGTCAAAGGCAGGCAATTAAGTATGAAAATTATGAGAAAAGCTGCGGATGCTGGAATGGATCCGCCTAAGAATCTTGGTCATGGTAAGTGTGATACTTTCAACAAAAGTGTTATGCTCGGGGTTTCTACGAATGATGGTGTAACCATCGGGAAAGAAGCAATATCTATCTTACGAAGCTATGGGTTTCCGCCTGGAGAGCTTCGTGGACTTGGAGTGCAAATGCAAAAGCTGGAACCGCTCAAACCACCAGGCACGAAGAATACGGTGTTGGATAGTAGCCAGCGACGATTGCAATTTAAGAAGCCGACTGCACCGACCACGCCAACAACTGCATCCCCACTGCGATCTTCAACACCGCCATCTGTTCCAAGCGCACTGCGATCCAAAGACCCCGTTGATCATATTGAGGATGTCCCGACCCCGGAGAAATCGGCAGTGCACAGCACCGTTCCCAGTGCCCTAGATACAAGATCAACACTTAGGGCTCTTGGCCCTGAAGAAACCCCTCTGAATATCAGCGGCACTCAGTTCATTATCCCCACTCAGATGGATCCTACAGTGTTCGCTGAGCTTCCGATAGACATTCAGAACAAGCTTGGACCCAAGCAAAAGTCGATTAGGGACAGCATGACTCACGTCAGCAGCCAAGCACTCAGTGACCGCTCGCGCTCAGCCTCCCCGTATCCAATCGAGGGCGACACAGTACAGCCAAATGAGAGCCAGTTGGATCCTGATATTCTAGCGGCTTTGCCGGACGATGTGAGGGAGGAAGTTCTGGCCCAGTACAAGGGCTCAGATAAAGGAGTTGGATCGCAGCAAAGATATGCCCACCCGAAATCCCCTCACCGTCCTAGAACTCTTGGCTTTTCAAAATCCATTTCTAGGACGCCAACGAAGAAAACAAAAGTGCCAACCATAGTCAGCAAAGGACGCTCGAAACGGATGGGTAATGACTCCACATCCACCCTAACACAATCTAATTTCCTGTCCGCTCCCAAAAAAAGCGGTGCCCGCGAGCCTCAGGAGGACTATGCATCGGAAGACATTTCAGAATCTTTTTTGAATGAGCTACCACCAGATATCCGTGCCGAGGTCCTGGCGGAGCAGAAGAGAAATAGGATGAAGTCCCGGTCAGGTCTAAATTTTGAGAATTCTCGAAAGAAACAAAAAAATGCTCCATTAGATACAACACTGTCACGTGGACAACAGAAGCTGCAACTCTCCAAGCAACCAGAAAAGCCTACCTTTACGTCGCAGAAGCTTAGTTCGTTGCCCGAGCTACGGGATGCGATATCGGCATGGGTACGTGAATTTTCCATTGACGGAGAGGGACCAGATAAGGAAGATCTCAATGCTCTTTCTGACTACCTCGGGAAAGTTGTTTCCATCGAGCGCGATATGGGCAAGGCAATTGGAGTTGTCAATTGGCTAGCAATTGTCATTGACTACGAAAGATTCCAGAGTTCAGAACTTCGAATACTATGGGAAAGTGCGTTATCCGTTCTTAAACAGGATGTGCAAAGGGCAATTGCAAGTAGGGGACTGCCCCCAGTCGTTTTTGATGGTTGAATATAGGTGGGCTTGGCCTGGGGATGGATTCTCGAATCTCAACCCGACAAGATAATTGGCGAAGGCGCGTTCCTCTGCCTTTACATTGTCCGCACTTTCCTTCAATAGTTCACCTCTGGCACAGAGCAAGCTCTATGGTGAGCTGGCCAATGCTCTTTCCTTCAACTTCCTTCCATTGACCGGATATCTGAGGACAAACCATTCCAGTTTTCATATTGCCTCCCTTGATGATCTCATATGTAACATCACTCACAGTCTTTCATGCCCCCATTGCTACCTTATATGTGTTTTAAGAACATACCCTCAGGCTTGTGCCTCTGAGTTTGATATGCCGTTTGTCAACGCTCTCGGCCACAAACGTTCCCAGGCGGGAACCTCGCCCTCCAGCCACAAGCGATCAAAGCCTCGGTTTCCGAAGACTCCTGCCCTGAAGGACGTTCTGTATGATGGCCACACATCCAACTCACTTGAATCGGCGAGCACAACTTGGTCAAAAGCAAGTGTCAAGAGTCAGATTTTGAAAAGAGTTTCCACTGTCAAGACGATCCTGGGTTTGAGCCATGTACACAGCCTCTCTACGCCCCAAAATCACTCTGAGCCGGCTTTAACCCTTTCGCAAAGCTTTCCTACAACGTACCTCGTGGAAAACGACTCCGAAGCCACCACTGTGCACCGCCCTTTGAAACTCCGACTGGCGCGGATGGCTGACATTCCAGAAAACCATACATCAAACGCAGTGACTTCGACTGATCCGACCAATGATCGGAAAATAGAAGCAGGATTTCCAAATGACAAACCGTTCCATCGGACACTCCGTCGAAGTCAATCATTGCCGGGTCTACAACAACGGATCTCTCAGAGGCTGCAACAAGCATTCGGAACACCAAACACCACAGTTGTTATTAGATCAGAGCTTCGTTCACGGCCGAGTCTCAAGACTTTTACTAGGGAGTTGAACAGAGTGAATTCCATGCAGCTTTCGTCTAGCCCGTCCACATTGCACAGCGGAAGTGGCTCCCCAAGACATAGATTCGTGTCAACGCCGCCTACATCTGAGCCCGTTTCAACTAGCTCTATTTCTTGCCCTGAAGCGACGACTCTACTCGATCTAGATCGTCAGCCTCATTCTAGCGAATATCGCCTCCTCACCCCAATACCAGAGGCTGATACACTGCCTGCATGCTCAATCTTGACGGTTGAAAATGCCGCTGCAGCCAGGTCATTTTTTGAGATACATTTCAATTCAGTATTGAACGAGACAACACCGCGCGAAGTTCGCAGGTGGAACTTGCACAGGTCGCTTGGAGAATTGCAGCTTCCCTTGGAAACCCAACATCAGGCTTACAAAGCATGGCTACATGCAGAAAGCGATAACCTCAGGCAAGCTCGGCTCTTGAAAAACACCGAGAACTGTGGAAAAGCTATGCAAGGTGTCACGGTTAGAGGCTTTGAAATTGTGAAAGTGTTGGGGAAAGGCAGCTTTGGTGCCGTTCGTCTAGTGAAGGCGAAGGAAATGACGACTTCATCAGTCTCAGAATTATCTCAGACCAACGAAAAGCTTTCGCCCCGCAAATCATCCCAATCAAACTTTGTCTCAGCTACACAAGCTCTTCAGGGACCCATGGTAAAAAATTGGCGGACTTTGAGCACTCCCACAACTCAAGTATTTGCGATGAAAGTCATCCGCAAATCTGACATGATCCGAAACAGCCAAGAAGGCCATCTACGCGCTGAGCGGGACTTGCTAGTTGGAGCAGTTGGCTCACAGTGGATTATACAACTAGTTGCGGCTTTTCAAGATCGAAATAATTTGTATCTGGTGATGGAATATTGCATTGGTGGCGATTTTCTTGGTCTTTTGATACGCAGAAATACCCTACCCGAAAACGAAACCAGATTCTATATTGCAGAAATGATCCTTTGTCTAGAAGAAGCCCATCGCATGTGCTGGATTCATCGAGACGTTAAGCCAGATAATTTCCTCATCGCAGCTGATGGCCACCTCAAGATATCTGACTTTGGCCTGGCTTTCGACGGTGAATGGTGGCACGACCAGAGGTTCCATCACGAGCCTCGACACACATTGATGGACAAGCTCGGGCTTACTCTAGAGGGTGATGATCAAGATAGACGAGAGCGTCGCGCCACAGAGCCGAGACGCCACGCAGAGAGGGCTTATAACGCCCTCGATCGAAATACATCCTACCCACATTCAGTCCTGAGGAATCAACCCGAAGGAGATGAACCGATCCTTGATTGGCGCAATCGTTCTCAGCGTCGGCGTCTTGCGCGATCGGTCGTCGGGACATCGCAATATATGGCTCCAGAAGTCGTCCGTGGTGAAATGTATGACGGTCGTTGCGACTAGTGGAGCATCGCTATCATCATGTATGAATGCATCTACGGCTTCACACCTTTTGCTTGCGACGATCGGCAAGAGACGAAGATCAAGATCTTGCATCACAAAAAGACTCTACACTTTCCTACTACTGACCGTATGCCAGAGCCGAGCATTGCGGCCTTGGATTTGATGATGCAGATTCTGGTGGAGAAGGAGAAACGCTTATGCAGCTTGCAATACCAAGCAAACGACTACGGGAGAAGGCTCCAGGGTGCTCAGATGGTGCGATGTCGCGTGGATAAAACACACCCTGATTATCCTGGCTATTTCGTCTTCGCGAACGATGCTGAGGACATCAAACGTCATCCATTTTTCCACGGGGTAGACTGGAAGGGCGTTCGCAACATTCGCCCTCCGCATATGCCCCTGGTCCGACACTGTCTTGACACGAAGTATTTCGATGATGAGGGACCTGTCTCGGACATTGACTCAACTTCAAGTATCGAGGAGGATGGCACTCGCTTTACCAAGGGGCCCAATGTACCAGCCATGCGGTGGCCATTGCCCAAGCCTTCAATTCCAGGGAAGCATCTTTCACAACATCAGCACGAGGCTCAGCATATCGTACCTTCTTTCGCCGTAAAAGCGGCTGGTAACGGCCATGGTGAGATAGAGGAACAAGCATCTAGACAGCCAATCATGCCGCCTACCAACGACTGTGCTAGCCATGCACCTACGCTTGTAGATTCCGCAAATCAAGTTGATGGACCATCTGAGAAAATCGTACCAATCACAGTCAAGACACAAAAGAAAGAGAAAAAGCGGCCTAGAGACATAATCCTCCGAGACCCAGCGACTGCAGAACAAGCCATGAAAATCCGCAAAGCGACTGCTTTCCTTGGCTATGAATATAAGAAGCCTGCAATGATCGAAGAAGTTCTCAGACAGGCAATTGTTGGCGGTGACCTTGCAGGAACAGTGAAATGCCAGCGAGAGCAAGGCCACAACAAAGAATATTATGCTCAGGTGACCCAGAGCCCGATGTATCACGAAGTGGGAGGTCATATTCATCCGAACGTGAAGAGGCCACGGCTCTGAATCAGAGGAAAAGGTTGTGGAACATTCAAGAGGATGATTATCGAACGTTTCTCAGTAGCTTTTGAGTATTGCTAGCGCTGAAGGCGCACAATTCTATCATTAGCAAAGACAAACGTTGCCTTTTCTTTATTGATGCATCTCTGCCAGCTTCGAGGCTTTACTAAACCGCTCGAACTCCTTGCTGAATGGCCGATCAATATATCCAATTCCGACCTTTGGTGTGTAGAAGGTGCTTCGGTCATAAGAATTCAGCTCTACTGCATGTCTGAGCATGAAGACGAGATCCAGAGTAGAAATGAAACGCTTTCCGAATGCAATCACAACACCCCCGTCCCGATACTCCTTGTCTGCAGCTTCGAAAACTGAAATTGCGACGGAATTACCTCTGAATGATTACAAGGCTCGTACCATCCCACGCATCTACGGCAAAATCGACTCTCTCCTTCGGTTCAGGAGCTTCGTTACCTTGGGGGCTGACTGCACGATATGTATATATGCCAGTTTCAGAGGCTTGAGCTCTTTGATTAAGTGGGTAAACTGTGGAATCTCGTCGAAACGAGAACCAGCCTTGAGAAGCTGGAATATCAAACGCTATCAGGCATCGTTGTTCCTGGTCTTCTGAGAAACGGAGATTGAACATCGAGGAGAAGTAGGCTCTGCTTTTACGCCAGGGAATGAATCACGGTGAGAGTTTCTCTTGACATTTTGCTTGACCATAGTCCTAGGGGGCAATCTTAGGATTAATTGCCTTACGGAGTACTCTCCTGCTAGGTCAGTTCGAACGCTTGATGACGGCATACAAATGGACCGTCTGCAGATCAATATATAATGGTCTCGGTGCAGAACTACCAGGCTTGGATTTGGGCTTCTCCGCTGGCCTGGCTGTGTCGCTGCGATCCCTATGTCTCCCATCCTCCTGCAATCACGAAGATCAAGGCTTGAACATTTTCGGGCAGAACGTCTGCTGTCCTTGAATATATGTGAGTTTCATGAACTTACAAATCTTTTTCAACTCTATCTAGGCGTCTGTTAAAGAAAATATTTATAGCATTGCTGAAAACGCCGAAAACAAAAGGATGTGGCATTCAGTACAGCCAATTCCAATATACAGTCTCCCATCAACCACTCTACCTTCAATCCAGCCTGCCTACTAAGTCTCCGGTGCTGGTTTGCTCCAAATCTACTCCGCTAGTGACCATGAAGTACCGGAAGAGCTTTGCTGGATCTTCTCTTACTCTCGCTTTGGTCGATGAGTCAATGATTGAGTCCAAAGGCACATCGTCCTCAATCAGCATCGAAACGCACCACCATACGACTATTTTGCAGAGTAAACCACAAGGTGGCGCTCCAAGAATTCGTCTCATTTCGCAATAGTCTGTCCAAGCCCGAAAATGCATTCGACCGGCCTCTCTATCACCAAAGCAGTACTCACTCACTGCCAAGAAAAGGAAAGCCACGACGTCGTTATCACCCGAATCACAGTGGTTCGCCAAAGCAGAAATTCTCGACCTCGTTTGGGCAAGTATTACATTCTGGCGAGCTGCAAGGTAGTGGTTTTCCGAGTAAAGTGCACCACGTTCGCTTGGTCGCACGCGTTTCTTATGATGGTACGCACTTCCCAACAAAACCATGGTCTCAAAACACCACTGACTGGAACAGGCAAATGGAAGGAAAAAGTTGAACACTGGGTCGTACTTGGCCTCGATTTCCGGCAACTGCTCCAAGCCAAGCAACGAGCCTGCATTTGCGGCAAAGTACCGGACGAGATTGCGGTCGGAGGGCAGAAGGTGGACGGGAATTCTTTCCACCGAGGCTTCCAACTTGGACAGCAATTTGCTTGAACGTCCCCCTGTGGTTTCTAAAGGTGACTTCTGAAGGGGGACCCACTTCTGCGGTGGCGTATTACCAGGTTTAAACCCCTCTAAGGGTGATAGTCCGAACTCGGAATCAACCTTGAGAGCCTCTCGCCGATTTTTTGAATTGGTGGACAAGTGATGATCCTCAACATTGACATCCAGCTCATTCTCTATTCCCGCGTCGTCGTCAATGCTGGTTGAATGTTTCCTTTTAGCCGAATCTGAATAACTTCCGCCGACCCCGGCAAATCCCCCTTCTGGGCCCTTGCTTAGATCGGCTGTCGGAATCTTCTCACAGGAATCTAGGCTTCGTGGCTTTCCTCTATACACTCCGGTGCCTATTGCCGATGCTTCGAGTTTTTCCAGATCTGGGGAATTTGTTGAGAGGCCAGGATCCCTTTGAGAATCGATGACTGCCGAATAGTGAGACATTGAGCTGGTTGCCTGTCTCGGTGATTCGCTGGAATGAGCTCGCCGTACAGGTAAGGTGTTTGCATCAAGTATTTCCGTGTTCTCCTCTTTGGGTCGCATCCAACGCAGCGGCGAGAATTGATTGCGCAACACCCATTCAGATCTCGCCTCTCTTTTCGATCGTACTCTGTCCTTCATCAGATGCGCTCTTGCGGTTTCGGTAACCCCTCGTCTATTGATGTCGTAATCTACAAAGGTAAACGTCCTGTCTTCCTTTTTTGGGTTTGCGTTCGACATTTTGTTTGCGATCACCAGGGCATGATTTCGACGGCCGGTTAGCCTTCCTTTTAAGCTTTCTTACTCCTTGGTATATAAATGACTGAAGATTTGTATCCAGGGAATGACTTACAAGTCGCTCGCCTTTCTTAAATTCGATACTACATCTGCTAAGGAGCCTGGGAATGGGGAGCAGTTCCGTTGCTTGTGTTTCCTGCCTGAGAGCAAAACTGACTCCACTTGATCCAAAGCACACCAAACCCACAACGATTCTGAGGATCACCAATCGGCAAACATTGTGACTAGTCATCCACGATGCTATACCCTTTTCTGAGAAGTTGTGGTTTTCTCTGATTGGATGGGTAACGACAATTTATCTCCTTCCGTGATGTCTCCAACACTTGCTAGAGCGCTCGTATGTGCCACCTTTTTAGCCGAACTGTTTATGCACTCGAACGATATTTCCTGACTTGCAACTCCGACGGCCTTCGCCATGGTGAAGCTAAAAGGCGACCGCACCAACTAAAGCCTAACATGCCCGTTGCTCCGTTATAAGCAGTTAACTGCACGCATTATAGCGTCGGTGTCGCTTGCTGGAGTTCTACATTGACGTCAACCAGATAATCGGTTTGTTATCCTTCAAATTTCACAGGCTGTCTCTGTAAGCATAGACGAATTGCCGAGATCCTGAGTCATCCCGCAAAGCAATTTGATAGATCACAGGTTGATGTGGCTGAAAACCGAGACAGAGGCCATAATAAACGGGTTAAACATTCCGTTTGTAGCAGTTACTCCCCTGCTCGCCAAGATCCGGGGATGCCTTCGCCATCAACCTTGGTTGGGACATGAGTGTCAATACCAAGTCCTTCGAGTCTTGAATTGGTGTTTAGCAGCATGGCGTACAAACTCGGATTTCAAAGAATTAACAAGCTCCCCGCAGTCCACTCAATCTTCCTTCAAACAAGCCACCATTCATGCGAGGCTGGCTCTGCAAGAACAAGAGGCGGGAAGATCCCTGCAGGACTTTTGGAGATTACAAACTGGTAGCCTTTCACGAAATCCCCTAGCATTTCCCCAAGCAGGGCATTTCCATCCTTTTTGGGGATGTGCATTTAAACGTCGAGAACCTCCCCTAAGTTCCCACATATTGTAATCTTTCGCACTCCTTCAGTTTCTTTGTATCACATGAGCACTGTGCACGTTTCTAGGCAAGTTTGTGTTGTATCGCCTCGTATTGAAAATGCTGGCAATGAAATGACCAATATGGGTCATCAGGCCGCAGAATCCTTAAAAGGGCCTGTGAAAGAGCCCGAATGAAGATATTGGAAGAGGCACAGCTGAACTGTTTCACGAGTGTCTTCGACATCGTGCCATCTTGGTGGCGACAGGGACATTTGGACCAGTTCCTTCCTTCACCAGATCCATCAACCCACTCATCTGCAAGGGTACAGAGGATTGGCAAGGTCGTTGCCTCGTACTCGGTACCAAGCATCATTGTCTCAACTGCCCAGCGGGCCCGCTTCCTGGTAGATCACAGAAAGCCCATGATCTTGAAAATTCTTTTGGAGGCTTGCCGCTCGCATGCTCTTCTGTGAAGGTTGCCTCCGCCTCATGAGATTCTGCATCCCCTGTCCTAGGTGAAATACCGCTGACCTAGTTGTCTACTTTCTCATGCTCTCTACTGCTGGTCCCAGTACAAGCACAGTGAAACATTTGGGGCTAAAGTCGACCTCATCAATTGACGTCAAAGCAATCCTCCCAGCTCGATCACCTTTGAGGGCACGCATGGCCTTACTGCGCCACGGTGTCCCCGACTATCCAGCACGCCGGGTCCTTTGGTGAACATGTCCCACCTCAGAGATAGATTGGGCACAAATGCTCCAGACAATTTTCCTGAGAACAATGGACAAACCGGATGGTCATACCTCGGGGTAGTGCAAACAATGGTACAAGGTAGTTGAAGTGTTTTCATCCTTCCAAAGTGGCTGGGTTTGTCTTTTCTCTGCCAAGAGAAAGAGTGGCATGAGTAATGGACACAGCTGATGCGCCGTCCTGGATTTGATTTGGTTGATTTCGCCCAGGAGTCGGTCCATGTTGTGTGAAGGAAAGTGAAGTTGCTGACTGCAGCCCAGACAAATTTTTGCTAAGGGAACGCCTTTGCTCCATCCGTCTCATTCGCAAGTGATAACAAGGACAATGCGCCCTCGCAGAGTAACGCATTCAACTGTTAGAATGCGTTGGGCTACTCGGCGCAAAGAATCCAGCTTGATGTTGCATCCACGCGAGCCGAATCGATTCCACAAGGATTTCAAAGCAGCTGAACTGGTAATCGGACTAAATCGCTCTCAAAATTTGTTCAAGGATACCCAGTTTACCCGCTAACAACCCACACGAGGCTCAGGATTATTACACATGGGCTTGGTCATGCAACACTTTTGGTGGTCATCTTCATCCATAATGCGCCATGCCCTAGGCGCTCTACTGAGCGAACAGGGTGGTGCAATTGAAGCGACCGGCTTGCCATTTTTTTTTGTCTTAGGATGGCCTAGACTTGACTGATGTTCGTCATCCCCTGATTTACCAACCAATTGTGATTAGCCCGTTCGATCACATATCCACGGTGACTCTATACCAAATCTGACCAATTGATATCCATGTCCAGTCTACTCGATCGAGCTCAGCTATTTGGGGGAGATCTTGGCCCAGGGCGCCAAACAAGCTGTTCTCCACGATTCAGTAGGAGATACTTCCTTTTGCAGAACGTGGATGAGTCATTCTTGACAGGACGATACTTGAGATACTACTTGTTAGTGAACATGGATCAGTTATTTCTGGCCATTCTGCGGAAATTTTCATTTATAAGTGGGGGCTGGGTAGGGAGGCGTATTGTCCAACCTCTCGTCGTAGGCCACACTGCCCCTTTCTGGGCAGCCTTACTCAGTCCCGCTCCCCTTACCCCTCCAAACACTCTAAAGGTGTTAAAGCCACACCCTTATCCCCATCCGAACTCTCTAAGGGCGGACATTTTCTCGATTTATTCGTTTGAGTCTCAGAGTTCACGGCGTACGTTCTCCAATCTCTGCCCAATGGCATATGACGAATGCCCTTCCTAATCTGTTTCCTTACCACATTCGAAGGGGCCATTTACACAATAACATGCCAAGCGTTTTTGGCATGTGACGACTGAACGTAATCCTTCAGAGATGTCACCCCGGTCTGCTCTTGATGTACCTACGCGTTTAGAGAAGCACGGGGCAATGAAGACCAGTCTCCGGGTGGTAGTGCAACGCGCATGCTTCAAGAACATGTTCATGTCGACTGAACCTGATACTTCCCAGCCAGGCTAGGAATTTAGGAGATTTGTCTTCACGGTACAATAGCTGTGACCCAAAAATAGAGCTAGAACGTCTATTGGTGCCATTTCCGATACATATCTTTGATTTGATACTTCGGGCTTACGGTCGTTAGACATACAGCCAGTGACTCATTTGCCTAACTGCTCGCTTGAGTGATGGCGACATAATCACGCATCGGACCACGTGTCAACCATGCTACTCGAGCAGTGCGATCTTCCATAGAGCTTACCCAGTTGGCAGTAGGGCATATGTATTATCTTGATACAGTGAGTTAGCGCGTTTGGTCTTCGTATCGGGAGCCAAGCAGCAAATTTCGAACAGTCACAAAGTTCCAATACGAAACTATGCTGAAAGATATGAGATTGCCGCTTGGAAGAGCTTATAATGATAAATTGCTTACGCACCGAGTAATCCTTAGCCGCAAGATGACCCGATCTCAGATGGGCCCCTAAGCTGTCACCAGAGGCCCCTTTCACACCCTCTCACCATCCTCCATATGTACACACGTTGAGGTGTACTTTTTCGTCGAAACATACCTGCGAAGGAGAATTTAGTCTCCTTGGATCTTTGATTCATAATAATGTTTGAGTTGTGGTCGCTAGATGTTGTATCCTCCAAATTGCATCTGTCTTACCCACGCAGGAGGCATCGGGGTTGACCACCACGGTTGAGCGGTGGTGAGACCGACAAAGGCTGTGTGAGCATGCAGCCTGATAATTCTTTGTGTATCCCTGCCGTCCAAGCCCCATAGCCCTCCAAGGCTGCTAGTGGCATCGAGCCTGGAGAAACGCCTAATGGGGACTGGAGAGCTTACTGGAGGCACTATTGTGCTCGATGTGGGGTAATGCGTGGGTAATTGTTTGTTATTAACCGGAAGACCACAACGATGTTCTCGGTACTTGTAACCCAAAGCATTCGTACTACAGGAATAGATGTACTGTACAACCACGAGTTTGGAAGTTAAAGACGGTTACATCGATACTGTTCACTGTCAGTATTGTCGAGAAGTCTTGCCACTTGCTTGAGAATCGCGCCTCACGCAAGCCTAGCACATCATCCGCAATGGCTGCAAGACCTGTTAATCCGATCATACCAGGCTTTGCACCTGACCCATCTATTGTGTTGGTTGATGACACTTTCTTCCTGGTCAATTCGACCTTTCACGTGTTTCCTGGTCTACCCATCTTTGCATCTAAAGATCTTGTGGATTGGAACCAAATCGGTTAGTCTCGGGATCTGAATGTAACAGTATCTTGTAAGGAGAGTCGCTGACAATAGTCTGCAAAGGGAATACAATTAATAGGCAGGCTCAGATGAGCCTTCGCTTGTCTGATACGAGAATAAATTCCCCAGATACAAATGGCGATGTGATGCTGGCAACGGGTGGTTTATACGCTCCAACCATCAGATATCACCATGGAACTTTTTATGTAGTTTGCACCAATATCATCCATCCAGAGGGTGAAAGTCGCGATATCAGCGAAAACTTCATTGTCTCTTCAACGGACATATGGGCCGATGCATGGAGCGACCCAGTCTACTTCGAATTTAAGGGCATCGATCCAAGCATAATCTTTGATGAAGATGGCCGCAGTTATATGCATGGCTCTGCCGCACCTGGTCCCATGACCAAGATTCACCTCTTTGAGATTGATCTCAAGACCGGAAAGAAACTTTCAGACGAAAAAAAGATTTGGGATGGCACTGGGGGCATCTATCCAGAGGGACCGCATCTCTACAAGAGAGATGGATGGTTTTATCTTTTGATCTCTGAGGGAGGTACTCATGAAGGCCATATGATCACAGTTGCGCGGTCCACTGACATATGGGGCCCATATGAGTCATTTTCCAGTAACCCAATACTCACTGCAAAAGGTACAGATGAGTATATACGCTATACTGGGCACTGTGATATGTTTCAAGACAAAAAGGGCGACTGGTGGGGTGTTTGCTTGGGTGTTCGCAAAGAGGAAGGCGGGAGATTTGTCATGGGTAGGGAAACGTTCATCACACCTGGTACATGGGCGGAGGGCGAATGGCCCACACTAGAGCTCGTCAAATCGAACCCGAAAGGCCTTTCTGTGCAAGATCAGTCCTCCAGAATCACTGCAAAGCCATTTGTAGACTTCGTCTATATTCGAGATGCAGACTTGAGCAACTATACCATTTCAGATGAGGGAACAGATATTACTCTCAAACCGAGCGGCATTGATTTGTCGCACCCAACAAATTCGCCAACGTTTATCGGCAAACGTCAACGTACATTGGAGGGTGCCTCCACGGTCATCGTGTCGGGGCTCAACCAATCAAGCCAGGTGAAAGCCGGTCTTGCATGCTACAAGGACGAACATCGTTACATAAGGATCTTCTATGATACCCTAGGTGGTGCGATCATCTTTGAAGAGCGCAACAACGCAAAGAAGATTCACAAGACCACAAAGCAAGAACTGAAGATTGGTGATAGTCTGGCGCTGAGACTTGAATATACCGAGCGAGCGTATCGGCTGTCGTACAGGAGCTCTGCCGAAGAAACTGCCGCCTGGCAGACTTTGGCCTCAGTCGATACGATGGACCTGACAGACCCTGATTTCGTTGGACCAATTATGGGTATCTTCGCGCTGGCAGAGGATCAATCGGCTGAAGTACGCTTCCAAGATCTCGAAATAGACTAATCAGAGTCAACATCGAGAGTGGTCTCGCTTTTTTGGCGAAGAGTCGGTAGACTAGCACCACCATCAATGACTCGGAAGCCAACATCCGTTTTTGATAGCATGACAAGCCGAGGGCATTTGCCATAAATGGCGGGTGCAAGCACGAATTATGGAGATCTGCCTAATTAAGACCAGGATGAGCTTTTGCACTTTGACGGTGAGAACTACATGAGCTGTGGTCCGGCAATGTTTGTTCTGTAGCCTTCAGTCGGTCTGGCGGTGTCTTGATGGATCATGAGTGTGGCCTATTCATTTTGCCTAAACAACGAGTGAGGGGTCGCAAGAAAGTTTTGGATTCTCGGTATTAGATCTCTTGGAATGGCCAAGGTCTACCAAGCCCGATAAGCATCCTGGCTGGACGGAGAGTTGTGTTGATCTTAAAAGGGAATCTGTGCGGTGGTCCATGTACTTAAAGGCTTGGTAAATCCTTCAACCAGATTTTATCCGCCCTGGCCACCCGGCGGCCTCAATTCTTGGTGAAACTCATCCTCCTGCATTTGCCGTATTCTGTAAAGTTCGTGTGGCCAAAGAATATTTCGCAGTGAGGTCTAGACAGAGTGGGGTCTGTCCCGAGAGGCTTCGAGTCTGTTTATATGATAGGCAAAAATTACCCCACAGCCGCATATTCAGGCAAATACCAAAAAGCATGGAGAGAAGATGGAGAATCCCGGGGACCGTTTCTTCGCCCGACCTGTATGGAGACGTTGATCAACGCTTCTTGATATCAATCAAATAGAAGTCGAATCCCGCTCCGAGGGATGTCGATATGGTACCAACAAAATTAACATTCCCCTTCCCAGCTTTGAATTGAGGGCAGAAATCACCCTCAGATCGTACATCATCATGGGTCTCAGTCCGCCAAAGCTTCGACACTCCCAGGCACTGAAGCCGGTCAAGCCTCCCAAGGGCCATTTCTACTTTGCTGGGCGGACATTTCCTCGTCTACCATGGTGGAAACGGAGGCACCTGAGAACGCTCTACATCTATATTGTCATTCTCATCGCTACCAATACTGCAAATGGCTTTGACGGTTCGATGATGAACGGTCTACAGAGCTTGACCTACTGGCAAGAGTACTTCGACCATCCTAAGGGGTCAATCCTTGGTCTTTTCAATGCTTCAATGAGTCTGGGATCCTTGTGCGGCCTGTTCTTCAATCCATATATTATTGATTACTGGGGTCGCAAATCTGGTATCGTCATTGGCTGTGTCATCATGTTGATTGCCGTGGGTTTACAGTCCGGGGCGCAGAATTTCGGCATGTTCGTTGCTGCCCGTCTCACTCTCGGCTTCGGGGATACCATCGTTCTTGGTTCTGCTCCGTTGTTGATCGCTGAAATTTCCCATCCCCAAGACCGAGCTGTTCTAGTCACCTTGAGCGGAGCCTCATATCACTCCGGGGCTTTCATTGCCTCCTGGGTTACTTATGGCACCCTCAAAATCCAGGTATGTTAACACACATCAAAGATTGTCTGCTCTCAGACTAACATAGTTGTTTCCACTAGAGCGACTGGTCATGGAGACTTCCTAGCCTGCTACAAGCGATTTGCACAGTCATCATCGTTGGAATGATCTGGTTCATGCCTGAAAGCCCTCGTTGGCTCATGATGAAAGACAAGCACGATCAAGCGCTCAGAGTTCTTGCGAAATACCACGCTGAGGGCGACGTCGAAGACGAATTTGTTCAGCTGGAATATGCCGAGATCCGAGCAGCTATCGATGCTGACAGAGAGAGTGGTCAAACTCGTTGGGTCGACTTTTTGAAGACTAAGGGCAACAGAAAGAGAATTGGTATCATCACTGCGATTGGCTTCTTCAGTCAGTGGTCTGGTAACGGACTCATCTCATATTATTTGAAGCAAGTCATGGACAACATCGGTATTACAGACTCACAGACTCAACTCGGTATCAATGCTGGCATGAAATCGCAAGCTCTCATCGAGAACATTGCCCTGTCTTTCTACATCGATAAGTTCGGCAGACGTCCCATCTATCTTATATCGACCATCGGAACTCTGGTGACTTTTACTATCTGGACAATTATCTCTGCCAGATATGCAATTGCGCCAGCCAAAGGTCTGGGCTATGGCTTTGTCTTTATGATTTTTGCCTACGGCTTGTGCTATGACTTCAAGTATGTTACCCTCTCTACACGACTCTGATGCATTGTTGTCACGTATATAGCTAACGTTCTGTCCTCAGATCTGGTCTTATGGCAAACTACACCACCGAAATCCTCCCCTACGGCCTACGGGCCAAGGGCTTCACCTGGCTGAACTTCTGCGTCTGCGCTGCACTCTTCTTCAATCAGTACATCAACGCTATCGCTCTCGATGCGCTCCATTGGAAGTACTATCTCTGCTATTGCGTATTTCTCGCCTTTGAAGTTATCGTTGTATATTTTCTTATCGTCGAGACACGATACACACCTATGGAAGAAATTGCGAAATACTTCGACGGCGACGCTGTTGACGTGGCCGACATTGCCAACGCTGAAATGAAGGAGAAGGGCATCTTGGACGGTGAGATTACCGAGAAGAAAGCCAGAACCGTGAATCAGGTGGAGATTGTTGCTTGAAGATAACCGTGGATGGCTGTGAGATATTACTTTTTGTCTGACCTAGGCTAGAGGCTAAGTTTCAAGAGATATGACCTGCTCACTTAGGCCTCTAGCATGGTCGCTGTTGGAACATAGCAATCAATACCACCGCCAATCCACCTAATGTTACATGGTTGAATGCACATAATCCTAGTTGCGCCAAGACTATATAGGCCAAGGCTGAGCGTACGGGGGTCATAGCCCATTCTTGTTTAACAGTATCACAGACAAGATAGACAAGCAGGGCAGAAAGCAAGACAACGCTACACGCTCAAAGAGCATACAACGGTTTTCATGAGATGAGAAACAGTCCACAGAACAGAGCATGCGTTTGAAAGCATAGTTGGGAGTCATGTCCCCGAGATATGTATAATTCGAGGCATTGCGATATGGCTTTTTGTTTGATCATTAATTGTTTCGGCCATTGCCTACAACGAGACTCTCTCCATTCGATCCGATCCCTTTTCAGCTTAGTTTCACTACCCTTTCTCTCCTTCCACATCTATCAGATCTTTCATTTGATCCCTGATTCTCGAGAATATTTCACACCCACTTAAGGGAGACCCAGTGTTGAAAATAACAGATCACAAAGGGGCTTTGGCGAAATCTATTTTTTTCATCGAAAATTGTGAGACAAGCATATATGCTCAATTCTATTGTGCAAAGAACAGCCTATATGATGGCTTGAGGGCACAGGCATTTAAGTGCTCTTTACATTAAGCACTTGAGATAGATTGGCATCTAGCTAGCTTAAGATAGCCTAATCAACTCCAGAATTTTCATGTCATAAGCTAGGCAGCTTGTCGGCATGCAAAAAAGCAACAATATGGCGCTAAGAAGATTAGAATTTCATTAAAGGCAATTCAGTGGTCATAGACTTTCTAAGGAATTATTTAGTCAACCATCAAAGTCAGCAGCAGCAGCAGCAGCGAAGGCAAAGCCTTCATCCATCTCTGAAATCGGGGTCTGAATGTCGCCTTCGACCGATTTGATGTCGGCGAGTGGTCGACATGAATAACACCCTCTGTTGTTTCTCATTACCTTGCAGATCGCTATAAATGCGATCCAATTCTGTCCTCCTTGCTAAGTCGTTGAAGCCATACTACCTACTCCTGATATCTTGCTCGCGAAGCCTGTTGCGCTTGCCCGATCACGTATAATATCCTCATACGCCCCATTCGAGGCTTCGGTGAACCTTGCTCAAGCAAATGCCTTCAATTCTTATCTAAATTTCGGCTCTTAGCTCCGATTGATAGCATTGAGAATGATATAGGGCAGGATAGATCGTACGATTGATTAATGGTAAGTGGTGTTTTTTTATTTTAGAATAAACTCACTTCTATGTATGCTCTCTCAAAACGCCACAGTCTGCATGGAACTGATAAATATAAATTCTTAAAGCTTTGCCCATTTCTCGCCCTCAGTGGCCTTTCTGCGATCCTGAGAATGGTTGCGACTAAAGCACAAGCCAGCTCAGCTTGCTGCGCGGCAGTCCTCGAATCTTCGTTGGTGCTTGACAACATTGCCTGCTAATCTGGCAACGCTTCTTTCATACTTACCGTTGACGTGCTTGTTCAAGCCCGTCATCCAGCTACTAATATCGTTCGAGAGGAGACCTTCACTAGATGCAATGACGTGCCAAGCTCATACGTCAACAGCCTCCACAGTATGCTCCACCGATATATATCCATTTCAGTAACAAATTGCAAGAGCTCTCAAAAGACACCCGCGGCATGCTCAATGTTGCGTTCTGCGTGGCCAAACTGCTGATGGGGACCCAGAGTCATAAACATGGTCGCTGAAACATTACTAGATCAGCATCTCCTTGGTGCCTGTTGTGGAAGATGTAGGACTTTGTGAGGAAAGATGGATATAACGGAGATATCAACTTTGAGTGTTCGGAGAGAATCTGTCCGCAAAAATAATCAAGCTACGCTGGTGGCAGTATTCTTCCCGGAAGTTGAGATGTGCTTGTTCTCCTTAGTAATTCGATGTCATATGCTTCCCTATGAAGAGATGAGAGAGTGCGACGATTTTCGAGGCTGACCATTTCCTACAAGCAGAAGTTAAGCGATCTACAACTTCACCGCAAAGTTTCGTTACACTACTTACCCCTGAGTGGATCCTTCTAGCTTCCATGTTAAACACCTGACTTATGAGGTCCTTGATCCTATTGCGAAATGGAGTGTAAGTTATCTGAGCTTCTTCCCCGTTGTTGTCCTATCAAGGTTATATGTGTCATCAATCTGCTGCGCTCTGGGATGGCCACTCAACTCTTGGCCCAATCTGATTCTTCTAAAATGATATCCGCGGCAAGCTGATACGAGAACTTCTCTGCAGCTGACACCGTGCATCTTTACTTAGATGCCACAGGCCGAAGCAGTGCGTTGACGTGAGCTGCTGCCAGGTCACGGACGTCGATCCAGAAAGGAACTCTGGCTACGGGGACTTGCTCTCCACTAGCTATTTTCCACAGCATTGCATATGTTACCGGGGCCGTTCACCTCCGCAGATGTTGTTCTGCCGCCTCTCCCGCCTGCAGCGTTCTAGGCCAATCAAGTGATGAACGGTAGTCTGATGTCCGGGACACTTCCCTAAGTAGTAGAAGGTTTTGGGTATTGCTCGCAGATTACCGACACCGTGATGGGTAAGCCTGCGAAACACGCAATTGACCCTATGCCTGCCAATGTTATTAGGTCGTTTAAGGGTAAATATATCAGGGCATATGTTTCCCAGCATTATCTTAAATACCTTGGCATATAGTCAAGGCCTCAAATATTTTGGAACTAGGGACCTCGTCGGCACAATCCACCCATTCGGAATTCTACAATTGTCAACCTCATGAAGTTGCATGAATTTCTGTCGTCCACGGAGAGCATTGTCTGTGTGATAGGCTCTTTTAGGAACCGAGAAGGTGGTGACCTAGTGCCAGGAATATACTGTCCAAACAAACGCTTCTTTGACTTGGACATCGGAGAATTGATCATGGAGCAATTGCTAAACACGTCAAGCATCTAGTAAAATCTGGCATCGCCGAAATCACGACAAACGGCTCCAATGGCGGATCTGTGTACCTCTCGAGGCAAGAACGTGAAGCCATCACATCGACGACACGAAGACTCTTGATGAGACTGGCTTTCATCGGATGCCGATCATTGTTGGTGCTTCAAATCAATCAGTGCGTGGGACGTTGGCGCTCTGCAAGGATACAAAAGGTGCTGGAGGTGATGCAGTTCTGATATTGCTCCCTAGTTTCTTCAAATGGGCAATGACCGGCTCGGCTATTGAATACTATTCCCTCATTGACAGTCGGAGCAGCTGGTGCAGTTGTCGGCGCTGCGAACGTGTCCCCTAGAACCTGTGTGCAGCTTTACTGCAGCTATAAAACCACATTGAACCAGGAAACCAATGATCTTCAAGCATTGGTTGGCCATGGTGACTGGGCGATGACGAAGAGGGCGATCCCGGGAGTCGAAGCAGTCTTCCAAGGGTATCATGAAGTTGGACCCGTAACTCTACAGCCAGTGCAGGAATTAGATCCAAGTGCTTCTCAGTGGTTGCTGCAAGAGATTCAAAAGGCCATGGGATTTTAGTTAAACCTGCCCTAAGCGATCATTTTCTGATGATATACTAGGTTGAGCTCTTGGGAAGGCTCATCGCAAGGACTTTGTCCCCATGATAGATTAGCCACGCAAGATGGCGTCGCAATTGTGGCGGCATGATTTCCTGATGGACCAGAGACAGGTTTGGTTGAGACTTGATCTGTAGTTAAGAACGCTGCAGAAATTTTCCTGGTAAGAACTCTGGTAAATTAGTCTCGTTTTCTAGAAGCCCTAATAACACTGTGAGAGCCATGTTGAGTGCTTCGAATTCAGTTGAAAGGATATCTGTATTGAATCGTTTAGATATCTCTCTTCAAATTCTTAGCATAGAACTACATGAGACCACGGACACTTTAGTCTCCGCATTTATACTGCATCCCAGCATTGCTAAATTAATTGCCAACTCCACTCTCATCAAGCTGCGTGTTCTCGAACTTTGACTACATCTTTCAAATCCGGTTGTAGCTTGTCGAGATGATGAATGCCGATCCTAACAAAGCCTAGCATACCAGCTGCAGCCTTGGAGGCTCCCATAATCCTCGTGCAATTTCCGCGATGCCATCTCGGCACACATGCAAGCCAGCAACGTTAATACTTTGACCTCAGATGCCGGGCTCCCAACGTAGTGTCAGAATGCAGCGTGCTTTGACATCAGCCTGAACATGTGGACGAGGTGATGGCTTTCCCTTTTACTTCCAACATTTTATGCTCCTGACAGTTACCGATCATGTGCTTAATAGCGCAGTTAAACTTGAGGGCCGCTACCAGTTGTTCTAACTGCCAAGTCGCCCAAGGAAACACTTACTCACGAGCCCATCAATGATGAACTAGGGCTCCCATTGGCCCTGCCGAGAGCCGACTTTCTCACCGATTCCTGAATTAAGCAGGTCGGCATCAAGATAGACCAAAGAGAAATAATATAGCAGGATCATAGCTAATGTAGATGGTGCCTGTACCTGTTTTCTCCAAGTGCAATCAACGCCGGGACTATTCTCATGATTCCTTTTCGAAACTTAACATTGAGTAGCCAAATTAGAACGTGAGGCAGCATAACTACGGCATGGACACCGAACAGAAATACTTGGCCGGGTCAGTCAAAAAGAGAGGAGTGAAATCTTCATCCTTACGAGGAGGGGATGATTCTAGAGATCTCAAATGGGTCAAGATTACTGAATACCACCAGGATCACGGGAAGGGAAAGGAGTTGTGAAGAGCCTCTAATACTGTAGATAACTCGAAATCTCTTCCGCTAGTAGATAGGTCTATCTGTCCATCAGCAATTGATAGGCCGAATCATGTCTCGGTACTAAGTAAGTACATAGAGGCTTTGCCTGAGACATGTAGGTGAATAAGCCACGGTTCTTGTGATTACTCGGATTCCGGGTAATGAGGTCCGCGTGGAAAAATGGAGCGGACTGCCCCACAACCGAGTCTTTGGGTGGGAATTCCCTATCGCTTACTTTGTAGACCATCCCAGAATAAGCTGCATACACCGGTCCCATAGTGGCCGGGGGACCTCATCACTTGGGCCTAGTTCTAACGCGTCTCTGCCTGTCAAATCGATCGGTTTCTTTCGAGTGGGAGCGCCGATCAAGTGTGAGCCACTCTGTATTCATTTCTCGGCTAGAAGTAGACATATAATTGGGGGTTGCTGTGTCAAATCAAAGAAGTCGCCCCGCATCGACACATGGGACAGGGATTGACGCATAAGAAGAGATAGGTTTGGAGAGATCTGCAAAGCACTAGTAGGGGAGCCGGCCCTGCCAAGCGACTTGGGGCGTCCTTCAAAGGTTGAAGAACCGACTGGCTTGAATCTTCTTTGGATTTAACTTCGCCGAGTTTATTGCATCATACCATGAATCACGCCGCCTAGCTCTTAGACTCCTCTCCCCCAACGCACATCCCTCTGTTTTCTGGATGAGATCTCATCATCTTGAAGATTCTACATCTTGGTATCTCAGATGGGAAAAGACACTGACCCACGTGACGACCCTGGATCTTCAAAGTCACATTCGCTTGATCGTCGTGGGAAGAAGGGGCTCAAGCGCTCCCCTAGAGCGTGTGACGAGTGCAGGGTTAGGAAAATCAAATGTAGCGGACTACGGCCTTGCGAGCCTTGCAAGGAATTCCACCGGAGTAAGTTATATTTGATGTTACCCCCGTCATCATGAAGTTGGTGCTAAGAATTCACTCAACTAGGGTGCAGCTATTCTCTTAATCCCCGACAAAATACAGATCCTCGACAAAGATCGAGATGCCTCCAACACCAGCTCGGTCAGGTCCGTGAAAAATTAAACGAGGTTCAACGCAGTAACCGGCGTTTAACGAATGAAGAACTTCATTCGCTCATTCAGATGTTGGAAAATGACTTGCCAGCGACACCGTCAACATCATGCGCCAGCGATTCTTCGGACAATGTGACTCTGGACAGCATGATGAGCACATATGGGCGTGATGCCTCTAATAATCCTTGGAACCCGAGATTTTACGGGGCACCTTCAGGTCTCGCGTTTATACAACGGACTCAGGAGTTCTTTACGGGACCAGTAAGCGAATACAATCATAAGCCAAAGTCACCACAATCAGCTGTCTTACAGCTCTTTGATGCTCCATTGCCTGGTAATCACTTAGGAGATCGGAGGACCTACTTAGAAACCATTCTGCCGCCTAAAGAGACAGCTCTGGCATTAATTACCGCGGTGTTTACAAATGCTTACGTCGTCTTCCCGATTTTCGAGGAGCTAGTATTCTTTCGAATGGTGGATCAAATCTATGATACGGGAACCAGACCAGACGAGCTTGATCCCACGTTCAAGCCATCGTTCCACATTGTTCTGGGATTAGGTTATCTGTTCAGCAGGAGCAAACATGAAGAACATGGGTGCCAAGGCGCAATAGATGAGGCGTAAGTATTTTACCTCCTAATACCTAGCAAAGTAACTTAGGTCTTCAATCAGGGTGAAGCATTACCTCATAGCTAGGATGCTTGTCGACGTCGCCGACTGCCGGGATCTATCCTCGTTACGAATCTTATTGAGCTTTGTCATCTTTCAAATATCTGTTGCGGGGCTTGCTTCAGCTCATGCTTTCATGGGCCTAGCATGCTCTTTGGCTTCGAGGCTTGGCTTACATTACAGGTCAACGCACCACGCAACCATTTCGCAACAAGACCGCGTTGCAAGACGAAAAGCCTTTTGGGCAGTCATCAAACTAGACATCTATCTCAGTGCAGTTCTTGGACTGCCTGCTTTCATAGACCTTCGGGAGGTCGACCCCGCGATTGATTCAACACTTGAGGAAGCTCTCACCGAAATATCGCCCGAGGTTCCATCTCGTAATGCCATAATGTTGGCCGTGTCTGCAAAACACTTGGAAGTCATGAGACTCATCACCAAAGCCATCAAAACGCTTTATCCTATGCCGACTACGAGCTACAATGACCCTAAGATAGCCGGTAATATCTCAATCCCCATATCGAAGTTGACACAGATCGAAGAAGAATTCAAGATCTGGAAAACAAGCTCATCGGAGATTATCAATAAGGCTGATGATGGCTCGCTTGAGTTTTCTAGGTACGTGTCGGAGGTATCACTCTTGTTGACCATGCTAATGGCAATGCAGACTTAAATATGAGCTTGAAATGTTTTACTACTTCGGTCAAATCGTCTTATATCGCCCCTTTCTTCACTACCTAGCGAATATGTCAGAGGGATGCCCGGTGACACAACAACAGTCGCACAGGGCATTGGTGTGCACGAAAATCGCTTCAATTGTTATTACTCGAACAGAGGCTATTCATGCTCAAGGGATGCTTCACTCAGCTTCCTGGACTTCTACATATACATTGTTTCTGTCTGTGGTCTGTCTGATCTTTCTAATTGCGACACAGAAAGGGACCAAGCAGCCTCTCGAAGCCTGGAGAAGATGCGAACGCGGAATACGTCTCTTGGCTTCAATATCATGTCCCGGCATGGGTGCTGCACAGTGTCTACTTGTCTTGAAGGTATAATCCATTCCATTGACAAAAATGTATGGCGCAGCCGTCCTAACTGTTCTCCATTAGCAACTTGTAGGCTGTCTTTCACATACGGTCGACTTTGACATTGCCGGTATCGAAGCCACTACTCCACGCACTTGTATTCAACGTCAATCTTTTGATGCCATGGTTCCTGATTTGGCTTATGGACCCTTGACCAGCCAAGCCCATCCAAGCCTGGAAAGGGAGCGGAGCATTCAAAGCGGATTACAAGAACTTTGGCAGATAACTGGATCGCAGTTACACTTCCATGGCATGAATCCAGTCAACGACGCAAATCTTGAAGGAATATTTGCCGATTCTGGCAGTACAATGTTCGGTTCGCCTCTCCAATCGGTTGGAGACCCATTCTCAGAGACCTTTTCGGAGTCTCAAATTCAGGTGAGATAACTAACACGACGCTTGTTCTGTCTGCCCCGCCGTCATATTGAAGTGCCCAAACTGACCTTTGGAAATTTCCTCGCAAACAGACAGCTAGGGATGGGATGATCAACATACCGATGCTTCAGCAGTTCTCTTGGCTGAATGATGGGATAACCAGTCCCCGGGCAAATTTCGCATCTAACTTTTAACTATACGACCTGATGATGGATCAACATAAAGCCTCTCTGCGTCCAAAGCTTCAAGCCAGGATTTATTTCGGGCATGACATGATGGCCAATGCAACTTATTTTGTTTCCGACGGTTCGACTTTCGTACGCCATGCCCGGAACGATAGTATCTACTTATTGTCAGCAGACGGCAAATTTGAAATAAAGGACAAAATTAAAAGCCTGAAGTAATCCGCGGCTTAAGTCCAAATTCAGCCCCATCAGTATATGACGTGGCTTTAAGGGAAATATCCTTAATGCTATTTACTAGTGTAGACATTACTCCGCGCTGTGAAATTATCTGCTGGCTGCGCGAACAATGTACTCCAGAGAAACATAACCTGCTAAACCTAGTAAACATCAACACAATTTAAACCGTCCAGTGAAGATAGCATTCTAACATTTTGGAAATTTCCATCCAGTAACTTTGAGTGGTGAGAGTCGATGAGAACGTTAGCTTAGGTAACGTTTCTGCTTCCCTTGGTTCCTCTATCCTTCTATGCCGATCAAGGTTTATCGAGCTCTTTTTTCACTTAGAACAGATAGGTGCTGCCTTAGTATTCGGTTTTCTTCTTCCAGTTTATTGTGGTTCATTTCGACTTGTTGAATTTGTTGTGCAAGGGTGATGAGACAGCCTTGAAAACTGGCCGCTTGCCTATAGCCATGAAATCACGCCATCAGTGTAAGATTTGAGGTAGAAAGCGTACAATCTACCAAAGGCAGGTTACTGACTCTTTTAGGTTTCTCCTAATGTTAGATCCTAATAGTTCTAGGTCTTGCCCGTTTCTTTTGGGACTCATGGAGCGGGCATCACCAGGCGGATAACGTACGACTTCTTTGTCTTCTTTCTGAGTTGTTGGTATTGATTTAGATCTTTTATCTTTCCACTCTCGTGGTGGCATTGCGACACAGCGAACGAGTCGCGATGTCTATACTAGTGGAAACTCGAAGTTGCCGTGTCTATCCCGTCGGAAGATAGCCAGGTGGGCTTTGTCTTTTTGGAATGAGAGAAGAGGCTTTTAACAGAATATCCTCTTGTCTCAAGTAACTTTTCATTACTTGATTTTTCGAAAGCTACATGTAGGGGATAAATGCGAAAGAGCATTAGACAGCAGTCAAGGGCTGGCGGAGTGGATAGCAGGCGAAACCCGTGCTTGGTGGAGCTGTGGAAGTTGGATGTCAACCAGAAATGGCTTCAAATTATCCTAGTCGTGCCCAGCCCGTGAACAAACGGTCCGCGTACCTAGTGCTGTTTTTCTTGCTAAGCGATGTGGATGATGTCAACCGTTAGCTTCCTTTCCATCCTGGAAGCTACATGGCCGGATGTCGGATATTTCTTGTCGTCCATTATAGTTTGTTTAATTTCTGAGTAGTGTTTTCAACTTGTTGTATTACCACTCCTAAGAATAATTCCCGTTTGTCGTACAGCCTAGGGCCCTATCCAAAGACATGCATTTATGGCAACCCTAGCTACAACAAGTAAATATCGTCGTCCACCCTGCCAATTTGAACTTGCTTCCTTGGGCTCGATGGGTCAAGACTCAAGATATACTGGCAAGTGCTTCTGCTTAGCGTAAATCCGAGCTCCCAGCCAGTTTTCTCTGCCAACAACATCGAACCAGTGCCCACTGTTTCGCGAGATTGGAGTATGCGTGTCTCTCTATGTTGATTGATTTTCAGTCACAAGAGAGGTGACCAGCGAAGAGTCTCACGTCCATCCATTTGCCATTATTGCCCGTGGGAACTACTTCAACTTATGGACCGATGAGATGCGGCTATATCTCACTGTCACTCTGCTCGTCTTAATTGTCAGAGACGGAAATGGGTAAATCCAAGCGGCATCAACATAGAATCAAGGATGGGAGCCCAGCCACAATTGATGCTCAGGTTCAACTCTCTTCCTTAGGTCCAGCTGCTTTTCATCATAATTTCGCCACTCATGAAGAACACCCTTGGGCAAGAAGCACCGCTGATCTTTCTCTTTCGCGCGATTGCCCTCCAAATCGTCAAAACACCGCTTTCCAACAGGTTTCACTACCACCAGCCCGCGTCGGACAGAGTTTTGGGCCTGGTCGTTTAAATCGACAAACGTTTCGTACCGAAAACCTCTCCCAGTGTGACTCATCTACCACTAAGTTGTCAGTACCCAAAAAGGCCATCGATCTGCCTCAAAGGGCTATTTCACAATCCCAGGTCGAATGTCTACAGTTGATGAGAGATAAGCAACAAGAACTCATAAATGAAATCTCTCGATCATCTGAACTGCCTGGCACTTCAAAGCCCGTGAAGCCGGAAACTCCTCATCTTATCCCACTCGGTAGCCCAAAAGGGCTTATCACACCGCTAGCTCTGGAGCATGGGAATGAATACTTCCATAGCAGGGGAAATGCCGCAGTCTCACCAACTACGTCTCACGTGGCACTAAAGGGTAGCCCCTCAAGATAACGGAGCAGGTGACAGGCTATATATAATAGAGGTTGAATCTTTGGATCTGCTCGGAAAGTAACACGTTACTTTTAACCTTTAAATCGTATCCCTTGTATTGGTCGTATTTCAACCCCATACAGATATGATAGAGTAATGCTGGACCGTAAATCTTAGACGCCGTTCGTCATAGGGTATATACAAGACACTGTCCCCAAATTCTCCGAGTTGTAAGATTGACCAACCATTCCCAGATTTTTCTTCAATATTTCATGGCTTGATGAACTCTCTGTTTGAATCTCGCGAGTACACCGAAGAAGTAAACCACAAATCTTCACAATCATCAAGCAGATAAAATCGTTGGTTGAGGTTCACGCAGGACATAAGATCCAGATGTATCACAGTCGGAGGGCGACTGACCGGTGTGTGCTAGTTTTGGCGGACAGACAGCCCAGATATCGTCGCTGATGTAGTCAGTCGTACCATTCAGTGGCTGAACTGTAAGAGCGTCCTCAATTTCTGTATCTGTTACCTTATCATCAATATTCGAGCTGGAGTATCCAGCGTCCTCCTCGTCGGATTCGTCACTATTCCCATCAATAGTCGAGCTGCAGTATCCAGCATCGTCCCCGTCGGACTCATTGCTATTCCCATCAATTAAAGGGCTCCGCTGTGCGTCGAACTCCCCCTCCTGTTCGTCGTCATACTCATTCCTGAAAGTAGATTCATCCTGACTAGCTCCATCGGAGGTCTGTACTCGGTTCACATTAAGGGTCTCTTGGGATTGTCGGAATGGTCGGGCTTGATTCGGACCCAGAGTGGACGGAGGGAAAGACCTCCTTCGGGTGAAGGGTGTGTTGGCAGTGCTCCTGGCGCTGAAATCATAATCAGAATAATCATCATCCAAAGAATCCTCATCCGAAGAATCGCCATCGTAATAGTCAACATAGTGTGACCGCCGTGAGGTATGTCGAATCCAATCCGAGACTTTGTCGGCCACACTAGTGTGGCCGAGTATTCTACCAAGCCGCGCAGTTTCCAATGAGCCTTCTGTCAGCATCTTTTGGCGAGAGCCGCGGAGCAACTCTCGCAGTGTCGCATTCTGTTCGTCTGGAGACGAGCTTGCCGACAAATATGGCAGTGGTAAATCCATATAATAATTCTTAGAAGTCGAAGGTGCGGTGGTCGTGGTATCACACAAACAAGGACGTTGAGTGATATGTTCACTTTCCTCAGCGCCAGAAAAAGTTATGGTAACAATGCTAATAGTCTTGTGTATGGGTAGTTTCAAAGATACGCACTCATCGAAGACCCCATACCTTAGGAAGGATGGAGAATAATGCTAGTGGTACTCTAGCCTTTAGTTCATGCTAGCTAGCAACGGGTAGGTGTGACTAAATAGTAGTGGCTGCTAATGTTTTGGAGCACTGGAGTTGGTTGGTTTCCGCATGACTACATAGTGGACCTTGCACGAAAGGATCCCTGCAGTTTTTAAGCGGGTGTTGTTCAATGACAAGCGAGCTAGATGTTTGTGTAATGGCTATTGTACAACACACGATCCACGTGCCCACCAAGCGGCCCCATCTCTGAGCGGAGCTTTTAAGCGAGATGGAAACCCCTACAAGAGAAATTGGCCATCAGCTTCTGGTGACCATCTAGCTACAGGATTTACGCTTTTCAGGACCACGAGGTCGGGACTTCCTGGCAGCATGACGATGGGTATTGGCGGCCAAACAAAGTTAATTGCGGGACGCTCCATGCTTTTAAGGTATTTCCTAGCATCCCACCAATGAAGTCGACCATACGGGACATTGTTCAAGTGTCACTGTGAAAATGGGCAAGGCCTTGCTATAACTAGTGAAGGCCGCCTCGCAGCCTTTGGTAAAAGATCTGTTCAGCTGCATGGAGCCAGCTTGTCGGGAAGACGGAGCTGTGCTAGTGTACGATGGCTTGGCGTCCAGCGCGGCCGGATAACACGGAGACTTTGTGGATTAAGCGGAGAAGTGGGTTCCCGTCATCTTATGACGGAGGCAAAGACCCTGCATAGTGTAGGGTCGCCTCCATGCGGGTGCTGCAGTCCTTAGTTCTGTGTCAGGCTAGCAGTACGTCATCGTGGATATATCTATGCATGGCCTCGTCATTTTGGCACATTGGCTTGGGGGCAATTTCCAACGGACAGTACCAGATCACATTAATTCTACGTACTATACGGAGTAACAGAGTGAATATGGACGACCTGAGTCGTACGAGTATGAAATGAACTTTGGGCAATATTGATATCTTTCCCACTCGAGATTCAATTGGTTACTATCTACGAGGTACATCGGGGTTGATGCTGGCCTGGCACAAACAAAAGATGTCTCTAATTCCAGCCGTAGTCGTACCAGGCTGAAGCGTGAGGCCTTGGTTCGAATTGAGTATATGGTATCCAAATATGAATGACAAGACAATCTGTCGGTTCAGGTGACGAGATAGCAAATAGAGGAGTACTCAAGCTTTTCATGATTCTTTTGCTGCCATCTCCTTCTAGGGAGAATTGGAAAAGCCTTCTCATCTCTGCTGAGCCTAGGTAGAGAGGACCAAACTTGAGCCATGAAGTAGTGTGTTAGATTCAACTAGTGTCAAGGACTGGAAACGCTCTCTTTCCACCCCTACATACAAACAATTAAATGAACGTGAAAGGGGTATTCCGTAATTACTTGACAGAGCTTCCTAGATTACGATGACGTAGATACTAGTACTAACTGTGTACATTGTTCCACAATACATTCAAGAATGCCGCATTTCACCTATAATAAACGCGTCAAAGTAGATAAAGTGTACTAGGATCGTAAAAGTCTATACAGTCTATAATAGCTAGACAATATTAAAGAAGAAAGATCGTCTATGATAGAGAGCTTACAGATCGTGTCAGACATAGCGCGCCGAAGTCATGGGAATTGGACCAAGAGTTTTGATTTCGTGGCCATGAATCGCAGAATGGAATTGTATTGCGTGAGTGTGATGGAGATCATCCAGCAGCTGGACATCATCAGTAGCTGGTAAGCCGCTCACGCAGGTTACCCTCGACCTTGGCATGACTGAGGCCATCCAGTCGACCAGGCGCTTGAAACTACCTGGATCTATCGGATTTTTGTCAGTACGGGCTTTTCTGTAAGTGGCCTGCACATGGAGCAATTTGGGCTCTAGATATCTACTATCGGCGAGGACTCAGACCGTGATTCTCCATTTGGACCGTCTTGCTCAGCTTCCAGAGATGTTTTCTGCGGCTTGTTCGATTGCTTCTGGATGTTACTCCTCGTAGACCGTAATAGCTAAGTGGATGGGAGAACATTGAGAAGTGGCTACTTTCAATAAGGGAGCAGGACTTATGTAGCTGTGTAGAAGATTCTCAGATTGAGCAGGTATGTGGAGCTCAGAAGCAGACCAGGATTGTGTTCTATAGCTGGAGACATCTGCAGCGTGAACCTCGAGAAAAGTACCTTGTCCCGCTTAGCCTATTTGACCTGAAGAAAGAAAAGTTCAAGTGCCACACAGCACTCCAACCTCATCCATGTGATGCATCCAAAAACATGGCAACCATTAAATTACTACCAAGCATGGTACACACCTGGGAGAGGGTACGCAACGGTTGAACCATCGACTTGAATTATGATTGACGTGCCAGCCACATAGCAGTTCTGATCTACTAGCGCACTCTTGCTTAGAAGGCAAGCTTGTCGGTTCTCGATATTGATGCGCTGGTACATGTCGTAGAAGCCAAACATTGGTGTTGACTTGAAAAAGTTGGAGTCTGGTCAGCTTTCAGAGCTGCGATGTCTGGTACCGTGATTTTCACATTCGTCATCGTCCCATTATCGGCGGTCGTGGTGGTCAGAGTAACGGCCCCCGCTTGAATGTTGTTGGTATCCTGACGAGGGCGTAGCAGAGATGACTCGTCTCTCTTAACGAAGCTTAGGCTCATCCTGCTAAGGACAGATAGCGTGAGCCCACCAATGCCAGTCGCAGGGGCTGCAGCGGCGCCGACAGGCACAAGGATAGCTGCGGCGAGGATAATAAGACCCGCCCCCAACAAACTATATCCAACAGCCCACCCGGCACCAAGAAATCCGCCCTTTCTGATGTCGACTGTGAACGGGCCGTTGGAAAGAAACTTAGTGATCTCCCAATTCGATTGAGAGGGGTCTCTCAGTTCGTAGACATTGTAGCCATCAGCTGTTGGTATGGCAAACTGTTTCCAGAAATCTTTGCCAAAACATGAACGGGAGCAGTCCATTTCGATCTGGTGGACTGAATATGACGTCTTTCCCAGCTGATAGGCAGGCAACAAGAACTTTCCTATGCCTGGATAAAGAGTCTTTTCCAGATCGTCAAGACCAATATAAGCCTTGAATGCTTGTAAGTAGGTATTGACATTGGTATAATCCGAACCGTGGTCTCGAATTTGGTCAGTACTCCGATAGGCGCTATAGTATGCCTTGAGGTTGTCTAGGTTGAAATCTATGTAGATGCATTTGCTAGGGAATGTGAAGGCCTATCGTGCCATGATCGCGAAACCAACCCATAGTGAAAGCTGGTATATGTGGCAACACGTTTAGGTTCAGTTCAGAAGACTTAGACGCTGCCAAGATGGCATCGTTCTCCCAAAGTTGGACTGCTGAGACTTAGTAGCAGAAGCAGACTTGTCATAAGGGACATAATTTCTCCTAATACTTCACTCCTAATACTTCGAGGGGAGTACACAACCTTTCCTGACTTGACCCACCAGACTATACTGTTGCTGCACACAGGGCTGTCTCTTAGGCAACGTTTTAAAAAGCGGAAATCATTGATGTCGTAGAATCTGAGCTCACGGAGGATGTCACGACTCTTTCGGCTTGAGCAAAGCGTAAGGCTTATGAGATATACCCGACCACCGTGCGAAAAGAAAGCGTGCTTTGTGGAATGCACGTGCAGGATGAACCATACAATAATCGGTCCCAAAGTTCAAGGTTCTCTAAGTGGAAGATGATAAGTTCATGGATAAGGCTTTTTAGACATCATACGGCTCTGTCACGCCCAGCAATCTTTAAACTGTATCATACGGGTTCTTGAAGGCCAACAGCCGACCACCCGTGAACGGGGCCATATCTCCAGCCTCTGTCCATACGAACCTTAAGCTTTTGACTATTTGGTAGTCTAATCTAAGCTTGAGAAACAAGTTTAATCTACTGTAAGGTTCGGCATGGGAACGTGCCACCTCGTGAGCAGAGCCCCACTACCGTACCTATCACGCAGGGACTCCACTCACAACACCCGGGCCATGCCAATTTGCAATAGCATTTCCAGAATCCCAAGAGTTCCAACCCCCATATATTAGCCAGTTATTGGTGGCAAGGACGTAGGTTTTGGCTTTGAGGGCTTTAGTGGCTCAGATAATCCACGGTCCTCGACAAGACCGGTCCTGGTACAATGCACCATTGCACCCAGCTTGCGACTTCGATGATGATCGAGAAGTTTGGCAAAAATCACCTCCATGGTATATAAGTGCTGGTCCTCTGAGCCTTTGACCGGGACTCTGAGCGTTCTTGTTCAACACATGACCAACAAACACTGCAAAGGCATTTGCAATTTCTGAAGCGAAGACGTTCATCGATTTTTGACAAGGATGGCTTCAAGAAACTACAAACTCCAAGCATTTGGGGTGGCGAGCCTGGCATCGCTTGTCTATACCCACCCTTTGAGCGCAGAATCGACACAATCATCCACGGTATGGCCTGACAGGAGCGCCTCGTCCCCCCACTCGAGCTCGTTGCCCGTGAGATCGAACAGGCCCTTCGCAATTGCCGGGACGCACGTGCCACGTGCTGACACTCGCTCTGGCGGTCAGTCGTGGACTACCTGGACAGCTTCGCCCGACATCAACAGCTGGGCCTCGGTCTCTTCCAGCACGACCGTCTCAGCTTTTTCGTCCACATCTTCTCGCGCTGCGGGCGCTCAGTCAACTTCAACTCAAAGCGTCAATCTATGCTCCTCAGCCTCGACCAACACGACGACAAATCCCAACGACGAGAACCTGGTTGGAATTCCACAGTCAGGCGACATCATGATCCTGCCCCCGGACATCGAGGTCAAATTGCCTGAATCCCAGGACAAAGAACTCTTGCAGCACGTCGACCAAGTTCTCTCGGACCTCTCCGGAGCCGGCATCGGCACCGCTAAAAACAGCACACTCAACACACTGCTCGCCGAGGCGGTCCAGCCCGGCGGGATCGCGTCAGACATGCCGAACCAAGAGGTCGAGACGCCGTGGCTGAGCACACTGTTCGAGACGTGCTTCGAGGGCGAGTATTGTATGTTTTTCAACACGACCACCAACAAGGTCGTGAATATCTTCCGCTACCTGGGGCAGAACAACCTACATTCCGCCACAAGTACATGGGACCGGCTCGCACGGTCTGTCTATTCACGAAGTCCTCGGCCTGGGCCTGCTTTTTGCTCCCAAGTTCGAGTCCGGAGCTCCCGCTATCTCGCTGAGCTTTTCTAGTGATGGAATTTACATCAGCATCCCGAGTTTGCTGCGCATGTATGATTCTATCAAGGGATGAAAGGCTTGAAAGTATGGGGGCTGGGGGTTTGAGCCGGTGTGTCGTTCTGCTTTACCTGTCTGAGCGTTTAGCGTTTCACTTCGATTTCTCAAATTAGGGAGACAAATATGATATATGGTATCACTGGGATTGATACATATCAGCGAAAATGATTGCTTGGTAAAAAGACAAAAAATTTTACTTGTTGCATGCTATCTTTCCCTTGAAGATTGACTCTGTGACGTGGCCACTAAGTTATAATCACTGCAGATAGCCTTGCACTTGCCGTGAGGGGGTGAGAGACCCAGTAGGTAGAAACACTCCAGACCGCGAACTGAGACCATCATTTCCCCCTTTGTTGGCCGTGACCCTGATCTGTCTGTGCATCGCAAACTGGTAGAATCCCACGATGTGGCTTGGCCGTCAACCCTTAGACCTTGTATCTAAAATGGATGTTCTGCTTATCAGTCAAGTCCTCGAATCCTTCCAGCAACTCTTCCTCCTGTCGTTCGGCGTGCAGACCTTGACGATCCCTCGACTTATTGATAGAGTAGACCCACGCGGTGTAGATGACCTGCAGGAGAATCAGAGCACAGTAAGTTCCCAGTAAGCCTCGGATGGCAGAGAAGTACCGGGGTGACTCCCTGGGCAAAAACATGTGTGGGCCTGCGATGTTGCCGCCGGCGTAGAAGATGAAGAACAAGCCTATCACCGTCGCTCGTTTCGTGTGGCCTGCCGTGTTGACGCCGGGTAATGTCCATCCCAGCACTATTGGGCTGCCGAGGATGTTCTGCAGCCAGCAGCAGGCGACCAGGGCGTAGCGGTGCTTGATGTCGATGGTCAAGAGACCGATTAATCCCGCGATTCCGGGTAGAGAGGATACTGTCGCGCCGCATTAGTATGGACTCGTGCTAGCAATATATTGCCAAGCGGAAGACCAACCTATGATGGAGAATCCAAGTAGATTCTTCTTGGTCGAGAGCCATCCAAAGAAAACACACCCGATAATTTCGAATGCGCCGCCTGGGGTCTGGAGCAAGGAAGTTCTCAGAGCATTGAAGCCAAAGCCTTTGATTAGACTGGAAGCGAAGTTGGCCACGCTTCCGTTCAGAATGCCTGTACAAGCTCCCATGGCCAGGAGAAGATAAGTGCGGCCGTCGAGAAGAGCTTCTTTGATTTGAGCTCGGTTGATTACACGGTGCTTGATACCCATCTGGTTTTTGGACACCCTCCATACAGCAACCATTCGTTCATACTCGGTCAGCATTTTGGCGTTGTGGGGCCCGTCGGGGAGATAGACAATAATGACGAAGCCCCATACGAATGTCAACGCTCCCACAATCTAAACCAATTAGTTAGATCTGATGGTTTATGGAGGGCGAATTATTTACCAGGTAAATCAACTTCCAGCTCGAAACCGCAAGATTATCAGCATGACCCGCTCCATAGGCTAGAAGCGCACCGAGGATACTCGAGACACCGTTCGTGGAAAGCCATAGCGAGGTCCGGAAGGTTTGTTCCTCGCGTGTCCAGAGCATAGATGTCAGAAGAACGAATGCTGGTGAAATTACACCCTCGAGCCAACCAAGGAAGAAGCGAATCGTAAAGAAGCCGCCGAAATTGGCCACTGTGGCTTGAAGCATGCAAACCGTTCCCCACACGAACAGCATACCACCGATGAGTCTACCAATGGGATACCGTTGTAACACTATATTCCAAGGGTATGCTCCGAAGAGCCACCCGAAATACAGGGCTGAAGCTACCCATGAGTAATCATCGCCAGTCATATGTGTATCCGCCTGGAGACCGTAGGCATTCGAGTAGTTCAGACTGCGAAGATTGAAGTCAGCATCAGACACAGATGAAGGATGCCATTTTAATTGCTTAAGGTTAGACATACGTTTGTTTGTCCAGGAAGCTCAACATATAGGTAGTCATCATCTGTGTAGACTCTTAGCACTGAATGACATTCGATACAGGGCAAGTTGGGCATACCATGGGGATCACTAGAAAGTCAAACTTCCGGCGAACTTTGATTGCATCACGTTCAAGTTGTTCTGGATCATACTCCAGGGCTTTCTTCAGAAGCTCCTTGCCGAGAAGGTTGGGGTCATTTTTCTGCTCGCTGAGAAGCAAGAGCAACTTCTGGGACTTGGAGGAATTTGTAGTGACTACAACTCCAACTCCAACTTCGACTGCCGGCTCTGTCGTTCGAACAGGTTCTTTCTCCACGTCTGCCATATCTGTGAAATATGAGGTTGAGGGTTGTAGATTCGCATGACTGAGGGAGGTACCGCAGTTGAGCGACTCTTATATGGCGTCGGTGATGCCACTTTGGATAAACCTGGCGATCGCACCACACAAGGTAGGATATGTCCTATGCATGTATGGTCTCCAGGAGACACTAAACCCAAATGCCACCGGTAATAGCTTGAACGAGATAAGACTCTTCTAGAAAGAGCAAAGATCTTCTGCCCATATCTGGCATATTAGCTGCAGGAATTGAGGTCATGTCCGTCAGTCAAAAGTCATTCATCGGACTGGGCCCGTAGCGCTCGCTTCGGTATTAGTGAGCTGGCATCTTGAAGGAGGTCAGGGTCTACTGTAGATAGGAGCCATCGGAAGGCTATGGCCCCTGTGTCTTAACTATAACTGCTACGATAGACATGGATAGTCACGTGCCTCTAGTGCTATACCTAGACATACTGATATTGTGCAGAGCAGTAATCGTCCCTTATGAGCAGAGGATTGACACGAGGCTGTAGCTTGGTGAGGGTTGAAAGTTCGTCCACCCTTTGAAGCTAGACTGTTCATTGTTAGTCAGCAGGCTCAGTCCTCATGAGCTGTCAGGGCGTCAGTACAATCTTACAACACTTCAAAGAATTTGATGGTACGCAAGATCGGTTTTATGGCCGGCAAGAGAGTCTATCCTCGCACTAATCCACCCGCCTTGACAGGAGTGGTTAGAGACATTTTTAGTTATTCTACGCATTTGCCAAAGCCTTCAGGACTCTGCTCGTCCAACGCTCAGCGGACTCGTTTTCAACATCGGGACCATGGTTTGAGGCATTAGTGTGGCTCGGAGATCGGCGAGAATTTTGTGCGAGTTGTGCCGTGCTTTTGCTCAGTCCACGATTCAGTGGATTAGGAAAGAACAATCTAACCTCGCACATATTGACTCGTGGCAGACAAGGGGCGTTGCTGGAGTCGTCGGCGACTTTATGGTGGGGTACCGAAGAGTTGAGTGATAGCAACTGATAGCGTGGGAGGCGATCGCCTGCCAACCACGATATGGGTGGCTCTCCAATTCGATCTATTATCAGAAGATTCCCCGCCCAAGAGAGGGGACTCGCAGTGAAGATCTAGTGATACGCTATCTTTTGGCGATGTTTAAAATTCTGGAAAGAAATAGCTTGCTAATACAAATTGTTCGTGGTCTTATGGCTCGTTATTGGTGTTGAGAACAATTCGTAGGTAGATCAATCGAGGCCGGGTCATTTCAGTGGCACAAGACCCGAGGCTGCATCTAAACTCGCCGACGAGCTAAATTGTCCGCTTCTATTTACTCAATTAAATCAAGAGTAATATCGTCTGCCACCGGGATGCGTAAGAACTCTAGCTCACTTACGCTGAACATCAAATTCTACATCACTTGGACGTAGGCACTGCCAGACGCAGGATATACAGCAAGGAAGATGATTGCGAAAGATCCGAATCCAGCTGACGGAAAACAATGGCAGAAAACCCATGCTGCCAAAAAAGCTGAACAAACAAGCAGAATTCCGAAGGACTGGGTTTTACCAGAAGAAAAGTTTCCAGCCGAGACAACAGTCGATGTTCGTCCTGTAGCCGCGTCCTCTGGCATTCTGTCCGACAGGGAATTGAAAATCACGGGCGAGCAATATGACGCGACCTCCCTTGCTGTCGCAATTGCACAGGGTCAATTCTCTGCAACTGAAGTGGTGACTGCATTCGCGAAGCGCTCTGCTATTGGCCATCAGATCTGCAACAATCTCACTGAGATCAGTTTTTCCGATGCTCTTGAAGATGCCAGAAAGCTGGACGCAGTTTTTAAGGCAACTGGAAAGACGATAGGACCGCTGCATGGTTTGCCAATGACATTTAAGGTAAGTTGAATCATCTTTGAACAATCCTGATTGAGGAATAGCTTATAGGGGTATAGGAATGTTTTCACTTGAAAGGGTATGACGCAAGTAATGGATACATATCAAGAACGTTTGACGCATCGACATTCGACACTCCTCTTATCGCGCTTGTGAAATCTCAAGGGGCTGTTGTTCTAGCGAAGACGAATACCCCGCAGACAATGTTGGTTGCCGAAAGTCACAACAACGTCTTTGGTCAAACCAGAAATCCAGTCGTCAGCCATCTGACTTGTGGAGGTAGTAGCGGTGGTGAGGGTTCAAATATGGCCTTCCGGGGAGCTGCTATAGGCATTGGGACAGATGTGGGAGGGTCGATCCGGTAATGTTGCTGACATGTTTCGAAGGACCCTTGGACTGACTTGTGCAAGTATTCCCGCGGCAGCAAACGGTGTGTACGGATACAAGCCTTCCTTCGGAATTCTTCCTATGATAGGGTATGCGGCTTCTGGTTGGGTAGGAGCAAACACGGGGATTCCAGCGGTCTGTGGCCCTCTAGCAAATTCAGTGAGAGACCTTCGACTTCTTACTCGAGTAGTCCGAGATTCGAAACCATGGTTATTTGACCCAGCTGTTATTCCCAATGTCATGGAAAGAGGAACAAAATCGAGAAGACCGATTATTGGGGTAGTTCGCAAAAGTGGGTTGACACCGCATCCTCCCGTGTGTAGAGCTATCAGTGAAGCTGTGCGAAAGCTCACCACAGCCGGTTTTGTGGTCAAGGATTTTACACCGCCTGATTTCAATGAAATTAGAAAAGTGACGAAGGAGCTCTTCACGTTGGATGGTCTTTCATACCCAAAGGGCCAACTTGAGAAGGCAGCTGAGCCTGTAGTCCCGTCAGTGGAGGCGATCGGATTCTGGAGTATCCCAAGAAAGACCCACGAAGAAGCTTGGGCGTTGAATGCCAGAAAATTGGCGATTCAGAAGCAGATGCTTGACAGCTGGCAAATGGCTGGCATTGATATTGTGCTTGCTCCAGCTGGTCCTCACACCGCGGTCCGACCAGGCGATTGGACTAATGATATGTACACCGTTGCATGGAATGCAGTGGATGTGAGTGACAATTCTTTATGTTTGGGAGAGCGCTGACACAATATCGAATAACTAGTATCCGGCTGTAGTGGTTCCATTCACTATGGCTGACCCAAAGTTGGACCCCGTGGACGAGAAATTTGTTCCGATGCATGATCTTGATAAGATGGTTCAGGAGCTCTGTGAGTTTATCTCAGCACATCACTTGTGACCCTTGTGAGCTCCTATGGGTATGTGGCTGATAAACACTAGATGATCCCGAGTTGATGGCAGGTGCTCCGGTGGCCCTTCAGCTTGTAGGCCCGCGACTGGGCGACGAGCAATTGTTACAAGACGTCGAAGATATTGACGCCGTTTTGAACAATTAGCTCCCAGAATTTTCATGCATATCAATTATAAACCATTGGAACAGATTTATTGCATGGCATAGTGGAAGGTAAAATGGACCAAGACTTCAGATAGGGAGCAGGTCGTTTGGATGCTGCTCGCTTAGTGTCATCCAATTCCAGTCTATGGCGTTGTCTCTAGCATTCCAGACTCGATTGATCACGAAAGCTCGTGTCCGTGTAGAAGTGACTGTTTTCCGTGCGCGGCATACGGCTCCAAGCATGTAGCTCGCTGTCATTCGATCAGCTTCATTGCTCACTTCGCATGCAGCCAAAAATATAGGCCATAGGGACATTTTCAAGTCGTCATCCTCGCCACTAGTGTGCACCATAACTTCGTATGCCATGGTTAATGCAGCTTGATCTGCCTCTACTGAGCTTCCAGCTGGATTGATAAGCCTATGGAGGTAGAGCAATGCAGCGCTTCGGTAGGCATTTGCGTGCATCAGAAATTTACGCGAGGACTGAAATGACAACGTCGAGTCCACGGTGGGATGCCACAGCTCAAGCTGCGATTGTAGCTGAGCTGCCCGTTCAACCAGGATTATAGGATCATGAAGGGCCATTGAAAACGTGAGATCCTCGGAATTAGGGCTAAGGAGGCCGTCGGGTATCGGTGTCCTGATGTCCTCAGCAAGAGCGCAAAGATCGCCTAGAATGGGCATCAAGGTTCCGGTATAACCCATGAAACGATCAGCATGCTCTTTAGAATGGTCATCAAGCCAGTAGGATGTCGGGATACGAGGTCGGTGGAATCTGACTAATGAAATCATCATGTCTTGCCTCGCTAAAGCGCGAATGAAATATTTTGACAACTGCGTTAGCTCAAAGCCTCGGTTGATGTGATGGTCTAGCATCATGGAAAGATTATCCAACAATGATGGCAGAGCGGACATCTTCTCAGGTTTCTCACTTGTGTCAATGAGCTAAAAGACGTCAGTGATTTTGGGAGGGGGACATTGATGAAGATTGATGTTACCTCTACTGCGCACAAACCTAGCATAACTGTCAACAAGAGCTCCAAACTGACCCCTTGAGAGTCCAAACTGCGTAATCTAGCTAGTATCCTAGCTCTTCGATTGGGAACCGGTACCATGGCTTGCGATTTGTGGTCCTTCAGGTATGCCTCTCCAATTGCTGACAGGGAGTCACCCACTGCCATTGGACTATTCTGAAAGACTTTTAGTACACAGGAGTTCATTTCGTTGACGAATTCGCTGCCAAAAACCAGTTCGGTGGGATGACGTGTAAAGTAGACCTCGATAAAAGGCTCGTCGGAGGGATGTACAGTACCAGGAGGTATGTTTGACATTGTTTTGAAAAGCTGCGGTACTGGAGTTGGCGCTATTTCAGTCGAGAATGGCGAGAAAGGGGCTATGGCTAGATCATCCGTGACCATCGGGCTGCCGACTGCCGGAGAAGCTTGGACAGTACCTTCGCCAACGCCATTCACTTGGTCTTCCGCGGGGATCGTGGTCACCAAAGGACTTGCAGCGCTGTTGGAAGGTGTTTGCCCAGTCAGGGATGCGCGAGCCTTGTGGGCTTTTGTGACTTGGGCATAGCCACTACACTGGCGGCCGCGGCGCTTACAAGTGCCACACGAGGGATGAATCTCATCGCACTTGACTTTGGCGCGCTTGCAATCCAGACAGCCATGTCTTGAACGAGTTGCCATGATGGGCGCTCAGAAACATTCGATATGTGTCATGCCTGTATAATAATAGTGTGTTGCACTGGATCGAGAGTGTTGCATGCTGGGCGCACAGCCAAATGGCCGATATAGATTGGCGACCGCCGCCACCTAGGAAAAGTCAACCTCGGGACAACTTGGAATGGTTGACGCCGTTTGGAAGAGTATCAAAATTGGCGAGACCCAGGATTGGAGGGACAGTTGGAGTATTGGAAGCCCAGAGCCCTGTGGACCATTCAAGGTAGCATAGATCGAGAGTTTAGCAGGTCAGAGAACGATTTCCAAGGGCAACCCCTCGTAATGAACGTTCGTTGATGTCTTCGCCCACAGAGGAGTCAGAGGGCGAAGCAAGCAGAGGTTGACGGGAAGCGCCAGTGCGATGAGGGCAAGGCGAGACGGGGTCGAGGGTATGCCGGGAAGGTGCAAGCGCAGATCACGTGATCTTGGAAATCGCCATATGCAAGAAAGCAATGAAAGTCTTGGCACCCCACTAACCCAGTTTCACTAGCGTGGCTCCTGCCCCAGATTAAAGCTTCTGGCATTTGGCCTGTGAGTCTGACTGATCAAGATATCGGCACCCCGAAGCCACCCAATGTTAGTCCAGTCGCTGTGACGCAGGTGCCAGGGTATCGCCAGGGTATCCCTCCAACAGGTTGCACCATACTCGCACTCTGTGCTTACTTTACCCCATCCTTTCCCTGTGGCCTAGCTCTATCAAGTGTTTTATGCGGCGGCTATCATATTCTCAAGAGCCTCTGTTATCACAGCTGTCCACCCCAGCAAGAGGCATCTGTATTATTCCATCAGCTTTCAGCATCCATCTCAAGCAGGTGCTGAACGGATGAAAAGAGCCATCAGACAACGGTGACGACAAAGTCGACCAAGATGGCTGGAGTATTTTCCTGGCTGTGGGACTGGCTCTTGTGGATGTTCTGGGCCACTGAGATGGATGTGACCATCGTCGGGCTGCAGAATGCTGGCAAGACAAGTTTAGTGCGAGTGCTTGCGGTAGGTCCCTTCGTGTGCGAACGCTCACTCGCTCCTCGCTAAACATCTCATCCTAGGGCAATGAATTCGCGAGCGACGCATTGCCAACAGTGGCTTTCAATAAGAAAGAGGTCAAAAAGGGCCATGTGTCCCTCAAGTGCTGGGATCTCGGAGGTCAACCGCGATTTCGAACCATGTGGGAACGTTATTGCCGAGGAGTCAACGCGATCGTCTTTGTGGTCGACGCAGCAGATCGAGACGCGATTCCCGTGGCCAAAGAGGAGCTACATGCTCTTCTATCAAAGGCAACACTTGAGGGCATTCCATTACTCGTCCTTGGTAACAAGTCGGACCTGCCCATGAAATTGTCTGTCGACGACCTGATCGATCAGCTCGACCTCAAAACCATTGTGCATCGCGAAATCAGCTGCTATGGAATTAGTGCCAAGGAGGAAACGAACCTGGAAGCCGTGCTACAATGGCTTGTTGCCAGGTCTGGGAAGTAAAAGGCACACGCGATATTCAGTTTGTTCTTTGCTTCCTCTATTTTTCCATTCTTGGTTACTGGCTTGTTCTATGGAGCTTCTGGAATTTCTGCCTCGTGGGCACATTGATGCACGAATCACTATCAAAACGACAACCTGTTGGATCCACTGTAGACAATGGCCGGGCGTCAGGACGAGTAAGCAGATGCACATGACACCAGACACGCTGATCTTGTCATCCGGATGCAGGAACGGGAGGCTGTAATTACTCAGAAGCCATGCCGGGACATCCGCACCGCAGCATAGAGCCCGACTTGGTGAGGTCAGGTGACCAGGTGAGGAAGGTGCATCATCGGAACCTTGAGTGAAGCGAGGTCGTCGCTGTGATCGTGGAAGGGGAATGGCGAAGAGTGGAAAGTGACGCGTTGCCAAGAGCATCGCCTTGTTGTTCGTCACGTCCACGGGTACGGAGGGAAGTAGCGATGGGGATGCCAAGGCTTGGGATGGCTTGACTCCGTATCATGATTCATGGTATGTCGCGGGTGGGAAGATGTGTTTCGTCTCAGCAAAAGCGTTGGTTGGAACTGCCTGGACAAACAAAGTATTTCATAATCTCGCTGAGAGCCACCATGCACGCAGGCTGTACGGAGTACGAACTGCTTGATATCAAATACTCTTTGGCGAGCTGTTTAGGGGACCAGCTCAACCCGCTCCTGCCTGTGGCTTGAGGAAACTCTGTTTCAAATGCCCAGGGCTTAGCGTCGGTTAGTGCGCACCAGTGGCCCAATCGTGTCCAGTAGACTCCGCCACCAGTGACGAAGTGTGGATGGGGCAAGTCTTAGTGTTGTTGCAGGTTTCGTTCATTGCGCTGTGGTCGCATGTGGGTGCCTGTGCTGTTGGGCTGTTGATGCGTTTTGGCTGCGCCTCTTCCTCTCCTCTCCTCTCCATCCAGGCCGTCCGCTACAGTACGAGTAATTAGTCGTATTCGGCCCTCGGAAACGGATGTTGTTCGTCTGAGCACTGGGCTCTGAGCGCTTTATTCCATCAACAGGCGCATGCATCATATTCCTCTTCAACTACATCTCTCCCCAGACATTCATCAAATACTCCCACACTTAGATCGCTCTGAACACCATTTCACAGCCTCATACATTTGACATTCTCTGCGTATCCTCGCCACACCCGTCCACTTATTGATCCACCAGACCCAGTCCTTGGCGCCTTTCTTTCTTCCTTGCCTCGAAGTTCTTGATCGCTCTTGCGTATTGACATCACCAATACTCCGCACCCAGTCCCCAACTCTCATCTGACGACGCCATGACTCTTGTCGCACGGCAATATTACGACGTGTAAGTCCTCTTTTATATATTCTCCAGTATCCTCAACCCCGATTATACGCCTTGGTCTCTGTTGTCGCAGGTCCATCAAGCAATAGCATTCAAGCGATCAAGCAACTCCTACATCATCCGTTAGACACACAGCAAACCCAATCACTAATATCCTTCGCCATGAATAGATGCTACAATTCCCTCGGACAACCCTATCGTTGCCGGTCCACATGGAACAGCTGGGGAAGATGGCTTGCGCTTGGTCTCATTGTGTTTGGCGCATTTCTGCTCTTCTTCTTGTGCAGGCAAGTCCTAGTCACCACATTACATTCCCCGACTCATGCTAACCTCAATGCTGCAGTTGCTTTAGCGCACGAAAAAGGCGCCGTGCGGGCCGGCAGCCCTTTTATGGGACAGGTTGGGCTGGAAACACACCATTCGGCCATGGGCAGGCGCAATACAACCCAAACTACCAAACACAACAAGCACCACCGCCACCAACATACAACCAGACTCAAAACTATGGTGGTTACTATGGAGGGGGAGAAAATCAAGGCTACTTTGGTGGCAATCGACAGGCCGATGTCGAAATGACTTCACCTCAAAATGCTCACACCACTCGAGGAGGTGATAACGTTTACACACCACCCCCTGGACCTCCTCCCAACAAGGTCTAGAACGCCATAAGGGATAGGCTTGGGGTGCACGTGACTGCAATTTCTGCTCGATTTTAAAGCGAGATAGTTGCTCGGGTGGCAAACCCTTGGATTCGTGTTGGGCATGGGCGTTTGGGAGCACGACCTTGCATGGGGAAATGGGCGGAACTTGTGTACGATTAATATGACAATGAATCTCTATTACCCCAGGCAATGCAAGATTATGTGGCTTCTGGCATTGAATGGATGGTCACCACGGGGTTAAAATGAGGATTGATAACAAGAATGATGGTTGTCCGCTGTTTCATTGTGGGATAGATTGCAAAGTGGCCTCGTGTCATCATGTCCTCCTTTGTGCGATGATATTGCACATTAGAGCCTCATCTTGTACAGGAGTTGTCATCAGAAAACCTTCTTTTGAATTCCCGTATTCGTGCTTCTGGGATGAAAAATGCTCCATATTGCCTTTGTCATGTGTTGAGCATCGGCATTCGAGAAGAACAAGAATGAATTACATGGCGTTCTCTGACAAGGATCCGTGTTTCAGCATGCCCTGAATTCTCTGGGCAAGGGGGAAGATCTGCCAATGCGGAGCCCTCAGGCTACCTGGGGCACAGCTTATTCGTTCTTTGGCCTCCCACCCAGGTTCCTCGACGCCCCTCCAAGACCCTGTAGTGCCCCTAGTACTTAATGGCCTCGACCTGATTAGGTGCCAGAGGCACGCCCTAAGGTGGCTGTTCCATGCTTAGAAACCCCCCCAGGACTTGTTCAGAACGACGACCGGCCTGCCCCAGTGCTGCCCTCCAGGAAAGGGTTACGAGTCCTGTACTACCACCGTTGAAAAGTGTTGCTCCGCCTCCTTGACTTACACAATCCCCTCGAACTCCCACCACTATCACCGCCATCGCTTCGTCGTCTTACAGTATGTGCTTAGAATAGCTCATTGTCCGTTCTCTTCGTGACTTCCTTCCTTCACTGTCTTTCTTTTCTCTATACCACTCGCTTTCTCTCATCGACCTCATCTTGATCTTCCTCGCCAGCCTTCTTTCTTGTCGTCAATCGCTGTGCACTGTCCGCCGGTCGGCCCTTTAACTTCTCCCGCGCGATATCGCTATCCCCATAACCCAACCACCTGCGCCCGACCAGCCTGACAAAAATAAGATCACGATTACACCGATAATCTAGCTTACATCGGCCCCATTCTGGTAATCTCACCTTTACTTGAGAGCCTTCCACGTCTATTTTCTCCCAAATCTCAACACAATTCATCCAACAACTCGCCCGTCATGTCCGACATAATAAACGAGGTCCAAAGTGCCCCAGATACCTTTACCAGCTGGGACAAATGTATGGACAAGGCTTATTGCAAGTACGTTGACGAACATGCCCAGACCTGTCTTTTTCTACTTGCTAAGCACGTAACAGATGGCCTGCCATCGTAGGAATCGTAATTGGCTCTCTCATCCTCCTCTCCTTCCTCTGGTGTGTGCTCCAGTGCATCTGTTGCGGTGCGACATTATGTAAATGTTGCTGTGGTGGCTGTTCAGGCTGTGGTTCGGGTGGCCGAGATCGACGTTCGAAACATAAAGACGATTATACGAGGATGCCACCGACACCATACGGTGGTTATCAACCTGCTCCCGCTCCAATGGCCTATGGTCCGCCCCCAGCCACTTATGGTGCACCTCAATTCGCTACCTTTGACGATCCTAGCAGAAAGCTCCACGAAGACAGCCTTCCCCCTATGCCCAGTTGGGACACTGCTACGAAGAGAAGGGTTGAAGATACCAGTCCTACCCCGAACGGCGACCTTGAGATGGGCCGTCTCGAGCCTCAGGGACAAGGCCTACGAGGCGGCTACAACAGTGTTCCCAACGGCCCTGTATCACCCCACCCCGACCATTATCCTAATAACACGGGCATGAACCAATCCTACAATTCGGACCTCGGAGCCCAAAGCATGGCACCCAACCGAAACCAGTATGATTCGTTTCAAGCCGTACCCCTAAGCCCTCCACCGACCTATCGCTCTAACTCTGTTGCTCCATCGTCCACATCAGACAAGTTCATGTCTGGGACTGCCAGTCCCAGCCCCGGCGATTACAGTCGTCAACAAACATACCACCAATCTTCTTACGCGCCCAGCATCACGAGCACGAGATATGAGCCACAGCAACAATATGCTGCATATGGCGGCCAGCAGCAATATCAGGCGGAGCCCCCCAGCTTCCTCCAGCCTGGCCGCAGACCAGTCAACGGAAGCTACAGGGAAGTCTAGACCAAAGTTTACTGAAGAATTTCGGGTTTACCAAGGCCCTAGGCTGGCTTGATCTGCAATTGGAGCATACAGGGCTAGTCAATAGGGCGCTCTTTCTACTGCCTCCATTCTTCCAGTTCGGCGCCTGCTCAAAGCCATGCCTAAAAGGATCTCTGACCCCAGCGTTTTACGTTCGAGTCGGCCTTCCAGAACGCAGCTGTCCATGTCTGGTTTCCTCCAATTGTGATCATCGAGTCTCAGAAATGTCGTATTGTTCCCTAAGAACAGTACATCAACAACAACTGAAGCTAGTAACAATTTCTAAGCTAGAAGAATGCAGACACCAAATGAGCGCGAGCCAAGCTCGAGAAATGAAAAGAGAAATTCTCTAACGATATACCGCTTTACGACCACAGCATCATCCTTTCACCCTTATATTCAGAATCTAGCGCTTGGGGAGGGAGACAAAATGGGCTGAGAAAGGAAGATTCTTCACGTTACACAACACTTGCGCGTCTGTGCCACATCAAGGTATCATCTTGTACAATACTGTCAACTTGTAATCCCAGAGCAACGGCTTCTAGCAGGAGCGAAATTGTAATTCGTCCATACTGGTAGCAGATGGGCAGGCCAATGCCACGCAAATCAGTGCAGCGGCATCGGGAAGAAATCAAAAATCTGCTAGTACCAGGGCATTGACCAAATACTATTATTGACTTACAGAATCCCTTGCTCCATTTTCGGCCCTCCTGTTTAGCTTCTATGCGCTCTGCTTTACGATATAGCCTCCTTCCTTCCCAGCCAGTACGCGTATCTGCTTAACTACACTACCTGTGTAGGAAGGTGCGCCCTTCACTCCACCTGCCCAGGACGACGCGACCGCGTTTCTGCAGCGTCGGCTCACGAACGGGCCGATTGTATCTGAGTACAACACTATAGCACGCCGGTACTATGGATGAGCGAGTATGAGCTAAGCACAGAGCCTTGCATGTCATATGCAAAGTGACCGTTTTGTCGCTGCTCATACTAGATATAGATATCTCCCCACGTCGGGAACCGTTATTCCTCGAAAGAGCCAGGACATCGGACTTACGAGCAGGAACCAAGAAGAGATGAGCCATCTTCTCCCAACTTATTGTTGAAAAGAAGCGTTGTGCATGCCGCGGTGTAGGTACGTATATTCCATTCCATTCCCACTCCCACTCAATAACCTAGCCGCGAGACTGGTAGCCTGCTGACAAGAAGGATGCATCCCGCCGTTCGCGGGCCTGATGGGATGGACGGCGGCGTGGGTTTGAAGAAGAGGTGCTCGTCGCCCTACCATACCATCCCCTGGTTCTGGTTCTGGTTCTGGTTCTCCTCCTCTTCGTCCTCCCCCTTCGTCCGATTACAACTCATCTTTCACAGCATGGTTCCCCTCCTTCCCCGCCACCGCAGCGCCATCCCAGCCAGCATCGGAAACAACAACATCCCTGGCCAACAAGGGAATTCCACCCACAGCAGCTTGGCCAGCAAAGTCCTTCGTTAGCGTGAGTGCACTCGCCTGCCGGAGGAAAGTCACACCAAGAAACAGCTCCGGCTCCCATTTCCCCTTGAGCTGATCGAACGGCAGATCGAAGACCTTGAAAGACACATCGTGGAATTTCTTCAACTTTTGCGAGGGCCCGGCGAGGAGGTCGAGTTTGATTGTTGAGTGTGGGCTGGCGAGGTAGCCATCGATGCCAAGGGCTACGGCTTCCTGACGCGGTGTTGTCTTTGGGATGGCGGTCAACGCCGAGGTGAGGTTGAGCGACTGGATGAAGAAGCTCGAAATGTAGTTCTCCATCAGTGCGAGGTCGATGTCGGCCAGCAGCGTCACGGGGTCTTTGGACGCGGTCTCCACCACGACCGGTATCACGTCTTGGTTCAGGCCTGCGAGCTCTGTCGTGTGGAAGTACGCTGTCAACTCGAAATCCAGCTCTGTGCTGCTGCCAGCAGCAGTGGCGACAGATTCTTCGGCCTCTGCATCCTTGGCGGCGGCTGCTTTCGCATCGTTGGCTTCTGCCGCTGCCGTTGCACGTACCGATCCCGTGATCGTGGTAGTAGTGCTTGTCGCCGCCGGGTCAATGTGGACAGAAGTAAAGATCTTCCGCGCGCATACACATGGACAGCTGATACCACACTCCCGGCCACAGTCACCAGGGCAGTCTGAGTCCGGTCTACCAGGGAAGAACGGAGCAGGCAGACCTGGGCGACCACCGGGGCGACCTGGAAACGAACCTCTCATACCGCCAGGAGTATATGTTGGCACCGTGTCATCTAATCTGCAGTGGCCATCAGGGCATGAGCGCGAACAACAGGCTCTGTCGAGACGGAGCACAGCAGTAGTCGTGACGTCTGAAGCTGCGACCCTAGCGGTGGGCTTGTCGACGCTGTCAGCGGGTCGACCGTTGCAGAGCCCGATGGCACACCCCTCCCCACAGCATGCTGTTACCGCTTCAGGCGCGATGTGTGGATTGGTGAATGACTTGAAGATGGATTGGATGCTCGCCGTTGCCTTGGGGTCTAATTTGACTCCTTCTTGCAACGCGGCCTGGCCCGTCGCTTGAGCGGATAAAGCGGCGCTGAGCACGAGTGCGATCGTTGATATCAACACCATTGTGACAGGAATACTGCGTGTAGCAAGTCAAGCGGTGAGGAATTTCAAACTTGAAATAATCGTGTGAAGATTTTTTCTCTGGCCAGACAGGGTGTGATTCCAGATTTCAATGAATCCTGAAATAGCGTTTTAATGATGATGATTTAAATAAAACAGAGTGCTCCGAGGACGGCAAGTCTGGGACCAATGACTGTGCAAGGACGCTGGACTTTTGTGTCGATCTAGAGGCTCAGACACAACCAAAAGGCCGCGATCCCAGTGAAGGCTCTCGCCGGTTTTATAAGATAACTTAGGTAATGTATCTGAAACAGCCCCCCCTTGGGCGAAGCGGTCTGGATACGTCCAAAGTTCTGCATTGTGGGACATACCCCGGTCCCTGGGGTCGCCGTAGCCTTAGGGCTGAAGGGTTCCCTAGGTCTTTTTGGGCTCTCTCGAGTGACTTCCAATGCACGTTGTCCAGGGGGGGGGGGGACGATTGAGCCAAACAACGAACGAGTACGAGCATGGAAAGTAAGGTAACAGAGCCCCCTCAAGGGCGGACGGCCACAGACCAATCGGGGAAAGAAGCTCGATGTGTTTTTGTAGTGCAGTCCCAAGTCAGTGATCTTCATCGCCGGAAACTGGGTTCCTTTCTCAGCTGGATGGGACGATCCCTGAACGATCTACTTCAGCATCACGTTCCAGAAGGAAATCCGGCCGAAGGTAGATGGTTAGGCAAGCCATGTGGACGAAACGCAACCTCAGCGGGCGAGCCTTCGAAGCTGACGTACTTGTAGTTGTACCACGCGAATGAACAACCAACCCATACATGATGATTATGCAAAAGCCTCGAGGAAAACAAGTCCCCTGGTCCTGTTGGAGAACTTCTCCAGGGGCCACAATGGCATCCAGAGCCCTGTAGGGTCCCACGTTGTGGCTGCGGCTCGCCAGCGGGTGGCCTGATTTCTGGAGCCCGCAGTTTTGGCCCCGTTTGGCGTGGGATGAATTGGGACTTTTGTCGGGCCAGTATCGTTGTTTCGGAGGTGAGTTGCTCCTCAAAAAAGCCGATTGCCACATGCTCCCAAGATGATCTCAGATGCCTGTTGAAGTTCCTTGCATGTGCTTTGATATCATTCTGACCGCTTGCCAAATATGGTTTGTGGTCTTCTAACTAATTAATTTAGTGGAGAGTTCCCGCCGTTTTGAGGGCCCCTTGGGAGTGAAAGATGCTTGGGATCGATAGGACGTCTTTATCAGCGTATCTGGGCCGCTCCAATGACCTGCTATCTTGTAATTGTAGGGAAGTATAGTGGTCGAATCTACAGTGCATTCTGGTGGGCGCTGGATCCCAGCATCGTTCGTTTCATGAAAAGTCGTAGCCTCAAGGAGAACACTAAAGGCGGAAAGTCTTAAGTCCCAGCCTCAGACAACCACCCTGAACTCGAACCCTTGCTGCTCGTCACCGTCTACGAGGATCCTCCTTGTCTCCTTCTTCAATAGCTGAGTCACATCTTCTCTCGACAGGCCCGCACTTCTCGAAGGGGGGCCTGGCTGATCTCCAAATGCTGCTTGTGATAAACCAAGCAGACTCAGCTTTGAGGCGATGTCCTTGACATTGTACTGAGCCGCACGGTAAGCCTTGACGGCAAGCGCCAAGCCCAAAACAGGGTAAGCAAAACTCCATGCGATCAGCAAAGCAAGGGGGGCGATCGGTACTTTTGATAGCAACATATGTTCTCGATGTTGCTGTTGCAATGCCGTCCGCTGGCTGTTGTATCCTCCAATCTTTGCCAGTACTTTGGATGAGTACAGGCTGCCGAATTTGCCAAGGAACGATTCTGTTGTGGTCCCTGTCATGGAGGCTTGGTCGATAAAATCTTGGAGATCAAAGCTGCCTCCACTGACTGTAGAATAGAGTTGAGAGCCGTGGAAGATCTCGAGAACGCTGCCATTGGTTGTTGGTGTCATGGAAATGTTGTGCAGCGTCTGATTCACCCAGGTGTAATTGACATCGTACGAAGTTACTGCGCAGTTGACAATGAAGTCGACGATTGAATCATATTGATCCCTCTTGGTGTCATTCGTGGTCAACATCTCACTGTTAGACTCAAAGGAGGAGTACTCAATGCGGCCAGCTAACCCCAGGTAAAATGGGTTGACCAGCTGGGAATCCTTGAGTGGAAAGAGACTGAGATCGAAAAGTCCTGAGTCGTTCCATCCTACGGTGTTGTACACCGTCTTCATTGATGAGTCGTTGAAGAAAGTGTACATGAGGTTTTGCGCCGGTTTGTACATTAGGAATGACCGATATGCGTCAGGAACACGCACGGAGCTTACGTCGCTCACATTGGGAGGCTTGCCAATTGTCCCATGAAACATGTCTGAGCAGCTGAAGTTAGTGTAGACCTCGTTCGGCCCCCAACTGGCCATGTCACAGCTAGAGGCTGGTACTAGTTCGCAGGTTGTGGAAATGCCGATTGTAGTGGCCTGGAAATCAGTTTCGGCTGCGATTGACTCATCGGACGCGGTTAAATATGCAATTTCTGTCCCTTTTGACTCCTCCACATTCGCAAATCGAATCGCTGAAAGCTGGGAGGTATTGTGCATTAATCTGCTAGCCTCAGTTTGCTCAAAGTTCTTATTCGGATCCACGAAGTCGTACTCGACAGAGCATGGCAGCCCAATTTTCTCTCGGTCGAAACTTAGGCAAAACTCCGAGACTCCTCGACCAAATTCCTTATCGGGCTCTGCTTGCACGAAGACTTGGTCAAACTCGACCGTCGAAGTGGTATAGTGTAGTACCGCGTCGCTGATGGCAACCCCGCCCGCCAAAATGATACTCAAGGTCAGCATCCAAGCAGAACGATGTAAAACTGGAGGGATTCCAGCCCGGTGCTTTGGATTCATCAGATATCCAAAATAAGACCGCAATTGATCAGTGGCTGCCACGAGGATTCCGATCAACAGGCTCATTTGAAAGGGAGTTGGTAGTCTGAGAAACTCCGAGTTACTTGAAGCAATTTTAAGGTCCCTAGACACAGGCAAAGCCGTAAGAGCCATGATATAGGAACCAAGCAAAGGTGCAATGGTGGATAGGAAGCTCGCCACAAAGACCAACCGTGCTGCCATGTTGTTAGAACATCAATGACAGACCATGATCAAAAGAAATAGGAGGCTTACTAGCTGAGAAGTTCACCAAGATATATCCTCCACCTGTTGGATCCGACAGTGTGGGATCAAAGAGATTTGGTTGAGGGCTGACTCTGAAGCTAAGAACCAGTGCAAGTAATGTAGCAGCAAGGAGTGCTATCGGTATGCATATGATAGTAGATGGCGTTAAAATTGACTGAACATGGTCTTTGGTTGCAGAGATCTGGAGCTCGTCGCCCTCAACGTGATAATTATCAGCCTTTGGACGGATCAACGATATTCTGTGTCCCTTCTCCGGGGTCGAGATATCATTTTGAAACGTCGAGATGTTGTAGATACCATTCTCGCGTAAGTCTTCATTGGAAGGCAGCTGCAAATTGACATTCTCGTATGTTCCGGTTGCCATCCGTTGATAGAAGGGAAGAGTCTTCTTCCGATGGTCTCGGTGCTCTTCCATGGCTGCAGGAAATCTTGAAACCGCACAGCAGAGGAAGGAGTAAAGAGCTCAAAATCAGATAAAACATGTTTGGACCCCACTGGTAGATATTCGTGGAGGACAGGATCTAGACCCAACATGCTTCGCTCGCGTACAGCATTCGTTCGTTCATTTCAGACAGGCCGGTGATTCATCATCGTAATATAGCTGCTCTGCAATGACAGTGGTTCGTGACTGGTGGTTCACAGCCTCAAAGGCTGCACTTTAGAGGGGGACCCATTGCAAGGGTCCACCGTTCGATTCCTAGGCATGATTGGCGGGAGCATTTTGCTAGAAGGAACACCAAAGGTCCCGTCGCAAGTTCAGCTGTCGGCGATCGCTGGCCCACTCACGCGTCGATACGAACGGACAAGTGTAAGCCCTAGATTGAAGCAACGGTTCCTGTCCTGGGCTTTGCAACCTTTGGTCCTGTTGCTCTTTTCCAACACCGCAGTTGTTGTTCCGTCCACTATTTACTGGTGTTGTCGGGCATTTGCAGATCACATGACGACACGTGCCTTTTCCACTAAAGCGGCGCAAAGTTTCGGCGTTTTCGAGCTCAATCAAGTCTCGACCTCAGTCAGCATTTCTTCGCCGTTTCGAGCACTGTTTTGGAGCACTGTTTTCGTCTTCCTCATCATGCCCTGGGTTTCCAACCGGCGGAAATTCCTGTGGCTGTGTTTCTGTACTCGTGGGCTGCCATTATTCCGAACCAGAGGATCGTGGAAAAAGGTATTATCATCGTGCACCGAAAACGTGATCAAGTCATGGAAAGGCGAAGTCTTCAAAAATATGTTCCCATAGCTGCATCACATAGGCGCCTTGATGTAGTCTCATTCGAGCTCCGCTCGCTGTTCGTGGTAAGCTTCAGTTCATGGCAAGCTTCAGTTCATGGCAAGCTTCAGTTCATGGGAATGGATAAAATGCAATCACGTTTGAGCACCATCACTTGCAAGTGGCACGCACGGGTGCCACGGGTGCCACTCACCAGAAGGCAACCTCGCCAAACCCGTGAAGTAGAACTCCAGTATCGATTCAACATAGTCTACTTCACCTGAGGCAGCCCAAATAAGACCGGATTTTTGGCTTTCTGGACCAAGAGATGCACGCGCCTTTTACAATCCTTCATTTCACATTGCCCTCAAGACCAGCCTCAACGAGTTTCCTTTTTCAACTCTTTCTGTGGCAATGTTATCGGACAGCACGTTCAACCAGCAATTTCTCCTCACAGCCAATTCCACCATCCCATCATTGCACCATTGCAAATCCGCAGGTTCAAAATTGTGGAGCGTGATGGAGGAGTGCAATCAAGGTTCGCAACTCCAAGAACTAACACTCGTATGAATTGAAAATATTGACGGAAATGTTAGTGATCGAAATAGAGTGTCTCATATGCCACGAATGCCTGGTCCATGACCCTAATCCTCAGAAAGATGATGGTCAGCGAGGTATCGATCTTCCATTTGAACGATCCGAAGCATGCTCAAGCTGCAAAAATTGGACACATACCTATTGCCTCTCGCTTTGGTTCGATAAAGGGTATCTCGCAGAGAGATGTCCTCATTGCAAAGTTCAAGTCACACTCTACTTTGCTCTCGAAGTGATCAGATCTGGCAAGGGCGATGCAGCTGCTGAGGAATGGAAGGAGTATAAGGAGTCAGAGGCTGACTGGGAACGTTGTAATCGTCAAATTGCAAAATACTCCCAATATGCATCTGGGTACAATTCACCACCTGACGCTGCATATGGTCACGAGGTGGAGGTTGACTCCGACGGCAAGAGAGAGTCCGAGGACGAAGTCGAATCTGATGGCGAAGCTGGTGCTCATTTCGGCCCGGAAAACGAGCCAGAGTCAGAGACCGATACACTGTCAATTCGTTGATGAACCGCAAGCACAACCTGCACCTGATGCAGATCAGGATAGTGACTAGGAAAAGATGGGCTTACTACTTGGTACGCAAAGCACCGGTCTCCGCAAATGTTCGAGGCTGTCAGTCCTTTACATTGTCTGGGCCTACATGCAGCAGGTATCAATGGTTGCGAAGTTGTCATCCCATAACACTAGCCGAGGCCTCTTCAACCACCAATCAACCCTGATATGGTTTCTTAAACAACTCCTGATAGATTGCCTTGCCAATTCCGATACCACTTGCAGGATTTTGACCCGTCACGAACACTCGACCTTCGGAATCTGAACTGACCACAACATGTCCTCCGAAGGGTTCAACCGCCTTTTCAAATTTGGCTCCAGCTTTGACCAATTCGCCTTCCACGCTGAATGGCTCTTCAATGCTGGAGGCCAAGATACCAACCTCCCTGTCACTGATTCCTGTCACTCGGTGTCCTTCTAAAATGCTCTTGGTTGTGCCCGGGATGGTTCGGTGAGCGAAAACAGCAGCACCATGACAAATACCACAAATGATTTTCTTTGAGCGATAAAACTCGTCAACAAAAGCTATTGTGGCTTCCGAATCAATAACATCGAACGTCGCTGGGGTGAGTGTCAGCAGCTAATCTCGTCCAACCCTGAAATCTTGAGGCTTACGTCCATATCCGCCCACGTAGAAAAGAACATCGAATTCCTTAGCTCTTGGAACAAGATCCTCCAGCTTGGGAGTGTTCTTCCAGATACCCTCCTTCTCTCTTACGAATCGAGCACACATTTCATCGTCCTTGAAGGCTGCGACTGAAGATTGGTCCAGAGGGCTTTCTCCTCCCAGGTGAGAAGCGACTGTGATCTCAGTATATGGAGCAAGAATCTCATATGGATAGACAAGCTCGGGCTGTTTGACGATGTTAGCAGGTTACGCAAAGGAAAGCAATCCTTGACAGCTTTTTCTGCTCGGCAGTCTTCAAGGACTCGGTACTTACCAGATACCACCCGTGTTCGTTCGAAGTGAGCACCATGAGCACCTTTGGCTTTGTTGACGACATCGTAGACCTAATAATGAATACTGTTGTTCCTTTGTCTTAGTGACTCTCCGGATTCCCCTCTCAGAGTGATGTGACTTTACAATTTAGATTAGAGGATGTCGACGGAATCGTTCGTATTTATACCATTGCGACACCTCCTAACGTGTCGGAGATACTAATATCCTGTTTAGACATTTCCATATAGTTGGCCTCCATAGCTGCACTATCTCCGCAAAAGGGCAGCTTCATCTCCAGATATGATATTGCAAAATCCGCTTTGCAGGAGGATGACTAAATGGCCCATACTGACAAGAGGCTTATCCCGAGCATCTGATATCGGCAACCCCTGTCCTGGGATTAGCGTTGACGGGATAGAGTTTATTCCGGATCTTGGCCTTGGCTAAATTGCGGAACTAATCTGTAAACAGTAAGGCTGGGGCGTCTGGAACGGCTACTGTAATACCGCGATATCAAGCCCTCAGTCATCAGTCCAGAGTAAATGTTAAGTGTTTTGGTGGACTTGACCATTTCGATCAACGACTGGCCTTATGGCGGGCCTCGCACTCTGTTTTAGATTGCGATCAATCTGACCATGCCAACTTTCGATCAATTGCAATCCTTCTACCTCGTGCTTTCATGCCTTCGATACTTCTGACGTGCTGGGGGGGCAAAGTTTTAGAGGAGCCTGTCTGATTGTCTGGTAGGTACCAAGACCCTTATTCTGCCGTCAATGCCAAGCTTCACCCCCATCACCAATCCAGGTGGCCATTCAAATCAAACGCCAGCAACGGCTGACACAGATCACAATGAATCCTGCAACGGTGTTATGCTCTCCTGACTCGTGTTTTCGGCTTGCCTGAGTCTATGATCATCATCAGCCTCATGCATTTCTGTGGTGCTTCTTTTTGAAGGGACTCTTCTCCTTTCCTCCTGACGGACTAGGATGATACTTGCAGCCCAAGGTGAGTGGCCCGTTCCCCTCCCCCCGGTCCCTTCTCGATCAGTACATGTCGAGAGTTTAAAGGCTCCTAGGTCTGGTTCTACGACCGTGAACTCGAATTCCAGCGTGTTGGAATTGAGGCTCCAGCCTGAGGGAGTCTTCATGGACACAACATGGCATTCAAGGCAGACTTACATCACAGGCTTGAGCACCTACCTCGAGAGAACATCGGACTGTCAGCCTGACTTGTCGACAATGAGCAACTCCCAAAATTCGTGTCTGCGTACATATACGAGTTCGACACCTACAGGCTTTCAGCTGTGGCTTTCAGCCTGCAGGATCAAGATTTGAAGGACTGAGAGGGGTTCATGGCTAATTCCAAGATTTCGGAAGGGCAACTCTTCCTCAACCTTGGGCAAAGTACTTAAATTGACGCCTTCCTCTCCTCCATGCAAAGTCTTGCACTCTCTTCTTGTCTCTTTGCATTTCTACTCAACCAGTTGGACGTGCAACTCCCGGACGGCCCATTCACTCCGCGCAACACCATCACCTACCCCACGCTACAATGTCGTATCAAGCAAACCATTCTCAACCCAACATGGGAGAATCGATCCTGCCAGCTTCAAGGCCATTCAGCAAGTGGTGGCCCATTGGATTTGCCATTGCCTCCGTCGTGCTCTACGCTGTTGGAGGCGGCCTCTATGGTTCATCCTGTGCCACCGATGGCTACTACTACTACTGTAGCTACGGCCTGTGGAGTGGAGGGATCGCAATGCTCTCCCTAGGAGGCATCACATCAACCATTGCTATCATTCTTCTCATCATTTATCTGGTTCGACGTCGCACTCCCACCCAGTGCAGTTCCGCATCACGCCTCAATTATCAAGACCAGTTTGCTCCACCGCCGCCTGTCAATATCCAAACTCCAGGTCCAGCCTACGGGCGATCTCGGCCGACAAAGCCGGAGGCAGATATTCGGGAACTCTCACACCACCAGCCTGCCACGGGAGGTAAATATTGTGGCCGTTGTGGAAGTAGCGTCCAGACTCCCTTCTGCCCCAAGTGTGGTGCTCAGGTTTAGGTGGCGTGGAATCCACAGATCTCGCGACAAGACTTGTTACCATGAAAAAATGCGAGAGCACACAAGTCTCGCTGTGTATCAGGCTTAGGAAAAGCAGTTGAGGTTCATATGAGATTCGCTTTTGTAATCAATTTTCTACAACCAGCCATTGGATAATCTTTCTGAAGGGTGCTCTGCGCAAATTCGAAGGTATGAGCAAGGACAGCTCCCTATGACCATTTCGGTAGCTATTCGATCACTGTCGTCCGTGAGTGAAATGTCCACTAGATACTTGCCTCGCTCATGTCGCTATTGCATGGCAGAGAACGCGATGTCCAAGTCGACACGAACAACCTTCACAAACGAGTGGACTTCTAAGTATGAAGTACAAGCACGCAATTATGCGAGACCAGTTTGACTAAGTGTTGAATTTGCCAATGCACTTCTGTTTACAACCACATTCCTCGACTTTATGGTTTAGCCAAATCCCCAAGTCCAAAATTTGGAGAAATCCCATGGTTGCACTGCAGCCTGTCTCGTATTCATCCTTTGAAAAATGTGACTATGGGGGCAGTGCCCGCAACATTTATTGGCATTGTCTTTGGTTATCTCATTGCGATCTGGAATGATGGTGCTGGCTGGTTCGGCTACTTGGGGGCTGAGTAAGCCACAAGAGAACACCAACAAAATGCCACGCCTGTGTACCTCCCTACAAGGCAGCCTTGCCCCTAGGCAGCGTGGCAGCTTTCAACATCTATAATTATAGCAGTATAACACAACAACATCTGAGGGCGGTTACTTCACATTATAAATTTTCCAGTGTACCAACATCCTGCTGGAGGAGTCTACCGGCAGACAAAAGACCTAGGAAATAACATGCCCACAATCCTCGGCGACAAAGCATTTGCATTCCTGCTATGCAACTTCAAAGACTCTTCAAATCCCAAGCCATTCTCGCTGGCCCAAGCACAGGCAGGATTGACCACGATCCGCCAATTTTGGTCGGAGACATCGTATGGTGCGTGCTCGCTAGCCGGCACAACGCTCAACGACTGGATCACTCTACCTATAACAAAGAGCGACTTCATAGCAACCTACAGGACTAGATCGGGCATGATACAATATGCCAAGGACAAGTCTGGGATCGACCAATCCAAGTACGTTGGGTTCATCGTCATCTTCTCCGACGGGGTGGGCACCGCGTGGACGCAAGGCAACGGCGCCATCTTCGAGCCGACTATTCTCCGCACAGCACTCATCTGCCACGAGATGACCCATATTCTGGGCGAGCCCACACACTCGTTCGACCTCACCACACGCCAAACCGCCGACTGGTCTGCTCCCGGAGAATACTGGGACCAGACCGACCTCATGAGCGCAGGCAATTGCTGGTCCACGCCCACGAGTGCGACTGACCCCTTCGCTGGCCACGGGCCACAGCACTGCATGATGTGGAAAGCTCAATTTGGATGGCTACGTGGAGGCCGCGCTTTCCGGATTGCAAACTCTGACCTTGAGAGACCCTATAACCTTAACGTGCGGCTGTTGAAGCGCCAGCAGCCAGTGCCGGACTCGGATGGTGGCTATAAGGCCATTTTCTTCCGGGACATGTCAATCGAATTTGCGACGCAGGACGGCTTCGATGCGGGGCTCCAAGGGTCTGGTGTCCTCATCCACCAGCGTTCCCAGACCGGTGGTCAGCCGTACGTGCTTGTGCCTGACGTGACGGGCAACCCAGACCAGAAATTCTGGTGGACCGGGGACGTGTGCGTGCGAGAGGCGGTGGGCGTTGATGCTGGCGACAACTATTATATCTGGGTGCGTGAGATTAACTTAAGTGATGGGTACGCCATGATCAACGTTGCCAACGGCGTGGTGCCGCCGTTTGCACGTGTCCAGATTCGTGCTGTTCGCGAGGGCTATAGCCGGCAGCTGCGGCATACCTATATCGACTCACTTGGAGTCTCGGATCCCAGTGCACCGAATGGGCTAGCGGCCATTCCGCGCATCACCGTTGTGGATTGGATTGAAAACGGTCGCAATACGTTCTTTGTGCAGGGTGTGGACGGTGTGACGGCCGAGGTGGTGGTCGAGCAGCATTGGATCAGGACTGTGTCGGATGGATCAACGGCGAATAACTTATATTCTCTGCCCACCTTTTGATCGCTTTAGTTGCGCATGGTGTGGCTTTACGAGAGCGTTTGTTAAATTATGATCAGGTGCCGGATAATCTGGGGCTGTTTATTACTCGCTTTCAAGTAGACTGGTTGGCTGGCTGCTCCTGTAGAGCAGATATAGACTTGGGGGAGATATGGAATAGACACAGTATCATAGATCGAAGAATCATGTCCCAACAAGACTGAATTCGCGCGAGCCCAAACGCATTGAACGACGAGCTGTTGCACACATGCCCCCTGGTCTTCCGGGGAGAGACAGACCGAAGAATGATACGCGAGACAGACCGCGTCTCGCATTTGGTGAGGATGTAAACGCAATCCAGCATGATAACATACACTAACAGCGTCCGCTTGCCCTCGTCAATCCATGATACATGCAATCGATTGAGGTTCTCCCTATTATTCCAGTGGCTTTATGGCGTGCCCCGAAGTTGCGGGAGTTAATGACCACGATTTTGAGCATGTGATCAGAATTATCCTCAATGATTTGATCTGCCTCTAGCAAAATATCACAAAAAGTCAGCCGGTAACACCTTCTCGGGCAACGCGCAGGCTCAGCTCTTGACTAGCTAGGCTAATGAAGGAAGATCCCTATTTTGGACACTGTCTCATCGAGTGCTTGTGAATGCGGTGAATTAGTGGCCTGCTGCTGCTCGACCAATAGAGGTTCCAACAGCGGCGAATAAAAGATGCCTTGCAGAAAGTCGGTCATGATATGTGACTACTTGTCCAACCTCTGGATGCTATGCATGCTTGTAATAGGAGGGTCGGCGAATGTTAAGGAGACGTGGCTCTCAATGAGCAACTTATGACGGCGTCATTCTTATTGTTGTTCCATCTAGAAAAGGGCGAGAAGATAGGTATTTGTTGGGTATCTGAGAATGGCGACTCAGGCGAGTCACTTGAAAACGATTGAGATCTCTGTCTCTTTCCTCTCTATGTCTCTCTTCTAGTTTATTATCACCCTGCAACTGAACAATAGGAATGTTATCGGTGCATAGTGGCTGATGCATGTTTTAGAAGTAAACGTTAAGGTCTTATCCGTCATAAAAGTCCAAAATAGCTCACGAAGTTGATTCAACATCAGATCTGAGGCGCCGAAACATTGTGCTCATGTCCAGCCTGCTCGGTCGTATCTGTGAACGACGATTCCATATGGCGTCCGGTGCGATTCACTTGTTTGAAGCATCTTAGAACGTAAGCAGTAGGCTTATTCATATCGTTGCCACTAATGTAGTCCGGAAAGCAGCTTGAGAGCGGAGACTTTGGCTAATTTACTCTCAAAACGGGCGATGTTGTTTAGGAGCAGTGTGATTCCAGGAAATCCGTGCGAGTCAGTGTTGAATATAGAGTCGAAAAGGGCCAAAGTCTTTATCATGTTGTTCTGCGGTGGCCATTCTTCGAGGCAAACTTGGTCGTAACAGGTTAAGTTAACGACCAAGACAACGAGTTCGACTTTTCCAAAGCGGTGAATCCACTCCCGACTTTCACACTGCCCGGTAATATCGAAGAGGTGTACGCTCATTCTGTCTGCGAAGTCCGGTGTTCCGTCTGCTATTTGCAGCTCTGAGACAAGAATTTCAATTTTGCCTGGCAAATCGAGCAAGAACGCAACGAAACATCCAGATCCATGACCAGCTGGTGGTGCAGATCACTAATACCTTCATCTACCTACTCCCTGATTTTCCTTAAAGGCTTCCTAGAGAGCCGTAAGCTGGACGGTAGGGCTGAGAAAGGTAAGATCTGCCTCTTTCCATTGATTTCGGAGATCGCAAATAGCACTTATGGACTTGTTGGCGACATCGATGATGTTGGTAAGCGCACCCAATGTCCCAATGATCTATATATGGTCTGTCATTTCTGAAGCGCCCTCAGACAATGGGCGAGATCATGCACAGCAACGGTAGCTTGCTACTCGTACAGCCTGCCTGAAGGAATTTGGCAATTTGCTGACTCTGGCCGAAGCGACCATTGGGATCGGATTGATGAGTTCGTTGATCTGATACAAGCAACCACTCGAACATTAATATGTCCTACAAGTGATAGACTTATTAAGTTGGAAGGAATCCTCATCCTTGCGAGGTGAAAACGTGGATTTAGAACCACGAACCGCCCCATTCAACTGAAGGGCTATTTGGAACTAGTACGGATCTGTCTTCGTGGGCAATTGGCCAAGGAGAAGATGCAAGGATCGAAATTCTCAGGCAGCAGAGCAGGCTGGGCCACAGGAACAAGGGGCCGCAGCGTGGGTCGTACCGACGCTCTCTGAAATTTCACACCGCTCCTGCAGTCGACGACAATAACTAACCTTGAGAGTGTCTGCCTTGACGTTTCCAGTCCCGGTGAGTGACGACGCGGGTTATGGGGTCCCTCGATATTGAGAATGCTTTTGTTAGCGCTGTCGTCGAGAGGCTCAGCGTAGCGGTGAGTGCGCCGCTACTCAGAAAAGACTCTCCAAAGGTCTTTCCCCACGATGTACGGAGTACTGGCATGAGAGAGCAACGGGATCCATGGATCTACTCGATTTCGGTACGAGGGAGTTAGTCGGCAGATAGGTATAAATCTAGCTTATCTGCTACCCCGCCGAGTTCAGGTTGCCAAGTCTAGATAAGTGGGAGCAAGTGGGAAGACCCGAGGGCCATTCCTTTCCTTCGCACCATGCCATCTCCCACCGCAACGTTCCGAGGCCACGATCCATTTATTCTTGGGGCCGTCCCAATTCAATCTTGACGATCACACGAGGCTTGATATAAGATGGATGCCCTTCGATCGGCGTTGTCTGCCGGCCTTTCAATCGCGGTGCTTCTAGTTGCCGTGACGGCGGCCGTAGCCTATTGCCTCGCTATTGCGACCTATCGTCTCTTCTTTCATCCAATAGCCCACTTCCCGGGTCCCAAACTTGCTGGTTTGACGAGATGGTACGAGTTTTACTACGAATTGATCCAGAAGGGTCAAATGACCTTTCACATTCAAGACCTCCATAAGAAGTACGGTGAGTTGTGCCACAGGATGAGGACTCAGGATGCGTTGACCGGCAAGATGACTGAATATAGGACCTATTGTCCGCGTAACGCCAAATGAATTGCACATTCAGGATTCCGACTACTACGAGGAACTCTATGTGAAATCCGGAAAGCTGGATAAGTACCCGCCGTTCGCGGCGAGGTTCGGCAGTGACGACACCTTCTTCAATGCGACATTGCATGAAGACCATCGTCGTCTCCGCAGCGCCGTGTCGCCTTACTTCTCCAAGCGGAAGATCACAGACTTCCAGCCCGTGGTCAAGGCGAAATTAAAGAAATTGTGCGCCAAAATCGAAGGCTACGCTAAGACTGGTAGCGTTCTCCCGCTTCACCGGGCATGGACAGCGTATGCCGGAGACATTATTACAGAATTCTGCTTCGCAAAATCCTATGATCACCTTGAGTCCCCTGACTTCAAGGAGACTTTTCATGAACCGATGCATGCAGTCTGCCAATCTTCCACCGTACTGATGCAATTTCCGTGGTTATGGCCGATTATGAATAGCTTACCAGAATGGCTAGTGATTCGCCTTGAGCCTACCATGTATATGCATATCCAAGTACAACACGTAAGTCACGAGTGGTGATTGTTGAACGCAAGCCCTTACTCATCGACTAGGATTTTGAACGTACAATCACGGCGTTAAAAGACAATTATGATGAATCATACAAGACCATCGATCACCCAACATTATTCCACGAGCTATTGCATAGCGATCTCACAGAAGAGGAGAAATCCGTAAAGCGCATGGTGCAGGAAGCTCAAGTAATTGTCTCAGCAGCTATTCTGACTAGCTCTTGGGCAGCTGCGATAGCCAGTTTCCACATCACTAATAAGCCCGAAATCTTCAGAAAGCTACGAGCGGAGCTGGTAGAAGCCATTCCAGACCCGTTGAGCATGCTCGACTGGCAAAATCTTGAGCACCTCCCTTATTTGACAGGGTGTATTAAAGAAGGGATTCGACTTGCCTACGGCATTTCATCACGGTTGCCACGCACGGCTCGACATGACTTGAAGTATAAAGGCTGGTTAATTCCCGCAGGCACTCCTGTTTCATTGACAATTGTTGATATGAATCACGATGAGCAAGTGTTTCCTCAATCTCACGAGTTCATACCGGAAAGATGGCTGAACAATCCTACCACAAAGGATGGCCAGCCCTTGGAGCGATACTTTGTTGGGTTCGGCAAGGGCGCGAGGCAATGCATTGGGTTAAAGTACGTATTTTTGTGTCCTCGACGACCTCGTGTAACAGCCGCTCATAAAGTCACAGTCTTGCTCAAGCAGAATTGTACATGGGCCTTGCTACTATTTTCAGGCGGTTTTCTTTCGAATTGTACGAGACCGATATTTCTGATACCGTCCTTGCACATGACTATTTTGCACCGACAGTGAAACTGGATTCGCAAGGCATCCGTGTCAAAGTGAAATCGGTGGAAAGGTAGACGAAAACACCGTAGCCTCACCGCTTGGCCCTACTCTTGAATCCTGAATCTTGAATGGTTCTGCACCTCTACCGTCAACACAAATTGCAATATGCCATAATGAATGGGCAGAGAACATGTGCCGCCTCCCCTCACAGTCGATGCGAGCGTTGATGAAACTTATGGAGTGTTAGCGGGTGTCAATAATTCCATCATGCTTTACTTTGATCTAGGAATAAAATGTTTGATCGCGACCTTAATCAGCCTGTTTTCTCTCGTGTTCAGCCCCCACGCCAGGTCCTCCAGCAAAACCAGCCTTGGAAGTCAAAATGTTCACATGCTACCACAACAACACCTTATACAACTGCTCAATACACTAAGAGGTGATAGTGTTCGGCTTTCTCGCCCAGATAAAATGGTAGGCCACATATAAATGCAATTTTCTGTAATTCGCGAACTCCCTTTTGACTCCTTCCATGAGGACCTGTATTTGCTCCGGCGATTGACCCAGCATCCGAGCAAAGGTTGCTGGTGTGAAGGAATTCACAGCCTCAGTCATATTGCGCAGCTGGTATCTTCCCATCTCTTTGAGCTTTGGATTCTTGGCCCAAGGCCCTATTGGCACCTGTATGTATCAAGCCATTAGTATGATAACCGGCTGATAGCTGGGCAATGGATCTGAACTGCCTCGGCCTGGTTCATTTGTGAAGACGAACCTTATGGATGACTTCCTGAACATCTTCAAACCCTGCATCTCGGATCCAACCGACATGCTGCTCCGCGACGTTCCATCTCTTACCAAAAGCCAAACTCGCACGATCTAGTTGTTCGTTCCATTCGTTGGTCCAGACTGCGTCCTTCACAGTCCCATCGTCGGATTTGACCCAAGATTCATGCTCCTGCATCTCTAACCAGCCTCCAGGCTCCAAATTCTGCAACGCCTCCCTGTAAAACTTCGGCCAGTCGGCGATGCCACCACACAACGCTCGACCGTGGATATAGTCAAACTTATGTTCAAAATCCCATGTCCCCTCTGCGTCGTCCACGTAGAATTTACAGTTTGGTGGTACCCACGACGGCTGGATCGGGCTGAGGTCTGTTCCGATAACTATAGCAGAAGGGAAGTCGTCTGCCATTTGAATGGCCCCTTAAGCATGTAGAAATCCTTGGTGAGAATTGTTCATCATCCTATTGGGTAAGAGTTACAGTGAAGCGTTGGATATGCTCTCTCCAAATTTAGAGATTCAGAACATAATTGAGGTAACTTCTCATTCCCCCTCCCGAGCTCGAAGAAATTGATACTTACAGAGTCCGGTACCTGTACCGATGTCAAGAATCCGGTGCACGTTTTTAGATATTGGCGCAAGGAACAGTGCTCCATTGATCATCATTCGGAAGATGTGATGCATGAGATCCAGTCTCTCTTGCTCGACTTCGTCGTTTGGCACCATGTATGAGCCATCATGGTAGCCGTGATACCTCCTAGTTGTTAGAATATCATACAATCATAACTTTCTTACCAGGTTCTACTCTACCGTCTCCCATCTTCGTATCGGTAGTTCAGAACGGATGACGCAAGCGAGGCACTGTAAGTGGAAGCGTTATCGCCTAAAGCAGAATCTGCCTCATCGTGAATCTGCACGCCATTTAATTATTAGGATTACGCCTGAGCTTCCTAGTGCTGGAATTCATGGGGCCACCTAACAGCATCATCGTCATCTGCGACCAATTGTCCCTGGGCGATCGGCGAAGGAGCTTGCGCTGGTGATGAACCTTGGGGCGCCGGTCCCAGGGATGTGGATCCTGGTGTATCTGACATATTCAGTTTTTCACAACCCTTTGTGTCATGGAGAGTGGAGAGTTTAGGAAGGGGAATCCTTGAGGCGGTCTGCTACACCGCCAAGATCATGAGGGGTTGATAACGCGGGGGACGAGGTTGGCGCCGGAGAGACCCGTCACACCACTTACAAGTTACAGGTCTGCACCAATAAGCAAGGCGCTACAGGCCCAGTTACGGGCATGGTAGGGATTGTCCTTTTAGGCTTTACGCGGCGGCGGCGTGCCGAGGAGCCTGTTCCAGTTGTTCCTGACCGCCAAACTCGCTACTAGTATGGAATGCAAGATGGGCTTCTGCCATCTTCGACCTCCTCACGCTGTCAGAACTCATGTCCTCGACTCGAGTCTTGCGGTAGAAAGTACCGCATACCAAGCACACATTTCATCTGAGGAGAGCTGGCCGGTCTACTCGCCGAATCTTGTAGCTGATGGCTCACAGGTTGGTGACCCAGGGGTTGGTGACCCAGGGGTTGGTGACCCAGGGGTTGGTGACCCAGGGGTTGGTGATCGAGAGCGGCTCTAACGCTTTTTTTTTTACAACACCATTGACCCTTCAAGCAAGCCAAGGCAATTGTCTCGAATCAGCGAGTCTCTATAGGTTTCCGGAAGCCACAGCCCCCTCTTTCCCAAGGCTCCTCGAGCGTTCAATGGTTGGGCCAATACTTGCAAATTTGACCGCATTAATTGGACTGATCCCTTTTACGAGAACAGTGATTTTTTCTTGCATGGCTTGAAGTCTTGGGAGTAAAGCTCATTGGCTTGCCGTAGCAGATTATTCCGGTTGCAATCCAATAATATGGCTAGCAGGGCTAGGTTACGTTGTTGTCCAGAAAGGCCTTGAGTCTTCGTTATTTCTGATATCTCAAACGAACCTGATGATGCTGAATCACTCTGTCGATACATGTTGTTCTCCAACGAGTTTGACACACGCAGCTAGATGGCGTGCACATTCACATGGATGATAAAGGCGGTGCATCCCGAAGACGTGGAGACGATTGTCAGAGCTTACGGCGAGGTTGTCGACAATCTGTACGGCCATGTACATCCTGGAAATCAGTATACCGGAGCAGACTATTTTTTAAAGCTCATTAAGACGGGTCCAACCTTGTATGGCAAAGCTGCTTTGGAGCCCGGGGTGCCTCTCAGTAGCGGTGCTGCCCTTTTGATCGAACAGGTCGACCAATCCCTGGAACCCTTATGGGTCTTATGTTGGGTTGGGATAAACGTTCTTGCATAAGCGCTTCAACATACTCAGCAAATGCGATCTCAGGTGGAAGGGAAGGCGTTCCGTTCTAAACTCAGAGTATACACCACCTCGGATCAGGATGATACCAGCTTATGGATCAGATTAACGTTTCCCGATTTCTTCTACATCTGTTCCGTGCATGGCTGGAACCAGTATAGTATGTCGACATGGATCGGGATTTCAGGAGACGAGGTCGCGAAGGTTGATGAAGGAGGGTCTGACTTCACGAAATTTTCTAAAGGGTGGCTAATGCAACACATTCAAATTAGCCCACTAGGACGAGTCTATCCGGATTTTATGTACATTATGGAGTGCGATACGCCGACTTTCCTATATTTAATTCAGCATGGGCTTGGCTCACCTGAATATCCAGAATGGGGAGGCTGGGGAGGTCGATACAGGGCTGTCGATCTAGGGGGTGCGAGCCGGCATTTGAGCGATGCTTGTGATAAAGTGGTTGGTCTCAACGGCAAAACATTCACCACAAACAAAGGAACTATCTAGCGCTGGCGTAATGAGTACCAAGACTCCTTTGCCGCAAGAGTGCAATGGAAATTGACTAATGATGCTTCGCAAGCCAATCATGCACCCATCGCCATCGTAATGGTTCTTCGCCGGAGCCTGAGCCACTGGTGCTGGAAGCTGAAGCAGGGACGGATCTGATGCTCGATGCCTCACAAAGTTATGACTCCAACGGAGATGAATTGGGCTTCCGCTGGTTCCAGAACAGAGATATCCCCTCAACATCTGGTCAGATGGCAGCAGCAATGTAGAAGCAGCCTATTTCCTTCGAGAATGCGGATCTTGAGAATCCAGGGAGAAAGGTCACGGCCCAACATCCACGTGCACAAAATGTGCCGTCGACATGCTTACCGACAAAGCGATGCGGAAGGGGCAGATGCTGCATTTCATTCTTGATGTCAAGGACAATGGAACTCCACAACTGACTACGTACAAACGTGTCGTAGTTCAAACGACCGACTTGAGTTTGAAGGGCCAGGGACATAAGGCAACAGAGACACTCACTCATGCGCTGGGATTGAGAACCGCGGACCACTATTAAGGGAGAGAATATGATAGGAGTATACGGCCATACGATGAGAGTACCTAGCGATCCCAGGTTTCTGGCCTTTGTAATGTGGTAGCGTCTCGCTCCAACGCTAGCATCTTCAGAGAGAATCTGTTGCGTTAGAATTTGGAGATACTATATAGAGAGCAGCTGATGGCGCTCAATCGAGTTCTGATCGACATCTGTTTCCTCGATACGAGTCCGCGGTGAGGGACTACTCTGTGTAATCGAAGCATCCCGCATGGGTCCAGGGAATTGATATTTCTAATCGGTCTTCCAAAATATGCCTGCGAGTCCCCCTATTCAATTAAATATGGCCCATAGCTATCGCCAAGTATAAACCTTCCTCGAAGGGTCGGGTTTCCCCTACCTCGATCCAATCTCTAAAACTAGCTTCGGCATTTTCCTCGCAAACATGGTCAGCGAGCTCCCAAAGTTATCGGCCTGGTCGGACATGTGGAAGACTCGGCATGTCCTTTCATGGTGTAAGTCTAGAGCGATGTGCTGCAATGATTCTTTGATCTAAGCTGACTCAGGCTTGCTTATCTATGTCCTACCTATCAATATGGGCTACGAGATCTCGATGGTGGGAAACCTACTGGCGGTTCTAATCTTGTTGTATAAATTTGGACGAGAGACATCATCCAGAGTTCTTGATATTAGCGCTCACGATCAGCAGGTGTTCAATGCTGCTTCCAGTGTTAGACTCTTCGCCTCTGCATTTGGCACTGGCATCCTGTCGGATTGGCTCGGTCGCAAGAAGGTTGTTCTCCTCGCATGTCGAATTTGCGTGGCTGGGATCCTCGTACAAGGGGTTCTGCACCAGTATTCAGATGCTGTTTGCTGGTAAGCTCGTTGGCACCTTCGGATTCAGCCTTGGTCACTCCCTTGGACCTGTGTTTGTTACAGCAATTGCGCCCCCTAGTTTCGAGGAACCCTATCTTCTCTAGTGGTATGTTTATTTACGTAGGGAAGATACAACTTATGGACTATACTCGCTGTTATCTAGAATACCATGATCGTCATTGGCCAACGGAGCTGCGCACTCGCGGTGTATGGAGGCTCGTTCCGACGACTGTGCCTGGCGCATTCCTATCTTCAGTCAACTCATTCCACCAGCCTTACTGTTTGACAAAGAACAGGCACTATTTCACCCTTGCTGGTGTTAATAATCCAATTGGTATTGCTCAAGCCGCTTGTTCAATCCAGCTGTTTGGAAAAATCTCTGCTCATGGCCTCTGATTGTTCGCTTTGGACGAAGACTCCTCGTCGTCTATGGAACGAGTGTGATGTGCGCAACGCTTCTTGTCGCTGGTGGTATAAGTACCGTCAAAAACGACTTTGCGACCAAAGTAACTGTCGCTCTTATGACTCTGTGGGGTTTTTTGGTCAGTCGATTCCAATATAGTTTGTGCCCATGCCCAAGCTGACCGTTAACCTTGTCCGAAGTATCAAGCAAGCTAAGGGCCTGCGGCACATTCAGTTGGTGACGAAATACCTTCTTCTCGCCTTCGCCAAAAGCCCTACTCGATCAGCTTCATGAGTGCAATTGTCGTCTCTACTGCCGTTCTCCAAGTGGTGCCATATCTGTTTAACCCTGGCAACGCTAATTTAGGCGGCAGGATCACTTTCGTTTTCTTCGATCTTTCTGTGCCTGTGTGCATATATCTCTAACTTTGTTTCCCAGAGATGAAAGGAAGGACCTACCTGGAACCCGAGGAAACGTTCCAGGCTCGCCTCCCTGGTCGCCAGTTCAGAAAACATGTTTGTACTGACAATCTGCGACTTGAGCAATCTCTTAAGGCGGATACCTCGGTCGATGAGGTTGTCGATATTGAGAAGACTAAGGGGAGGTCACCCATACAGAACGTCAAAGCCAGAACGAGGTCAAGACCGTAGGAGTGTGCAACAGTCGGTGCCATGAGTCAAGGATATCCAAATTGGCCGAAAATTGTCCGTCTTGTCGTGGCACATTAAGCTTTTAGATTGGAAAAGATACGCTCCTGATCGTCGAGAACAGTTTGGCCTTGTTTCGGTGTCCTTACTAGACTTTTGGAATATTGCTTTTATAGAAGTGGCTGGGCCCAGCACGGTTGTTGGTATTTAGTATTGAGGCTCATTGAGAGGCAGAGGTGTTTCTCATCAATACATAGGCGGCGATTGACCACAATTATGATGCCGCCCAGGAAGAGCTGCGGAAAGCCGACGAGCGAGTCACCAAGAACTTGCTGCTTTTTAGAACAGGTTGCTTATTGCTCTACAACGCACATTGGCTCCGCGTAAGAGACACTGCGATTCCGACACAATAAGCATTGGCGCCCTCTTCTCAAAGACCAACATTGTATCAGCCGATAGCTAATACTCCCACAGTAATAAAATATGTGTAACACTGAAGCCCATGCTTCCAGAACCGAAACAGTAGTGAGAAGGAATATCATGAAATAGAAAACACGCATACCCCAAACAAATCCGGTAGACACAGTATCGCCAGGCTATCAATGGTGAATCCGCAAGCCTATACCATATCAATATTTCTTATTCACCACTGTCAGAACCCCGAGCCTAGACAGCTGGAGGGGCGGAGGCAACTAGGTAGTTGAAAGTAAATGTTAGCGACTTGTCCATCAAAGACTACTTGGTGGAGAAACCTAAGAGAGATATGAGGAATTAAACTACGCTCGACAATAGCCAGTCCGAACAAGGCTGACTTATCGTCCAAGCTCGTCTCCTTATCGGCGTTGGTGATCAGCGCATACGTCTGGCCTATGGCGATCGATGGGATCGTGACGATGATGCTCGACCCGCTAATCTTGCCCTGCACACTGATGACGTTAAGACCTGAGATGAAAGTCACGTACGACCTGGCGGGGATCGGGCCGGAGGCAGTATTGATCAATACTCTCAAGGCAAAGGAGAGTTGAATGCTGAAGGAGAGACTGAATGCTGTGCTGTATTCATTCCTGTTGAAGGAGTTTGCTGCCACTTGTATAATTCGACTGTCTAAGTATCAGCTCGTTCCTGCACTGTTCTGGTTGCCATGCTTTGATTTAGATTTTAGCCTTCCAATACGTCTGTGGTCCCACTGGTTCATTATTGGCATGACAGGTCTGAACTTCAACACTACCCTCCGGATACAGAACTCTCCGTCAATGGTTCGACCTAGCAGTCTACCGAGTAGACTGAAGCTTGGCCGATCCTGGAGCTTGAATTTACCTGGCACACGCCTTGAGATCCCGACAGATATGCGCACAAGATTTCCAAGCCTGCGCAGGAATGCTGGTAGGGCAGTGACTTCAGATCTGGACTGATAGCCTTGAAGGCTGCTTGATGACTATGATGGAAACAGCAACAGAACAAGATTGGGGACATCAACTTGGCCCAAGCTGCACAAAAGTCTGGAGAAGGTGTCAGTTATAACTTATGCCAGGCCAGACCAATTGGGTGAGAGAAGAGGACCCCATGGTGCCCAAATTACTGGTGCGGTAAGCGAGTATGTTAGGTTCCACGATCTCTGACGGCTGATCGCCCGCACGCACTACGATTGTTGACATTAACAGAAGTCATCGACGACTCCAGAATTGCCTCTTCCCCTGGATCCCTGATTTAGGGGAGAGAAAAACATTTCCTACACTTCAAGATCCCTGGGAGCCTGGAAGGAGTATTCTCATCCTGTAAAATCGCTGCGAGGTTGTCTCGACTCGAAATTGAAATTGAAATTGATACTGATATTGCATCCTGTGTGTAAGGCATCCCATTCGTTGGAAGTCAGTTCCTGCACCAAAAACCATCCAATCTGGCTTCTAAATATTCCTACCTTTGACTTTGCCCCTTCTGTGACCAATTTCTTCGTTATTGCCGTTCAAAGAATCTCCTTTGACATTGCAAATCCAGATGCGATAAGACGGGCGCGCATGCGCAAAGGGGGAGGTGGACGCTCTGAAGGCCCGAAACTTGGTGTATTATGGCAAGGTCACAAAGGCGATGGCAGTGCTGGAGCAGGTGGTCGGAATTCACAAGCCACGCTGGCGGAGGATCATCCTTGAGATGTGGGCTGCTCTGCGCGACCTATATATATGTACTCTTTGCCTTTGAGCCCCAGGCGTCTTGTATCTCCCGGAATCACGATAACGGATAACGATAAGAAAAGAACCTTGAAAACGTAGAAAGAGCGAATGTGATGGGAGGCCGAATGAGAGCGAGGTGGATGTGAGAAGAAGAGGGAGGTGTGAGCGAATGACTCAGGTCGCTCTCGCAAAAGCGGCGTCATGTTAGATGTTAGATGTAGCGCCAAGAACATGTGACTTCGATTTCATGGACTCCACCAAGGACCCCATCCCGCGCCAGATGCTCTCTCTACGACCACTCCAATTAGTCCGGTGTCTTTTTCCAGCGATGCAAGATGTTTGGGGCGCTAAATCGATTCATCTCAAGGCTAGACGCCGAGCCTGTCCCCCGTCAGACTGATGCCGGGCCTCAGGATTCGTCGTACGGCTTTCAAGTGCTCCGGAATGTAAACAAAGAACTACCTCTAGAGCCATGGTTTGACTTTGTTATTGGTATCAACGGACACTATCTTGTAAGGCACGGTGATCCACGCTCAGAAGAGACTGACTGACTCTGTAGGACTCGCCGGATCCCAATCTATTCGCGACCGAGATACGAAACTGCGCTGGCGGCCACTGCTCTCTTGACGTATGGAGCGCGAAGGTTGGGGCTAAAGGGAATGCTAAAGGAGGGACACAGCTGACACGAGTTCGCAGGGCCAAAGAACACATTCGCTCACTATCAGCGTCCCAAGTTCCTCGGAAAGCCTTGGTTTGAGCCTCCAACTCGCACCACTGAACTCCACCCAAAATATCTGGCATGTGCTCAACATTCCCTCCCCACTCTCCCCTGCTCACCAGGCCGGCCTTCTACCACACAGCGACTACATTCTGGGCTCGCCAAGCGGAACGCTAAAAGGAGAAGGAGCCTTAGGGGAATTGGTGGAAGACCATCTAAATCGAAGCTTGGTACTATGGGTTTACAACTCGGAGTTCGATGTGGTGAGAGAAGTTGAACTCGTTCCTGCAAGAGGATGGGGCGGAGAAGGGGCACTAGGCGCAGTCCTCGGGTTTGGTGCTCTGCATCGACTTCCTGTTGGTCTTGGGGAGGAGGTCCAGGCTCCGGGTGAGAATATGTTTGACGCAGATATGAAGAGTCTGGGGAATGGGCAACCTGACTACTCAGCAAATTCTTTTCAGCCGGCTCCTGCTCCTGTCCTGACACCACCACCCATGATCAACCCCAACATCGCACCTCCACCATTGATGAATCCGAATGCACCTCCACCTATCTCTTCAAACCCGCCAAGGGGAAGGAAAGCGAAACACCATGGTGCGCTAGCCGGCTTTGACGATATGTTTGCTGAAGGCGCGAAGAAGAGTGCCGAACAAGATCTTGTGCCATCAAGGAAGGGCACTCCTCTTGCACCGCCGCCAAGAGTCGGTTCTGCGGCTGTCTCACCCCACTCTGTGACGCAAGAGAAGCAAGATCCAGCAGATGACCTAGGTGAGCCTGGTGAGGCTGAAGAGAGTTGAAAGGCCTTCTCTTCCACTTGGAGTCCGAAAGGCGCCCTGCTGTCTGGATCGCGCACATCACTGCCGACTTAGGGCACTCTTGATCTAGTTACTCTGCCTAGTCGACCTCATCATGCCACCACGACATAAACTCTCGAATTCGAGCGGACCTTTCCTCCGCCATCGACCTCCCCGCTTCGGTCTTCATCATTGCCTCGAGTTTGAGCAATTTGTCGTCAAAGTGGTCGATGGCCTCTTGCAGACTTTTAGCCCCTTTGGCACCGGTGAAAGTGAAGCAGCGGCCGATCCCAACAGCTCCGATAGCATCAAGTCGATCCGCATCTTGGACAATAGCCAGCTCTGGAATGGTCTCGATTAGTTCGATCACCCGCCGTGGATCTTGCACTTCTGAAGAATACGAAACACCTTCGACGAGTTGTTGCATATGTTCCGCATATTCCTCTGACAATCCGGCGTCAATAACAGCACGCTTCGTTGGAGAGGAATTGTCTTCGGCAACCAAATATTTCTTGTCTTCAACATCGTGAAGAAGAGCGCCGAGAATAACGCTCAGCGGGTTCAGTGCTGGTTGGAGTTTATGCTTTCGAAGCTCTTCCTCCTTTTCTAGGATGGCGAGGGCATTTGCCACGACGCGTTTAACGTGGCTGAAGTCGTGAGACGCGTCAAATCGTGGATTTTGGAAATATGCCTCGGTAAAGGTATATATTTTATTTACCACGGAGATTTCTTGATCGGACAGGCTGTCGTAGGTGGCTGGATGACTGTATTTTGCCTTTGACATTGTGACTAAGATCCTAAGGGAGGGGACAGTTCCAAAAATGTCATTCCTCGGCCAAAATACAGTGTAAATTGTCCGGGTCGGGAAAAAGTCCCACTCGTCCGAGGCCTTTCTGTATGCCCTATGACACAATGTCTCGGATTCCGACTGTAGAGGTCTCCTGTCTACCTAGGTATGCAGTACGAGCAAACAAAGAGATTTGGTCATCTCCCAGAAATGTGGGGTTCTTCAAACGCCCAGACTTTGTAAAGGGAGATGTTGCGCAGTGCCAAGACCCCAATTCTGCAGAAGCTATCTCCCAACACCATGATCGCGAGGAAATCTCCTTCGCCAAACTGCCCACCCAGCAACCTAGGCAGGTATCAGAGTGTCGAGGGGGTTGGCTAAGCCTTCGTTAACAAATCTTGGCCGCGATCCCAGCGTTCTCGAAAACATGCCGGATGCAAGTCCAGATATTACGAGAGTCAGAATGGCATGCAGCGCTTCCAAGGCCACTGGTCTCCATTCAGACCGGTTATAGGCCCCTATCATGTCATATGAGCTTCAAAATCCGATATTCCAGAAGTGCTCCTAATATTAGACCTGTCTTACTGGCTGCGGAGCATGATGCGTAAAATTGTCAGCTAGACCAAGATAGAGGTTCGTGATTTTGGATGGGCACCTACGTAGGCAGCTACAATGTATATACAAGTTTCCTACCTCTCACATCTCCCGTTCTAACCGTTTGTAAGCCTTGCAGAACCCCTTGCAGGCCACTACCACCCTCGTTGACGGCGATTTGGTGCACCTTGATTTTACCATCGGCAAGAAGCCTCTCGCTTACTGACCAGAATTTCTTTGCAAACTCAAAATGGCTTGGGATTGCAGGGAGACTCTGTGGGCCAAATTGAAATGCTTCTCCAATTGCTGTGTAGGCCAATGTGGATTTGTTTTCGACTTTATCGTTGATAGACGTTACTCTCTCGCCAGGGACTGGCAAAAGAGTGGTGTACACTCCTCCCTTGTCACTCATTGCTTCCACGCAAATTTGGGTGCTGTTGCCTTTGGAGATGCAGTCCAAAGCCAGGGTGAGTTCGCCCTTCGTGCTCCTTTTGATATCTTCTGCGCAGGTGGGCGAAGTGTAGTCAAACACCTCATCCGCCCCCAGGCTCTTCACATAGTCGAAATTATGTGCGGAAGCAGTGGCGACGACCAGCATGCCGGATTGCTTTGCGTACTGCACCGCAAGAGATCCAGTTGCTGTGGAGCCTCCATAGACAAGAAGCGGTTGCCTGCTGTTGTCGCTCTCCTCCGGGAGCGCAAGACCCAGGCTCTGATAGAGAGCTTGGCCGACCGTGGTGATTCCGATCCCGAGCGTCGCGGCTTCCTCAAAGCTGATTGTGTCTGGAATATGGATTTGCAGGTCACCTTTGACAGTGATGAGTTCTGCAAAGGTACCATCTTCATGATTTACTGCATTGGATCCATGTGCGACTCCCGCAATGCGATCTCCTTTCTTGAAGGGTTTCGTCACTTTCGTGCCCACCTCCTCCACGATTCCTGCGTAATCACATCCAACGCAAGCTCCGACCGGCGCAAAATAGTCAATGTGGAGGATGTCAGTTGGATTCAACGCCACAGCTTTGACCTTCACGAGAATGTAGTCATCCCGGAGGCTAGGAACCGAGGCCTCGACCAACTCTGGCGTTGCGGCAGCTTTGATGATGATTGCGTGGTTCGCCATCCTACTGGAAAACCAGATACACAACACAACAGCGTTGAATCTCCTTGAGAAGGTTAGCACATCCCAATTATACTACACATCGCTGTATTTCTGGTCTCCATCACCATGTACACGCTTCGGAGCATGATGGCCTCTGCGTCGATCAGATTGACTTCCCGAGGCTCAAAATCTGCCCAGAGCAATGTGCAGGCAGGCTTCCATTGCGACACGTCGACGCATGTCCACCACTCGAGGCTCATGATTCTTGACAGATGCCCGTAAGAGAACTACACGCTGCCGTATATGGTTAAACGAACGAAGCGCAGAGATTGTAGTCGGCGAATTAGTCATGGATTGCATCTGAGCCATGAAACTGCTTAGTCACGGGGCAATCCAGCCCAGATCGTTCTAACTGTATATAGTAGCGTATGTTTCCATATTCGGTAAAGCGTGGGCCCTAAACGGGGTGTGAAGGGACACTTCATATCCAGGGTCTGGAAGAGACTTTGTCTTCAGCTCGGAACGAGGTCCCTGCACGTACAAACCACAGAAATCTAGGTGAACACTATTGTTATGCACTCGGCTGGGGCCCAACTGATAATGGTGGGCTCTTTTTGAATTCGTTCCTGTTCTTCGGAGTCACTGCACCTGCTTGAATAGGTTTGTTCAACTCATATCCTGGGTGGCTGGCATCCACCACTGCTTGCCTCTTTGCGACGCAAAACTCCTGTCGTGACTTGATCACTATTCCAAAGACATGTAACTGTGCCAGCAGCAACAATACTAATCACACGCGCCATGAATTCACCAAGCCTACTGTTCGTCAACAAGACAGCCACATCGGAATCACTTTCCCATAGCGGCACCAAAGCAGGGACCAGAATATACAGCCATGTGCAGAGAAACAGAAGATGGAAAGACTCCGACCATGGTATCATCCATGCACGACAACTTGTCAACGGCCAGACACAGCTCCGTCATGCATCCCGCAAACGCCATGAAGAGCGTAATACAGGCACTGAAACCAGCGAGGAGCCTGGCAAAGGTGGCGAGTGTCAAACATCCAAACAAGTGAAGTTTGCCCAAGCCACAGAGGACGGCGGTCTTCTCTTAAAAGGGGGCGCTCAAATAGCCACCAAAAAGTCGGGTTCCTTAGGCTCCAAGACCGTATCAAGCATAGCCACGATGCCACAGTCTGCAGATGACATTATCGACCCCTTCGGTACAACCTGTATTGTAGTCGACAACACGGCTCACACACTCCTCCAATATTACCTCCGCACAGTACACCCAAGTGTGTGGCACGTACTCTGCGCCGACAGTAATGGAAGCGCTAGTATTTTCAAGGACAGGGCGGTCTCCGTCTTACAGGGAGCCTTGAGCGAGACGTATACCATGTACTGCCTCTTGGCCTGCATGAACGTTCACATGAGATATTTGGACGGCTGTGAATCCGGTAAAGACAATGAGTACTTCATCGTCAAGGCTGTGAAAGCTTCACATGACTACATGCGACGGGCTGAGCGGATATCTGAGAGAATGATATTCAATATCTTCCAGTTGGGCTTCGCGGAGTGGTATCGCAACAATGAGCATGCCGCATTGGTGCACTTTCGTGCTACTACAAACATGACATATTCCATTGGGGGTCTGAAGGCGTTAGCCAGGCCCCTCGCCGATCTGCTGGTCCTGGGAGATGGATACATTGCTGGTGAGCTCGGAACCTTGCCTATTTTTTCTCACACAGAATTTGCCAGGCAAGACGACTCAGACTCAGTAGTGGGCGCCTATGTCCTTGACATTCACCAAACGATGCTCTCAGGTTCAGTTACCGTCGCACGTGGACTTCTGCAACATGGAAAGAAGGAACTGGTGCCTCGCAACTTGGAACTCATGATCATGGATCTCGCAGTTGTGGTGTCAGTCATGAATGCTGCTGATGCCGGCGAGACGCCACAAGATTTGGCAGATAGTGCATTGCATTGGATATACCATCGCATACTTGTCATCCGTCATCAGCTTTTGGAAGTGAGGTTTGAAGATTCCAGAGCCGAGTCGATCAGACTTGCGATAATTCTTTGGATTCTTCAGTGCTCCACAAGGGCCGGGCGTATCCGATCAACGAAGATAATAGCACCTCAAGTGAGAAAGTCTCTGCAAGATACGAAGGAGAGCACTTGGAAAGCCCACAATGACGTTAGGCTCTGGATCTTAATAATTGGCGCAACATCGGCGCGGACTGGAAGTGGCGATCATGCCTGGTTCTTGCAGCGGATCCTACGCTCCATGGCTTGCGGTTCTGATGAATTGGCGGCCGTCGAGACTGGCCTCGTCCAGCTTTGCGGCAAGTTCTTCTACCGGGAATTCATACAAAGTGAAATGCTTCATATGCTTGCCGATAAGATTGTGAGCATGAGACGGAGAGCAGGCACAGCAGCAACAAAAGCCGCAGGATAGTTCTATTATTTATCTGGAATGAGATGACAGGTTGGAATTACTATACTTCTGAAATTTGACTTTCTATAACAGCATTCCCCCAGCGAGGTAAATGGCTGATCTTATACCTTGAATTTCTAATAATTCACATGTTCCGATCATTCTTGAATACACGTTCACAGGCCAGCTGGCATTAAGCCCCTGTCCATTTTAAGTGTATCCTTACGCATAAATCGTAGGTTACATGTGAGCCGAGCGCTTGACGGTACCGCCATTTACCAAGTCGCCGCTTCACCGGTGATATAGCATGACTACGGACTGACAAAAAGGATGATACAAGCCGGAGGCCCTGTTTCTGAAGGAAGAGCGGGAAGGTTTTCTTATGTCGAGAACTTTCTATGGCTGAATGCGGCGTGACTCCACCTGAGCCTGTAAGTACTACTCCGAACTCAAAACTTGGTGGACGAATATATCCCAATTGGGAAAGAGGTGTATAAAACGGACGCTTTTGCGATTCAAGCCACCAGAACGTTCAAAGTTTGGGTTAGTGGTTAGTCATCCTTGGCGCATTTGGCGAAGTACTGGGGAGCCATATAATTAGATGGGAGAAGCTGAGGTGAGAAAATGGAAAGGAAGAGTAATCATCGAAATCGATTTGATTAGTTTCGATCGGTATAGAAAAGCGAGATGGCTCAAGTCAAGTTCATCATCGAAGATCGAGAACTCAAGACAACGAGAGAGCGCGAGCTCCGCTCAGCAGAGGCTCGAGCTCATGCAGCGCGGATATCGCATCAACGCAAGGGCACTGCTTCTAGAACTTCTCGAATAGTCCCGTTGCGTGTTAAGCATACTGAGCTGATACACAAAGGGACCACCCACACGGGCGTGGGAACGGAGGAGGACGATCCACCAGAGAATGACAACTTCTTGTCAAGAATGCTGGGAGGAGGGCGGATTGATCCATTTGAGACGTCGCCTATTCGAAAACTACCCGATTACATCTTGAGTATTCTCGACAATGCTTGGATGGACATCTGGTCGGCGCTCCGGCCCCACCGCCAAATCGGAGTCATCCATCCGGATATCTATGCATGGAGAACCGCTGGGCTTAGCTGCGATGCACTGTTTCACGCATACGTGGCAGGTGCTGCAGGAATAGCGTTAGCTCGAGGCGTTGGCCAGGAGCTGAGGGAACAGATCGGGCGAACACAAATCTATCACACGGTGAAGGCCATCAACGGTGTGAGCCAGGAGCTTAGTAAAAACGATGGGCCGCCCTCAGATTCTCTTCTTCTGGCAGTAATGACGCTAAGTGGGCATGGTGAGGCCTTTGCAGATGAGGGGCAAGAAGAGCCATATGTTCGCTCACCATTGGTACAAGCAAACAGGGTGAATGTCTTCGCTCGACTGTCGATCACACCTGCTCACTCTCAAGCGATCGGATCACTTATAATGAAGAAAGGGGGGATTGGTGGAATTGTACTCCCCGGCTTTCGCAGGTTGCTATGCTTGACAGACCTGCTGCAGTCGACCATCCAGACCACCCAGCCAATGCTCCCATATGTCGGCGTATCCGAGTCTCTAGTTTCCTCTCGTGTCCACACCCGTGATGCGAAAGCATCGGCGCGAGCTGCTATTCTGGGAACTGGGTTCTGGGTCGAGGGTTTCCCTGCCATTGACGCAGACTTCCAGGCGATTCTCTTGGCAGCATGCGAGCTGACAACGGCGCTGGACCACTTCCAACGAAAAGAGAACAACCCTCCTGTCTGGGTCGATATTATCGAGTTCAGGTCGTGGGTGCAATATCGCGTATTGTCCCTCCAGCCACGGCTTTCGGCAAGTCTAGATATCCAAGATTATACATACGAGGCATGCCGACTCGCAACACTAATTTATGCAGACCTAAATATATGGCCCCTGCCGAAGTCGACAAAGACCAGATCTCGCTTGGCTGGAAAGCTGCACGAGGTCATGACACAGCGTGCTGGAAGCGAAGGCGCTGCTATTTCCAATGACTTTTTGCTGTGGATCGGCATGATGGGCGCGATCGCGGCACGCCATACAAAGTACGAGGACTATTTCCTGGACTTGCTGGCCCGGGACACTCGGGTGCTCTCATGGCCCAGCTTCAGCCTGATCATGTTGGAATTTCTTTGGTGTGATTTTGCCGTTGCGCCGCTGGCACGCCCGTTATGGCAGCAAGCACGTGCGATGAAGAAGTTTCATGAGTTCCCATATTGCGCGGCCAAACTGCCCACGAACATAATCATTGAATTGGACGTGCTGGAGCACCAAAATTTGGGGTCAACTCTAGAGTATCCACAGACCCAATTTGTTGCCTCGATGAATTCATGTCAGGCTGTGAGGAGCTCAATAGAGATGACAACGAGATGTGCGTCCGAAGTAAACCGAGCAGTGACTGGTGCACAAGGAGCAATTGAGGTGGAGGCAGTGACCGTCAAATGACACGAAGTGAGTGTCACTTCATGTACGCCTTCTCACTTCCCCGTCATCAGTACATATAGACTGCAACCCCTTGAGCACGTCACGAACAAGGCTCACGATTGCGGCTCATTGGTCTCTAGAGTCCAGACAGCAGTCTTACTTACCTCTCGACCCTGCACAATGAAGCCGATCATCACCAAAACCTTCCTCCTTTGCGTAATCCTCCTTTGCGTGTTCATCTCTATAGTGAGCTCGATGCCATCAGAGCTGCTGTGCCGCCTCCCTGGCCGCCGGTGTGAAAAAGACGATGGTTGCTGTCCAATTCCGTTCATTGGGAAGGTATGTCACATACATGAACTTAAAAGCTTCCCACCGATCTGGTGACAAGATCTAACATACATAGCATGCATGCTGCTGCTACAGACTGTCCTTGGCCATAGATGCAGAGGGACTGAGTGGCACTTGTGGCAAAAAGTGCTGCATGTAGAAAAGAGCCAGCGCCTAATCGAATCATACGCGCCATTGCATTGAGGTATGAAAGATTGAATATTGCAAAACACCATGCTTGTCGAGTGGGCAGCGGGATGGGGCAGCGTTCGGAGAACTTACCACGCATGACAATCAACGTCCCCTCCAGAAAGCAAGGAGGTTACGCCTTAGTCCTAGTTAAAGAGCATTGAGTTTCCAGCCTGTACATTATGCTTGAGACTTCACAGTTTGCATAGCATTTACAAGGAGTCAGTTTTATGATGCAGTTCCAGGAAGATTCCTAGAAAATGATCGATTGTGATTGCTGAAGGCAGCCTCTGAAATGGACATAACGCCGTGGCTGTCAGGTCTTGGCAGAAGAGTGCATGCCAAGACTTCGACGACGCCATTATGTAATCATGACAGTCCGGAAGTACTGATCCGCCGTATAATTTAGTGGCATGTTCGTGGGTTTATTGCGCAATGATGATCCGGCCAGTTCGAGTCTTAGATTGCTCCAATCTTCTACGTGACGTTCATGTTCACACAGGCGCACGCGCTTACATGCATTTCTTATGCGCCGGTCATGAATCTGGAGCCTGGAGCCTGTATCTCACCAGTTCCGCAAGCTATAGCTAGAGATCCGGCCATGTAGGCCTTTCGGAGATGAAATCCGTAAGCTATGGTGACATCAATGACCCTCAGCAAAAATTATGACGTTCTCCAAACAAATTTCTACAGGCAGGTACTTATAGCTGACTATGACATGACACGACTTCATTTGACTTGATCAATTTTGGCATTCTATCCTCCAACTTGATACGTATCACGCCTTCCAAGCGAGACTTACGATGGACACAGCAAAGAATAAACTCAAACAAGCCACAAGCTCGGAGTCGCCCTTCGCAGCTGGCTTCAAGGTCCCAATAACGCACCAAGATCCTCCTGGGAAACAAGGCGATCTCCCTATAGAGCCCATCAACACCCAGGTCCCGACCGAAGATGGTGGACTCCAGGAGTACAAAGCAGCCGGGAAACTACAAGACAAGAAGGCTCTCATAACTGGCGGTGATAGCGGCATTGGAAGAGCAATTGCCCTATTGTACGCGATGGAAGGAGCGGACAGCATGATAGCATATCTGCCAGAAGAGGAGGAAGATGCCCAAGAAACCAAGCGTCAGGTGGAGAAGTTTGGCCGGACGTGTCATTTGATCAGTACAGATCTAAGAGAGTTCGAAAACTGCAAAAGGGTTGCCGATGCCGCCCTGGAGAAGCTGGGCCGGGTGAACATCCTGGTAAGCAGGGCCCTGCCGAAGGATGATCGAGTACTGACCACAAGCTCAAGGTCAATAATGCTGCTTTTCAAATGGTGCAACAAGACATCACGGACATCGCCAATGATCAATGGATCAAAACATTTGACACAAATATCCATCCCTTTTTCTACCTCTCGAAGCTTCTCATTCCTCATATGAAGAGAGGCGACACAATTATCAATTGCGCATCGATCAATGCCTACATTGGCCGCCCAGACCTGCTGGATTACACTTCAACGAAAGGAGGTAAGTTGATTTCATCCGCGTAGAAGTCGCACCTCTGACTCAATTCGTCTAGCAATCGTATCATTTACTCGTGGACTGGCCAACCAGCAGATGAGCAAGGGTATTCGGGTCAATGCAGTATGTCCAGGGCCGGTGTGGACACCGTTGATTCCTAGTACAATGGGCAGTTCTGCACAAGATCAGTTTACCTCTCCTATGGGCCGACCTGCTCAGCCAAGCGAGATTGCAACATGCTTTGTGTTCCTTGCTAGTGCGGACAGCAGCATGATATCCGGACAGAGCCTTCACCCCAATGGAGGTGTCATTGTCAATGGTTGAATATGAGTTGGTTATCTGGATCGGCCTTTAGCATGCAGGGAGGGGTTGTGATCGAACATGGATGGTCAACTGTTTTTCCCTGGAGGAGTTGCAAATGCTCGCCAAGCTGCAGCCTTGCTGATGCTTACAAAGGGCCGACGGATGGAAAACGGGAGATCCACAATAGCCTAATTACTTTAATTGTATGCATATTCTTCCCCCAGTAAAGTTCGCTTTGCATTCTAGGTTTAATTCTCTTTATCATGGTACACAATTGAGACTTCGATATGCCGCTCCCCTAGTCGTCGATCGTCAGCCATGACTTAGGGAATTGAAGAGGTTGTACAAAAGGAACTTGTGTACGAAGTATCGTCTTTGTCAAGACGCGATGTACGAGACGATCCGAAAGCACAGGATCCTCGCCTTGTCACTACATCCCTACTCTGTATAGCACCGAGTGCTCACCACTTGAGAGCCTCATACTCGTACTCGCCCTCCGTAGAGAACCTTCATCTTAACACACTATCGCGCGCCTGAAGTGTGACGCAACAAGAATAACCCCGAACGCTCTTAGTGCCCTTCTATCTTCAGACTTGGAGTTTAGTTTAACCTTTTCGGAACTACTGCAGGTCGTAATTAGTTTCAGGCAACCAACTTTACAGTTCTACGAACGGTCACTAAAAACCATCTGCAATAGCAGTGTCTGCCTGCTGAAATTTCGCATTTCCCATCTTCAGAATGCCACAAGAGCCTCTGCGCATATAGCAAAATGACGAGTTTACCAGAAAGGCCTGCCAAAGCCTTCTCCTGCATTCGCTGTTTTGAGCGCAAAGTGAAATGCGACAAGGAGAATCCATGTTCGAATTGTGTCAAATCGAGAGTCGAATGTGTATTTCGGGTTCCACCAGCACCGCGTCGCAGAAAAAAGCGGCCACAAGAAGAAATCCTCCTTGCGCGATTGAAACACTGCGAGGATCTGCTACGGAGCAAGGGCATTGAGGTCGGCACCTCAGAAACCCCTGGCCAGGGTTCTGTCCCTAGTGGCCCTGCGAGCCATGACCCTTCTCTGCCCAATCCTGACACTGGTCTGTCGGGCAATCAGCCACCAGGCACAGTTGTTTTCTTCCCTGGGCCCGATGCTAGAAATGGGCAATTGATTGTTGATCATGGAAAGTCACGATTTATTGAGAACAATTTGTGGACCAGCGTTTCTGAAGAGGTATGTTTGCGTTCAGCTCATTGAGCCTCTGTCCTATCTCCACCCATCGCCCGAACATTATATACAAAGGTCGCTGACTTTGATCCTCCCAGTTCAAAGCCAAGGAAGCCATCGAATACGAAGATGATGACGAAGATGCCAACTCGCCCGTTGAAGACAACACGGATTTCATGCTGGGGATGACACCTTCGAGCAATACCGTTTCGATATCCAGATTGCATCCATCGCCCGAAAATATCATGAAACTATGGCAAATCTTCCTCGACAATATCAACCCAATGACCAAATTAATCCACCAGCCCTCTTTCCAGAAGATCATCGTGCAGTCGATGTCGCAGCTGGACAATTTACCCCGGAGCCTGGAAGCCTTGATGTTTGCAATCTACACAACCGCAGTATTTTCTCTCGATGATGACGAGTCTGAGATGAAACTTGGTGAATCGAGGAAGGTCCTTCTCATGCGCTATCGACACGCAACGAGAGGTGCGCTTGCGAGAGCAAAATTCATGGCGACCTCTGAGCTTCCCGTCCTGCAGGCATTCATGCTCTATCTTCTGAGTATGCGCGATACCTACGACTCCCGAACCCTCTGGACACTAGCCGGAGTGGCCAGTCGCATTGCCCAGGGTATGGGTCTTCATCGCGATGGGTCATATCTTGGAGTTGCACCCTTCGAGTCCGAGCTACGTCGACGACTGTGGTGGCAAATATCAATCTTGGATTTCCGGTCCGCCGAGTTGAGTGGCTCCGGTCGATTTGGAGATTTTGGGCTTTCTGATACTAGAACACCCTCCAACGTCAACGACGAGGACATCTTCCCGGAAATGACCACGGAGCCCGTCCCTCAAGCCCGCCCCACCGAGATGATTGCGTGCCTTCTGCGCTGTGAGTTCGGCCAATTCTGGAAGGAAAAGCTCGCCGAGAGGAAAGCCATCACCCTCGAGGACGTGAAGAACACTGCGCCATGGAAAACGTCATTAGAAGAGAGGGATGCGCACATCAATGAGCTCGAGCACCGACTAGAAGAGAAATTCTTGAAATACTGCGACCCATCGATTCCAATCCAATTCCTGGCAACCATTATTGCTCGAGCGGCGGTCAATAATATGAGACTGATGGCGCACCACCCTCGCAAATACGGCAATGTGGATGATCTCCCACAGTCAGAGCGAGATTTCCTCTGGAAGGTGTCTCTGAAACTCCTGGAATCGGATAATCTCGCACACTCCGCCCGGGGCCTGAAGAGATTCATGTGGCACACGAACGAGTATTTCCAATGGCAAGCGTTCATCCACCTCCTGAACGAGCTAAAGTCCAAAACCCTGGGTGACGAGGTGGATCTCGCGTGGCAGCAGGTCGAAGAGGTCTTCGAGAACCACCCGACTTTCCTGACGGAGCAGAAAAAGCCGCTGCACGCCGCCGTAGGGAGCGTGTGCCTGAAAGCGTTCTCGGCACGAGAGAGAGCCCTCAGGGAGACCACCAACGGTGTCTTCCCGAAGGTCGTCCCGGGCTACATCAGGACGCTGCGCGAGCAGCGAATCGCGGCTGCCAGACGCAACACCAAGCAAGAACCAAGCGTCGAGAGACTCTCCCTCAACAGCAACCCCAACACCAACACCTCCTTTGAGCAATTCTCCTCACCGGCCACGGCTGGCGCACAGCACTCGAACGCGGGCAGCGGAAACGTTGACCCGCGCTTCTCCTTCCAGATGAGTCCCCTCCACCCACAGCTCCCACTCCCGACTTCTTTCCAGCCGTTCCAATACCAGGCGCCGTCCTCGGATGCCCTGATGTTTACGTCTGATCCCGCCCTGGCACAGGAGCTTGCCATGTCCGACATGCCCATGGATTGGGCGCAGTGGGATATGCTCATGAAAGACCTTGAGATCCCAAAGTAGAGAGAAGGGCAAGAGAGAACAGGGCGGTGACCATGTCCCTCGACCTGATAGCAAGCACTCAGTCCACTTAATTTTGTACCATCACGAACAACAAACCAGCTCTTTTCGAGGTGAATTTGATACTCCCTTCTCTTCTTTTTACAGCCTTTGCGTTTCTGCCGAAAGAACCCAACTCACCTGGGAGCCTGAGTCCATATCAGGCCAAGCCGTGGTCGATATGTAAGGAGGACGGACACGATTTAGCGTCACGAGAACCGCTACAAGAACCGCCGTCACGTTCGTCTTCGAATTTTGCAAGCCCAGCGCCGGGTGCTGCTGATACAGGACCTCGGCTCTCTCCCTCTCTCACGTTACACTACATAGTTAGTTGCAAGCATTCAAAACCTCGAAATGACAGTGATTGAAATGTCCATCGGAACTCGCCGGTGAGATTTGCGTTTATCTTGTATGAACGTATATGAAAAGGGGATCCTCAAGATATCTAAGAAAACACTTCTTAGAACTCTAGTCCATAGTAGCAGTATGGCAAAGGCAGTGATTTCCCTTTTAATCGATTTGCCCCAGTCTCGAGTAGAGAGGCGCACACAACTCCCGTTTAGCCTGCCACATACAGTGCTCATATTTGAAGATGACAGATCATTGACACCATGTCTATTTTGGCTCAATTTGGCTTAAGACCCATTGCGTAATGTACAAAACCAGATGGAAAATGCTTGCCGCACAAAAGTTCGCCTAACATCCCGCTTAACATCCCAACAAAAAGCTTTCTATACCAACAGATACGCGAACAGGGCTATACCGCACATTTTTGGCGACAAAATTCCTCGAATAGGAGTCACTCTTCAAGCGGTTTCGGATCATCCGTCCGGTACCATTCGCCGTTGAAGGCGTTGATAATCCATGTGCTTAACTTATCGTACACGATTTGATTGGCGTTGTGGAAGTAGATCGAATGGTCGCTGTCCGGGAAGAAATGCACATCGTAATTCTCAATACCAGCGAGGTCGAACTTGTCCAATAGTGTCAGAGTATTTTGCATGTGAACATTGTCGTCTGCGACTCCATGCATGATGAGGAAGCGTACGTTTTGGGAAATCGCCGTTACATTTGAGACGGCGGTGCGGTCGTAACCATCTGAGTTATGCTGCGGCATCCGCATGTAGCGCTCTGTGTAGATGGAATCGTAAAAGCGCCAGTCCGTCACAGGAGCGACCGACATGCCGTACTTGAATGTTTGACCTGCGTCTTTCTCGAGCACTTTCAACGTCATGAAACCACCATAAGACCAGCCCCAGATTGCTAGTCGGGAGGCATCGACGTACTTTTTAGCAGCCCACAATTTGGCGGCCTCAATCTGGTCGTGTGCTTCAATGGTTCCGAGTTCATTACGAACTATTGTGCGGGCTTTCCGCCCAATGAATCCAGTCCCTCGCCCATCCACAGTCACAACGATGTACCCAAGAGAGCTGGCGATGTAAGATTGGAAATCAATCTGAAACCTGCGAGTGACCATTTGGGAGCCAGGTCCGCCGTAAAGGTAGAAGAGAACGGGATATCGCTTCTTCTCATCAAAATGGGGTGGTCTTCTTTCCACGGCCTGTAATGTGTAACCATCTATAGTAATGTTTTGGTAGATGAGATGGGGAAGTTCGTGGCTTGATGCCATCTTAGAAAGGTCCTTGTTGTCCTCAACCGTTTGTTCGATCTTCTCCGCATTTGCAGGAGTTGAGATGACCTTTTGATATGGAATGCCGGGGCCGTTGTATTGCAGGTTAATATAACCACCGCCAGAGGAGAAATCGGCTCCCCAGTACGCAGCTTCGCTGGTGGGAACGAGGGACGTAAAGGAAGTGCCATCTAATTTCACACTGTAAAGATGACGCTGGCTGGGTGCCTCTTTGGCTGCAATAAAATAGACCAAATTGTTCTTAAGATCGATCGCTGCTGCACCTCCGTCAATCTCCCAGGCACCCTTTGTGAGTACGATTGGTATGGAGCTGTTGAGTGGTGAAAAGTATGCCAAGTGATTACCATTGTCGGATACAATGACATCAACATAGCCATCGCTTGGTCGTCCGTTTCCGGGATCGGCAGGAATAAATTCTGTCAGCTGTGTCGGATCAATCCATCCACCATCAACGCCCTTCAGATCGATAGTACGAACAGTTTGTCCAGTCTGCGTAACCACGTCCACAAGGACAACTCTCGCACGGTCGCTTTCACGATTGGACTCGGAGACCAAGACCTTGCCATCGTCTGCCCACACAGTATTGAAAATAATACGATCATCATCAGGGAAGCCGCCATCGATGTTGACCTCGAAGACTTGCTCCTTATCGATGTCGTAGAAAAGCATGTCGACGACTGGATTAGGAGCACCAGCCTTTGGATATTTGATTTGCTTGACATCAGGATAATTCTCTAGACCTTCAGGTGGAGTCTTCCCGCTCGGCCTCGACAGGAAATATTGTACAGGATATTCGGGAACGGCGGTCTCGTTTGTGCGGAGGAAAGCAAGATACTTCCCCTCCCTTGACCACCAGGTGGCAGAATTAGTACCAAAAACCTCCTCCTCATAGGCCCAGTCGGGGATTCCATAGAAGTACTCTGGACCCCCGTCTGTGGTGATCTGGGTAACTTTGGAAGAAGAGAGTTCTCTCAAGTATAGGTTGTTGTCTCTAGTGAAAACGATCGACTTGCTCGTAGGGGACCACGTCGCAAGTTGCACCTTCGAGGTGGCGAAGGCTGGATCGAGAGGCTGAACACTCTGCGTTTCAACATTCAAGATATAATAAAGTCCAATGAATGAATGGCGGAAGACTTTTTCTCTGGCAATCAAAATCAGGACATACTTGTGATCTGGGCTAACCCAAAAGTCCTCGGACCACTTTTGTTGGCCATTTACATTGATATAGCCACTTTTCATAAGGGTTTCGCTGGTCGAAGCGGTCAAGGATGTATTCCGACTCCGAATATCTTCAACAACGAGAAAGTCCTTCCCAGGCCGGTTGTACTCCAACAACAAGCCATCCTCACCAGACGGCCCTTTGATCCATTGGATGGATGCGTGTCTTGGCCTCCACTGTCCTGTCTGTACCTGTCCCAGAGTGATTTTCCTCCCGGAGCTTTTCGTAGGTGTGTCATGATCGTAATCTAGCGTTGAGGCATGCTTGTAGCGTCCGCCCGTGATGAACACCACCAACGCGAAAGCCCAGCCAAGAATGGCAATCACCGAGACAATCCAGATCGTCCTGCGGAGGCTCTTCGACATATGTTGACTGCTTCCAGTATAACTTTTGTTCTTGAACCTGGGTAATTCAGGGTCGCTATCATCGTCACGGTATTCAAACTGCTGCCGGCCTTCTTTGGATACATATACTGAGTTAAGATTCTCGAGGACGAGAGAAGTTGTAGAGGCACTCGAGACGCTGTCCTCTGAGGATCTGGGGTGGGGAGTAGTGGAAGAAGATCCCCCTTTCTCAATTAAATTTGCTCTCTCTTCATCTCCCGCCTCACTTATGCGACCCATGACTGGAGTGGGCGCGAGGTTTCGTGCGCCTCCGCCGAAAATGTTGTAGTTAAGAGCCAAGGAGGTGGTGCGGGAGTGCGAGGAGGATGTCTGCTTACTATCTCGACATGCCGGCCGGATCGTGTGGGGCAAGATAGCGCTCTCAAGGTCGGTCCTCGGCGCGTTTGATACTCGTCTTCGCGGCGATGGGAGAGGGAGTTCTCTAGCCCTTATATCGGTGATGATGTGGAGATGGGGACTTGCGTGTCCGGCTCGTTGTGTCGGAAAGCACTCGGTCATCCTTCCTATTCTGGCAAAAAGCTGCTAGCACAACGCTAATGCTGCTAGAGAACCACTAGCTCCTCACTGGCGCTAGCTATTGACAACGACTATCTTGAAGAGGATATCAATGTACAGCGTTGAACAACTTATATTCTTTGGCTATCCACCATTAATTGGTAGCTGGGTCGAACTGTTAGGTGCTCCTGCCATGAGTGCCCGCTTCCTGTTCGCAGCCTTGCTCTGATTTGCCTGCTTCCGTCTGATGTCCGAATGCGGGAGCCGGTTGCTCGAGCACCTCTCATCCACAACATACCAACAGACAATGGCAGCAAAAAGATTTGCCATGCTTTTAGGCTACAAAATTGTCGAGATTGACGATCACTTTCCAGGCTATCGTTATCTCCTGATTAATGATAATACACATCGAAATTCATGGTGGAAACTACTAACAAACTCCACCCTCTCACTCTCAATGTTGTTTGCCACCACTCAGATCAATGACACCCACCTGCAGAGGCTGCCATGGTAAGGAATGCTAAGTGAATGAGTCTGATGCTAAACATGGGTTGTTGACATGTGCTGGTGATTGAAGATAACCCCCGAGGGTTTTCTGCCTGTCAATCCCTACTTCATTGTAATTAGGAACGTGCCAATCAGCGTAATGCACGCCATCAATGGGAAAACCACCCAGCAGATCAGGAACCCAAACCACATTATCATGCTTCTGTTGCTCTGTCTCCCAGATATATTCTTGGCCTGATATCCAAGATGCAGCAGAAGACTCCAGATCGCAGTTGCCATCAAGATATTCACTGCCACAACAGGAATGATCAATAGACCAAGGAGCAGGCGCAAAGTCTTTTCGGAGTCCCCTTGGACGTCTACTATGACGGCCTTTTCATCTTGAGAGAACACTGCCGCAATCAGCCCTGGGTTGAAAAGAAGGACTATGAAACAGGCAACGACAACCCAACACACTCTGATTGCAGCAGACCTTTTTCTTTGAAGGGCGGTCTTGCAGTGTTGGCAACACGAGCCAAGTACATGCGTCATATGGTCAGACTGTCGTTCTGTGTCGCGCGCTGGCAATTCAGAGCCTTGTGGTGGATAGCCGCCTTCCATGCCCGCCTCTCCTGCAGTCTTGGATGACCGGGTCTCCTGCGCTGGAGACCTCGTCAATTGAGGCCTTGTCCATTCTAGGACTTCAGAAATCTCATTTGAAGCCGATTTGGGGGTTTTGCTTTGCTGTTGGATTTGCTCGTATTGCCAATCAACGGCGTCCATCAGCGCAGAAAACTCCGACTTTTCCTTTAATAGCCCTCGTTCAGAGGAATCTTGAGAGCCAAGGGTACTTTCCTCGTCCTCGGTCATGACGATAGTTGTTTCCGAGCTGCCAGCTCGCTTCAAAGGCCACGGTCCAACTCGTTCAATGTTGCCGCTGACTTCCTGTGTGACAGGTTTCAAGGTCACCGCGTTGGATATCAGGCTCCCAATAGTTCCTGGGATCATTTCAGTCATCTCCATGGAAGAGCCTCGTGAGGGAAATCGAGTTAGAAATGATGGGGACGGCTGCTCAAAGCCTTGTCCCTCAGTTGCGTCCATGACATCAGCTATGACCTTTTCGATGCGTGGAGGCTGTACCCAAGAAACATGACAGCCTGCAGGAGAGTTGATTTCCAAGACCGAAGTGTGTGGCGGTATTCTTTGAAGTGAAAGCCAGCTTGAAAGAAATGGATTTTGAATGTTCGACGGCCAGTAATGGAATCCATCAATTAAATATCGGAGCGGGGAAGTATCACGAAAGGCCTCTGCAGAATACAAGGAAGGCGGCTGCTATGAAATCTCGTCGATTCTGTGGGAGGAGGGCCCTCCCATGAAGAGAACCTCATTTTCTCGCCCACTTTACCCTTCCTGAAACTGACAAGATCTTCTGGAATCGCCTTGCCGAAGTTTGTTGAAACATACGCTTCTTACTTCTTTCGTCTTGGTTCGGATTGTTGCCCACATACCGGAAAGCTACATCTTCATCCAGTCCAGTCAGAGTCCGATTGTGAATTCATGCGCCCTATTTCTCGACATTCCAAAATCAGGGAGGACCAAACCCATCGACCCCCCAAGCCAAAACACGTCTCCGTCACAGAGAGTTCACTTTTTCAAACTAAACGCACAAACGCTTCTGACGTCTCCACACCTATACCATACCCTCGGGCTCGCTCCGACCTGGTCACATATGTCGATTGGCGAGGGCCGCTGAGCCCAAGCCCAAGATCCACCTTCTTCGAAGCCACATAAACCTTGACTCTCCTTGTGTACTTGCTTGTCTGGTTTTGCCTCGAGCTATCCATGAAAGATCCCAGCCAGGCAGCTATTGGCGAAATCAGAGACCAGGCAAAAGCAGCCTTTGACCTACCTGTCTCCTTGTGCATGCGTAGGTTCGCGCTGATCGACAAGCACACACGTTCGTTTCGTTCTAGCTCTGCCTGTGCCTAGCGAAAAAGATCCAAGCCGTCACCAGCCACGAAACAGACTGGTTTCTTTTCGGTACTTTGCGGCTACAGATGCAGCTAGGCGCATGGTCCGGGTCATGCACTCATGACAATCGCGCCTTCCAGGCTTTTTCCACTGCATCGTCTTGGTCCCTCGAACTCATTGGATCGTAACCCTTTGCAGCACTGTAAGCCCCTTGGAGTGCGAGCGCTGCACCACTTTCGCTCCCCTGACCACTCTGAATCGCAGTCCGGAGACGGAAGTTTCCTTTCCATCGCGCAGTACTACTTGACAGCGCACGACGAACGACATGGAGTAGGCTCGGTTTAGCAAGCCCACAGGTGTTTCGGACCTCTTTGTCGGCAGAATGGTCGGAAACACGGACCATCCAAAGTCCAGGTTCGCCGCTTGATTTTCTTGCCGTAAAATGCGTACCTAGAACTACCTAGCAACTGAAAAGGGGTGCGGATTGGCTCCCCAGGCATTGATTCTAGTGTACGCAGGGAACAGAAGGTCTGTTCTCATCTAAGCATCCATATATCAGGATGAAGGGTTTGGAAAGGCAAGCCGGACCACAGGAGATCTCTAGGTAATCGTCCAATTGCGAGTTTGACTCCATCGAGCCACTATCGGTCTACCCAATCCTAGTACCTAGCTTTGTCGAGCACAATCAATGGATGAATGATCGTCCACCCACCAAGGGGAAGGCTGCGGGTGTATTGATTGCCTCCCCAACTCCAATGGCTAACCAACTAACTCATCCCATGTTCTCCTCCATGTCACTCGCTCTGTTGCACGCTGTAGTATGCGGAAACCAACTCCAACCATAATAAGGGTATTTCTAGAAATACAACAGGTGTCATTCAACCTCCTCGCCGGTAAAAATTCGCTGGAAGAAGAGAAAGAGCACAAGGATTCAGACGCCTTGCACAAGTAAGAGAGTCATTTGAAATGTATGGGTCATCGATCATCACCCCCCAGAATTTTAGTTTCGAAACAAAATGCACGCAACTATGCTTCCGCAGCAACATGCTGAGAAGCAGTCTGCGTCGTTGGGTCATCACCAGGACTCGTCTCAGCCCATGACCCCCAGAGCCCTCTCTTGGCTCGGATTCTGAGAGGTAGACCGATCGATTTGTCACCTTGTTCCACTTTGATAGCGTCTTTGGTGGCTAGGACTAGCACTTCAAAGAACATCTTGGTGGCATCTTCTTTGCTGGTTCGGTGTTCAGGTACGAGTTCCTGGAGGAGGACAGACTTCTTGGCAGGAGATGATGGATTCCCCCCAGCTGCATCTCCCAATTTCTCTCTGAGCAAGTGCACGGCGTGTTTTGTGCCTAAAGACACCGGTCCACTGTCTGCTGGGTGAACAAGAGGCATAGTTGTTTCGTCGAAAACATCATCCCCACCGAAAATGCCTTCATCGTCTTCCCCAAGAACCATATCCTCCAAGGCGGGACCGAGATCGCTTGCAAGCGGTTGATGATCCTCTTCAATAAGCTGCGAGGCGGAGGGAGGGAAGCCATCGTCGAGGTGCACAGCCTCGTCAATGTCCGGACCGTCTAAACGAGGAGACTTCTCACTATGCTCATCCTCACTGAGTCCTCCGATACCACTATCTCGCTTTCGCTTCCGATCGCTTGATCTGGTGAGAGACTCGAAGGAGAGAAGCCCCTGTAATTCAGGAGCCCAATTCCTCGACCGACCGTCGTTCATAGCATTTAGCACGAAATCTCCATTCTTCTGCATGTTCATCAAAGTCAGAAGGACGGGGTCTCTTGGTAGAAAAGATGGTGCTCGTAGAATCTTGGATCGATCCTCTGCCTGGGCTTTTATTTGGCTGTTGTGTAGGACAGTCTCGGTATCTGGAGCTAAAGGCTTTTGCCTGCGACTCCGTTGTGGTTGGCGGGCAACGATTTCTTCGACTTCTTCTTCGGCTTCAGGTTGTGTTTGGAAGGTCTGGTCGAGTTCTCGCAGCATATCAGATCCGGCTTCTGACAGAGGGGATTCTGTGTCTCTAACACGATCGGCGGCCTGTCTCAATTGCAGGGTCTCGTCATCTCCAAGTGCCAGACGCTCATCATCACCGATTGCGGGGAGCCCTTCATCAGCTAACCCAAGCTGGGGGCCGTCGATCATGGGCACATCGTCACCACCATAGTTGAGACTAATAGCATCATCATCATGGATGAGTGGTTCGTCGTCTCCGAGAATGCGTTCGTGATCAGGCTGAGGTGTAGGTGCGGATCTGCCAACGTTTATGCTGACGGATACGTCGTTGTGTTCACCAAAGTCCAGTGTAAAATCGTCCTCATTGTAAAGGGCGTCTTCCTCTCCTGGTATCAGCATTGATTGAGTGCTACTCTGTTGAGGATTCAGGGAAGAGGTCCAATCGTCATCCAGGTCTTGGGTCTGGTCGGCAGTAATCTGAGGTTGTTGCGTCATCGGATATGTGAAATCCATCGGAGAGAATAGATCATCGATTGTGAGTAGCTCCGGAAGATTCAGATCGATGGTGGTGGTGGCATGAGCAGGCAAATCATGATTATTAGTCGATTTAAAGGTCTAGAAGCGATGTTAAAGAGGGGCGAATTGGACAACACGGGAAAGGAGACTGACCATGCGGATTTTGATGAGAGCTTCATTGCAGTCATCGAGCAGATAACGCGCTTTCCTCCCATAGATACGCACAACACCAAGCATCAACTGCCCACTCAAGCGCAAAGCCATGGGGGCATGGCCTTGGTCAACAATCGCGCCGACACTGCTTTGAATATCCGACTGCAGGATCTGGGTCTTGGAGAGCTTGCGCTCAACGTTGGAGGCGAGCCAAACGCGAGCCAGAGGCCCGGTCTTGGCCAGCAGTTGTTCAGAATAAAACATGATGCGTTGAGGGGTGGATGTGCATTTAAGTTGGCCGACGAGTCAAAAGGGTGGCACGACGCGTCAAGAGATGATATCCGAATAGCAAAGGGATAGATAATCGCGCCGTAAAGATTGACGATGAAGTCGAAGAAAACAATGCGCGGTCGAAGCGAGGTGGGAGGGGAGGAGGAGGAATCGAGAGAGAGGATAGAGAATGGTGGTGATGAGGATGGAGGAAGGGCGGGCGCAGGTAGTGTTTGCTGGAGCGACGATCGAAAAGAGGTGGTTGGTGTTGTCCAGCAGCGGCAACGGCAGCGAGCGGGCACTGGCCACTGGCCACTGGGCAGTCGCACCAGTGCAATCTCAATGGCTGACCCATAGGCACGTGACTGAATGTCTTGCAACACGTGTCTCAGCTCGGCAGCTTGTCCCAATATGGAAGCCACGGAGAAAGATTGCTCCGTTCCAGCATTCGGAGAGTCGAACTAAGTCCGGATCGAGCGTCGACTTCTTTTCTGGAAAGCGCAGGTCATACTGGCAACTTTGCATCGTGTCGCATTTCGTTGGGTTCAAACACGACAACCACCTCTACCAGCATTGGAAGCCAGGGTTCAGCAACAATCCGCAGATCCAAGTTGTATCCCTTGTTTCAATACTCTCTTCCACCCATCAATACCACTCAGTTTACCGCACAAGCCTGCCGCACGACCGGAGAGACTGGCCATTTCTCCTTAATCGCCTGGCCGCGTCCTAGTACATTGGTCGATGATGATGGCCGTGCGGTTAATATAACACCATGCAATCATGTCAACACTATCAGTCCCGGCTCTTCCCCAATTCAACCCCCCTACGAGCCGACCTCAAAGTCCTGCCCAACTTGCTGGCGCCTCCTCCAAAATAACCTCTGCTTATTCCCTGCTACCCCCGGAAGCAACTGCCAGTGAATTACAAACGTCCATCACACACGGTCTCTTCCAGAGCGAGGCACATGCCAGACTCGTAAAGGATGGCCCTAATGAATTGCCACATGAAGAAGAAGAGCCCCTGTGGCTAAGGTTTCTCAAGCAGTTCAAAGAAACCCTCATCCTCCTGCTCCTTGGTTCTGCTGCTATCTCCCTCTTCATCGGTAATAGAGATGACGCCGTCAGTATTGCCCTCGCTGTCACTATTGTCGTCAGCGTGGGCTTTATACAAGAATACAGGTCCGAGAAATCCCTTGAAGCTCTAAACCGCCTCGTACCACATTATGCCCATGTTAGACGAACTGCGCCTCCAGTGCGTCGCCTTTCTAGAAGCCATGGCGGCCTCACCGACTCATTTGAGATGGAGCCTCTTGCCAACGGCACCGCAGTCCCTCCAGAAGAAAAGCTATCCTCCACAATCCCAGCCACCCAACTTGTTGTGGGAGACCTTGTCATCTTCTCAACGGGCGACCGCATTCCCGCAGACATTCGAATCACGCGATCAACCGAGCTAACCATCGACGAATCGAATCTGACTGGAGAAAATGAACCTGTCGAGAAGCATTCCGCTGCACTGGACAGACCTCCAATGAAACTAGAACATCGCCATGGAACACCAGAACCGTACAACGCTGCCGGTACCGTCGGTGCGGATGTCCGTCTCAATGAACAACACAACATCGCCTTTATGGGTACTTTGGTCCGCTCTGGGCACGGTGAAGGGATCGTCATTGCCACAGGGGGAAATACAGAATTTGGAACCATCTCACTGTCCCTCCAGGAAATTGAAGCCCCTAGAACACCTCTACAACACTCGATGGATCTTCTAGGAAAGCAGTTGAGTTATATGTCCTTCGTTGTCATTGGGATTATTATGATTATCGGCCTTATCCAGGGCAAGAAGCCACTCGACCTTTTCACCATCGGGGTCTCACTCGCGGTTGCTGCTATTCCCGAGGGGCTACCAATTATCGTCACCGTAACCTTAGCCCTGGGGGTCTTGCGCATGGCCAAAAGAGGTGCCATTGTTCGCAAGCTTCCGAGTGTCGAAACTCTAGGATCCGTTAACGTGGTCTGCAGCGATAAGACAGGAACCCTGACTCTGAACCACATGACTGTGACCAAGGTTTGGCACTTTGATGTTAATCAACCATTCAATATCGACACTTCAGCCCAACCTACATCTGCCATGAGCGCTGTCTTTCGCATCGGCAATATCGCCAACAATGGGCGCCTAGCTCAGTCAAGCTTGGGTACACCGGCCACTGCTGCTTCTGCTGCTGTGCTCTCCTCTACTAGAGACATGTCTGCAACGAGCACCAAGAGCAGATGGCTAGGGCAGCCCACTGATATTGCGATGCTTGATGTATTGGATGCATTCGGGGAAGACGATCTACGTGATCAAGTAGGGCATAGGACGAGTGAAACTCCTTTCAGTTCCGAACGCAAATGGATGGGCGTTGTGCTTGCCAGTGCAATGGGAGATGTGACAAATGGCCAAGGTCTCGGTGCAGAAACGGCTTACATCAAAGGTGCTTTGGAACAAATCTTGAGTCGTTGCGACACTTATCTTACTAAGGATGGTCAAGAATTTATCCTCGACGAGAAAAGGCGTCAAGAGGCACATGCTGCTGCCAAATCCATGGCTGAAGAAGGCCTCAGGGTCATCGGGTTTGCCAGTGGCACTGTGCGAAACAAGAACCGTCATAGCAGCCGCAGTTCAACCCCTCTAAGCGATAAGAAACCCACCGAGGGAGATCTATACAAAGGCTTGTGCTTTGCTGGACTAGTTGGCATGAATGACCCACCCAGAAAAGATGTGCACAGATCTATCAAAAGACTGATGAATGGAGGTGTCAAGGTTATCATGATTACTGGTGACGCAGAAACAACTGCGGTGGCTATTGCGAAGAAACTCGGAATGCCAGTCAACCCTGCTTTCTCTGCATCCCGATCTGTACTTCGTGGTGATGAACTCGACCGAATGTCTGAGCAGGAGTTATCCGAGGCCATTGTCACAACGAGCATCTTTGCCAGGACGAGCCCCGACCATAAGATGAAAATCATTCGTGCGCTTCAAGCTCGCGGAGATGTTGTCGCAATGACAGGAGATGGTGTCAATGATGCCCCGGCCCTGAAAAAGGCCGACATAGGCATTGCAATGGGTTTGCTTGGGACTGACGTTGCCAAAGAAGCTGCTGACATGATTCTTACCGACGATGACTTCTCCACCATTCTCCGGGCCATTGAGCAAGGCAAGGGTATCTTTTACAACATCCAAAACTTCATCACGTTTCAGTTGAGTACGAGTGTTGCGGCGTTGACATTGGTCTTGTTGAGCACCATGTTTGGCTTTAAGAATCCGCTTAATGCCATGCAGATTCTTTGGATCAGTAAGTCTATAGGCACCCTCTTTGAATGTGAGTTACTAACGCCTAAAGATATTCTGATGGACGGTCCTCCTGCACAATCTCTTGGAGTTGAACCTGTCGACCCTCGAGTAATGCTTCAACCTCCAAGACCACGAAATGCAAATGTACTCACCAGACGGCTTATTCGTCGTGTTCTCACCTCCGCCCTAATTATTATGATGGGGACTCTGACCATTTACATAAGAGAAATGGTCGATGAGGACGATCCTTCCTCGCCCGTCACGCCAGACAATACTCCACTTCGAAGACGTATCGTCACGAAACGTGATACCACCATGACGTTCACGACCTTTGTGCTTTTCGATATGTTCAATGCCCTGACTTGCCGATCCGAGGCTAAATCGGTATTGTTTGGGGAGATCAAACTGTTTGGAAACAAGATGTTCAACTATGCAGTAGCAGGGAGCTTGGCGGGTCAGTTATGTGTCATTTATCTACCATTTTTGCAAAGAGTTTTCCAGACCGAAGCTATTGGTCTTTGGGACCTCTTTACTCTGGTGTGCATCACCAGTACAGTCTTCTGGGCCGATGAAATTAGGAAATGGATCGAGAAGAGACGAGCGGCTGGCCACTTGCCGAGTGTTGGGTATTCGGCCAGTGTGTAGATTATATATATAACACGGGGTGGAAGTAGTGACGGGGTATAGCATATATACTAGTACTCCCCAGTGTATTGTACAAATCAGAGAGGTTGACAGTATTTCAAGTCCACCTGACTAGACCAAAATCCGAAGTAAAAAGTTTTCTGACACCTTTATGAGAATTTTGATGGAACTTGGGAGTGCTTGATTCGCGAGGCTCGAACAGGATCTGCTCTGATATTCTCCGATTGGCGTAGAATCCGATCGAATAAGGGATTCCGAAACCGATGACTCGCCTATCTGAAAGGTGTAACATGGCTACGTCGTGATAGCCCTTGCAATTGTCCAGTCTCGTTCTCTTACTGAGGGGTTTTTCTCGCTCTCCAAACATAGCTGAATCCTATATTGACAGGCCAGGGTATAGGGGGATCGATTTCTAAGTGGGATCCGACCGAGATTATTGTGTCAGATCGCTCTCTGCTGACTAACATCCAAAACTCAGATCTTGGATGCCATTAATTATCGGCCACTACATCCCAAACGAGAAAGATAAGAACGCATACTTTGTGTCAGATAACAAAGTATCCGGGCACATCGAGTCGAGGCTCACCTCAGCCATCTTGAACGGTTGATTTAGATCGATCAACTTGCACGCCTCTGTCCGGCGGAGCCGAACGAATCACACCCACGGACCCAGCTCTCACTCACCACGGTAATCATGACCACCGACGCAGCTTCTTCAGGAGCCCCAGAGGCGCCGAGCATCAAGGGTAACGCGGAGCGCGAGCGCGAGCCGTTCGCGGGTCCAGAGTCCGGCCCGGAACCGCCGTTTCCCATCAAGTTGCAGGGGCCTGTGATCAAGGGGTTTGGGCGAGGAAGCAAAGAGGTGAGCCTGATTTCTGTCTTTTGATTTTCGTTTCTTTTCTTTTCGCCCTGCTCCGCTTTGTTCGAGGGCCGGTGGGGGAAGAAGATGGTGAGCGGAGACGGGGGCGGGAGAGAGACAGGGAGAACGAGTGAGCCTGATGGGTATGGGCAAGGCCGAAGTGAAGTAGCCGTGGCTTGCCCTGCTCATGCTTGTCCCATCGTCCTCGGCTCGTTCGCACTGCTCTCGAGTTGCACGCTCGTTGGGGCCTCAATGACACGGTACCACAAGCGTGTACTTTAGCGAGAGTCGATTGGCCGGGCCGTTCAGCCTCGTCATTTGTTACATTTCCTCCACTCATGCTCTATGCCCTTGGGCCTCTTCTACAAGTATGGTTCCCACCTCTACAAACATCGTTTCTTCTGCAACCAAATACCAGCACCACCAAAGGAACTCGTGAATGCTAACCAAAGCACCCGTTATGTCCCGCGATAGCTCGGCATCCCCACCGCCAACATCCCTCCCGAGGGACTCTCAGCCTACCCGGACCTGCGCTCAGGCGTGTATTTCGGCTTCGTGGGCCTCTCGCGGCCTCCCATCACCGACTCCTCTCCTGCGACCTCCACGCCAACACCGCGCAGCACGACCGCCGAGATCTACCCTTCAGTCCTCAGCATCGGGTACAACCCGTACTACAAAAACACGGTCCGCTCGGTCGAGATCCACATCCTGCAGGAATTCAAGCGCGACTTCTATGGCGCGGCGCTGAACCTGCTGATCCTGGGCTTCATTCGGCCAGAGTACGACTACGTCAGTCTCGAGGCGCTGGTCAGGGATATCAGGGTCGATTGTGAGGTTGCCGAGCGGAGTTTGAAGAGGGATGCGTATGCGAGGTTTAAGGATGTCGCGGAGAGAGGGGACGGGGACGGAGACGGTGACAGGGATGAGCATGAGGATGAGGATGCAAGGTGGTTGACGAGGTTTGAGTGGGTAGACGGCGTTGATGCTGCTGAGGTCGAGAGGAAGGTGTTGGCGAAGCAGGACTAAACGGACGAGCTGCGCCACTAAAGCAGGTTTGATAGATACAACGACCAAAACGCCCCGGACAGCCACAACGGGTACGGACACCGCTGGGCTTAGATGAGATAGACCAATATGTGGAGTTTGAAGGTACCAACTACTTCTCCTGCTACTGGAAGAACGACTGTCCCGCAAGTCCGTACACCTTGTTCAGAGATGGCCCTGGCTTCCTAATTAGGAGCGGCAGTATCAGCAGTAGTGGTTGGTAGAGCTGGGCACTGGGCGCAGCCTGGGGCGGCCTAAAAAGCAACCGGCAGGACGAGACGAAGCCTCCAAGCGAAAGAAAGTGAGATTCACGGATCATAATTGGAAAACGGTCGAGGGAGATTCTTGAATATTGCCGTCAGCTTGCATCTGGCATTTCTGCATGCACGTGAGGTCGAATTAGAATCTTGGAAGAAGGCCGAGCATCGTGGGAGAGAGCAAGGGGGAATGAAGGGCAGGGACACTACAACTAGCGCTGAGGACCCCGTATTGCTGTGTTGTACGTATAAGTCGATACCTGCTTGTTTGAGATTTGGGGAGAGGGAAACCAAGAATGGGTGCCAGGGACTCAGTTCGCTAGAAAGATCAAGCGGTAGAGAACGAGGGAGGAGGCCGGGGGGATTCATTTCACCGACACAAGCCTTGTAGGGGTTGTCAAAGGATGTCGGGGCGGAACGCGGTGCAAGGATTCATAGGTGAACGAAGTTGGCATAGAGCACTGATGATTCTACCTCATCTACCTCGATTAGGGGAGCTCAACTCTTTCCGGCCCCAGCTTTGGGACCAGCGAAGGAGGAACTCATACCCAAAGCGAATGGCTAGCCCAAAAAGATATGTGCTTCATTGTACTCATCCAACAGGATGGACACGCTGTGCAATATTCCATGCCACGAGGGGTCAGGATGCCCTCATCATAAAGTCTCGCTTCTATCGTTGTAGGGCCCAAAAGGGCCTTCAGTCCGTCCACGTTAGTCTGAACAGCAATGTCAACAAACAAAAGTAGCCAGGGGCGAAAGGAACTCCATATCCCAAATAATCACAACAGCCACTCCAATTGTTCCAGTCATGAGCCCCAGAAGCCACCAAGTAGACTTGCAGCAATGGCGGTCAAAAATGCAATCGTAAAACATCAAACTTTTCCCTTCCTTTCACAAGCCTATATACAAGGCAGAAACTAGAGTCATGTTAGCACTCGGATAGACAAGCATCGAGGCCATCACAATACTCACATTCATCACAATAAGCATGGGAATGTCGAACACGTCCCTTTTGACGGTCCAGCAATATGTGCAATCCACCTTCCCATCTGCAGATCCCAGTTTCTGCATCCCCTTCTCACCGGAAATGCCATCTTTCTTTATGTCGTGTTGCTTTCGGGCAAGCCCAATACTCTCTCGTCGTCGGGAATCTGTATTGTTTTGCCCGCCATCTTCTTTGCGCATCTCAGCTTCCGCACTCAGGTTTTGCGTAATCTCGTCATCCTTGGTGCGGTATTTGAGGAGTTTCCCCCTTCCATGAACACTTCCACGACTGTCTCCGAATGCAAGTCGTGCAAAATCTTCGTAAAATTGCACCACCGAATCATCGTCGAGCAATTCGGCCAGGAATACTGGTAGTGCTCGTTTTTCACCATTCTCCATGTCTTGTCCACCGCCGCGAGTTGGAGTGTTGAATCCCGTTGCTCTTGCAGTGTTCGTACCAGATCCAGTCCCAGGGGTTTGTCCTGAATGTCCTCGATTCACATTGAGGTTTGGAGTACGACCCAGGAGCACGTTTTTGGTCCAACCTGTAAGAATCTGGAACTCCTTTCCCACCGCCGCAACTTCTCCCGTTCTCCTTGCAACAATGGTTGGTGTTCCGACCCCTTCGATAAACCCCTCGTATTCCCACAATGTCCTTTGGAAACACTTCTCCATAAATATAAGATCTTCCCGGTTCAAAGTCTTGGTCGTCGCAATGAATGAGGGGCGGAAAGATGCCAGTGATTTAGCAATGCTGAGTGTTTTGGACGGGTGGTTGGAGAAGCGCTTCTGAAGGTAGGCAATAAGTGCATGAAACCCGGCCGTGTATGGATGAGGACTGGTGACCGTTGTATAGATCGACGAAGGGTCTTTGGGTCTTTTCAATGACTTGACCGGCAGTTGTGACTTGGCTTTCAATTGAGGAGTCGATATCGGCGGAAGCTGTTGATTGCGATTGTTGTCTTGAGCCGACGGGGGATTCAGTTGAGCGTTTGACATAGGAGGGACATGGAGCAAGCCATTGCTGGTCATGAGAGGTGAATCATCAAACTTGACGGCATTCGTTGGCGTACCATTGGTGTCGGGGGAAGTCCAGTGGGCTGCACCCGTTTCTATTGCAAAAGCATTTGGAGCCATATGATGACCCTGTCCATGAGCGCTATAACTGTCGGATCCGTTGGGCCAATCGGTCATCATTGGGTCATTATACTGGAACTGTGCCGTTGGGCTCTCACTGAAACTTCCCAGTGGCATGCGATACTGTTGCACCATAGAGCCTCGATGGGTCGTGGTATCACTAGGAGGGGTCTCACCCGCATTGGTCGCCATATGGCCCAACATTCCGAACTCAAGCGCACCATAATGGTTACCGAAATTCATACTGGCGATATCGAAGTTGAACATTGATGGGTCATCAAATATGGCGCCAGACCATGCGGCCGAGTTCATATTATTCGCGCCGGTTTGATCAGGCCCCACGACTGGACTTTGCATAGGCACTTGGGAGCCCACACTAGTGAAATTCGTGCTTAAAGGAGACTGTTGTGTATAGCTTGTCGAACTGACGCTGCGCTCGTGCAGCATGGGAGGCGGCATTTGCGAGTTCTGCTGAAAGCTATTGAATTGTTGTGGTTGCTGGTAGAACTGCTGTTGTTGTGGAGTGGAAGTTTCGCTTGCAGTTGTTGTCATGGTAGATGATCGTTGTTTGGCCGCTGAATTGTTGTACAGATTACCTCCCACAACGGGGAGGAGAGCTTCATTGGGGGCATCGTGGAGATATTTGGCCTTCTTTCGCACACCATCCTGGCAGGCATCCTGCAACCCGCGTTTAATGCACCTCTGGCAGGGCCTTTCGTCACCTTGGCAAGTTCAATGTCAGTAGTTTTCTATAAAGCAACCAGTCAAGGCGGTTGATACATACCACAGGTCAAATGTGCACGCTGACAGGCATAGCAAGCTCTACGAGCCTTCTTTCGTCGAGGACGAGAAGGATCTTTGGCATTGGATCCATTCGGTTGCTTTGGCTTCTCAGCTTTGACTTGTTGGTCGGCCATGGTTTCGGTTCCACTGTCGTCGGGGGAGGGGGAACGAGAGTGGCCATCCTCGACATCTGAGGCCGTCATATTGTTATAAGCAGATCATCAAGAGGACTGTCAAATCATGCAGAATGCAAGGCGGCTTGCACAAGGACGCCAGTAGTGACACCTGACCGGAGATGTTCCTGAGGGGATTGAGATAGCGACTGAGTAGTTAAGCCCATATAAGTAGAATGACAGTTGAAATCTCCTTCGTTGTGCAGAATCACGTCAAACTTTGGAGGGGAGCTGATAGCGATTACACTGTGACAAGACCGTATACTGGGGCGGTTGGGAGAGGTTGAGGGGTACTGCCGCAGTTGGAAGCAGAGTGGAGAGGATGTGTGGTCGGAGGCACCGTGGGACGACGGCGCAAGATTGGATGTGGAAATGGATATGGGTCCTGGGCCAAACAAGCTGCAGCAGTCAAGTGGGAGGAATAATGCTGTGCGACTTGGTGAGGTATGACAGAAAGCGAAAAGCTGTCGAAGAGAGAATGCTTCTATTCAAGCGGAAGAAACGCGGAGATGGCTCGATCGATCGAGGTCGGTCCGAGGAAAGGACGTGTATGTCGGATGAGCGCCGCGTTTGGAGTGGAGAGTCTTGACGAGGATCGGAGGATCAGAGGAATCCGGGGAGCAGTAGGATAGAGGACGAGCTGTTGCGCCGTCGCAGCGAGTGGGTGATCAGAGGGAGGGAGGTAGTCGACGAAGCATGGCCCAGAATGCTAAGTAGAGAAGATGGTGGTGGTGGTGGTGATGGTGGCGGTTGCAAATGCGGGCAGAAGCAAGCGGCCACAGCCAGGCGCTTGGGATGCGGAGTCGAAGAGGGAAGGCAAGCTGACGATGATGGGGGAGGAGCGGACCATTAATGTGGATATGGCTATGGGTGTGGCTTTGGCAGTGTCATTTCATGTCATGGGGTGTGACTGGGGGGCGAGGGAAGAGGCCGAGGACGGGGCCAGTCATGCCCCGGCTGAGGGATAAGGTCCTTGGTGCGGCCTTCTCGGTACTCGGTATCGTGCTCCGATGAGGACAGAGCAGACAAGATTGACGACGCGGGCTAACAGACCTGGGCTGCAGGGATGATATGGAGAGTAATTGCAAGGAGAGAAAGAAGAAAGAGAAAAAGACAAAAGTGAGGTGAGTAAGAATTGCAAATTTAGCAGAGGGAAGGTGCGAGCTACACTACACTTGCACTTGCAGGCGCAGATGCAGATGCGGCAAAAAGGCAGGCACGCCTCACGCTCACGAGGGTGCCGGTCGAAGCGCAGAACATTGATGGGGCACTGACTGGCTGCTACTGGCCGGACCACAGGGCAGGTACACCGTACGCTGCGCGAGTTACGGTGCTGGGCACCGGGCTCTCACGAACGCGATGCTCCTAGGTGTTAGGTGCTAGGTGCTAGAAGCAGGAGCTAAGAGTATGGCGACTACAACACAGGGCAGTAGCGAGTAGCGAGTCGCGCTACCAGGTGAGCGAAATAAACCCCCAGGGTCCGAGGCCTGAAGGTCTAACCACTGTTACCCATACCCACTAACTCGTTCATCTCTAGTTGCAAGATGTTTGAACCACTATTCTCGTCTATTGCTTTAGGGGTCCTGGAGATCTTTTTTAGCAATCACTAACCTCCTGTCAAGCGGCAGCCCGTCTTCGATCGAGATAAGTCCGCTGATGCCGCGGCACAACCGACCCCACAAAACCCTCCCTTCTGTGGCCCGCCGGATGGAGGGGCACTGGACTTGCTCGGAAGGAAAATCCCCCCCCCCCCCAGCGGTCTCCTCTAGGCGCTCTTTTGGGCACCAATTCACTATTGCTTCAACTAGGCGACGCCCCCAAATTGGGAAATTCAAATTTGTGCATACAGTACACACAAACACCCACCAATCCACCATCGATCATGACTGAGCTCTCCGCTACCCCGGCTATCCGAGTGACCCCGTGAGCACGAGCTCTCCTCTGCCTGCCGCTGAAGCCTTCTCTACGGTATTCAGGTACACTGCCAGTACCTAGGAGATCCTGTAACCCAGACCTCAGATGCATCGTCCAGGCACTTGGTATACGAGTACAGACTTCCCAACTAATGGTTACTGACGAGGAGCTCCTGTTTCCCTTCATTTTCACCACCACTGCCAATCGAATTGTGCACCAGCAATGTGCGGTGCAGGGGTCATCCAAGAACCCACCCCGCTGGCCTCTGCTGTGCCGCCCTGTCCCACTCGCTCGCTGATCCGGGCCATCGCAACCAGCGTTTGTCCCCCTGTTGCTGGAGCTCTGAAAGACATGCAAGCCCTGCTAGGCTCTATGCTGGTGAACTCCAGATTCTTTATGTTTCCTGCGACGCTCTAAGCTGGATGCAGTTGGCTTCAGGCAGCAAAACTCTCATGTCTGGTGCTGCGTGTGGCTGCCGAGGGATAGAGTCCACCTCATCGAGCATCCGTCTCCATCAGGCTGCCCGGATTGTCCCGCGTCCACCGGAATCGACCGGCAAAGGCTCACACAAGTATGAGGTAAGTGTCATTGGAATCCCTCTGATTGGCGAGAGCGCCATTGGCTACCGTCCCCTGACCACTCACGGCATCGTCATCACTTGGCCTCGCACTTCCCTCCCCAACATACATCTAAAGTGCGTAGCTCATCCTGAGGGGCCAACAACAGATGGCGGTCTACTACCTTCTGACTGTTGACCGTTGTTCATTGACCGGGCTAAGTAAGTCGACGTCAAATAACAAACAACACCTGAGTCCAGGCTGCAACCGAGATGCACCAGTCTATTACTCGTCAGTTGGACCCGGGGGAAAAGCTGTGCCTGGCTGCTCAAGCAATTCCAACTTCACCGCATTTATCTGCTTGGTGCAACAATGACAAACGTCTGGTAAATGGTTCCTGCCATTGACCCAGGCAACTGCCTGTCAATCAAATGTTGTAATTTTGCCCGCTCTGGTGACTGCTTCACCGCATGCACCCTTTAGGAGGCCCAAGGTGCCCGAAAACCGAAAGCCTTCGTTGAGGGAGGATGTCTCCCTTACCACTACTGCTGCCTTCAGACCGGGGATGCATGCACACACTGGCTGTTTCATTTTAAATACAGCTACATAACCCCTGTTTGTTGCTGATGCTGCAAGCCTCTTGTGCGAGGTAGGACAGCCTGACGTAGGTGTCAGGGCGAAGCATTCCCCTTTCGTCACCTATTCGGTACTCGGTACACTATTCACTTGGAAGTTCTAATTTTATCTATCGGTCCCTAGTAGGACCTACACGTCTCGGTGGCGGGCTCGCAGGAGACACAGCACTAACGAGAGCCTGGCCGGGGGCTGAGAACCTCAAAGCAACTCGTGCAGTTCAACATAAGACAGGCTAGGCACGATCCATGAAGTGACTGTTTCCTCGGGCATAAGACCAAGACATGCCCCAGGAGTCCAGACCAGCCATTCGATGATCCTATCCTGAAGGACCTGCATGGTATCCGATTGCAAGGCAAAGAGGTACATAGGGGAAGGACGCCGGCCAAAGCAGCCAATATCCAAACCCCCTTCCCCTTTATCCCTTTTATCCATTCCAATTCATCATGACCCTTTCCTCGCGCTAAATCGACTCCGAGCCCTCAGTCGTTTCCCATACACGAAAAATACGTACGGGAAAGGCGCCATGGCAAGACACAGAAAGGCCAGGAGGGTGGTCGCCCAATGAAATCCCAATTTCCGGTACATCTGCACGCCGAAAAGCGGAAACGCCCCTGCGAAGCTGGACCGGGCGAACGAATTGGCCGCCAAAGCGCTCGCCGCGTACAGGGGGAAAGCCTCGACCAAAAAGGTAAACACGCCGGAGAAGACCAAGATGAGGCCGAATCCAAACACGGCGATGGCGAGTTCAGGCACAATCCAGTGGACGTGCGAGTAGATAGACCAGCCAAACCAGAAGAGACCAGCGACGCACCACCAGGCGCCGACGATGGCGGGCGCGAGGCGGAACTCTGGCTCCGATTTCAGTTCGCCGGTGTTGCGCTCGTTGTTGCGGATTAGTCGGCGGTAGTTCCGCTGCCAAAGAGGGTCCGAGCTAATCCCCAATATCATCCCGATGAGCAGGCCGACAAACGACAGCCCGACCTGATGCAGGTCGAAGCCGTACACTTCGGTGAAGACCAGGTTGAACGCGCCGAAGAATAGGTACAGGATCCCCAGCAGGATCGACGAGAACAGGCACAGGTTGAAGCACATCGGATCCAGAAATAGCAGGAGGAACGGGCGGTATAGCGAGCGGAGGACGGTCATGGCCACGGATCTGTCGAGGATCTCGATCGGTGCCTTCCACCTTTCCTCGCCTGTTTCTTTGCGCAGCTTTCGCGCCTTGTTGCGCAGGACCACCGGCATGTATGTCTCTGGGATCAGGAAGATCATGCATAACAACATGATTCCAGACCAGATAAGGAGTACATAGTACGACCAGCGCCAGGACGCGTATTGGTTGATGAAGCCACCTATTATCGGCCCAATGCTGGTGATGAAGGTCAGTACCTGAGAATGACAAAACGGGGCCGAACAGCCTACCTTGGACCAAGGAAGGGAGCAGCAGAGTAGATCATCATAGGGCCTTGAAGCTGATCATGATTAAACATGTCACCAACCGTTCCGCCTGCGACCGACAGGAATGCACTCCCAGCGAGACCATCGAAGAAGCGGGCCGCCAGCATGGTCTCGATGTTCTTTGCTACGGCACAGGGAATGAGCCACGTGGTGAAGAAAACATACGCGACGATATAGATGGGCCGGCGTCCGTAGAATTCGGACAAGGGCCCCAACAACATAGGACCGATTCCAAGACCAAAGACAAAAGTTGCCAGCCCAATAGTCGCCGTGAATCGCGATGTGCCGAATTCGGCGTTCATCTGACCTGGATGAAAAGATCAGTGGATGGCCCAAACAGCCTTGTCACGCTTGTCCACTCACCATATGTAATGGTATACAACGAGGAAGTGCAGGTGACGCACAGCGACCCAAAAGCGAGGACAATGACGATCATCCACTTCCGGGCATACCTCAAATTCCTCGGATTCATGGAATCCTCAGGCCCGTCCCAGCCGACCTCAAAGGTCTTCTCTCCCGAGCCTTGCACCGTGATATCCCTGGGAGCATCCGGCTCGTCTTCCGGCTCGTTGAAATAGCCATGCCCGTCGACATATGAGCGCGTAGCTCGAAGGCTGGTGGTCCCCTGGCTGCGGTTCGTGAACACGGGCGTCAAGAAACTCGAGTGTGGTCCTCCACCAACGGCTGCGGGTGCATTCCCACTCCCATTAAATTCCCCTTGGTCCTCATCAGCCCCGTCAGTTTGAGAAGGACCTGCAGCCTGATTGGTTTCATCTGGGCTTTGCAGCGGCGCTGCTCGCTCTAAATCCGGTAAAGGAGCTTCGGCCATGACCTCTATCATCCTGACGTTGGACTCGATCTCAATAGTGCCAATAATGCCAATACCAATTGCCGATAGCAGAACCTCTCATGAGCCACGGACTCTGCGTGCAGAATGCCGATGACGCTGTAGTGTACGGTACCGTACAATGCCATTTATCCCTCGATAAGGCGACGCTCTGCTTTTCCTTCTCTCACTCAATCACCACCACAAGAATAACAATACACGGTGCAATTCAAAAGAGTTGGGACCAAAAGGGTGTCCCGGAAATAAAATGAGGATGACGAAGAGTACTTGCCAGCCAGTATTGTACCGAAATCCGTCCTCGAGCGGATCCGTCCCACCCCCCCAGAATATTGCGAGAAGCGAATCAATTATCTACAGGATCACAGGGCAGTCGCGCCCGGCAATTGATTTCCAGGACCACCAAACGCGGCCCCTCCCCACGAATTTTGTCTTTTCTTTGATAAATTAAAGCCCTGGGACAAGGGGGGTGTGGGTGGGTGCTCTTATCCGATATCAGAGCAAGAAGAGGACGGCGTACGGAGTTGAGAGTCCAGCAAGTAGTACGAGGCCTTCGTACGGGTCGAGTTGGAGAAGACTCGAGGGACGCAGCCAAAAGTTCCGCTGAGAGAATGTGAAAAAAAGGGAGAGGATTTATGTACTATCTGCTGGCCTTTGCAGTAAGCATGCTGACGAAGACGACGACGACGAAGACGACCCCGTTACAGAACAACAATACAATGTGTGTGCAGTACGATCTATCGAGATAGAACACAAACTCGTACATAATTGACTCATCCATATATGCGATAAGGTGCCAAAATGACCGACCCCCATTGTTGGAGATTTCATGAACCCTGATCCCCCTCCACTTTTTCTCACGTCACGCATGGCATTTGCAGATGAATTACGGCAAGACTACCGCGTAGGGGCATCGTACATCGTTGAGTGTCGTCGCCAGCCACATCATTGGTCTCTCGTACAACGTTTGCGTGTCTGCAGCTTATAAATCTCAGGCACAAGAAGACCGCTGACCGCTTCCAGACTAGGTATGCCATGAGAAGAAAGCCTATGCGTCGAGACAGACGACTACGTTCCGCACCGGCTCTGACACGAGGCTACGCATGAACAGGGGTTTTCGATCATCATGTGTCAATCAATAAGGTTACATCTTGTACTTTTCAGCTCAATCAAACAGTTGAACTTCAGGCATTCGACCGAGGCCACCACCTTTGCTGTTGGGGTCCTTCTTCACGTCACCGAGAATGCCTCCCGCACTGCGGTCCTTCACATGCTGTCGTAGTAGCCTCAAAATCTCACTGTCCTTCCAGCGTTGCGGCACGGGTCTATATGCAGGTTTGAATGTGCCGACGGTCTGAGCCCACTCGCCACTTCGAGGCGCGCCTTGTCTCCATGCATCTGTCTCTTGGGTTTGCCCTGGACTAGCAGGTGAACTGTGTGCGGTATCCTTGGTCTGGTTGTCGGCAACAGCACCCTCGGCAGATTCAAGTGATGTTGGTGTATTAGCAGGAGACTGAGTGGCCCAGTAATATATATCCCAATCGTTCTCGTCTAGAAAGCTGTCGTATGTTTGGAGCTGACCCTTATTCATGGAGGAAAGATTGGCTGCCGCAAAGGTGGAAAGTAGAAGATCAGACTCTAATGTCCCCCGCTTCCTGCTTTGGTCTATTCACATCCAGCGTTAGTTAATGGTTCGAAATTCAAATACAGCTATAGTGCATCATCGGGCACCGGGGTTTGCTTCACGGACATAATAATCTCGCTCTCATGGTGGTGACATCTTCTCCGGTTCTTTTCAAGGGTTCCACTCGGAATGATATGCCTTCCATTTGACCAACGCCATATTCGGACGGGCTTACTTTGTCGGGATTACTCTCCTGGGTCCCACCAGTCAACTTCTGCGTCTTTTCTGGGATGTTGTCCTTTGGTGTATAATCAGGGTCAACTGAGCTGATCATCTCGGGAGGTGCTTTGTCTGCTCCCACGGAAGGGATATCGTTGGTAATCGTTGAGTTGGTATTGGTCAGGTGAGGGTTATCTTGCTTCTCTTTCTGGTATTTTCGATGTTCCTCGACATTGGAATGTACTCGCTCGTTGGTCGAGGAGGATGCACAGCGGCGCGACAACGGTGTCGTGAAGCTCCGGCCAAATACTGACCGGGTGAAAAGTCTTGCAGGATTCATCTTGACGGTCAAGGAGAGGAGAACTGGGAGTCACAATGATGGGCGATCGTAAACGGAAACGGAGGAGACACTGGCTGAAGGCGGAAAGCCGAGAGGAGAGCAGCTTTTTGGCCTATTTTATTATTGACATCATACAATCTCAACTGGGGAAGGAGCGTCGGGTTTAGTCACGTGGTACGTCTTTGTACTTGCCCTCTAAACAGGGCAAGGCTCACCATTCCCCATCTATCGACCTCTCCTCTCGCTTGCTCGTATCAACGTGATGGCCATTCTCGCGACAACGAGAATTTATTCTTATTGTAGCCATCCCATTTGGCTGAGGAGTGCTGTCCGAGAACTTGAATCGTTCTATCTCGAGGTTCCGAAACTCTGCCTCGTTAATGAAGCAACAACGAGTACCTTGGGATACCACATATTCGCGAATTTTTTAAGAACTTATATGAGACTAAAATTGGTTTATGTGAAAAGAGGAGGGAAATCTTTATTGGATACCTTGACAACTTTCCTGTTCAGATCCATTTCGATACCGGAACTTTCCATTACGAGTTCTTGCTGCAACTTTGACGGGGCAAGCGGCCGCCGTTCACTGCAGGAAGCTTCTGCTCATACAAACCTCGCAATTGACGAAACATTCAGCTTGCCTGCCCTGCCGTGCAAATGCTCTCACCTGCGAGCATTTGTTAATGATATGAAAGAGGTCGCTTCACGCCATCCATGAACCACTTCCACATCTCGAATCATTGCTCTCATAATAGCCGTTCATGATGGGCAGCTATGGATCCGTTCACCTTGACCACCCCTTGTGTCGGACTGGTCGCTGCTATCGCTCAGCTTTCATCACATGTCGGGACTTTTGATATGCGCATTAAAGACGAGTAGGACAACACTTCCTTCCCTGCGACTAATAATGACATTTGGCATGCTGACCATGGCATAGGTAGCAAGATGATCGACACTTTCTTTGAGCACTTGCTGATGGCAAGAATGGTACCTTCCGAAGTATATCTGACAAAATCTGGATACTCGCTCACAAAGGCGGCTCTCGAGAGGACGAAAGCTGACTTTCAGAATTGGAAACCTATGTTTGGCCGAGATGGGACATTTTATGAAACAATGCCTTGCATGATACGAGTCCCGGGTCTTACAGAAGACTTCACTTTGGGGGAGGCCAATGTAAGCAGAGGGCATCTCGTAGTTACGATGTAAGGATTGGTTCCGAGCCGCTTCCACACAAGCTAACAATATCTTGCTTTGAGGAATAAGATGAGATCGCTGTTTGACGTTCAAATCAGTAAAATACTGTCACTGTTACACCATGAGCACATGTCATAACGAACCTCATTTGCGACTTCAAATCAGTATTACCACAGACTGTGCGCACACCATTATCCGAGAAATACGAGGAAATTCACTATTCGATCGTACTGCTCGTCAAGTCCGACTCTACCGATTTTAAGGTGAGGTTGGGAGGAGTGACATACCAGAGCGTGTCACACATCACTGAGTGGATTTGAAAGGAGATGAATCTCACACCAAGGGGACATTTCACACATCCTTGAGTAGTCGCTTCGAGCTTCAGGATTGTCCTATTACTGTTCGCCTGTTTTGTCTGTTCAGGCGCATTATTTATGTTAGTCTAGCATGAGCCTACTGCACGAGAGATTGATTGCTAGTCTCTCTTGGAAAAAGAAGCGACAAGATGGACGAATGTGAGAGCAACGTTTGCCTCGGAACCCCCTCTTAAGACGAGAGCGAAGCTAATAGATAGTGCTCCTGTTCATCTATACTTTTGGCTGATTTCAAACGACAACACCTCCAAACAAGCAAGCCCAAACAGCGTTACAGCCTACGATACGGCACCGTCGGCTTATTCCCGAGCAACTCATCAATCTCCGTCATGACCTTTTCATCCAACAGCGGCAGGAGGTCTAGTGCCTTGACCGATTTCGCAATCTGCTCGACCTTTGAAGCACCCGTGATTGCAGAACTCACTCTGGGATTCTTAATCACCCAAGCCAGTGCCAAGGTGGCACGATCAGTGCCCAATCTCTCGGCGATCGGCTTCAGCTTCTTGACCTGGGCGAGAGTCTGCTGCCACTGCTCATTCCCGTAGCCCTCTCTCTGACTGGTGGTAAAGTTATCGGTCGCCGTGGCAACACGGCTGTCCGATGGGATACCCTCATCGTATTTCCCCGTCAAGATGCCCGTCTTGAGCGGGCTGAAGGTCGTGAGTCCCAGCCCGTAGTTCTCATATAGAAGCGCAAACTGCTTCTCGACTTTATCGCGCGCGAGCATGTTATACTCCGGCTGCTCCATCAGCGGTCCGATCAGATTCAACCTCTCAGCGCACGCCCACGCCATCGCGATCTCTTCAGAATTCCACTCGCTCGTGCCCCAGTACAGCGCCTTCCCGGAGTTGATGAGATAATTGAACGCGCGAACGGTCTCCTCAATCGGCGTGTTTCTGTCCGGGCGGTGCGCGTAGATCAAGTCGACGTAGTCCAGCTGCAGCCGCTTGAGAGCTGCCTCCGTGCCCTCGATGATGTGCTTCCGAGACAGCCCACTGTTGTTCACCGGGTTGTCGCCGAACGCATTGCCCCAGTAGATCTTGGTCGAGATGACCAGGTCGTTCCGCTTCCACCCGTACTTCTGGATCGCGTTGCCCATCGATATCTCCGATTTCCCTTCGGCGTATGCTTCCGCGCAGTCGAAGAAGTTGATCCCGGCGTCGTACGCTGCTTTCATGCACTCGAATGCTATCTCTGTTACCCCGCAATATTTAGCATACGTCTCCTTGCAGTCTTGTCTAGCCACGAGGCTTCGACTTACCATCGCCGACAGATCCGCCGTATGTCACCCTGTGGAGACTTTGTTAGAGCAACGTTTGGAAAAATATATAGGAGCTGGACACCGTTACTACTTACCATCCTCCAAGCGAGATGACCGATACCTGGAGCCCACTCCGGCCCAGAAATCTATACTCCATCTTGGGAAGCTTCTCAACAGAAGAAGCCATGGCGATTCTGAGCTCTGTGGTTCCTTTCGAAGTCCGCCGAGTTGGTCTTTTTGGGTTCTGGCGGGGGAAGCACACGGATTAAATAGTAAGGCTGGCCGATAATAGCGTCAACATTTGGGGGCTGAGATGTCTATCTTAGGTAGGTAGATATCCAGCCCGGTTCATGAGCCCCTCATGGAGTCGTTTAAATACCCGGTATCTCGGTGCCCACCTTTGGCTGTTTTAGCCGACTTTCCACCAATTACTTGACCCCCGTCGATAACTCCTACCTTTCAAGGCGTACAGGCGTTTGATTTATGACTCCTAACTTGAAGTCCTAGCGATCTTCGGCAAGATAGAGCTACCCCTATTCGTGCATTGCAGTTGACATTCACAGCGGTGGGAGAGCCTGATCACCGGTTCAGTCAGACGCAGCGGTTCTACCGAAGGCTAAAGCTGGTCGCTGCGCGGAGTATCGGAGGAGGTAGCGATGCCAACCCTGGTCACTGCGTGCCTTTTTTCTTTCTTGAATGCGCTTATCGGCTTTTAGAGAGGTGAGGTGCCACTTTCTTGCTCTGGGATCGCTGAGAGCTCCAGTTACAGGTGCAACGAGAATGGGTTAGAAAGTAGCGAAGTGGAGGATGAATCGACGACCCATTAAAGGATAGAGCCTTGCGACAGATCCGCCATAGTTTCAACCTCTCCACGCTCGGGTTGACTGCCAGCAGTATTTTCATCTGGCTGCACCGGAGCCAATATCGCCTTCCGAACTTCGGTAGACCTCGCTCAAGCACCATAACTACCTGTTCTGGAAATAGTAAACACCTATACCGGAACCCATGGCCTTGCTATCCGCTGCCCAAACTGGTATACCACGGGTGTTTGCCCGGCCCAGGCATTGGCGCTTCCTATTCCTGTGACAATGATTGCATGACCTGCAACTGCATTGGCGGTTTTCGTTCTGCCATCAGGGTCGATCATCCTGTACACTGCCTGACCTCCGCTTGTTCCAGCTCCGCCATCAGAGGGAGCCAAAGAGCACTCTGGTGAGGAACGAAATAAAGCTCAGTAAAGAGGTCGTCAATTTCAAAGAGTATGCGCAAGGCCCTAGTTTGTGCCATGTGGTTATTGGGACAGCAGAACTTACTGGAAAACCCACCCTCTACAGTATCATCGGCCGGGCTTGGTAAAGCAACCCCATGCTAAATTCTGACCGACGCCTGGTGGTCAACTAGCACATATTAACTATGAGGCCGGAATCATAGTTCTTTAGGGCCAATAGCGCTGTACTGGACCTTTTGATAATCGCGGGTGGTACATGTCTCTAAAGTAGGGTTAATTAGTGCCCAGAAAACGGTGCACAACATTCACCACTCTTGTAAAAATAAAATTATATAAACTTTGAACTTTCTGTCACACCTTGCTTCAATTAGCTCGAGTATTATGAAAGTATTCTCAGATCGCAATCATGGCCCACAATTTGGCGCACCAAACGCCCAAAAGTTCTGCAGATTTGGGGAGCATGGATAGCATCCAGCAGAAATGTGGCCACCCTAGCTATTCCACTAGCTCGATATCGACTTCTTGCTTCTTACATTCTTCGTCGAAGGAAATACTCCCCTGAATGGTAGGGTCCTTGGTGTATGCTGTAATGTAAGCTTTTAGCAGTATTTTGATACCCATGTACAGTAGGGGTAAGGACAAGGGGTCTTCGGGTTATTGTGCATTGCACTAATCTAATTTCACTATAAGTCATCTCTAATATCATTTCATGCACTGCGTGACTCTTGCCCCTTGCTTAGCGTAGAATAGAATTTCCAATTATTAGTGAATCCGAGTATAGTTCTGAAGCATGTCTGATCTTATACTCCGCGGGGACCACTTGAGGGTCGCATGACGCTATACAAGCGGTAATCAGTCCTTTGGGTCTGAGTCCATGATGCGAAGAATACTTTGGTGCAACGCAGGTTGCTAGATTGCCTCCTGGAAATTCACCTATAACGAACTTCTTCTCTGGCTCTCCTCCATACTTTGAAGCCCTTGCGTTCATAAATTTATATAGACTGTACAGACGTCTTCAAGGTCAGCAGGATAAGGTTCCTCTGGCGCAAGGCGGTATTCTGGTCAGAAGAGGATGATCTTAGACCTCTCTGTAATCATCCTGCACAAATGATCTTCGCCCTCAATACTGCCAGTGAACCACTTCCAGAATTTATGTACAGTTCTCCCGGCAATGGTTCTGTTTCATCTGAAGGCGAGAAAATCCCGAACTCGTTGTGGAGGTGTAACTTGTAAATCTGGCGCACAAAGATGCCAGCAATTTGCTCTTTCGCTCTTTGAATTGATTGAGAGTCGGTGACGAACACGACCACCTGTCATTCCTTCTGCTTAGAAAAGTAGAAAACTGGGACGCTTACCTAATCAAGCTAGAGGCTAACGGCAAACCACAAGCCATTCGGGGTCGAAGTAACCTGGGCCATTATGGTAATGGGAGTATTGGTAGACCGCTAAGCTCGTATTAGGGGTGTAGTGCGAGATACTGGAACACAGGTCTCTCCTTCGGCGAATGTCTTGCAAGCAAAATCTTTGATCACCTTTTCGTGATTCCTGGTCTGGAAAGTTCTCTAGGTAGTCTCAGGCGCTATCTCACTGGAGCAGCGTCTGTATATTGCGTGTACATTCCCTGAAGTTAGATAGGGAATTAGGAAGCCCAAAGAGGCCAAACCTTATGTCACAGACTGAATGTCGGAGGCCATCGCTTTCCAGAGTGTCAGAGTGCCCTTTAGGAACGTGTAGTATGAGCAGTATAGAGGAGATGATCCTTTCAAGCTCGGTACTGGGTACTTTCCTCGATCGAATTACATAAGTGAAGGCAAAATGAGAGACTAAGATACAGTTTAGTCTGACGACTGCCTCTCGCACAATTATTGCTTGAAGGTTTCGTCTGACGCCACCAATTTCCGCTTGGCGTGGACGACCCTTGCATAACTCTTGGCATCTGAATTTCCTGCCCACACATTATCCGGACTGGCGAACTGCGAAAGTTGAAGCACGTCGAGTCAACCACCACCAACTTCAACCCTCACCTATACCGGATCCTCAAGTCACCATGGCTGAACAGCTAATTCAACGTGGTACCCTTGAAGGCCACAGCGGCTGGGTCACCAGTCTCGCTACCAGCTTGGAGAAGTCAGTTCTTGAGCCCGAAATTCCAATTCATTTCCGGTCGCAACTTTCGCTAACTGATCCTCACTTTTTAGCCCTAATATGTTGTTGTCTGGTTCCAGAGATAAGAGTCTGATCATCTGGAACTTGACCCGCGACGAAGCTGCCTACGGATACCCTAAAAGATCTCTGCACGGCCACTCGCACATTGTCTCCGACTGCGTTATCTCCTCGGATGGCGCCTATGCCCTCTCCTCATCCTGGGACAAGACTCTTCGATTGTGGGAGCTTTCCACTGGTAACACCACCCGTACCTTTGTCGGCCACACCAACGACGTCCTCTCCGTTTCTTTCTCTGCAGACAACAGACAGATCGTCTCTGGCTCTCGTGATCGAACAATCAAGCTGTGGAACACTCTCGGAGACTGCAAATTCACCATCACCGACAAAGGCCACACCGATTGGGTTTCCTGCGTTCGCTTCTCTCCCAACCCTCAAAACCCAGTGATTGTCAGCGCTGGCTGGGATAAGCTAGTCAAGGTAAGAAGCCTGGGCATTTACACCTGCTTTGCCCAAGATGCTATTCACTTTTACGTATTTGCTACTTCAGAGCCATCAGGCTATGAGACAACCATTCACCAATGAACTGAGGCACAGTCATTGAACAATCACCCGGAAATCCCTTCGTTAGTATTCGTGCTCAAAAGTGCTGACATGGTGACTTTCCACAGGTCTGGGAACTTGCCTCCTGCCGCATCCAAACCGACCACATCGGCCACACCGGATACATCAACACTGTCACCATCTCCCCCGATGGTTCTCTCTGTGCATCTGGTGGTAAGGACGGTACCACCATGCTCTGGGATCTCAACGAGTCGAAGCACCTGTACTCCCTCCAAGCCGGAGATGAGATCCACGCCCTTGTCTTCTCCCCCAACCGATACTGGCTCTGCGCTGCTACATCCTCCTCCATCACCATCTTTGACCTTGAAAAGAAGAGCAAGGTTGATGAGCTTAAACCTGACTATGTCGAGAAGGGCAAGAAGTCTCAAGAGCCGTATGCTGTCAGCTTGGTCTGGAGCGCTGACGGTCAAACTTTGTTCTCTGGTTATACCGACAACAAGATCCGTGCTTGGGGTGTCATGTCTAGGGCATAAACGGGAAGATTAGTTGTAGATGAGAGAAATGACCTGGGGTGGTAAATGGGGGTTGGCAAAAGTGAAATGGAAAAGCTGATGCCGGAATCGGAAAAAAAAGAGATCCAGCTGCTTTACCACTTAACCCTAGCGGAAACCTGTTTTTTAGCCATATCCATCATCCACGATGGCCGGAGCCGGCGCATTTGAGAAGGTGTGCTTTGTGCTAAATTTCACACAATGGCACGAGGAAAATGACCAACCAATACCAAATCGAAAAATGAAAGCCTCGCTTTGAAACGCGCCTGTGATTCTGTTTCGTTCTGACTACGAGGTACTTTCCTTGACCATATTCCTCGCCCTCACCCTCTCATCCGGCTTCAACTTGTCCGCGACCTCACCCCCAGACTCCAGAGTCTCCTCCCACTCGTCATCGTCCATGTTCATGATCATGCAAATCTGACTGCACCGTAGGAAAGCTTCACGGAAGGAGTACTTCTGGCCCTTGACAACGACCTTGATAATTTCATTGACGTCGTGCTCGAGGCGCGAGGCGCCGATCTCGTTGACTCTGCCATGGTAAGTCCACAGGCGCTTCTCGATCATCTTGCTCAGGTACGTGATGACGACGGTCAACAGGGTGTCGAAGGTGCGCTCCGTCATGATGCGGCCAATCGGCTTGGTCAGCGCATCCCACCCGAGCTGGAACCGCATGCGCACCTCGTCCGAGAAGAAGCTGTCGTCGTCACCGCCCATGGGCGCGCCGCCACCTGCTTCCAGCTCGTGTGCTAGATCTGCTAGTTGCTCCTTGCTCAGGTTGTAGTCCGTGTCGCGGAATGCGTCCATCAGGATCGGCCGCAGCCGTGGTTTCATCACGTTATGAAACACCACGTTCACGCCGTCTGATATCAGTTCGCTGGACTTCTCGCTGAATGAGCTGGAGAGGGAGGTTAGCGTCAGATGGACGGATTCGGCGTCGGCGGGAACCGGGAAAAGGTCATCAAGGAGCTGGTGAGGTGATCCTGCGGTCGGTTGGGTGCGGGCGCGCACGATCTGGTCAATGTAGTCCTTAGCGACATCGAGATTGTTGATGAGTACGAGGAACGAGACAATCATCGACTCTGGTGGTAGCTGACCTGGGATGGCTGCTTTGGGGTAGCTTTCGTCCCGCATCTTGCGCTGTTCCATGCCGATGAAGTCGGAGCCCAGCACGCGGCCGAGCGTCGGAATGACGCTGGAGACAACGGCCTTCTGAGAAGTAGCTAGAGACTGCTGCAGGATCTTGTTGACGATATACATGATGTCCTCGATCGCGGAGGTGACATGTGGAGGATTGGAGTTGAGGGGTTTGTGTGGGTTAAGCGAGAGATCTGGTGGTTGTTCGTCGAGTTGAAAAGCCTTTTCCACGGAGCGTCGGAAGAAGAAGGTCGTCATAGTGTTGAATGGTGTGAGGACCCTGTCTTGGATCTTTTTCATCAGGCTCGAGTTGATCAGGAATTGTGGTATATCTGGACTATGGTTTTCGCTGCCGGAGGGATTCTGGCACTTGTTGGCGACGAATCGTGTGTACAGCGACCATTTTCCAAGCATTGATGCCATTTCGTTCAAAAGGGCGTCTACCTGTTTCATGTCAACAGACTCATCTTCGCTTGCTCGTCCTGGTGCTGGTGAATTTGAACGCGGTATACTAGTGGCTCCTCGTTGTGCAGGCATGAAACTTTGGACTAGGAACATGAAAGCGTAGGACCTGATGTCTGTGAGTTGCCGGTCGATTCTTCGTTCGTCGGCCCACGTGTCAAGGATGATCCCTCCTTGCATATCGGCTTCGACTTGTAACCGCTCGATAACTCTTGCCATTCTCCCTGGACCGTAATGGTGCTCAACAAGGCTGCCGTGGCCGTCTATGATTTGTGCAATGTGCTCGAACAGCTTTGTCAAAGCATTGGCATAGAAGAACCCATCTTTGCTTTGATTTCCGCCGGTACCGGCGTTGAGGTTTGCTCTGGCGCGGCTTGCCACACCCTGACAGACATAACGCCCATAGACATCGAGCCCTACGTCTGATCGGCTGATGAGAGGGAATAATTTGAAGAAACGAGTGATTCTAGCACCGTCGCTGTCCTTGACTGCTTTGTCGAACTCTCTCAGAAATAGACTGCACAAGGATTCCGATGCTGCTTCGAGAGTGACGGCAGGGGCATCGGGTACTTCTGCCGTAGGAACAACTCTAGCCGCAAAAGGGCCGTCGACGACCTCCCTAGGGATTTTTGAGGCTCGACTGAGATAGCTTGCAGCCGTCTCCCAGTCTTGAGCGGCCCCCATTGAGCCTGAGACACCAAGCACGCAAGCTTTCAGCTCACCAACTTGTTCGACGACTGTTAGCGTTGCTTTGACCCGTTCTTGTTCCAGGTCCAGTCGTTTCACAGAATTCGAAATTCGTTTGGCATTGGCGGCAGCATCTGACAGCATGCCATTGCTTACTGCCCGAAGTTTCGACGCTTGGGACGTAGCATTTGCACGAAAAAGATCAAGGTGTCCCAATTCTCGTTGGAGTTCCTTTTGAGCACTGATTAAGGCATCAAGTTGAGTGGTTACCGTGGCCTCCTTTTGGTGCAGCTCGGCAAGGGCCGCACGAATCTCAGAAACCGATTTTGCATTGTAGATGCTGATTGAGTCTGATTCGGCTTCTGAGAAGATGTGCCCATTAGAAGTCATGGTGGGCTTAAAATATCATCAAACACCGAGCCGGGATTCAAAAGCACTACCTAGCCTGAACCATTTAATGACACGAGACATCTTCCCCGTGTGGAATGGACATGCTTGTGTCGTCAGGGAAATAGGCGACGTATGGCTGCGCTATGGACTACCGTATGATGTTCGGTGAGCCGCGCGAGGCAGAGACGCAACAAAATCACGTGAAACGTGACGCGACGTGGGGCAATGAATTGATACCACAATTATTGAAGGCCCCTCACCGCCGCAGCCTCACCACTACCCTACCTAGAGAAGCTTAGCTACTGATATTGAGTCGTTCTCGATTGCTCTACCTCCACGTAGCCCGCGCATGGTCTTCACGCATGTACAGTGTGTAGAGTAGCATTGCACCAGACCAGCCAATCCTCGAGGCGTTCCAGTCCTCGTCGCAATCATAGGTCGCCGCCGACGACACCGCCACTCAGATCTGCGCGTGAGTCGCGGGAGTCTCAATATGGGCAATGAATCATCAACCCCAGTGGATGAGGCTGTGCTTCCAGCAACATTACGTGCTCGAAATATAGAAGCCGTTGCCAAATATATTGAAGAGAGGGACATAAAGAATATCGTGGTCATGGTGAGATCAGATATCCAAAGACCGAGTCAATCAGCTGACAGAAGATAGACCGGTGCAGGCATTAGCACCTCTGCAGGTATTCCCGACTTCCGATCTCCAGAAACAGGCTTGTATGCCAACCTAGCCCGCTTGAATCTGCCATATGCGGAGGCTGTCTTTGACATATCATATTTCCGAACAAATCCTCTGCCCTTTTATGCTCTCGCCCATGAATTATTTCCCGGGAAATACCGTCCGACAGTGACACATTCATTTATTAGTCTCCTTCACAAGAAAGGAAGGCTACTTCAGCTCTTCACACAAAACATAGATTGCTTAGAACGAGAAGCGGGCGTACCAGGAGACAAGATAGTCGAAGCGCATGGTTCGTTCGCAACGCAGCGATGCATTGACTGCCATACCGAGTACCCAGACGACAAGATGAAGGAAATGGTGATGAAGAAGGAGGTTCCGCACTGTGGTAGGAAGACTTGCAACGGTTTGGTCAAACCTGATATTGTATTCTTTGGCGAGGCTCTTCCAGAAGCATTTCATCGAAAGCGAGGCTTACCAGCCCGCGCGGACCTCGCCATTGTGATGGGCACAAGCTTGACTGTCCAACCATTCGCTAGCTTGCCGTCTTTTGTCAGAGAGGAAACGCCTCGAGTACTCATCAACCTAGAGAGGGTTGGGAGTTTTGGTTCACGACCGGATGATGTACTGCTGCTAGGCGACTGTGACGAAGGAGTCCGCAAGTTTGCTGATGCTCTAGGCTGGCGAGAGGAGTTGGAACAACTCTGGGAGTCCACCGACCCGAACAAGGATGAAAAGAAGAAGCAACCGACACCTCCAAAAACTCGACAAGAGAAATTGGATGAGGAGGTTGAGAAGTTGGCCAAGGACATTGATGCTTCACTGAAGTTATCAAATGAGGCTAATGAAAGAATCAGAAGTGAATTGGAGAAAAACAACAGTGCCCAAATCACTTCAGATTCACAGTCTCCTTCTGAATCACTCACTACAGACAAAGGCACTACAAAGGCAGGCACTAGTCTCGTACACGTTTTCCCTCACTTGAAAGAAGAACGGCACGACAAACCCTCACTTTAATCCCCTTTGATCAGATTCCTGTCTCCCATCAATAAGCAACCGAGTGAGAGCTCATTCATATCCTCGACCCTCTTTCTCCTTCGCCGTATCTTGGCTCCTCATTGCTGCCAGCTAAATCATCGCCTCGACAATCCACCAATTCTCTATCAATCGTCAAGAGTTATCCCCTTGAAGTACATGGTAAGCTTGTCATATCAACATCACCATCGAGAGCGGCCGATCTAACTCCCACCTAGATCTTTATCATCTAACACTTCGAGACCTTCACCCGACTTTGACCTTCCTCTACCCCCCCCTCTCCTCATCACCACGATCACACCATGTCCACTTTCAGTTCTCCCCGAGTGAGAGCCCCAAAGCCCGGTATTTTCTCACAGCAAACGCTACTCATTCTTGTTGGCCAAGACCGCACGCCATTTCACGTCCATCCGACCACACTAGCTAAGACCGGATTCTTTGAAGTTCATGGACACCCACCGACGGCTGCCGAGAAAGAACATCGACTACAGCTCGGTCGTGCGAGTGCTACCTTGGGAATGGGGACTCCACCAACAGAGTTAAAGCAGGAACCAGGGCGTTCACGCTCAAGCTCACGCTCCTCAACGGTCAACGCCGAACAGAGATCACCCATCAATGCAGCTAGTAACTCTACCCTCGAAGACTACCATCTTGTCAACCACGTTTTCGAGCCAGCAGCTTTCGAGGTGATCGTCAAGTGGCTCTACAACCAACCACCAGGTGTTCCTGGGAATAGGGGACAGTGCAAAACCCTTCTACGTGCGTACGCCTTGGCCTTGCAGTACAGTATCGACGGATTGCAGGACGCCATTGTCGAAAACTTTCGGATTTATCACCAAGATTTTGATCTGAATTTCGACGATCTTGTCTGGTTCATCAACCGGTTTGGAGATGATCTAAGCTATCGTGCTGTTCCAATGGTTATCTATTTGGCAGACCAGACAGCCTACGAGCTTACTACTCATGGCTACGACAAGTTTGTTGCCAAAAATCAATTTTTCCAAAGATTCCTCACGACTGGTGACCGCCCGCTCCGAGCAATCATCTTCGAGGCCCTGGTCAACCTCGCCCGTGCACCGCAGGCAGTCGACCCAGCGACCGGACCGAACAGATGGAGTGTGGCAGGCTCTACCAACAATCGTAGCCAGCCACCAACAGATGAAATGGAGGTGATTGAGATTGACTAATACTGCATCTTTGAGGCGGCCTCCGATCTTGTGATCGCCTTGGCAAGGGACCATCAGCAAGATTATGAAAAGCGAACGACATCTCGCCCTTGAGTGAATATAGCAGAAGACTGAAGGTTGAATGCAGACACAGAGGGCACATAGATACTCGTCACAAGGGGCAGATGCCAAGGGTCGGAGAATGGGGACGTGAGTCAGCCAGCTATGCTTTGTCAGTAGCATCTACAGGGTTGAGACGAAGCTGGTCACGAGCCATGACAAAGTTTGCTCCTGTGGTAGATGACACATACGTCAATGTCTGGAGGCTGCGAGCTTGGGAATTTATCTCATGGTTGAATACATAGCCACTAAACCAAAGAAAGATTGTCATGGCTGCTTTCCTTCTTCAAGCTGCGTAGTTTCTCCAAGGCGTGACGTTGGGTTTCCACAGCCTTTGGGTGCGGCCGCTAGCACCGACTAACTCTCCTCGGCTGAATATCCTAATTAATTAGTAGTCGGCATGATGCTCCTAAACGGAACATAGTGCCAGCTAACTTGATCTTAGTAACCAATGTGGGGCTGGGAAACGTCATTCAGCTCGTGGTTGATGATTAGCGCCCACTAAGTCTTCGGTACCCCTCCTCCGTTCTTGGTGTGTTGCCTCTTTTGTCCCTGCATCCCACCCCTTGCTGCCCTTGCCCCGCCAAAAAGCACCAGCCGACGTATCAACATTTACAAACCCTCCGTGTTCTACTCGATTGGACTTTGTTTGGTTTACTTTCAGCTCGTTCTATTCTATCCTCTGCTCTCACGCCCCGGCTAAAGGTTCGGAAGCTGTAGTTTGCAACTGTTATCCTCTCCCCCCTTCAATTTTCGAAGAGAGCACCCAAGAGCCACCTTAGCTATCGGTGGGTTGGACTATTCAACATTTCCTCTGGAACAAGCATCTTGAGCCCGTAGAGAGCATCGTCAGGCAAAATGGTGGGCTTAGGACCAAGACGAAAGCCTTCCCGCAAGGGTCAGTCACTCCTCAATTTCCCTGCATTCTCTCTCTCCGAGAACATGGGACCTGACAATACCAAGGGTCTATGGCCGATGTGCCCAAGAACTTGCTGGAAGAAATTGCCAACCTCGAGAACATCTTCACCGTTGATGCTGCTAAACTCAAGCAGATCACCGACCACTTCGTGAACGAGCTGACGGCTGGCTTGGAGAAAGATGGGCAAAATATCCCCATGAACCCCACCTGGGTCATGAGCTTTCCAGATGGAGATGAGCAGGGAACCTTCCTAGCTTTAGACATGGGTGGTACAAACTTGAGAGTGTGTGAGATCACTTTGACGGAAGAGAAAGGCGAGTTTGATATCATTCAGAGCAAGTATCGTTTGCCGGAAGAACTAAAGACTGGCACGGCCGATGAACTGTGGGAATACATTGCAGATTGCCTGCAACAGTTTATCGAATATCACCACGAGGATGAAGATCTGACAGATCTCCCGCTTGGTTTCACCTTCTCCTATCCTGCTACCCAAGATGCCATTGACCATGGCGTTCTCCAGAGATGGACCAAAGGCTTTGATATCTCTGGCGTTGAAGGGGAAGATGTTGTTCCCCAATTTCAAGCAGCTCTCGAGGCCAGGGTATGTGGTTCTGTTGTGTTGTTGTCTTGCTCATCATGCTGAGAATTACTCAGAAACTCCCAATCAAACTCGCCGCCCTCATCAATGACACAACTGGCACTCTGATTGCGTCCGCATACACCGACCAGTCCATGAAAATTGGCTGCATCTTCGGCACCGGGTGTAACGCTGCGTATATGGAAAACTGCGGCTCGATACCTAAATTGAAGCACTTGAACCTCCCAGATGACACACCCATGGCCATCAATTGCGAATATGGAGCCTTCGATAACGAGCACAAGGTCCTCCCCATCACCAAATATGACACCATCATCGACGAGGACTCACCACGACCCGGCCAACAAGCATTCGAGAAAATGATCGCAGGGCTCTACCTCGGCGAGATTTTCCGGCTCGTAGTCGTCGACCTACACGAGAACAAGAACATCCTGTTCGAGGGCCAGAATATCTCGAAACTCAAGAAACCCTACACATTAGATGCATCTTTCCTGTCCTTCATCGAAGAAGACCCCTTCGAGAACTTGCAAGAAACACACGACATGCTGGAGGAGAAACTGCAAATCACAGCGACGAAGCCCGAATTGGAACTCATGCGTCGCCTGGCAGAATTGATCGGCACCCGGGCAGCCCGCCTCTCCGCGTGCGGCGTTGCAGCGATCGTCAAGAAGAAGAATATCGAGTCCTGCCATGTCGGCGCAGACGGCAGCGTCTTCAACAAGTACCCTCACTTCAAGCAGCGCGGCGCCCAGGCCCTCCGTGAGATCCTGGATTGGCCTCGCGGCAAGAAAGACCCCGTCACACTTTTGAGTGCCGAGGACGGAAGTGGCGTCGGCGCTGCCCTGATTGCCGCTCTCACTATCAAGCGTATTAAGGAGGGCAATACCGTCGGTGTAAAAGCGCTTGATATTTTGAAGAAATGTTAAGAACTCTTCGATCGAAGCTGTCTGGGAAGGCTGATAGGATAGGAAGCATATATTGTCAAGCCAAGTAGCGGATCTGTTGTGGTCAAGCTCATTGCCACGACCTGTCGGCTGCGAAACGCACAAATGTCTGGATCGCATCTTGCTAGGCGGGTGATCTAGTAGAGTATGGGCGAGCACGAGTGTGTTCAAGCTGATGGCACGCCCAATTGTTCCAGAGTATCTGTCTGTGTTGGTCCAACTACTCCGCCTGGCTGGATCCAAAATCAAGAATCGGAAGCTTCACAAATCACAAATCTTCATTCTGCGTCCTTTCTCTCGTGTACTTACCCGAGAGACAGAAAAGCTGTCCCTTCCCTGCCATCCCCATTCTAGTCTATGCATCTCTCCACCCCCGCCGACTTTACTCCCTAATCTCCCACAGCCGAATTTTCCCCTGCTCGTTCGCGACCGCGAGGTAGCCACCGTCGGGGGACAAGGCGAGCGAGGAGATGCGGCCGAGTGGCGTCTTGTCGGTGGGCCAGTTGCGGTACAGTGTCGCGGTGGGCAGATGCACCAGCCGCAGCGCGTTCTTCTTCCACCGCGACGCCATCACGAGCATCTGCCCATCGGGCGAGAACTCCAGGTGTGAAGTTGGTGTTGTCAGCTGATCGAAGGAGCGGAGTGGTTCGGGCCGGTGGTCAGTTACAGTGGTGGCGCCAGGTAGGAGTTTCTCAGTCTCGATCCAGCTGCGCCGGTCGTAGAGGTTGACGACACCGCTGCTCGAGCCGAGGGCGACCCAACGGCTGCCGCCGAGGAAGGAAACATCGTGGGTGCCGATTTCGCCGCCCAAGGCGATGATGGTCGTGCCGACGGCGCCGTCGTCTATCCACCGCCGAACCACTCTCCGCTGCGTGATATCGTATTCGCTGACCTCGCCGTTCTTCCCAACCGCTGCAAACCCGTTGCCGTCGCGCCACCATGCAAAGTCCGCGACGCCGCCGCGTGAATCCACCCGACATGAGCACTGCCATTGCATAGTTGCGGTAGAGAGCACGTTGATCGCGCCGCCGCCCTTTTTCGCTGATGAGATAAGTCCCATCCATCGCCCACAGGGCGACAGTTTGAACTGTTCCATCGTTCGCTGAGAGTGTCGGGTTGTGCCGTACATGGCGCGCGTGACCTTTTGGATCTGTCCTGTCGAGAGTGACCAGGTGTGGAAGTAGCGTCGGCGGGAAGAGAAGAAGATCCGTGTCTGGTCGTTGCGGTCTTCTTCATTGTTGCTGTTTTGGTGGGATGAGGTATCGGCCGTCGGACGGCAGAATTCTGCGGTGTGGATCGGCGTGCCTTTGATGTGAAGTGAGCTGAGAATCGGATTCGGGTTTGGCGGATGCGGCGATATATGGTACAGGGTGATGGTTGAGCTTGGTCCGGAGGAAAGAAGTAGAGGGTAGCATGGGTGGAATTGGAGACTGTCAATCGAGGATGGGCCGGCCGCAGCGACATCCTTGGTGCGTTGAATGTCGAGGACTTCAGGTCTAAGCTTTCGCTTTCCCTTTGAGGCTCCCGGGCTTACACCCGCTCGAGTCAGCGAGCCGGCAGTGCGAAGCAGGTCCGCGAGTGGTTTCGCAGAAAGCAAACCCTCGCCATCCTCGTCAGCCAATGAGACGTCAGAGTCCGAGTCGTCGTTCTGCTCTTCCGCATCTTGCGACAATCGCCTCCGCTTTCTCGCGTACGTGACCCATTCTGGTGTGGGGTGAAGTCTTTCATATTGCCTCCGTAAGCGTTCAATATACTCTCTTCCACTGACTATATCATCGTCTCCGGTATCACGTAATTTGCGTAAGCGAGTGTTTGAAGCAAGAGAAACTGTGATGCGGTCGTCGTCGCTGTCATACCATGCTTGCTTCCGTTCAACGTTTATTTGCGAGGGCGCAGTCTGTTCGAGTTCTCGCTTCACAGCTGCAGGCAAGGCACCTGTGCCGCTGTCGAGGAAGAAGAGCTGTGACAACTGTTAGAAATGGAATGCGTTAATTGGAAGGCTGGACACATACATCCTCGTCGGGTACATCGCTCAGCCCTCCGTCTCCATCCTCAACTTCTGAGTCTTCACTTGCATCGTCCTTGAGGTGAACCAAGGATCTGTCATGTGTAACGTCTTGTCTCTTCAACGATTCAAGAAATCCTGCATCGTCCCCAAACAGTGCCTTCTCAAGCCGCAGCTCAACCTCGTCTTTCTCAAGATTGTCCGTGACTTTGCTCTTCTTTTCTGACTGCTTCTTTATGCGCGTAGGTGCCTGCATAGTGTCTGAACCTGCGGCTGCGGTTCAAAGGATGATTGTTCGGTGCGGAGCAAGACCGCTCTTTGGTTCAATTGTGAGGACGAAATTAATTTTCTGCTTGAAATGCGGAGAATTTTGCATTCGAGTTCCCACTTACAGTAGGTGAATCTCCAAATGTCCCTGACCGGGTTTTCGATTAAAGGTGCTGCCGCTATAAGCATCAGTCTTGGCGAATTCAAGGATGACGGACAATACAGGGTTTAACCAGCACGATAGCTACAATAACAGGCAAACAAAGGTCCTGTTTACCACAGGCATCATGGAATTCTTTGATTGTAGTCTTCCACGCTCCCACAATGCGACCCAACGCCAGATTGCATCTAACCGACTACTTCTGATATGAATTCGAATTCACCCTTTCAGCGGCTTGTCAATTGGTCTCTGTGACGCCACGGATTGCCTGACGGACTATCCTCTGAGATCACCAGGCCCGCACATTGTGTGTCATGTCATTAATGACCGCCAATGAGTCCATTTGGGGACATCTAGTTGTTCTTGGATTCTGGACTGCCAAAATAGACCACCCCTTACAAAGATGGTCGAACATAACCCAGCGACATCAAAGTGGGCCCCATGGATCAACGCTTCCTCATTCGCAGTGCGTGCATATGGCGACCATGTGTGTGGTGGGGGCGGCAATCACCGGAGGGCGGTGAGATGACGGGAAACAGTCTCAATAATTGGAGACTTTATCGAGGGTCTCATCTCCTTCAAACTGGCCTTCTTAACGGATGTGCCTCCGTGTTGAGAACATAGTCGTCGAGACTGATCAACTCGGGTTCGCTGTAAATGAGGTAGAAGTACTTCAGAGTCTCTGCAAACCAGAAGCTTTCCATGCGGTCTTGCTTTGGCGGTAGTCCCTTGTCTAATCCGTCGCCCTCCATGCTAGTGCCCGTGATATCAAGGACAGCTGCATTCCCGTATTCGGTTTCCGTGATAGCTTGTATAGCATTGAACATGTCCCACGCAGCCTCCAGATACGAACGATCTCCGGTGACTCGATACATGATAAAGACACTTTCAATTGCTTCGGGGCGTAAGATATACCGCCGGTCATCGATTTCTGCAAAGCCTTTTGGGAGTTTCTTTTCAGAGATGATCTCGGCAGCATTTCTGCTGGCTTGTTCAGGACCGTGTCGGTCGATCACCGCAGCTTCCCATCGGTCTTCATCCCATTGGCACTTGCCCTGGGTAGGACAAGGCACAAAATGTGCAATCTCAGGCATAACACCCCGAGGACCGTTCTCATATGCCCAGATACAGCCCGTGGTAATCTTGCGTCCTAACTCTACGTGGTCCTCGCTGGAGAAGAGACGCCCACCTAAGGCTAGCATTCCACCGGTGAAACATGTCAAATGCTGGTTCCTTGGCTGCAATGAGACCACACCATTCTCATCCACCTTCACATCCCCAGCCATAAGAATGTCCGCATGTTCAGGGGTCATTGGTTTGAATAGTATATGTTTCGTAATCGCAGCAATAGAACCATTGTACAGTTTCTGGTACACGGGGGATAAACCACCCAGTAATGCGAATTCCTTGGGAAAGTACTCGTAGAGCGAGTCAGACATCCCTCCTAGTGTAAAGGTGCCGTCGGCAGTCAAGTCTTTGTCTTTAGGATTGACTACTACAGGCCAAAGTCCAGGCAATTTTGTCCGGTCTTGTTGTTCATCAAATAAATCTGTAATTCGTGTGATAGCGTCATACCACCTCATATCGCCAGTCAATTGACTCAGACGCGTGAACTCGAGTGTCAATGAGCCAAGTTCGGAAACCAGCATCCACGGTGGAGTTTCTTGTCGGAGGCGGGAGTCGGTGGCCTGCTTCCACTGCCAGCGCGTAATGGGGAAGTGGTTCGGAGTATCAAATGCAACGAGGAGCATCTCACCGACTTCGATAGCTTTGTCTAACAGGATGCGCTCTCCACTGAGATCGTATGCTGCGAGAAAACCACCCAGGTAGCGAATTGTAGTCTCGAAAATATTCACCACTTCGTCTGTGGACTTTGAGAAATCAATCTGTCGAGCCGACTCAACCGCTTCATGGAATTCATACTTCATATCCATAATCCACAACGTATCTAGTGCATCGACCATAGTGGCAGCCCAACCCCCAAATGTATCACGTCCCCTGCCGGATATGGGAGATAGTTCATCGTGCATCCAGGCACGGGATCGGTAGGAGGACCAGCATTTTTGAAAGGCGGCTTTGATCTTCTCGCGACGGGCCAAACGGACAGTCTCTTCGGCGGCCGACTCTTGGGAGAACCGATATTGGACGTTGGGAAGCTGCTTTGGCTGGCCTTTGGGGAGGGAAGCGAGTTGTTTCAGGGGATAATGGACTGGGCGATCCGCCCAGCTGAAGTGGCCGTCATTAGTCTTGGGAGGCGACTTATAAGAAGGTAGGTCGAAAGGTCGATCGAGTGAAGACGTACGAGCGTGGAGAAGTAGAAGAAACAGCACGGACACGAAGGCTACGAATATGAAGAACCAGCGGCGTGGGAGCGCTCTGAGCGCGTTAATCATTGCGATGAAAATCGGGACGGGAATGATGCTGGAAGACCATGAGAAGACACAGTTGTACCTTGTTGTCCATACAAAAATAGTGGTGACTGATATTGAAGGCGCAGTCAAAAGGATCCAAGACTCGCTCTCAAACTGGGGCCGCAACCGTCGACCGGGTCGTGGCTTCCCCAACGCGCTAAGACGCGCCGAGGCTCGGCACTGGCCGGCGCTAGTAGGACTAACCGCAGCTTCCCTATACAACCAATCACTCGACGGAGGGGTCTGATCATTTTCCTTGGAACAATCCATCGGCAGACCTAAAAATGATTATCAATTTGTAGTGCCCCAACATTCCCAGGGCTTATCATTAGCATCTTACGCCTAGCATTTTAAAAGTATTTCCAGCACTTGAGGCCCAAACCACGTATTATAAAGCTAGCGCTGGCCGCGCAACGCACGAGCCTTCGACCTCCGCTGGGATGGGCATCGAATACAACGAGCACACCTCCACCGCGACCAAAGTCTATGGGTACGACTCCCGTCACGTCACGACTGTACTCTTATGTACGTGCAGCTTGCCAGGCTTATTTGTGGGCCAGAAACTACTGGTCGAACAAGTCACACCGGACCTACGAGTTTGAAAAAAATTAATCGATCCTGTACAAGGACCGTACTCACTTCGGTCGTATTCTGTTCTACTACTCGTATGCCCAAGCTCCTCATCAGTCTCTGCGCATGGAGTAGCAAAGATCCAAGTATTTTCAACCTATGTATCAGACTAACTTTAAATTAGCATCACATGCCCGTATCACGCTACCTTTGAGAGTGACATTTACGGACATAATGCACCGTGTATATTGCTGTCGTGAGTGAATGGTCGAGGTAGCCTCGGAACTGGGTACAAAACGGGAAGTGGTGCTATCTCCTACAGGACGTGTAGTACCTGGGGCGATGAGCGGGAACCTACCGAGGATCTGGGACGGCGTCGCAGGCGCAAATGTGACGGTGAGTGATGTCGTCGCCGTCGGCAACGTCCGGGGATTCCCTGGCACGTAGGCAATCTTAAGTCTCATACGGGGAAATAACGAAGTGGAATCTGGGCTAAGCAAATCCAGTGTTTCCGGGTCAAGACGTCGTTCGGTGACAAACGTGAAACGTCCAGTACAATTAACACTGAGCACGCAGTTGGAATATCATGCTATTACCCAGCCAAACCTGACCGCCCACAGTATCCATTTCGGGACATACTTATGGACTGCAAATCAGGCGCGGCTCAACTTCGGCTCAGCCTCGCTCCGGGCGCACCACCACAGCTGACTTAGCTCCCTAAGCTGCTCAGTCTATGTCCTCTTTGTCCGTCCTTCCACCTGTTCCTAGACACACTGAGATGAGTCTCTTTTGGGTCCTCCTAGTTTTTGGTCAAGTCTACACGGGCAGCCTATTTTAACGAAATGAGGGTCTCTTTTTGGGAACGCCAATGGGGCCCAGAACTGGGACCTCGCGTGAGTTGACCTAACTTTCGCCCGCAATGTTTCTCTTCGTCCAGTCTCTCTTTCTCTCTCCTCGTCTTACAGTCGTTCCCGAAACTGCGCTCGCCCTTGCTGACACATTGCAACTTTGTCTCACGGAAAGTTAAATGTTAGCCGATTATGCTATCAGTAACAGTCTATCTTCTAATGTGAGCATGACCAAGCGACAGATCCGTGTCATAGTATTCCCAATACCTTGCGAATAACACTATACTCAGAGGCGAACCTTGACTCTCCAAAGTCCATTTCCGTTTCCAGACCCCGAGCATCCCGCGATTTGACCTGTGATTGTACAGTTCCGAGCCTGGCTTAGCGAGCCTTCACGCATGCCCTGAGCACAACCTTGAGTCTGAACGGGGTCCCCACAGCTTAGCCCCAGGTTTCAGGCAGGACCCGTCCAAAAATCTGCCTTGTCATTCGAATATTCCCCTCGATTCCCGCTTCCCGCTCCCTCAAAATCCGCGTCAGACTTATATCCATAGTTAACCACTTATGATTTAAGCGCACACAAGCAACTTAGCGCTAGCTGCTTGCTTTAAGTTGACAACAAACGGCAGCACCGCTATAGGATGATACCAAATATCGACGACGATACCTCTTCACTCGTGGTGTTACAGGACACTCGATGGCAAGGCAGAATCCTGCATTGTGACGGCAGCACAGCCGGGGTTGCCAAGCGTGAGGCCATCCTCGGGCAAACCTCTGGGCGGACAGGTTGCAGCGGTCGCCTTGCATTTATCTGCCAGTCACCCAGGCTGGTAGTCACCAGGCTTGACACCGGTCAGCTCCTCACACGTCCAGTAAAGGAGTTTTGGCCTACATAGATTGGACCCTTCACTAATCAGAAGTACCCATTGATTATCTGCCTCGAGCTCACGTGCGACTCAACAAGGCCGTGCCGCTTCGAAAGACATTCACCTTTTACTTACCCCGCCGCGGGGACCAACTTAACTACCGCTACCTAACACATTTTACTGATATTAATCTCAACTTTGATTTTGAGGAATTCTATGACCTCATTTTGCCCTGTCTCGTATCGGTTGTGTCGCTGAAGTTTTGCGTACTTACCAGCATCCCTTTTTCAAACTTGGGTCTTGTGGATTGTCTTCTACAAAATCCAGTTCTGATAGGGGACACTTTTTTTCAACTGACTTTCCTCGCAATACTCAAGCCTTGACCAAGGTCGGCGTGTGGCTGCTGTAATCCATTTCGTGCTTCGGCACACATCCTATGAAACTGCTTCTGGAAAAGACTGTGGCAGACACTGTAGCAGCAACACATTCGTCCACTCAGAGGAAGCACGAAAACCTGAAAACATCTGAACAAATAAACTCAAAGCGAGCATAGTCAACTGTTGACATAGTCACTTTGTCTTGAGTGGCTGTGTACTGCGTACTTCGACCTGGTGGAGGCTATGGTCTACCCCACCTGATGTCCTGCCTCGTTCAAGTCCTCATAACCTTACCAAAGCTCCTCAGTATTGTTCATTTTCAATTGTAAATGCAAGCAGTGGTCCCTCTTTCTTGCAGTTACAAAGCAGTTACGGCCATTTAAGGATGTCTTTCGGCATCTCTCTCAGCGACGTTATCACTCTCTCAGAGTTAGCGAAAGGGACATACGATGGGTGGAGAAATGCCCCTGATAAATATCGCAGTATTGTCGGCGACCTTTATATGCTTCAAACTACTTTGGACAAGCTGAATACTGTAGCTAGAGCACCCAATTCACCTCTTAGAGAAGATCATAGCGGCATGCGCCAGTGGAAGAAGTTGTCGAGTGGATGCAAGTCTCTCCTCGCTGAGTTAGATGAAATTCAGAAGAAATACTCGACGCTTAAGACGGACGACCACAAACAAACCTGGAAGCGAATCAAGTTTGGCAGTAGCAATCTGGATTCCCTTCGCCAGCAACTCGTGATCAAGACAGCAGGCCTGAATGCATATCTCTCCGCGCTTGAATTAAATTCACTTGGCCGCATCGAGCACGAAATCTTCCCACAGATGCTCAGCAGATTGGACCATTTGGCTGCACGAAGAAGAAAATGGAACGAGTCTTCCTCTTCCCTTACAACATATAATGACGATGATAAAGTAGTCTGGAAGAAATTTCGGAGGGATCTTTACAGCGCGGGCTTTAGGAGCGCAGATATCGAGAAGTTCGCCCCCAAGCTCAAGACCTTCCTTGGGCAACTTCAAAGTACTGAACCTCTAGACGGAGTTCCACGAGAAGACTCATCAAGGTTAGCCTCTTTCCCGCGACGAGCATTTTGAAAGCTAAATACGTTTCAGTCCTACATCAAAGCGATCGTCTATCGTAGATTCCGAGGCTCCCCAAAAAGGCCCCTCTACAGATATATGGATCCAGCTCGTCAATGAGAATCAAGACATGGAAAAGACCCGCTCAAATGGGAAAAAAGGAAAAGAGAGCAAAACAAGGCAATATTCTTTGCCAAATAACTTCCCAGTCAAGCATACTCCAGGACATGATAGTCAACAAAAGCACCACTCTACTACAGAGCATATGCAGAATTCTATGGGGAACATGAGATTTTCGAATGGGCAGCCTCCAATCATCAGCAAGCAAACAATTTCTGCTGGGAATGAGGATTGCTATAACTTATACTCAGCATCAGGTCAAGGTAGAGTCGAGACGATTAGAGCACTCTTGGCGAATGGAGCTGATATCAATATTTCTCGAAATGATGGCGCAACCCCATTACACGAGGCGGCATTCAATGGCCACTTCAAGACTGTCGAACTACTCCTTACGAAAGGAGCTAATATCACAGCTACAGATGAAGAAGGGTGGACAGCACTGCATTATGCGTCTTATGGAGGCCACGCTAAAGTTGTCAGACTTCTCTTAGCGAACGGTGCCGAGTTTGCAGTTACAGAAGAAGAAGGGTGGACACCTTTACATTGTGCTTCACACCAAGGCCATGTCAAGGTTGCTATACTACTCATTGAGAAGGGAGCCAAAGTGACAGCTACAGATAAGTCCATGCTGACGCCGCTATTAAGAGCGACGTACAGAGAGCACTTCAAATTGGCCGGATTACTCAGGAAGGAAGTGGCGAAACTCTGAGTCTTCCCACCCCCCAGTCCATTGCTCCGCATAACAATTTGATATCGATCCGATCACGAGCACACCACTATTTTATCAGCGCTGTGCTGGTCCCCCAATTTTAGCTTTATATCACCATAAATACATGACCTCGATGGTCATTATGTTAGCTACACATATGTTGAAATGTACACTACTTTCCTCCACATCAGAGAGGCTCCAGGAGGTTGATCCAAATGCCGCACAAGAGGATTGGATCGCTAGATAAGAGTTGGCTGGTCATAACGAGGAAGGAGAAGGATTTGGAAAAAACAAGTTGCACCAGTCCTCGGTGGTGTCCTCAAACTCCACAAAACAAAGTTATCTTTCAAAGCTATATGCGGCTCTATGCCTCCGAACCCTCTCTCAAGAAAGTTGTGGGTTTCAGTCTCTTTACAAACGAAACAGAAGATTTGATAGCGGAATCAAGATTTGGGCTGCGCCTATTTCAATACTCAGACTCGAACTGGTACGAGACCGATCAATATGAGTGCTCTGGCCTTCTCTAGGAGAAGGTACGGAATCCATATATCTTTCTATCTGGTAGAATGAATGTGATGCAAGTATGGAAACTCCGGCATGCTTGCTATTCATCTGAGACAGGATACAGCAGGCAACAGATCTCCCCAGTGGCAAACGGCGAGGCTCTACGAGTCCGCTACAAAGCTGCGGTTAAGGTGTTGCGAACTAGTCCTAATCTAGGAGTATCTCCCGTCGACACAAACTCGTCCCAATCGAGTTTCAGTACAACATTCACCATAATCTCCAGTATTCGTCTCAAGTGCTTCTCTCCAGGACTCTAGGATACATGTTTAGTGTCTACTCGAGGAATGTCACGGTGCCCTCTTTGACAGTGTGTACAAGGAAAAAGCCTATCTTCTAGAAAACTAGAATGACTGGTGGTGCTATCACCACCGTGTTGGCGATCCTCCTGAGGATCTAGTGATCGCTGCCTCAAGAACGTCGATCAAACAGCCTTCAAACGAGCGCCCCTGAGAGACCTGCGTGGCAAGATTCAAGAGAGGCCTTCTATGGCCACTGCATTTGTATATAAACGATCAGGCACGACCTGAGACTAGGCACATACGGACCAATTCACGATTCTGCTCAAGCGCTGTTTGTTCAACACAACGTCTCATTTTAGTAGGTTCTGTACAGTGCACACCCTTACCATGTCTACTTCTTCGTCATTCCCTAAATATTTTCTTTCATTGACCTTGCATGTAATTTCATCAAAGTACCATTCTCAGCAAGTTTTTAGCAATATTGTCGATAATGCTCGGTGGAATATTGTGCTGCTAACCTCTAGTCATAAGGCTGCACGGCCATGCCGGCTTCGGGACTATCCCCATTTCTCAAACTATACTTGTTGTCCAAAACGATCAATTTGAGGTGCTATGAAAGATTGGAAGGACTTCGAATCTATCAAGATATATACACATATCGCGAGCAGACGGTAAATGAGCGTGATCTTTGTATAATGCAGCAAGAGAGCATTCCATGAGTTTTCGGCGAATGTGATGACGTGGAGCGAGGGGAATCACCTGTTTTTATCCTGGGATCCACACGTGCTATTTGCCCCTCTGAAGCGACGAGGCTTTAGGAAGCTGAGGCGAGGCTGTAGATCCCTGTCGTTAAAGAATTCAAAGCACTAGCCCTAATTGGACATACTATTAGGGTTGTCACGTTCAGCGGTTACAATGGTAGGATTGCTCATGTATTTAGTGAATTAGCTCACACCAAAAGATTTGAAAGATACTCTGGAGGAAACAGCGCCCGGGAAATGGGCTTTGATAGCAACAATAACCGAAAAGGAGCCCAGAACTTGGCCCTCCGATCATGTGAAACACCCAGAATTGAAACCGGGGAGCCAAGTGGTGGATTCCTCATAGACTCTGGGCCGTGCTCACGCTCCTCAGTCCAGTCCTCAGGGCTCGCCAAGCCAGGCTCAGGATGATACAGCCACCCAGCGGGTGTCATAATTCGTGGGACACCCGATATTTAGCCGAAATATAATGTGCTTTTTGACCCTCTACCGACTACCAATCCTGCCCTTTTATGCGCTTTCCACCAATTTTTACTAGTAAATCACATCGCCTAGACATATCTCGTATTCTCTTGCGGATCTCCTCCATAGTAATATTCCGCTAGATCTCCTGCGCTAGCTCTACAAGCTCCTCATAGGTCATTTGATTGACGCCCGGTATCTGGCGTAGTCTCTGCTTCAGTATATTCCAGGCTGCCTCTACAGGGCTTAAATCTGGTGAGTATAGCGGGCGCCAATGACACTGAATACCGTGGCGCTGTCGTAATTGAGTTGCAAGGCCTTGAGTGCGAGTGCCGTGAGAGCTATCACCGTCCTCCTCAAGGAAAAAAGGGTGATGAAATTACGCCTATAATTACTCGATCGCGGCAATATATTCTAGTAGAATATGCTTTGTATAGTAGGCTTCGGTCATTAAGTTACCTTTTGGCTGTGAAATTACTGGTTCAGGATAAAGTAGCTGCCATTTATTCATATCTTTCCTATATTGCTCTAGTCGAACTTAATACTCCTTAGATGACTCAGTTGTAGGGCGGCGACGCGGTTTTTGAGGTCGAGGAGGCCTTTACTCCTTTAAATACCTCTTTAGCTCCTAAGTCTACTCTATCGTAGCCTTCTCCGCCTTAGTATCCTGCTAAAATATAAGCTTCTCGCTCTTTTAGTGCTAATTAGCGTATCCTACGCCGTGTAGAATAAATGAGGCTCCTTTAGGAGCTCTAGCAGCGATATTATCGTTATCATATCGTGTACCGAGCTCTCGTAGGATCATTGGATTAGGATTAAGGCTTGGATTATAGTAAAATTCGTCGGTAAAGAGGATCTATTCCTAGAAGTCTTCGATGCTCTTTTCGTAGTGATTTTCGCCGTATCTAACACGGAGTGCTTTATTCTATGGACTTAATTCATCCTTATAATAGGTAGCCTTATAAATTCTACCTTGTTTTAAGTGCTCCTTAAGTTTCCGTTGAAACTGACGTACAGAGAGTGATATATTATGAATCTTGAGTTGCGCCGTAATAGGCTGTAATCGTACCTCTTGCGGCGCCCGGAGTACGCCTTGAATATTACTTTGAGCGACTCTTAAAGGTCTCCCTAGGCGCGTAGAGAGCTGGCGAGTATGCCTATAGGCTTTGGTGCCTAGTTAACGTCGTTATTGTAGCCAACGCGCAGCTATAGATTTAGGTATATTTTATACCTTTGTAACGTGACGTAAACTCTTGTCCCTAGTTTGAGCATTATAGGCATCAAAAAAGCGCGTTTTTTTAATTGTATCGGATTCTCTATACTCTAAAGTAGTAGGCGGAGTCCCTCGACGGTAATTTGCTCGCGTCTGTGGAGCCATGATGAGGGTTGGTAGAATACCTGGTGTTTAGGAGTGACTAACATAATTTCGGCTAAATATCGGTGTCCCACGAATTATGACACCCGCTGGGTGACAGCCACACCTCTGAGTTGCTTAGTCATTGCTTAATTAAACGGCGAGTTGCTCAAGTCTGAAAACGGAAATGGAGTTTGCATAGGTCAGTTTTCGCCATAGTATATATGGCTATTCTAGGATCACGAATCAACTTACACAGATCAGGCGACTCCAGCTATCGATACTGGAGACTTCTCTCGTACCGGGCCCACGTAGCTAGCCCTGCGGAGAGTCCGAGGGAAGTACCGTAGGGGATGCGCGATGAATTAGTGGCTACTATTTGAAAATACGAGTATCCTGGAAAGGTGGTCGTGGTTTTTTATTGTTGTCGTAGTGGTAGTGCTCAAAGTGGTGCTTGTCGTTGTGATATCAGGTATCGAAGTAGTGGACGTCGATGAAGAAGCTTGCTGTATTGTATCTGTAGTGCTCGCTGTCGAAGTAGACCCAGACGTCCTTGGTCACTAGGTAAGAGCTGTCGTTGGTTTCGTGAATGCCGCTGTCGTGCTCGATAACTGCTGGTATGCGAGAAATAAGAACCGTGTGAGACTGTTTTGTCGTGTTCGACGATAGTCGGCCTCGTAATTCTCACCGTGCTCGGTAACGTGCTGAAGAATCTGGTGCTGGCACTGCCTGAAGCAGTGGGAGAGCAAAGGTACATGCTTTTTCCTATATTATCATTTTTGGGTATTCAGTAGTCGTTCTCTATCTCCCGGGAGCCTTTTGGCGCACATTTTGACAGAACACGAATAACAAGCTCGCTGCAGTTGATAGGCGAGATTAGTACCACCAATTTGAAGCCAATATATATCAAGAAATTAGAATGGAGGTCGCGCAGAGACACCGAGAAAGGGGCTCTGTGATCCAATTCGAGCTAAGATCAGCTTCAAACCTGGTAAAGATCTCAACTCCAAGGGTCAATAACGATAGGTAGGAGAAGGGAGACCAACGCCTTTGGGTGTCACAGTCCAGACAGCTCAACTTGACTTGTGTGATCGATGTGCGGATTACTCCGTTATCGATATTGTGAGTGAGAGTGAGATATTTTTAACTGTGAAAAGAATTAGTCTATATGATATGTAACTCAATGTGGAGTCTGAGTTATCGTCCTTGGTCCTTTGGAATATCTGTATCACTCGGCCTGATGATGACTTCTCGCGCAAAGGGGAGAGCCAAGCCGAGCGCCCTTAACTTAGTGACCTCTGCGGCCTATATATTCCACACATTCTTGCGCTCTTGACTATGATCACATTGTCACTAGCCCTTTCCCTCTCCCAAGCTTCAAGAAGACAATAACCATGACCACCACATTTTCTAGGTATGATACATTCCGTTCATGTGCAGTCCACTAAATGCTAGATCCTGAAGACAGTAATACCAGTCAGAGCAGAAGAAATTGACTCGTTCGTAAGCACAAGACCGGATAAGAAAAGTTGCCCAGTTTTGGTACTTCAAACCGTGGCCAGGTCTTGGTGTGATGACTGAGCTGTCGGTGTATGTAGCCTCGTATCAATGAAGAATTCGGCTCTCGCTTCTTCTTGGTGCAAGGCAGGGATACCTCCTATCACTTTGCATTATTGCTTTACGAGAAATAGGCCTGAAGCTTCTCAGCGATCGCAGAGTGCTAAGTTCAGGCCAATGGCCCCTTGGCCCCTGGCCACTGGGTACATTTAAAGTCAAGTGAATCCCGTACAAGCAACTACGGCTGCCGTGTTTCAGGGGTCTAGGCTATTTGAGTCGTGTTCAGCCGCTTTGAGCCAGCGGACTTGGAAACTTAGCCTTCGACAACCAACCCATGGACCCAACCACAGCTTTATAGTGGCCAATCTGCTCGAGGTGTCTCATTCTTGAAAAGCGTGTGACGCATGGCTATACGCAGCATGCTTCGTTGTTCTCTTAGCCTTTGCACTTAATTGACTAGTAAACTTTCATACTCGCGCGCCTCAAGACGTACGTTATAATCCACTTGAGGAGGCAGGCGTCACGAGGTAGTAGGATCCGTCTTCTCGTGGTTCCATCCTCGCTATTGGTGGGTGGGCAGAGTGCTCGATAGAATCGACGAGCAAGGGGAAGAAAGCACTGATTTGCGCTTTCTCTATATAGGCTGAATATCAGTTCACACACCTGCTCAGGCTGCTCATGCCCTCCTTTCCATTGTCCAACAAGTCTGCATTGGATACCAATTGCATGAGCAACTATTGATTTACTTCAATCTTCTCGTCCTTCGTTTAGGTTTTATTGCTCCTTCTCACAAAAATGGCCACCGCCTCTAGCCTTACGGCAACAGTTTCAGTCAACGAAGATGCCGCTTGGATTACGGAGCGTTCATGCGGGCAAAAGTGCGTCTGGATCGACAGCGGACATATCGGAGCACCATACCCAGATATTGTCATGCACCTCAATTGCGGATCTCCTTACCTCAACGCATGCTTTTGCCGATCTGATTTTGGGACGTCTGCCACAACATTTCTTAGCAGCTGCGTTTCCAGTCGCTGCGAGAGCGATGGGATAAACGACTATGGTACCGAGCTCTTTAGTGCACTATCTATATATTCAAACTATTGCAGCACCGCCGCAGGCGTTGTTTTTGCAGCCCCTTCAGTCGATGTAACATCTGCTAGCGCTATATCTACCACTGAGAACTCAATATCTGCATCTGCGGGGACGACCACAGCTTCTACACCGTCAAATACTTCGTCTGAGGGCGCTTCCGCCAGTCAGCCATCGAATTCTGGAGTACCAGCTCAAAACATTGACCCAAGCTCTTCCACAGAGTCCGCCTCCAGTGGTTTGAGCAATCCGGCTAAGATAGGTCTTGCTGTTGGACTGAGCGTCGGCATCCTCGCCATCATTCTTGGAGTCGGAGCCTTCATTTGGCGCAAACGCCACAACCGTGCTCGACAGAGTAGCCATTATCAAGCACAACCTGCAGTCTCTGACCTCAACCATAACGCTTCGCAATACCCTCCACCAGTTGAGAACAAATTCAATCCAGGATGCATGTCCTCAACCCATACATCTGAGCTAGGAGGCTATCAACGCCCAAGACATGAGTTAGGTGCTTCTCAAGGTCAGCGGTCTGAGTTGAGTAGCTAAATCATGAATGGTTGTCTGTGCCGAACAGTGGTTCTGTAAACATGGGCAATTCCAAACGGACGAAGAGTCCAAAGACAGTTTAGACTCACGACGACGGAGGTCTAGACCTCCTGTAACTTGTTCAAGGACTTTTGTCTACCTTGGAAATGGAAGGTGCTCGATTTCAGGAATGGCCGATCGTGTTTCAAGGTCCCGCTTGCTTCTGAACTGTCAGCGCAACGCCACCTCGTACCTAACAGGCAACACCTCTCCGGTACTCAACGTTCGATCTTGAGGGCGGTTACAACCTCAAAGGTCGTCCACAAAAATGCCTCGGGAAGTATTCCATCTTCAGCTAGAAACTGTACAAAGATATTCAGGCTGATGCCTAGATTATCCCGTTCTCGTGGCCTGTTTAACCAGGATCTAGGAAACCTACCTAGGATGGCGAACTTTGCTCTCGGGTCGAAGCTCAATTTGCGCCATCATCCCGATACCTAGTTCCACAGAATTGCATGGCTGAGAACCAGAGCCACAAGGAAACTTGCGGATTAAATCTTGCCTTCGTATAGAAACATCCATTACATCCACAAGGTTGAGGAATCTGCCTCGTTCTGAAGCCTTGCAAAGAAAAGTGGGTGGAGCACTCCCTAAGAGGAAAGTGCAACTAGCCACACAATCGGCAGCGAATCAACGCCATCATATGCACACTACTGCAGTTAGTTCCTCAGCCCCGGGATACCAAGATATCAAGGTAGCCTTGGAAGACACAAGCTTTCCGAAGAGCAAGCTTGCGCAAACGCCTGCCACAAGCTTCGTTTCTCTCCGCTTGGGATACCTCATGTGAAGTTCTAGGATGATTATACCTTCAGCCTACGGCTCAAGGTTACCCCTGTCTCCTGTAACACTTCAAGAGCTGGAAAGTGGCCAATAAAATCAATGTTTCTTCCAAAAATATTTTGTTCAACGAATTCGCTGACCGGTGAACCATGACCCCTTCAAGCTGTACAACTCAACCAAGGTAGTGAGGTCTTTCACAAGACCTTATTGGTGCACGCATACCATCCTGTGACACTATCCGCCTGGGCATCAGACCCCTATTCATGAGAGAAACCCAACATTCGCAACGATCGCAAACTAACCTCGCTGGGACAAGGACCCCAAGCAGTCTTTGATTCAGCACCAGGGCTAGGCTCCAACGGCAAGACAGCAGTTTAGGTAACAAGCACCCAATCAAATGGACTTTGAGTGGCTGCGAGTATGTTATGTGAGATCCCGCTGGAAGGCCGTCTGCTGCAAGACGTAGAAAGGGGCCGAAATATTTGTATAATGGAACTGAAACTGTGCCAATCATGAACAGGAACCTGTCAAAAATCTTCGGCGCCTTTTACGACTACACGAGAGGCTCCATCTCAATTTTGAAATGCTGTTGAAGGGAGAGGAAAAGTCAATTTTGCTGGCAGGGTTAATACAACCAGGCAACGATGGCTTTTCAGCTTCTGCATCAGGAATACAGGGTCCAAAAACAAGGGAACACGGGGCTTTGTGCGCGGAAAAGGCAGTAGAAGCAGCAGCTGAAATAAGTGCAGTACATTTGCGTTCTAAGTATAACATCTCTTGGGACGAGACATACTTGCTCCGGAGCACCCACAGCTCTTCTTCTGTCTCCCCAATTTAGAGAAAGCGAAAGCAAGCACTGAGTCAGAGCACTGTCAAAATGCATCAAGTCATTGTATTCTTTCTTGCTTTGGTGTTAACCGAGGCGTCTGCCTCAAAGCACAAGAACCCGGTAGCCTTGCCAAATGCTCTTCTACCCCGTCAGGCGTGTGCGGCCACTCAGGTTACGTGCGGATTTGATTGTCTTTGACGCCGGGAGTGACTGCTGCTTTGGTAGTTCCACTCACATCGAATATTGCAATCCTGGGACGTTCTGCTGGGGCACTGCCAACGCCTGCTGTCATCCCGGAGATGTGGCTTGTGGCAATAGCTGCATGCCACCAGGCTCCGCGTGCTGCACCAACGATGGGAAATACTGCGACGCAGGAGACTACTGTTTTGCTGATTCGAGTGGATTTCAGGGCTGTTGTGCAGAGGGTCAGACTTGCAGCGGGTCAAGTACGACCTACGTTGCTGGCGAAACAATTACAGGACCTTCTGACACCGCTACCGCTGCTGCAACAAGTCCATCTGCTGCTTCAGTCACAACTTCACCGACGACTGCACCCACCGTGACAATGCCAACGACGACTGCACCCACCGCGACAATGCCAACGACGACTGCATACATGGTGCCGACGTCTAGTGCTTTGATTCCGAACACATTCACTGGGCTCGCTGTCCAGACCGCCGCCCCCCTTAAGGTGGAGGTGCCCGCAGTCCTCGCAATCATGGCCGGCCACATGCTTCTTTAAAGAAATCAACGAGACCGGGTTGCGGATGGTTCTGCATGCATTGGCTGGAATTTACCCTGAGGCGTAAGTGGGGCTCGGTGTCGTATGGAGGACCGTGATACTGTGAGGGCATGAGTTTATGGAGGGATCATTGATGGTACGGTCTCTGTCATTTCGCATTCTTTTTCGAGCCTCGGGTCTATCAAAATCTCTCAGGATCTTGGACATGAAATCAACAAATTTCAGGGTCGTTCTAGAGTGTAGCATCTCAGGAGTCCTAATCCTGTCTTCGAGTTTACACTGAGCATTGATCACGTCGTAATTTCAACAACACTGGACGGAATGGAGAAAGTATCTCAGCCTTCCCTGCTCAATGTTTTAAGAGCCCCAGGCCACGCGTGTTCACTATCCTCAAAGCCCCATTTCTTATATGGAGCTTGGGCCGACAAAGTAGACCCTGAGTTCTAATTTACATATAAATCTTCAAAAATGAACACTCAATACTAGTCCAACCTTCGAATTATAAATCCGGACGAGAATGGCAGCAATTACCCTCCACTGAGAGAGAACAAATACACCCCATCACTAGATCGACCACTCCCCTCGAGATTCCCTCCTCCGATAGATTACAAAATTGGTACATTAGATACACCCAGCAGCTGTTATCCGGTAAGGCCCCCGGTCTCCCTCCTCACTGCTTCAAGGCTCCTCACTTTAGGATCTTGATTTAATTATGGCAGCAGGGTTCTCCGGGGCAGCTGTCGCGCATCCGCTCCCGCCCGCTCGACCTCTGAGCATAAGTGTCGAGTCTGGTCTCGCACCCGGTGTCGTGGCTGGCATATCTTGGAGATGCAGACCTTGTCTGCCAGTTATGCTGACTTGGCTCCAAGCCCAGATTCGACGTCCGGATGTGGAGCGTATCGCCAAAGCCATGACCGTAGCCGTGAGTTTCCTCCCTAGAACACCTAGTCACCAGCCGAGGATTATCCCAGTCGTCGTCAGCAAGCCATGGTTCATGCTGATCACGCCTCAGATAGTATCCATCTGGTACATCGTTGTCAAGCTTGATTTTAGAGCGTTCGGATGTGCTGCTCCTTCCCCTGGGAATTCGGCCCTGATCATTTCTCAAATAGGGTGCTTCTGTGGTCTCCTTATCAAGGTGGATGCCAAGTAATTCCCGTGTTTTCCTCCTCGACTGGGGAGTCTCCTTTTCAGGTTCGGAGAATGCAGCCCCCAATTCTGCCAATTCCTGGCGTGTATGAAAGCACTTAGCTGGGCGCGCCCGCGCTGACGCATTTATCCCTGGCTGGTTGTTGTCGTCATATGAGTGCGTCTCAGAGGAAGCATCGGGTAAATGTTTCTTCTTGGAAGCCTGATGACAGCAGCAAGCCTCGATATTTTCATGCCTGCCACTTGACCCAGGGTTCCTGCAGTATCGTGTCCCATCATAGGACATATTCTCTCGATTGTCTGGGGATACGGCCCGCTCTGGAGGGGTTTCTCTGATTGCCGGAGCAGGAGTCTGAGGTGGTGACAGAGGGACGGAACAGTGACTCTTCTTCTTACTCTCATCCTCATCATCACTGATATAAGGCACAGTCCATTCTTTCCATAGATCGAGAAGGAGGCTTCGGGATTCTGTGAGAATGGAAGTAGGTCTTTGGGGTTCTGTTGTGGCAGCACGGAGAGACGGAGTCAAACAACTCTTGATTCGGCCCCATTGGGAGAGTAGAGAAGGAGCGCCATTCGACTGGGGGCCATTCCTGCTTTTGTTGACGTCCTTCCTCTGTGTCCTTGATGAAGGGGCTTCTTTCACCTGCAGCTCTTCAAGCTTAAGCAGTTAATCGCCCGCATTAATGAACACAACTAAGGCGCTCTCCCCTTTCATATGTTGCCGCAAGGCATTCTTTTCGAGGTCATTGGGATGTCCTCTGCTTAATTCCGGGCTGACCATAAGTAAAATCAGTCGGCATACAGCGCAGACAAGCGAGGATAAAACTAGAACTCATCCTTGTAGTCTAGTGAGGGATAATACCGTCAATAGAAGATTTGCTGTGAACCTGAAATATGCAACTTCTCCCACAAAGCGATTAATTTTGGGGGGTTTTTTTTGGGGAGCGGCCAGCCAAACTTCTGCATCAATGTTGAATCGTGGAAAGGGCCGTCCTTGCGTTGGGGTAGGAGGTCGTCAATACCGTCAAATGTCTGAAGAGACAAGACATTTACTTCCTTCACAAGTGTCTTTGCTTTGTCGAAATCAGAAAAGGACCCTCCTCCAGTCGTTGTGCAAGCATGTCAATCACCGTCGAGCATAAATTGACATGGCTGGCGACATAATCTATCTGGTCCTTGGCCGATGAGGGAGCAGAGCCGAACTCATACAGCTTTTGGGCGAGATGAAGGCCCACAGTTGAGGTGCGATAGACCGACGTAACTAATGCCATAATAGTCTTTGTAGAGAGATTTGATATGTGACACTGCGGCTTGTTCCAAGCACTTTGAAAAGTGTATTTCAATTCAAAATACAAGGAGGCTCGAAAGTCTCGATAGGCCCGCTTTTATATTTGAAAGGATGTCCTCTTGATATTGCCGAAGCGAGGCTTTGGCTCCTGAAGGCCATGCCTACGTCTGGCTAGGATGATGTCATGCGAGGGAGATTCAGGCCACGGCACCAGAGTTCCAAGCTGCCTCGTGTCACTCAAAGGCAGTTTACGACGTACTGAAGAAGTAATGAAGTAGAAGACTGATTGGAGAGGGGAAAGGGGACGCACGGCACAATATCTGAGGCAGCAACAGAGATTACAGACACCCTTCTGAAAGCTAGGCGGGAGGGATACGCCCAGGGCCATGAGGATGGGTTAGAAATGGCTGTGGGAGTCTGGAACAACAACGGCTCTGTCCATTTTGGGCCTCGAGTGCGTGAACCAGTGTTCTAGACACAATCGGTCCGGATAAGCAACTCCATTCGATCGTGCTTCCGGTCACAGCGCCTCAAAATACCCGTATTCCGGGCTGTGCAGGTAAACAAGAGTTTATGGTGGCAGTGAAGCATGTGACAGCGGCGGCACTGGTCGGCTGCAGAGCCAGGTTGGCAAGGGCAAGGGACGTGCGAGGAAACGATAGTAAACACCCAGCCGCACTAGAGGACACTAAAGTGCACTATGATCCAGAGGAAGTGTTCAATTGGCCTGTGAGCATACTAGCCACCATTAGTCAAAGTCTAGCTTTCTGACTGGGCCTTCATCTGTGCTCCCTTGAAAGCGGTGTGCTTTTATATTCCATATTCTGCCGCGCCAAGAATTTGGCGACGTCAAGAAATTCTCAGATTACAGCCAGGTTCTCTGAGGGCAGGATTTTGACCGCAGATATCACCACTGACCCCAGCAAGACAATTGTGCGGAGGCCACCATGAAGCGCAAATTGGACGAGAACGACGTCCCTGTACCAGAAGCTACAACAAACAGTCAGAATGACAAGTTGTCCTTCGAATCCCTCGGCCTCGATCCTCGCCTCCTACAGGCAATTGCGAAATCCCAGTTCTCAACTCCTACTCCAGTCCAAGCAAAGGCTATTCCCTTAGCTCTCGAAGGGAAAGACATACTGGCTAAATCCAAGACGGGTTCTGGGAAGACTGCCGCTTATGTTCTGCCTACTTTGCAGTCCATCCTTCGACGAAAGGCCTCTGCCCCCAAGAAGAAGATTACAACCACTCTGGTACTTGTACCCACACGAGAGCTGGCAGATCAGGTCTCCAAAGCCTATACTGCATTCGTTGCATTCTGCTCAAAGGAGGTCCAGATCTTAAATCTCACGCAACGAGTTGCCGATGCTGTATTGAATGCCGTGCTACAAGACTCGCCAGATGTGATTGTTTCAACACCTGCACGAGTTAGCCAGTACCTGAACTCTGCCCGACTGACTCTTGATGGTATCAACCATCTTATCATTGATGAGGCAGACATCGTGCTGTCTTATGGATATGAGGAGGATATCAACGCAATAGCGAAGGTCATGCCACGTGGGGTCCAGACATTCCTGATCAGTGCAACTCTGACACCGGAAGTCGATGAGCTCAAAAGTTTGTTCTGCCGTGATGCAGAGATTGTGAAGATTGACGATAAGGAGGAAAGGGGTGAAAGTGTCACGCAATATGTGGTCCGCTGTGGAGAGGACGATAAATTTCTACTCATTTTCATCGTCTTTAAGCTGCACTTGGTCAAGGGCAAATCTCTGATTTTTGTCGATGATGTCGATCGAAGCTATCGCCTGAAACTATATCTGGAACAATTTGGCATCAAGTCATGTGTTCTGAATGCAGAGCTACCGGTCAATTCCAGGCTGCACGCGGTCCAGGAATTCAATAAAGGGTTCTACGACATCCTCATCGCAGCTGATGATCAGGAGGTTCTCGGAGGAATCTTGAAACGAAGGAAGTCCAAGGCTCAACAAGACGAAGATCACCAGATTAGTGATGAGGATGACGAGGACGAGAACGACCAAATGCCTTCTAAGAAGACGAAAGTGGCAAAGAACGAGAAAGATTATGGCGTTTCGCGAGGAATTGACTTCCAGAATGTCGCTTGTGTGATCAACTTCGATCTTCCCCATACCTCAAAATCGTATACACACCGCATCGGGAGAACTGCCAGAGCTGGAAAGGCCGGCATGGCATTATCCTTCGTCATTCCCAAAGATCTATATGGCAAGAATCGGCATACGAGCATCTCATCAGCGAAGCACGACGAGCGAGTTCTGGAGAAAATTATCGCCCGCCAAAAAAAGAAAGGCAACGAAGTCAAACCCTACCACTTTGACATGAGCCAAGTTGACGCCTTCCGATACCGCATGAACGATGCATTGCGAGCAGTCACCAGAGTCGCCGTCCACGAAGCAAGGGCGCGGGAAATAAAACAAGAATTGATCAAGAGCGAAAAACTGCGTAAGCATTTCGAGGACAACCCAGACGATCTCCGACACCTGAGACACGATGGAGAACATGGCGGGATTGTGCGCCATCAGGCTCATCTCAAGCATGTGCCTGACTATCTGATGCCTGCCCAGGGAAGGAAGGGACTTAGTGCGGATGAGGTGGGATTCGTCGGTTTCAGGAAAGTAGATGGCAAGGACAAACGGAAGGACCAGAAGAGACGAGGGAAGACGACGAGGAAGGGCCGTGGCGCAGGTAGACCGAAGGGAAGAGTCGACCCGCTCAAATCGTTCAGTGCAAAGAGGAAGCGTTAGAATCTGTGCTTCAATGGAATTTGATTGGATTTTCGCCATTGCAACTGCCATCATCTGTCGATCTTGATTAGATGAGCATTCGCTCTGCGACCTGTAACGCAATCTTCAGTCGAGTCGAGAGCTCTACTCTGTTCTGGCGTCTAGGAATGGCTCCGCAACTTACTCGGTGAGCCTTCAAGAATTCATTGGACTCTATTCTGCTAGTTGAGTGATCTGTGATTTATGACTACGATCCCAAACGGCTGCCGAGATGTTGCGATCCACCGCCCTTCGTTCCGAAGACCTATGGAAGCCTGGGTACTGGCTTCGCTCTCAGAGCTTAGCCTTCCACTTTGGTCTTTCAAGGTCCTTGGCAATGCTCATCATTTCGTGTATTCCGAAACGTATCACCTGTTGCCCACCACCGTGCCATTGCTTCCATGCTCCGCGACCGTGCGCTATGGCAAATGGGATCGTGGGCGGGAAACCAGCACAATTGATGCGGCAGATCGTCGCGGGTTCATCCTAGTAAACCGTAAGCCATAAACAGAAATATGAGAAGCCAATCGTTCACTTTGAACATACCAAACTGGGACGCCATGTATGGTCGTAGACATATCTATCCATAACGGGCTCCCTTCTGTAGACCAATTGAAGGGCCCACACGTCTATCCAAGTATGTTAGTGTGAATCTGGCGAATAGAAATCAGAGGGCTAATGTCATTCAACCGTGGGGACAGCCTGGCATCGACCAGATCAGACACATTGTGAAAGTGTTGAGAACGGAGATAAATTCGAATTAGATCAGGTTCGACAAAGAGAGAGAGGACAATGGAATATGTGCCTTCAGAAGGTGTTGTCTTGGCGATTTCTGGCGACGACAGTGACTACCTCAAGCTGAGACTCAAAGTGAAGTGGCAATATTCACTGCTAAATATAGGTCCTATCTTGAAGTCATGCTTAGTTTGATCTGTCTAGATAATCATGCCTCGAGAGGCACTGGGAATAGTGAATAACTCAGTTCAGCTATCAACGCGTGAAATTTCATTTCACTTCGTTTGATATTACAGTAGGGCGAGGATCGAAGCTTACGACGAGGGACGCAAACGCGGATTCTTCTGATAAGATGACCCTCTAGCGCCCAGATAGTATTAACAGATCCCGAGATTCTATTCATCTAGTGCGTCCAAATACATTCCTTGGCCCTCTTAACGCCCGCCGCTCTGCTACTCGTACGGACGCCTGAAGTGACTCAGACGGCGAAGAATGGAGACGCCAAAGACGCAAGGCTCAGCCCCCTGAAATCTTGAGCCTTGCAGGAAACGGCCAACTAACCAGTTTCACCAATTTTCCACCCCGGTTCAGTAATTACTGACTGTTTTACTTCCTATTCAACCCCATTCTACGATGCGTAAGATCATCTGCCGGAATATCTCTAACATTCTCCGTGGGGCCAAGCCACAACACCACTCGCAGCCCTGTCCTCCGAACGACGAATACCCTCTGTATGATATGCACTATTCGCCCGCTCTGGCCCAAGCACATCCATCGCATGCGCAAGGTAGCCCCTCGGCCCGCCCGTAAAGCCGATCTCGAAGCCACCATACCTCATGAAATCCTGGTTATTGCCGAGACCCTGCACGAGCAAAGCCAGCCCGAACCTGGAATGAAAATTTCAAGTCAGCGCGTCAGCTCGGAAGGTGTCCAAGATTGGGAAGTTGACGCCCGTGCCGACGTTGAGCACGTCGGTCATTTTCTGGGGCTGTCGAGCGGGTGGAGGGTGGAGCTGGTGCTGCGAGAGTTGCTTACCGAAAACCTGTGTGTCCACTGGCGACGAGGCGGAAGTGCGGAGAAAGGCGAAAATGAGCAGTGGAACAAGGCTGCGTACCAAGGTTGAAATGTGCAAGGCTACTTCTCGTGTCTGACTCATCTACGTTTCTTGCAACCTACGGACTCGCCGGGACTCTCAGATCTACCACTGGGATTGCTGGATCGATTTTGGATTCGATCTCTCTTCGGCAATTTGTGGATCACCTATTCACATTCTTGCTACCAAAAGAAAGGCCCATCGCATCGCACGCCGTGCGTTGATTAGGGTTCGCCTGGTTTATGTATCACCTCAACCCAGCACGACAACCTACATCAAGAAAGAAGGAAATAGAAGAAATCAGTAAATGCAAGCACAATACCACACGCGGCCCGCGCGCACCACAGACCTGGATTATCTTCCGGGCGTGGAGAATTCAGCAGGCTCGCTATTCCGCACGGTCAAGGGGCTAGAAACTCTCGCCGACGACGCCCCCTTGCCTGTCTCGAGGCTTGAGGAAATCCTCGAGACGGGAAGAATATGGGTCGCGGTGCACGTCGGGACAGATGAAAGCAGGGACGGAAAGGAGGACATCGTGGGATTTCTGGCGGCTTTTCCGCTGATGGATCCGACGCCTGCACGGGACCAGGCACGCTATGCGCTGTCGCATTCAAGGAGATTCCTGCACATTGCCGAACTGTCTATCCACGCGTCTCACCAACGGCGCGGCCTCGGCCGTCGTCTGATGGGTGATCTGATAGGGTACACAGAGGCATTCAACATCCGGACCTTGCCATCGCCACAGACAGATGGAGCGAAATTAAATGGCCTGACATTGACAACGTATCATACTGTCCCCTTCAATGGACCGTTCTACGAGAAAATGGGCTTCCACAAAGTCGCCGTGGACGAAATCCTGTCTCTCTTTGGCGCCGATGCGAGGCGGCTTTGGGATGAGGAACAGGCATTGATCCCTATGCCGCAGGAGCGGGTGTGGATGGCTCGCTGCATGAATAAAGACTGGAACAAGAGGAAATAGCTAATGCAAAGGCATGATACCAAGAGATCATCGAAGAGTGCGGCCTGATCCTAATTACCTAGGTGTAGGTAGCGCTTACGAATAAAACTCGTTCTTGGTTTCTAAGAATATTGTGTATGTATAGTTCTGTCTCCTTGTTGCTTCAATTCCAGAACCTCTTTGCAAGCAGTCCAACACCTTGCTCTCAGATCAAAGGACCATGCGCCGCGCAAACACAGGTTTTGGGGGCTCTTGCCCAGCCTAATTGTCCTCTTGTTGCAATGCGCTCGAAAGAGAATACACTCGCTGCATAATCGTCGGTCATGAAAACTCATCCAAAGGTTCTTAGTACATATGCCCACCGGAAGCCATGCATCTCGTTGGTAGCAGCGAGGCGCCGGCTACAGTCTATTCCTGATGATGTTTGTCGAGCTCGAGGCCTGGTTTTTCCTGGCTAGGAGTAGTGTCTACATCATAGAGGTCGCTTTGTTCTGATTTCGATGAGAACCAACCCCCACTTTCCCAATGGCCTGGCTCGTAAAGACAGGAATTTCGCGAGTCTTCATCGACAATACTGTCAAGCATGAGACCGATCCTCTTGAAATCAACTGGTTTCAAGATCCAGCCATCAAAACCACTTTGGATATATTTCTCGCGTTCTGCTTCATCAAGTGAAGCAGAAACGGCAAAAATGGGGATGCGCCCATTGAGCTGCGCGCGCTCCGAAAGGCAGGACTTTGAATGTGTTTTTTCAAAGGATCGTATCATTTTCGTAGATGTGAAACCATCCACAATAGGCATTTGCAGATCCATCAGAATAGCGTCAAAATTGGTGGGTTGCTCGCCATGTGCAGAAGAGCACTCTTCCCCGTTCACCGTCATGTAGGCGGAGTGACCAAGTTTCTCCAGGCGCTTTTTCATAATTCGACTGTTGATGGGATCGTCTTCTGCAACTAAAACAGAAAAGCGCTCCGGGGAGAAGACAGACTCTCCGTCAGTGGTGTCGGAGCGTGCACCTATTGTATCTGGCTCCTCGGAGAACGGCACCTTAGATCCTGCTTTGGAGTCCAATGTGCGTTCCGAATCTCCATCCTCATCAGCAAGACGAACTGGCCTCAGTGGCATGCCTGAGTCAGTGACTTTTTTTGTGCCGGGAAAATTATGCATAGACGATCTGAGCTCGCGAGGTGATGGAAGACTCATCGCCTTGGCTGAGGATGATTTCCGTGAGGGTGTTGATGGAGTTGCAGCATACTCCAAGGATGTACGTTTGGGAGACGCATGAGACTCAGTTTTGGGAGACGGCTCACTGAAAAGTCGTAGAGGTTCCTGAATTGCTTCAATGAGTCTTTCTGTATCGCTTTTTTGACTGATGTCGCTACGAAGACTTGCAGCGCTTTTGCCACTCTTAAGACTCTGCAAGCTGTTCACGCTTTCTCCACTGCGTGTCCTGGCCATAGGGGGAGGAGGAATTTCGGAGCCTTGCGGAGCCCTGTAGACCAAAGTGATCTCGTTTTCAACTTGCTTAGGGGTTCTGGATCTCGAACGTGGCCTCGACGAACGCGGTCGCGACGAAGGGCGTGGATCTTCCGGTAGAGGGGTTGTCGGAACGTTTGTGTCAAAAATCAAGACGATTGTGAAACATGATCCCTTGCCTTCTTCGGTCCTGAGCCTGAGCTGACCATCCATATGACGGATTGTGCGTGCAACAATGGCTAAACCCAAGCCCAGGTTCTGCTCTACGCCTCCTGCTTCTGAGAAGGGCTCACGGCGAATCATTTGTTGATCTGAGAGGTCTTCTTCGTACGTCACTTCCTCGAGCTCTCTGAACAGGGCATCCACTTTACTGGAGGACATGCCATTTCCGGTGTCCTCGACAATGATTTCAATCTCTGCTTGGCCGGGCTCCTGCGGCGTGGGCGAGACGGTTGCCTTCACCGAAACTCTTCCCTCTGATGTATGTTGGAATGCGTTGGCAATAAGGTTAGACACTACTTGCCTAACTCGACGGTGATCACCAATCACTCTATTTGGCAGGTTGTCGGAGATAGATACGTCATACTGCAGACTTTTTCGCTTTGAATCGCCACTGAACGGATCGGTGGCTTCCCTCAAAGCCTGAATGAGGTCGAATGGCTCATCTTTGACCAAACTCTGCCCGCCCTCGGCCTTCGTTAGGTCGAGCAGGTCGTTTATCACATAGACTAGTGATTTAGAAGCTGAATGGGATTTGGTAAGATTCTCGCGTGTCTCTTGGTCCAGGGGTCCCTCCATTGCGATTTCCAAATAATTTATGATAGCATTCAAAGGGGTTCGCACCTCGTGGGCAGAATTGGCGAGTAAAAGGCGTGTGAGTTGACTGGTCTGCAGGGCGGCCTCTTTCTGACGCCAAACGTCGATGAATTTGCCGTAAACCAGACACAAGACAGCTGCAGTTTCCATCTCATCGTCAGTCCAATCACGGCATCGACCGACGATCATTTCACTCCAAGATTTGAAGCTTTTTCGTGGCTCTAGATATCCTTCGGTCCCTTCTTTTACGAATTTTTCATAGGGGTTCCCAGCCCATTTGACTTCCTGCAAAACACCGGCCCGGAAGAAGAGAATGAAGTCCTTGCCTCCACTAGATAGAGGTACAAACAGTACACCAGCGAGCGATTTCATCCCGGGGTCGTATCGAAGGTCGGGAAGATCAAGCGTGATGTCCTGGGAGGAGAAGACAGAGGATAAGCCTCGCATGCGGAAGTATTCAACCATAGCAAGAACTTCTTGCAGGTTGCCTCTTGAGTGTCCCAGTATTTTTGTCTCGTCCCGGATAGACAGCGCGCCTATATCAGCGTTAAATAGCTTCAGCAAGTCTTCCGAAGAGGCGACAATATAGCCTGAAGGATTGGTATTTGATGATGTGGTATTGATAAGTTTGCGCGCCTGCAGGCGAGATGAATAGGAGAGCCGCTCGATATTGCGGGAAGCAGTCTCGCCTACTAAACGACACATCTTGCGAATGGGGAATGAGACTCGCATTCCTTTCGGCCCATAAGCATGGCAGGCAATCAAGCCCCATAGTTCATTAAAGGCGTTGATTGATATGGACATGGAAGAGCGGACCGCCATATTAGCGAGATATTTCAGATGAATGGGGGACATGGCGCGCAAATGCGCGTGAGTCAGATCCACGGGATTTTCGAGGTCATCAATAGTACGACAGACCAAGCGGGCAGTCTCCTGATCGCGATCGTAAAGAAGGCGCACTCTATTGATCCTGTACAGATCCCTTGCTTGCTTAGGAATATCCGAGGCCGGAAAATTAAGGCCTTTGTATAAATCTTTGGTTGCTCGTGGATCCACGAGCTCGGCAACAACTCGGCCGTTCCAGGCTTGGTCGAATTGATATATCATGACGCGATGGAAACCGGTCAGCTCCTTCATAATGCCGATGAGGACTTTTAGGAAAATCGGAAGCGTCGGTGCATTAGCAAGCTGCTCTTGAACCTGGGACAAAATGTTGAAAACATCCATCGCTGCAGCTTCGGTTCTCTTCCTACGGGCAGTCCGTAACACGCGTAAAGGTTTGCTGGCATTGATGGTGCTATCATTGAATTCTTCCGGAGTGGGTGCACTACCCAGAGTATCCTCGGGAATATCTGGAGTCTGGCTGTCCCCGGGCGGGACCAAAGGATTCGTACGATCGTCTTCGATCTCGAACTCACAGATCACCTGGCTGCGATCGGTTTCTGAGAGATGCATGGCGCACCAAAGTTTACGGGTCCGGTGGCCCGGCGGGCGAATAGAAATCATGAAGACCTCAGGACCATTTGATTGCAAATCGGCAGCATCTTCATCCCGAATGAAATCGAGGTGATCCATGAGATTGTCGGCCTGCTCTTCGGTGAAAATGTCCAAGAAACTGCTGAGTGCAAAGAGTTGTTGGGGGGTATAGCCAACGATGCGACGTGAATTCTCACTAACAACCCGAACGACCAGCTTATCGGCAGCCTCCTTAAGGACCACAAGCAGGCCAAAGCTCTGAATGGCTCCGGGGATATGTATAGGTTCATCTTCGCAGCGTTGAAGTGTCTCTCCATCTCTCCCAGTGATGATAGCGTGGCCTCCGTCAGTCACTACGTGGGTGAAGCGGGCTGTAATCAGTGCAGCATCAGGTCCAGACCGAATCGAAGCCGCGCCCGAAGCGGTTGAGGCATTGTCAGATCTTTGCGAGGTGTCATCTTTCGTGGATGCGACTAGGGTGTTCAGACGGCCTGCTGTGTGCTGGGAATTTGGATCAGTCCACGGGGGGTCTGATCGCGAGCGGAACCCTTGAGATGTTCCAGACTCTGCGTCAGCATCGGAAACCCCCTGACCGTGAGGCTGGATGACAAACGCCGGGGAGACAGCAGGTGCGCTGGCCCTACTAGAGCGCCTCTGAGATGCGACGTTGAAGCTGGGGAAGCCAGAGGAAGGCTCGTTCTGAACCAATGGAGTGGCAGCTGGATCAATGGATACTGCAGAGCGAATAGGGAAGACGCGATTGATGGAAGTAGGGCTCAGAGTCATGCCCTCGTCGGATCGTGTAGATTTGGTGGACGGGCTGCGCGCCGGAGGATGGTCAGGTCGGCCCGTGAAGATGCTCACAAATGACTGAGTTGGGCCGAGAGGGATCCATGTCGGTCGAGTCGAATGACGAGTGGCTGGCGGTACCGCATCGCTGGCGGGCTGCTGAGATGGACTGGAAGGCGAAACCGTCGTCCCATCTGCTGCAGAGGCCGAGGCGGCATGCGAGGGCGGTCTGGACATGGCGACAGAAGCGACGGTCTACCTGGAAGCAGGTGCAAGGCGATGTGCGATGTGCGCTGATATGGGGTGAAGTATCTCATTTGCAACGTCGGTTCAACAAAGGTGGGCTTGAGCGAGATCACCGATGATATCCATGTGGATTTTGCCACTATGTATTTTTGTATTTTATTTTTCCTGCATCGCCGGCTCAGGGACAAGGCTAGGTGATGGAACTGTATTCACTAGGGAGGGACCGTGTTTTATGTCAAGGCCAGGGAAGGGTAACCTGGTGAGTATATCGTGATAGGACGGTAGGGAAGATATGTTCGTACGAGTAGACTGAAGCACAACGGCGTCCAAGAGCGGGAGGGGACGAAGGTGTCAGAACCAATGGGTTACTGTGACTTGGTGCAGTCAAATAAGAATGTAAAAAGATCGGTTTTGGGAGGCCGTCGGTGATGGCTTCGACTTGGATTCAAGTGTACAAGATAGAGGATACTGAGTTGAGCTCGGGCTAAGTCGTGTCGGTGATGTTTTAGGAACTGTAACCCAACTCTGGAGGGCAACAGCGTGGGGTGGGAAGGAGGAAGGAGCAAGATGGTCAGGACTGGTTGGTAGTGGTCACTGGTCACTCGAGAGTCGATGCCAGATGGAGAGGGTGCACGGGGGCAAGGCTACGGGCTTGGTGGGGCACATCCGAAGCCCTTGGGAGCTTCCTGGGGGCTCGGTGAGCCACCTACTTGGTCGATTACAGGAGCTCCTCGGTGCCCGTACCTACCTGGGGGTACCTGGGCAGATTAACTTTAACCCGATCGTTGGGTCTCTAGGCTTCCTCGGGGCGTCTGAGCAAGCCCAAGTACCACCCAGGCATGCCTCGATTCGCCGATGGCAAGACGCCCTTGACTCTTTTGCTCCCTCTGCTACTTACAGGGTGACTCGTAGGAACAGACATGGGCCTTTTCGACCGTCAACCATGGGATACCATCTGAATACCATCTAGGGAGCTTTGGGTATCTCACAGCGTCAATCAAAGTTCAGATCAGTTAAGATCGACTGGTCGGCCAGGGACCCAGGAAAAAACAAGGAAAACCATCCACTTCCCGGTTACATGAATCTACTCGCAGATAGACCATCGTGGTATTTTCTTCCCCGGCACTCCCCTAGCGTGCTCTTTGAATACTTCAGTCTTTTCATCATTTCATCGAAGCTGCAACATCAGATAGACCATCTGCTCCAGCCTTGTCCCAGATCTTCGGTACCGAGTGTGTTCATGGTCATGCTGATGCACATGCAGCTCGTCTTTGCCCGACACGAATGCGCCACGCCAGCTGCGGGGTGACGCTATGCGCTATGGCGCTATGGTGACATCCATAAATCTCGCTAATCGCAATCTCTAGCGCCTTGTACTGTAACTTGCACGCCGCACGCACGCCGCCAGGGACCCGAATTCCCATTGGCAAATTGCCGTGAACGACTATGCAGATGTTACGTGAGCAGCAACTTTGCCATTTGGGTGCCATTGATGACTTCATCGATTATCCCATCCAATCACTAGGGGTTTGCGACCGTAAATACCAGGTACCAAAGTACCAAGGTATCCCCCGATTCGACGCTACTTCTCCTGCTGTGGTCCTTGCTATGCCTTACAGTACTCGTACATTGCTCTCCATCTCTCTTACTATGATTAAGTAACGATGGCCTACAGCACCCGGGGTAGTACCCAATGGTGGCATTATTGCCCACCGCGCCGTCCCTACAGAGTCAACTGCGGCTCTTCCACGGTCGTCCCTTGGCACTTGTAACTTCCTGCCAACGCCTTATCCCACACCCCCAACGAATCGCTGCTAACTTCTAACGATCTATATACTGGACTGCTTACACTAAAGTTCGTATTCCTGCTCATGACAAACCTAATACCCTAACTTTGGATCTGAAAAGGAGAGATGCTGGACACAGAGTAGTTGGCAAACAGAGGCCCGTTCAACTTGGTTTCTTGCGGCCGTGTTTCCTTTTAAGCAGTTACCAAAGATACGCTGGCGTGAAGAGAACAGTGTGATTTATGGGGCCCACGTGACAGGAATGAAATCGGTGGCCACGCCCCTTGGATTCACAAGTAACGCGAACAGGGCCTATGGACTCCAACAAGTCAATCCCCAATCTCAGGCCGGATGTAATGCCTGATGCAGACCCTCCTCGCCACGAATGCTGCATGTTCCATCGGACCTATGTCGGCGAGCAATGTGCAGAGGACAATATACAATACCAGCGAAACTAGGATTGATTCATGTCTCAGCGCGATCGACTACATGAGTTCACGGCTCATGAGCGTTCTCTTCGCGGCCAGTCATGGCAATGAACCAAGTCGACTAGAGATCGTTGTCGCCGATCACAGCTCGATTCAAGAGCAAGACCCAAAGAAGTGAGAAGACACTTTCGCCTGAGCCTTGTCCAGCCTTGCGACAATGCCTTACAATACGACTAAGCCGCTCGGTACTTACCCTCGTGCGACCCAACCAATCACGTCGCCTGGATTCTCGCACCTTGGCATTTTTCCGGGCCCGTAATGTGCGCCCTGGGGCCCGAGGCCTATCCTCTCCTTCCAACTTCACCACACAATCTGTCGGCCCTGTCTGGACGTCGTCTCGTGGGAAGGGCTCCAATGGATTCCCGGTATTTCGCGTCCGAATATACGTCTGCTCATGCATTTGCGGTGCGGTGATGGAGCCCGGGTGTAGAAATAGGTAGGCAGAAGTTTCATCGGCGGTTCGTTATAGAACATTTATAGATGGCGGCTCCCCTTCGTTGTATTATCTTTACTACTCAACTTTGCTACACAAGAGACCTCCGAGACAGTTGACTACAGTGAACGCGTCGCATATACCCAAACTCGAAGAATGGCCGACACCCTGGAGCAATCGGGCGCTGCTCAAAGGAAGAGTATGCAATCCATCAAGGACAACAGCGAAGCTCCAAGCACCGCAAGTGCTTCAGCAACAGACGAGTATCCTCCATTCAAGACGGTCCTTGCCATAGTTTTTGGCATGATGTGTGTTTCCCTTCTTGTCGCCCTGGTAAGCGCCATCCACATCCAAGCTGATACCACTCCACTAACCACCAGCAGGATCGAACTATAATCGCAACAGCCATTCCCGCCATCACAGACCACTTCAACTCCCTGGGCGATGTAGGGTGGTACGCATCAGCCTATCTCTTGACGATGTCTGCCTTCCAACTCCTCATCGGCCGCATCTACACTTTCTACAGCACCAAGTGGGTCTACATCATCTCGATCGGTATCTTCGAACTTGGCTCCCTGGTCTGCGGAGCAGCTCCAAACTCTCCAGCATTCATCGTCGGCCGCGCCATTGCGGGCATCGGTAGCGCAGGTGTGCTCTCGGGCGCCATCATCGTCATTGTCGACATAGTTCCGCTAGAAAAACGTCCGGCCTGGACTGGAGCCTTCGGAGCTGTGTTTGCCATAGCGTCTGTCGCGGGGCCTCTCCTCGGCGGGGCATTCACAACCAATGTTTCATGGCGCTGGTGTTTCTATATCAACCTACCCATCGGCGGAGCGGCAATGGTGATCCTCTTCTTCATCCTCCGAGTCCCACAGAAGAAGATCGAAAAGACCTCGCTGATGGAGCAAGTCCACCAATTGGACCCCATTGGCACCGTGCTATTCATGCCCTCGATCATCTGCCTCCTCCTGGCTTTACAATGGGGCGGCATCAACTACTCGTGGCCCAGCGCCCGCATCATTGCACTACTCGTCCTCGCAGGTGTCCTCTTCATAGCATTCATCGCCGTCCAGATCTGGCGACAAGAACTCGCAACCGTGCCACCCCGCATCGTCAAAACCCGCGCCGTGGCCGCGGGCATCATCTACTCATTCTTCAGCGGCGCCGGGATGATCACGCTTGTATATCTCCTCCCGATCTGGTTCCAAGCCATCAAGGGCGCCACCGCCGTGCACTCGGGTATCATGAACCTTCCCGCCGTGCTGGGCCTGACATTCGCAGCGATCATTGCGGGCGTCGGGACGAAACAACTCGGCTACTTCACCCACTGGATGTACATCTCGTCGATCCTCACCCCGCTCGGCGCAGGCCTGATCTCCACGTTCGCGACTTCCACCGGCCATTCCAAGTGGATCGGGTATCAGGCGCTCTGGGGCCTGGGTCTAGGCCTGGGGATGCAGCAGCCCAGCGTCGCGGCGCAAACCGTGCTGAAAAAGAATGACGTGCCCACCGGCGCAGCCATCATCTTCTTCGCGCAGGGCCTCGGCGGCTCCGTTTGTGTCAGCATCGCGAACAACATCTTCCTGAACAAGCTGGCCACCGGTCTCGGTTCCATCCCCGGCATCGACGCGGATCTCGTCACGCACGTCGGCGCCACCGATCTCAGAGGCGTCGTGCCCGCAGCCAGCCTCGATGCCGTCCTCGACGTCTACAATTTCGCCCTCCGAAATGGATTCTACGTCGGCGTCGCTGTCAGTGCCGCTACCGTTGTCGGCACCCTGCTCATGCCCTGGATCAATATTAAGAAGGTCGCAGCTGATCAGAAGGCTGAGGCGGCCGCGGCAGCTAAGACACCAGCGAGCGATACTCGACCGGCCGACGCAGAGGCCAAGCCAGTCGAGGAGGTCTAGCTTTCGAGAAGCGTGAGCCGGGTGTTTTTCTCCTCTTTTCATCGTTTGTATAACACCATCTGAGGCTATTAAGCCGTTCACGTTCTAGCATCTCACGGTTTTGGGCTGTACGGGCGGAGCATGGGAGGAAAGAAAAGGTGCACTAATATGGTAATTAGACTAGACTCCCATTCTCAAGAATAAAGCATCCAATTCTCTGTTGTTCCCGTGCGTTAAACCTCGTTGGGAGTTTCCGCACGGCTCTAGATTCATGCGTCGGAAAATCCATCTCCACATGATATTACAGCGGCTGGATGTGTTTTTTTTTTTTAAAGATCACAACATTAAATAATATATATTAAATGTAATTTCCACCAGCGTTCCTTCCGGACAAATTTCCCCCGATAAGCCCACACCTGCTGGTTCCACCCTTCAAGTTCGTCGTTGTTAGTATGTACAGACGACAAGCGTACACGCATACACACGTGTAAAGCGAGGGTTCACACGTTTGAATCCGATGTAGTTTGATGATGTATTTCTCATCCTGCAAGGAAAGAGAGGTTTACTGAGGCCGTCGAATAACAAATGTTTGGGTACACGCCGCCTACTCTCCACACAAGCTATGCGCCAGCTCCAGCGCTCAAGATATAGCCGCCGTCAACCGCGACGGTCTGGCCGTTGAGGTACTGGTTGGTCGCGGCAAAGAGAATCGCATTGGCCATATCTCTGTCCTCACCGGGACGGCCAGCAGGGACCTTGTCCTGATATTTCTCTCTGGGGATGTGCGACTTCTGTTTCTCGTCGCTTTCGCCGCCGGTGGTCATTTCGCTGGGAAACACACCCGGGGCGATGCTGTTGACGCGGACGCGCAGGCCGTTGGAGGTGATTTCGCTCGCGAGCATCGTCGTCAGGTGGATGGCCGCGGCTTTGGACGCGTTGTATGCGAAATGGTGCTGTGAAGCCTTCACGATACCCGAGATCGATGAGATGTTGACCACCGTGCCGGAGAAGTTGGAGTTGTGCTTGTGCGCTGCCTGCAGGAGGGGGAGAAATGCGGTGGTCATGAAGAAGAGTTGCGGGACGTTGGTTCGGTAGGTGTCTGTCCACATCTCGAATGTCTCGTTCGGGTCTGAGAAGAGGTTTTCAGACATTTCCTCGGCGCTGGACGCTTCCGTTTGCTGTGTGTTGAGCGCGATGCCTGCGTTGTTGACCAGGATACACAGACACTTCTCCTTGGAGGAGATGGTGTCGACGAGTTTCTTGATTTCGTCTTTCTTCGATACATCGGCCACGATGGGGATGATCGAGCCTGGGATGTCTTTGCCGTACGTCTCGGCCACCTTCTCGAGCTTCTCTTCCGTGCGCCCGACTATGTACACCTTTGCTCCGTTGGTTGCTAGGGCTTGCGTGGCCATCAGGCCGATGCCACTGCCGCCACCAGTGATCAGGGCAACTTTGTTTTGCACATCGAACAACTTGTCGAGCTTGAATGTTTCATTGTGCTGGTTTAGAGCCATATTGGAAGTGGTAGTAAACTGCTTCCTCAGATTAGCCACACGGGGTTGTGCTAGCACGAGCTGAATTGTTTGATTCGTTACAAACGCTGTAGTCGAGGCTAGTATGAATGATCGAGGCTGTGAGAGTCGAGGCGCTTTCAATGGGCGAATCGACAGTCGGAATGACATTGGAAGATTGATGTGAACACAAGGAAAGGATTTAACCAAACATCTACTTATGGCCCCGACGTCCTCAGGACTTACCTCTGGCCCACGAGATCAGTGTAATTGAAATAAACAGATGACGCTCATATGATGAAACATGAGTCGGCTTGCGGATCACTATTCCGCCAGCCAATTCGTCGAACCACAAAAGCCCTAACACAAATCCTAGGATATAGGATGAGTTTTGGACAGGGCTTGTTGCCACGTATTCGACCATTCTAGACAGTGGCTGGTTTCGACGAGCAGTAGAAATATGGAAGGTGCTGGAGGTCTGGAGGTCGAGCACCACGAGATCGCGGATGAGGTGGGAGAATTAACCGGAATTCTGCCGAGTACACGTTTCGAATTGACTCCCATCATCAGGCGGCTTTGTGTCATGCCAGTCCTTCTCGAACACCGCACTCGACCTCCCAGACCTGTGTAGTACAGTGTGAACCGGGTCATTGCAGAATGGACATCATCTAACAACCCTTCCTCGACGAATCCCTCGAAATGACAAGCTTTGACAGCGGCGTCCCCTTCTCGTACGTGGTGCCCGACTGGCCTGCACTCTACTACCCTGTGCGCGCGGACCCAGGCGAAGCACAATACCTGTATTACGTATCGGACATCTACCGCTACGTGGTCTTCTGGACTCTGATCTGCGTTGGGGCGGCGCACCTCTCCGTTGCCACCTGGGCGGTGCTCATGCAATTCCACTCGGCCAAGATGCGCGGCACCTATCTGAGGACGCCCGTTGGGAGGAGACTCACGCCTAAGAATCGGAAGCTGCTGGGCGAGAATCCCATCAGTGAGACGTTGAGCTGGGTGTGGCTCGTTCCCTTGGTTTATGTCGTTCTTGGTGGGCTGGAAGCTGTGTTCGCCGGCAGTATTGTGGGCTTGATACTGGGGGCCGTCTACAATGCTGGATATTTCAGAATGAGCACTTGGACTCCTTTGCTGTGGGGAGTTATCAATATGCTGGTGCTGGTTGTGAGCAGTTTCAGGATACAGGGTGGCCTATAACCCGCTGTTTACGGCTCGATGTCGTATCATTTGCAATGCACTCCTCATCTTTCTACACAAGTTTCCAAGCATACGATATCTGTGCTCTACCATCATGATTTATCCTTGTCGCGCAGACTACGCCGGGATAACGTTACAGGTCAGTGGATTCACGAGGTGGCGTGGAGCATGGTGCCAATGCACCAACAGGTCATAATAGCCTCCTACATTAACAATCGCGACGCGGCTTGGGCCGCAATATTAAAGACGGCCAGGTCACAGCCATCGATGACCGTCCGATTCAGAGCGGCGGAGTTAATCCTCTGGACTTGAAAGGGTACCCAGATGCTTCTGAATAGGCTATTTAAGCACCATCCTTTGATGAGCACTTATTGGGATCGGGTGACTTGAGCACGCAGCTATTGTGCGATGCCGATCAACGGGCGATAAACAACAACGACGAAAGACGGGCAACGAGATGGGAGATTGAGCATGACAGAGAGGATAGTGCTACGGATTGGTGTGAAGAGGTATAAGTCAATTCTCCAGTGGAGCCTCAATCCCTGATACCTGAAAGCCAAAGAGCCTTGTCAGATGGAACTCTTACAATCGTTCAGGAAGATACTTGTCTTGGAATATCATGTATTTTAGAATTTGCGCATTCGTAACATCTCTCTTGTCTGAATGGATCTGTAATTTGCGAGCCGGTCAGCACCTGACAACCAAAAATTGTGAAAATAAAGATGCAGCAAAGAATGAAATCAAACGCTCTCTGTACGAATCCCTAATCATCTGTTGCTCCTTGGTTGTAGACATGCCGAGACCGAGAGGGGTCTTTGCGCATTTCGTGTCCGCTCCCTGTGAAACCCACTTTGGCCAGTTAGTATCTGAAGAGACATGTAGCCATCTGGGTGCTTACCTCGAGCATTGACGCCTTCCCCTGTCCTGAACATACTGTCCTTCTTGTGCATTTTGCCAACCTTGGATTTAGCGGCAAAGTCCTGCCATTTGGTCTTCCCCGCTTCAAGCTCTTTGTTGGCCTTGACTTTGCGAGGGATCTTAGCTGGTCGGATTGGTCCATCACTGACCTTGCTGGGCTCACGTCGCGCCTGCTGGGCCAGAGTGGGATCAACACTTGCGGCGGCAGAGATAACACTCGGATTGGAAGGTGTTGCAGTGGGGGTGGAAGAGCCTGATATGTTATCAGCCTTGCGTTTCTTGGCCTCGGTTGATAGCGGCTTGATGTCCTTTGCTCTCAAGGTTTCACTATTTCCATAGCTTTTGAATGTCACAATGTAGACAGGATCGCTGGCAGAGCCGGTGATGGAGGTGATTCTTGCGGTGTAGTAACCTCCGTCACCGGATTTCCATCTGGCAGAGACAGTGTCGTTAACGGCAAAGGTGGTGGTTGCGTTGATCTCTTCAGGTTCGACCTCGGCCTTGCGGTAGCCGGCTTGATAAGCAGGATGATTCTCCTTTGACCATTTCTCCCTCACGGCTGGCGGGGATGGGTTTGCGGAAGGCGCCGAGACTGAAGCAGGCTTTAGTTCTGCAATGGCAGATTCGGTGAGGGAAATAACTTCTTCAAGTTCTGCTTTGAGACTCTCTAACTCAGCATTCTCGGGGTCATTCTGCAGACTAAGCTGAACAGTCTCAAGTTGTAATTTGTATTCTTTAACCTCATTTTCGAGGGCTTGCACTTCGGATGAACTCATGATCGGGAGAGGGAAGTGGGTGGAGGAATCAGGTGCAAGTAGGAATGTATGACGGGCAGAGGAGAATCGCTTGAGAGGAGTATGTTTGTGGTTTTTGTAATCTGCTCGAAGCTGGACCGGACGTCGACGTTACCTCGTACGAACAATGTTCTTGGTGATAGATGTGGGACAAAGTCCTGAGGAGCGACAGACGCAGCCGCCGCCGCAGACGCAGACGCATCCGCATCAACCGACGTTGGAAGGAATAAAACGCCAAGCCTTCCCCAGCGTTAAGCGGATAAACCCTGGGGTCGGAAGGTATTCCGACTTCACCACCGGAGATACTAGGCATAGCTTGATGCCACACGTCGAGCTGACACTTACGAATACGCACAATCCTACCAGGAGTAAACCCGACGAGGTAGTTAATGACCGAGAAGTGCAGGAAATAATAATTAAACCTCGCGTATCGCAGATCTACAGGGTCAAGAAGATCTGTGTCCGGAATACTACCAAGAGCGCAAAGTGCAAGATGAGGGAGGAGTCCATCGCCGCTCATAGACAAGAAATGAAGCCCATGCCATCTGTGAGATGCTATCGCGCCATAAGTTTCATACCAGTAGTGCTCAATGCATCGCTCTGATTTCTCATTCTGACTCCAAAGCTCAGGTGATGTTGTGAAGATAGAATTCGACTACCGTGCGTCGGTCTTACTGCAAAGACCGCTTGAAGCGGTGTCATTTACGAGCACAGGATGACGTCTTTGCACGCCAAATGCCGGAGCAGCCTCGTATCACGCTCACCAGGGCCAAGCGGGCCAAAGCCTTCGGCTGAGTGGCTGGATGGGACATGGCCAGAGATGACGGGCGGGCAGGGTGCCTGGTTTTGACTTGAGCAGAAACGAGAAGATTGCTGAATTGGTGTTGGTATGGACATTGGTAGACAGGCATGGACCAGTCGCGACTCCCACCCGCTTAGAAATCAACCTCGATGGCTGCGAGTCCGTGACTGCTCCCCCTCCTCGCCATTTGCCACTTCGCACCCCTGGTCTGCGAGTGGTTTTCCTCCACTTGGAATACAGCACGGCCAGCAGTCTATTATTTTTGCACGGACGATCACCAGGCTGAGTGGGACGATTACAAGCTTTCATTCAGTCAGACGGCAGGAGGAAGAGGCAACGGGCCAGATGTCCTTGAATAGAAGGCACCTGCGTTCCGTGAATGACTGAAGAGCACTCCGTACCTGGTCTATGTATATTTCAGTACAGACATTTGGGCTTCTTAGGCGAAGCTCCGATGGTTCTAGGTACCGCTTATAGTCAAGTCAGCGGGGCATCAACACGCCTGAGAGAGGTGGGATCCCTAGAAGAGGCCCTTAGGTCATGCTTGGCAGGGTCTTATCCCAATCTGCGGTCCTCGGGAGGGAGGGGTCCAGCGTCCAGCGCCCTTCTCTTTTGTGGCTTTCCTCATCCCTTCTCCCTTGTCCCTCGTCCGTCGTTTTCTATGGGCACCTTTTTGGCTCTGCTGCAAATCTTTAGGCGGTGCAACCTCTACCCGTGCCCTGCCATGCCAGCGTCTGACTGACTGAAGTTCTCTTGGACTCTAGTACGATTGGGAATTGTCAATTGATCTCATCATTTCTTTCGTTCCTCTTCTCTTACCCACACTCCATTTGCTCGCCTTACGCCTTCAGACCTTTGCCATTCTATCTTTTCTTCCCTCACCCCCCGTCATTGAGTTAGTTTGCTCCAATCAACAAAAAACCCCGGCCCTCTCCATCCACCAGGTGTAAGGTACCGCTGTTGGTGAATTGGTTTCCCTCCGCCGGCTTTCGGGCTGCTCTCCCATTTCTACCCCCACCCGCCTCTTCAACCAGCCATATTCAACCAGGTTCCCTTCAATCAATTTTCTTCTCTCAAGATTGTTTGTTTTTTGAGTCATTCCCTACTAAGCCTCTTGATACTGCCTTCGCGGTAGAGGGAGGCGAATCCTCAATCTCTGCATTCCTCACCTATTCCGCTACTCCCGCGCATTCGCCTTTGCCTGTCGGCCTCCACAACTCCATATCCACCCCTTTACATCATCTTCACTACCAATCGTCAGAGTGTAATCCACTGGTTCAATGTCGCTGCGCGCATCGAGTGACCTCTACCTGTCCTCTGATCAACAAGACCTTTTGATGGCCGCATTGAACTCCAATCAATCTTCCGAACTGAAGTCGGGATCTAGTACACAAAAGACCACCCCGCAAGCATCCTCTTTCACTCCAAACATGTCTAGCGCTCCAGGATCCGGTCATCTAGACTTCTCGGATGAGAGTCCCTACCTCGATTTTGACCCCGACGGCGACTTTGACGATTCCTTTGGGTACGATGAATCCGGTCGGATGATCGGCGATTTACCCGGCGATTTGCATGATAAGCGCAAAAGTATGGATGGACAAGATGACGATGACGAAGGTGGCGGCAAGAGACGTGAAGGTGAAGACAAGACAGCCAAAAAACCGGGTAGGAAGCCACTGACAGTTGAACCCACCTCTGTAAGTACCAATAAACTGATTATGTTGTCGTCTGAGCCTAATGCAATTAGAAACGCAAAGCACAAAACCGTGCTGCACAGAGAGCGTTCCGCGAAAGGAAAGAAAAGCATTTGAAAGATTTGGAGACAAAAGTTGAAGATCTTGAAAAAGCCTCGGAATCTGCAACCCACGAAAATGGTCTCTTGAGAGCCCAAGTTGAACGCTTGCAGGTGGAATTGAAGGAATACCGGAAGCGATTGTCCTGGATCAGCAGCAATGGCTTGAACAGATCGCAATCCATGGTGCAAGACCAAAGCCGGAAGTCAGTCACCAACAACAACAACCAGAACGACTTTCAATTCGAGTTTCCCAAGTTTGGCGACCTTCCTCCGATGCCCGCCACCAATCTTTTTAATAATGCCAGTGCCCCAAAACAGCAGACTGCTGCTAATAAGAGATCAGCAAGCAATGGAACGTCAAATTCGCTTGCCATGAGTCAGACTAATGGAGCTCGTCGCTCTAATTCGGCAACCCCTCAACAGAATCAGCCAGCCAGATTTGGCTCCTTGAGCCAATCACCTATCAGCAGCGCATTCTCTGCGTCACCTCAGCCTCAGAACCAGCAAAAGGACCAAGGTAGTGTGGATAGCCTGACAGGGCTGTTCAGTCCATCCATCTTGGAAGCCAGCCGACATACCTCTCTCGGAGGCTATTTCCCACAGACTGCCTTCAACGCGAACTCGCAGTCTGGCCGTCGCAGTCTAGATGGCGGTGCCATGGCTAATGGACCGGGAGTCTACTCCAACTCAAGTATATCAAATTCCGACTCGCCTGGGTCCTCAGTTGAATCGCAGAATGCGATCTCGTCCATTGGCACTTCCCCAGAACCAAGCCTCAACTCTCCAGCCAACAAACTGACAGAGTTCAACCTCAACCCTATCACAGAGGAGAATCAGCTTCCATTTGGAGGTAAGGACTACCTTTGCAAACAAATATCACAGGCCTGCGGCTGCGTTGATGACCCAGTCCCTCCAATATTGAACCTGTCTAATGGCAAATCGTTAGGCTTCGCTGGTGATACCGGCTTCGACACAAATGGCATCAACTGGCTTGCACAGCAGAACAACAACGGCTTCGACCCAGTCCTATTTGGCGACTACCGGGAGACCCAGGACAATGTTCTTGCCCAAGACTTTGGCTCTTTCTTCAATGATGCTTATCCTTTACCGGATCTGGGTAGCCCGTTACACAACTACAATGATGTGACAGCAGAGCCGCCCGCAAAGAATGACCTCATGAGACAGGTGAACTTGGCGAAGGATGGTGAAGAAGTGGTGCCTAATAACGATAAACCCATGACCTGCAACAAAATTTGGTGAGTGACAGTGATGGAACTAGTAATATTTCATCAGGACTAATAAACGTATAGGGATCGTCTCCAATCCATGGAAAAATTCCGCAACGGTGAGATTGATATCGACAATCTCTGTAGTGAGCTTCGGGCAAAAGCAAAATGCTCCGAGGGCGGTGCGGTGGTTGACAAGAAAGATGTGGACAAAATTCTAGGATCTGCCAGATAATTGGCAAGGCTATGGGTCGCATGTGTGACGGAGTCAATGACATGCAATCACATGGTTAGCACAATCCATGGGAGTTTTTAGGTCGAGTCCGTGAAGGTCACATGATACCATTAAAAACGGATTGAGGGCCATTGGAACCCTCAGGCAGCATGCTCAGGCTCTGAGGCGCTCAACAGTCACACGTGGGGTTGAATTTTGATGAAAGTTGCAATGGCTTGATTTTATGTACCAATTCATGACGCTAGCACGAACCTTTGTCCAATACTCGGCGCCTACCCGGCAGAACTGGTCAAGATGGCTGAGAAGTGAAAATTCTATATATATTTATGAATGAACAGACGTCCTTTTGTGCAGCGCAAACGAGTCGTCACACTTGGAGATATTGTAACTTGTTGAAGCATTGAGCCCGACTTGAGCATCCGTCCTAATAGTAGAATAGTGCGGAGTACGGAGGAGTACGAGGAATACTACTGCAGGCGCAAAATGCCTTTCGTGGCTGCTATAGCCGCACGTGACCTTCAACTCGTCTTTAGTGGAAGCTAGCCTGCGTCTAAGACCAGAACAGGCTAAGGTGCCAAGTCAACCAATTAGTGATTCCCAGCTCTCAGAACTTCTTCTGCTAGGCTCGGGGCCGTGTAGTCTGGGAAATCGAGTCTTTACCAGTTCACCTTTTGTGTTATTGAAACTACTAAACATCACCTCACCCTTTTTCGCCATCCTCGCTCTCGTCACCGTCTTTGTCGTGTGTCTCATTCCAACAAGCGGTCCTTTTGCGCGCTATCTGTCGCCTCACATCTCCTCTCTAATACTAATTGACTTTTATCGACCGCACCCTCATCCAGCAGCCTTTCTGTCTGCGACTTTATCTGTCACGAGCACTACTTGCGCGCTCCATTGGGAATTCACTATTCATCCATGGCTTCAGTGAGTCTTCATGCGTCTCTTCCTTCCTTCCTCTCCCTCATCTCTTCCGCCTTCCATTCCTCCTGCTTCTGCGGACCACGATGGCGGCTCGAAAGAAAACCCCCGTAGCAATTCCGCTGATTCTCAATCGTCAACAGCCACGGTCTCAGTACCAAAATCAATATCTACCCAACGGAAATGCCTCTGGCCCTGTCCCGGGTGCTCAAGCTCTCCTCCCCAACAATGGCCGAATTATCCAAGCTGGTCCCATTCGAGTTCTCTGCATCGCAGACGTAAGAGGTTGGCTAGTCCTATAAGAGTCTACTTTGCTGTGCCTCTTCCTAACCTCGGATTAACAGGCTACCTCAAGTCTCTCAACGATCTGGCAAAGACAGCCAAAGCCGACTACATCCTACATACCGGCGACTTTGGCTTCTATGATAATAGCTCGTTGGAGAGAATAGCCGAGAAGTGAGAATTCTTTAGTTCTACCGTCTTTGAAATCATGGCTCACACCCGGTATAGGACTTTGAAACATGTCGCACAATATTCTCCCCTTCTCAGTGAGCATGTCAAACGCCAAATTGCGCAACCAAACCCTCCTCGACCGATCAAGCAAATGTTCTCACCCGATCAACTTCCTCTCTCGGAATTGCCTCTCCTACTGAATCGACAAATCACACTAGATGTCCCTGTGTACACAGTCTGGGGTGCTTGCGAAGATGTCAGAGTGTTGGAACGTTTCCGCTCTGGTGAATACAAGGTTGACAATCTTCACATCATTGACGAAGTTAACTCTAGGTTACTCGACATTGGTGGAGTCAAACTGCGATTACTCGGCCTCGGCGGTGCGGTCGTCATTCACAAGTTGTTTGACAATGGTGAAGGCAAGACCTACATCGCGGGGGGTCAGGGCACCATGTGGACGACTCTGCTCCAGATTGGAGCGTTGATCGATACTGCAAATCGTGTATACGACCCTTCTGAAACCCGCATCTTTTTGACCCACGCTTCTCCGGCAAGAGATGGAATCCTCAATCAACTCTCCGTCACCCTCAAGGCCGACTTCTCCATCTCAGCAGGTTTGCACTTCCGCTACGGCAGCTCATACAATGAATTCTCCGTCAATCCTTCCCTGGATCACTATCGTGGTAAACTTGCCGCATCCAAGGCGTCCTTCCAAGACGTATGGGAGACTGTCAAGATGGATGTCGAGCAAGCGATCGAGTCGAATGCTAGTCACAAGACGCTCCTGCACAGTGCCCTCGAGATTGTTGAGAAGATGCCGAGCACAGCCAATGGAGGCAATCCCTTCGGTGGGCCAGTCGGAGGTGGTGCAGCTGGTCAAGTGGACGAGAGCGCGTTCAAGAATATGTGGAACTTCAACCTTGCAGACGCTGCCTTCGGATATCTTGTGCTCGAGATCGATGGAGGCCGCATTGGAACAGAAATGCGAGCTCAAGGGTTCAACTTCGCTCATCGCGGAAAGCCCACTGCAGGTGGCCAGCTTCCACAGCAGCCATCTGCAGTATCAGCTTCCGTCGCGCCAGTCCCCGGACCTGCGACTGCACCTACCGGCCCCGCACAACATCGCGCCCCGGCGTTCCAAGCACCACCACAACCATTCCCTCAACAACCCAAACCACAACTTCAACAGCAGCAGTCAAGACCTGCTCTGACGGGATCAACCCCCGTCCCCAAGTCTGCAACACCACCATCAGCTGCATCTCCCGCACCGCCAGTTGCCCAAGCCAAGCCACTGACTCCTCAACCTTTATCCACCGCTGTTCCAACCACATCTGTATCTGCGAATAAGCCTGCTACTCCGGCGACCAACGGCGCGGGTGGCGACAAGGGCGGAGAAAGTGAAGCTGCAAAAGCCAAGGCTGGAACGCCTCCAGTAGATCGCAAGGCACCAACAGCCCTTTACGTTTCTTCTGCTGAGAGTGAGCAAGGAGCGAGAGACTTGATTGCGGAGGAGGATCGTGACAAGATCAAGTCCATCATCCGATTAGGTAGTAAATTCTTTAACTGGAAGGTGCAGTTTGAAAATCACGACGTTGCCCAAGGAGCATTGATTCGAGCACAAGCGGAGGCATCAAAGCACAAGAGCCCTACCGGTAGAATCCCTAAGATCATGTTCTTTGAGGAGAAGCCATCCACATTCCACCAACGCGATAACCACAGCCAAGGAGGCGCTGGGACGTGGCAGGGCAGCAACCGTGGAGCTTCAAGCACCGGTAACACCCCGTCAACTCGTGGCGGCTATCAGAGCGGAGGTGCCAGCGATAGTGAGACTGGGCGTGGTCGTGGAGGATTCCGTGGTCGTGGACGTGGTGGACGCGAGGACCGGGGCGGACGCGGAGGACGTGTTGGAGGTCGTGGCGGATTTCAGAACAAGACGGGCGACGGATCATCAGAAGGCAAAGGCTCGGAGGTCAAGGGCCCTGACAGCAAGCCAGCAGCGACACCCGCAGAGAGCTGAAGAAGACCAGTAGTTGGGGAGAGATGAAAAAGCACTGCACACCGATTCCAGCGATTGATGGGATTGTGCAACATTCATGGGAGGCGCCAAACCAAGGACTTGGCCAGGACGGATACTGTTCAGCAGGAGTTGTTGGGCAGAAATGGAGATAGGACCACCGACAGATCAAATCAGGTCAGGTCAGGTCACCTCAGGTCAGCTGAGATTGGCTGGGAGTTGGAGCTTTTTTATTTTCTTAGTGCTGGCGAGCGGATCCCTTTTCGACCATATGTATTTTACAACCTGCTAGAAAAGAGACAAAAGCCTGAACAATTTCAGTTGGTGGTGAGAAGCGGTTGTTTGCCAGGCGAGAGGTGGATAGCTGCATTGCACAGAACAGAGCGAGAAAAAGAAGAATTGATCCCAAAAAGGACATTCCCCTAATTTTGTTTCCTGTTTCGACTGATCAAGCGGCCTTTTGAGTGTTTTGAACCTACTGATAGAGAGCAATTCGTACGTAGTATTTGCTATAGACGTGGCTGGTACTTGGTACCTGGCGAGCGATGCTTGGTTGGTGAGCCCGCGCCAGCCGCCAACCCATACTAACGAGGATCAATAATTCTCCGAAAGAATGGGGGATTCTAGTGACACTACGAGTAGTAAGACCCGTACATAATTACGGCACGGTACGGGCACCCAACGGGTACGACATACGAAGTCGTCACAGCAAGGACAAATGTAGGAAGGCGCCCGACTCCAATGCGGCAGTGACATTCTGCTCTTTTGTCTGGAGCTCCGGAAGGTGGAAACCATTTCTCCGAAGTTCGCAGACTGACCTCGTCACGACTCACGACTCTTCTACTTCATCCTGTTTACACCCATCCATGACTTGTTTGCCTTTTCAAGGAGCACCTCATCTTCATCCTGCCTAGAGAAAACCACGAAATACATTCTACATACTGCACGTTACACATCCTCCCCTCACCAGCTCATCCCTCTTGACTCGGCCGCCTTCATTCTCTATCGCCCGCCGTCATCATCCTAGATCCATGATGCACTCGTAACCACAGCTCCAACCCAACCAAAACACACACGCCATCTGTGCCCCAGCCGATCGCCTCGATGCGATTTCTCACTTCCTTCTTCACAGCGCTGGCTGCTGTACCCTCTATTCCTCTTGTGGCTGCTTCGGTGGCCACTCCGCTGCACGAACCTGGCCGTTGCGCCATCCGAGGGCACTGCGGTAAGCAAGGCTTCTTCGGTTCAGAACTGCCCTGTCCAGACAATGGAAAGGCTGCTCCGCCATCTGATGCAGTGCGCCAAAAGATAGTCGACTTGTGTGGACCACAATGGAAAGATTCCGACGTCTGCTGTGAGGAGGAGCAAGTTGACGCCCTGTCAAAAAACCTCAAACTGGCCGAGAAAATCATTGCGTCCTGTCCTGCCTGCAAGGAGAACTTTTTCAACTTGTTTTGTACTTTCACCTGTTCTCCTGACCAATCCACTTTCGTGAATGTCACCGAGACGGGCAAGGCTTCAAATGGCAACGACCTGGTCACCGAGTTGGATAATTTCTGGTCAAAAGACTATCAAAATGGCTTCTATGACAGCTGCAAAGAGGTCAAGAATGGCGCAAGTGGTGGAAAGGCAATGGCTTTCATTGGCGGAGGTGCCCAGAACTATACCGAATTTCTCAAGTTCTTGGGTGACAAGAAGATTTTTGGGAGTCCGTTCCAAATCAATTTTCTCGAGAAGCCGCGCTACAAGGATTCCGATGGACTAGAGCCTAGCGATCCCAAAAGCTACGCCTGTAATGACAGTGATTCTAATTATCGTTGCAGCTGTGTTGATTGTCCAGCCGTATGCCCGACACTCGAACCTGTTCACTCGGCGGAATACTGTCACGTGGGCAAACTACCCTGCCTTTCGTTCGCTATCATCATCATTTACTCGATCTCATTACTGCTTCTGGTCACAGCCGTCTCAGGGCACATCGCGTACAGGAGACATAAACGAAGAAAGAGTGAGAGGCTTCAGCTTCTGCAAGATGCTTCACCAAGTGATGATGAAGACGAGGGCGATTTGGTCCACAACGCTGGCATGCTGGAACGACCCCTACGAAACTACTATTTGAACCAGGTATTCGACCGTGCCTTCAACAAACTCGGAGGGTTCTGTGCGCGATATCCCGCCCTCACAATCGGGACAAATATTCTTTTCATTGCAATTCTCAGTCTCGGTTGGCTGAAATTCGAGGTCGAGAGGGACCCTGTCCGTCTATGGGTCAGTCCTACGTCAGATGCTGCCCAAGAGAAGGCGTTCTTTGACGCGAACTTTGGACCTTTCTATAGGACAGAACAAGCATTCCTTGTCAATGATTCAGACTCTACCGCCGTCAACAGCAGTGTTCTGTCATATGACAATCTAGAATGGTGGTTCGATGTTGAAGCACGCATCTCGCGTATGATGTCTGTTGAAAACGAAATCACACTTTCTGACATCTGCTTCAAACCTACTGGTTCAGCCTGCGTGGTGCAATCGGTCAGTGGCTGGTTCGGAGCTGGCCTCACTGAAGACTGGCAAGAGCAGATTGAACTTTGTGCCGCCCATCCAGGAGATCAACGGTGCTTACCAGAGTTCATGGATCCGCTCCAACCAGGACGAGTCCTCGGTGGCTACGACAGCATTGATGATATTGCCGGAGCAAAAGCATTGATAACGACGTGGGTGGTCAACAATGACCAACCCGGAACCAAGGCCGGGGCTCGAGCGGAAGAGTGGGAAACTGCCCTCAAGCATGAGCTCCTCATTGCTCAGGACCAGGCCAAAAACCGTGGCCTGAGACTCTCGTTCAATACAGAGCGAAGTTTAGAAGAAGAGCTTAACAAATCGACAAACACGGATGCGAAGATTGTTGCCGTCAGTTATGTGGTGATGTTCATCTACGCATCTCTCGCGCTGGGGTCTGCAAGTCTCTCACTAAAATCGCTTCTCAACAATCCCTCCAACGCATTCGTTCAATCCAAATTCACTTTGGGTGTCGTCGGAATCATTATTGTTCTAATGTCGGTTTCCGGTTCGGTAGGCCTGTTCTCGGCGGCTGGTGTCAAAGTGACTTTGATCATTGCAGAAGTTATTCCGTTCTTGGTCCTGGCAGTCGGCGTTGACAACATCTTCCTCATTGTCCACGAATTCGAGCGCGTCAACGTCAGCCATCCAGACGAAGAGATCGATGAACGCGTGGCCAAGGCTATGGGACGTATGGGACCAAGCATCTTACTGTCGGCATCTACCGAGACCATCGCTTTCGCTATGGGTGCATTTGTTGGAATGCCAGCGGTCAAGAATTTTGCTGCATACGCGGCTGGCGCTGTTTTCATTAACGCCGTTTTGCAAGTTACGATGTTCGTATCAGTTTTGGCCCTGAACCAGCGCCGTGTTGAAAGTCTAAGAGCAGATTGCTTTCCTTGCATAACAGTCAGGAAAGCAAATGCTGCAAATCTCCCCGGCCATTTCTTCGGCAGTGATGAAGAAGGCTGGCTGCAACGCTTTATCCGAAAAATATATGCGCCCAACCTCTTGGATAACAGGATCAAGACTCTGGTTGTGACCTTTTTTGTCAGTCTCTTCGCCGCTGCAATTGCTTTAATTCCCAACATCGAGCTTGGGTTGGATCAACGCATTGCAATCCCTTCAGATTCTTATATGATTCCATATTTCAACGACCTCTATGCCTACTTTGGCTCCGGGCCTCCGGTCTATTTTGTGGCGCGCAATTTGAATATTACCGAGAGGTCTCACCAGCAAGAAGTATGCGGCAGATTCACCACTTGCGACGAGTATTCATTGTCATACATTCTCGAGCAAGAGTCGAAGCGGCCTGAAGTGAGCTACATTAACTCGGCCACAGCTAGCTGGGTCGATGATTTCTTCTACTGGTTAAACCCGATTTCGGACTGCTGCAAGAACGAAAACGGAGACACTTGCTTTGCAGAAGATGAATGGAACATTACTTTATCAGGCATGCCTGAGGGTGAAAAGTTCATTTACTACGCCACCAAGTGGATTCATGCACCTACAAATGAAGAGTGTCCGAATGGTGGACAAGCAGCTTATTCGAACGCTGTAGTTATTGATAAAAACCACACCAATATCCCAGCAAGCCATTTCCGAACGTTCCACACACCATTGCAAGGGCAGGGCGATTTAATCAACTCATTCGCCGCGGCCAGGAGAATCTCGAACGATATCTCAAAGCGCCACGGCATCGACGTCTTCCCATATAGCAAACACTACATTTTCTTCGACATGTATAGCAGCATCATCCGCTTGACTGTTACCCTACTACTTGCGGCAGTTGCAATTATTTTCATTCTGAGTTCATCTTTGTTGGGCTCGCTTTTGACTGGAGCTGTGGTGGCTGTCACGGTCATCATGATCGTTGTCGACATCATTGGAGTCATGGCAGTAGCAGGCGTATCATTGAACGCTGTCTCTCTTGTCAATCTGGTCATCTGTGTAGGTATTGGCGTCGAATTCTGCGCGCACATAGCCCGAGCATTCATGTTTCCAAGCAAATCAGTTACGGAACGAGCGAGACATAAGTTCAGAGGGAAAGATCTGCGTGCCTGGACAGCCCTTGTCAACGTGGGAGGAAGCGTCTTCAGTGGCATCACAATTACAAAGTTCCTGGGTGTTGCGGTTCTGGCATTTACAAGGAGCAAGATCTTTGAAGTCTATTATTTCCGTATCTGGCTGGCACTGGTCATCCTTGCGAGCTCACACGCTCTGATTTTCTTACCGGTGGCCTTGAGCTTCTTTGGTGGTGAAGGTGAGTTCACAATATCTGTCGTCTTGGCTTCATGCACGCAGCTAACGAAATGTTCAGGATATATTGACCCTGAGAGTGAAGGTGGCTTGGAGGAAGATTTGGCTAGTCGTCGCTACCGGAGTCTCCTGCCAGATGACGACTATGACTCCGACGACTGAATCTGTTGTCATTGACTTTCGTGTCAACAAGTGGTTATAACATATAGATAGGGCATATGACGAATACCTGCCTCGAACGTTCATTGTCTCTGTGTTGATTGTCGTCTGTTTGATTTGCTGATATCTGAGTCACTTCTTCACGAGCCATGCCTCAACAGGCGTGTTGCAGTCGATATTCTGCAACCATTTTGCATCAGTAGAAATGTTTCCCATCAGACCCCAGAACTGTTCAACATCCGAGCTGATGGCAACATCATCCGCCCCGTCACGCGTCATCATTACATCTAGGCTATAGACGAACCCCAGCATTGAATAGGCCGTGCAGCCGATGGAATTCTCAAGTGGAGTGCTGATTTGGAGATCCGTGTGTAATGCGGATGGAATGAGCGGATAGATGCGTGTATGGATAATTGCAATGACGAGACTACGAGGTCGTTCAGAGAGATAGGGTGTAAGATCTAGGACCTAGGGTCGGAAGAATCCAACACGTAGTAGCTTCTCCGGGAGCACTTGAGTTGTGTTGGCTAACAACATTTCACTGTCCTATGTTCTGTGAAACTATGGTTCTGAGATCGGAGTAAATAGTGAAGGCTCGAAGGAAGCTGTCATCGTCGCTGGTTTCGCCATGTTCCGTCCACAATGCGTGACCGCGCCGCTTCTCTTCCCGGTGTTCTGTTCATCCGACGGGCACGGACGAGATATATTCCACGCCGTGTCAACTCGCTCGACCGCGACCAAGGGCACACTCGGAGCCCTCGACGGTGTGGTGATACCAACCACCGTCAAGCAGCTGCTGCTCCATGACCGCCCACTTCTGCACCTTGCCACCTTCCGTCGACTTGAGATCGAGATCAGCGAACTTCACATCGCTGATCTCCACCACCGACGGGGAAGAAGGCATCGATCGCTTCAGCGCCATGAATACACTACAATCTCGCAGCGCCATGGCGACGCCGAATTGGTTTGCGTCTGGATGTTGGAAGTCCTCGACGCCGACGCCGTTGAATTTCCGCTGCAGCGAGCGCAGGTGCTGGAGTGCCGGTTGGACTTGCTCGCGGAACGCGGTCACCTCGATGCCCGCTTCGGGCGGCCAGATGCGCGCCAGTGCGCTTTCGAGGACCGCGCCGTCGTCAGAGAGGAGATCGATGGGGCAGAACCCGGAGTCGCCACGGCCCTGGGCTTTGCCCGCCTCGCGTCGCATCGCGTTCAGCGCACAAGTGCGGCAGTTGCGCGCGTCGGCCGGTGCGCTGGGGCTCTGGAGAAGCCATTTCGGCTTGAACTCGACCAGCCAGTCGATGCCGGGCCCTTGCAGGTTTTGCATCAGGACGCCGTGTTGTTCGTCTCTAAAGGAGGGCAGATAGACGTGGCGGCGATGGAGATCGCGGACCGCCTTGCCGCGGGAGCGGACCACGTTGGTGCCGAGGGCCGAGAGCTGCACACCGTCCATCTCGTGCAGGTCCCCGTTCAACTTCTCGACGAGCTCTGGAGTCAAATTGTACAGCGCGTGGACTAGTAGTAAGCTCGGGTCGTGGCTGAACAGCGGGACGATCGAGTTCTCAAAGTCCGCAATCACCTCCTTGCATGGCTTGGTGAAGGACAGGTCTTTGCGCATCCGCATGACACAGCAGTGCGAGTGTTCGGCCAATTCTGCTGGACGCAGTACGGAAACGCTGTAGATGACGTTGGCAGCACCCTCGGCGAGGTAGTCGAGATGGACTGATGCCTTGCCTAGGACGGTCGGACAGGTTGCCGAAGACTTGTGCTGGGTTTGTGTTCCCATCCTGGTTGCCTGTGCGGCTGTGGAGCTGTTCAGGCGAATTTCTAGATAGTCTTCTTGTTGTCGCTTGGCCTTGCTGGAAATTGCCCAATGTTGAAATAAAATGGTGCGCAACCCGGATTGCCTGTATTTGAAATGACAGCGCCAGTGCGCAGTAGTGAAGAATCAGAGAGGGTCTTTGCTGTTGCTTATGAAGGCATCTCCAGCATTAATTCAGATATACAGCATGAAGCCTTAGAGGTTTGCGCTTGATAAGGTTCGCTTCAGCACGAGCTTAATTGGACTGCCTGTTTATTATCCCCAGTTTCCACATCTGAGCTAGGGTTTCGGGCTTGTTCAGATGCATTTCCTTGCCCGCCGCCTTGCCGGATTCCATCGTGGAGGGGTCCCCAGGACCGAGTATGAGAAATGCAGAGCCTGACCTGTGCGGCTTCTCAGGAGCCTAGCCTCGGGAAGGATTGGAAGGATTGGCTCTCGCTGTTAGCAGATAAGCCCGCGTTTGAGCCGATCCTACAAAATGCCCCAGCTGCGAAGAGAGAGGAACGAACTGGTTGGGGGTTATTTAAATATGGAGTATGGAGTACGGGGTACTGTGGGCGCTCTTGACGGCAATGAAATAATTACTGGGTGAAGACGCCAACAAGGCCTGGAAGACAGCTTTTCACGACGAGGAGCCGCAAGGGGTGCAGAATTAGACGTAAGAAACCACGAAGGGGAAAACCCAACCGCAAAGGGGCGGTAGGTCTTGATTCTGGACTGTGTACCTTGCAGCACGCACCAAGCATAAGCATCCTACTCGTAGTTAGAAGGTTACCTAGGATCAAGTTCGTGGAGTGATTGAATGGCCCAATATCTTGTGCCGATCAAGGCCACCCAAAGACTAGGTGAAGGCCTTCCGCTTAAGCATTTTAGTCGTCATCCAGAATCCAGCATTAGTAATGCAATCATAGCGACAACAATGTATGTGCGTTTCTCAACAATGCGCTCCATGCTAGGACTCCCGAGAGCTTCGTCGTGTCTAGCGCTCATCTAACATGCCAGGAACATTTCGACAGAAAGCTTGCATCGCTTGTGCAGCTTCCAAGCGCCGATGTGATAAACAGCTTCCGGAGTGTCGACGTTGCTCAGACCGAGATGAGGATTGTGTCTATCCACAGCGCAAAAGACGCGTGAGACCTTCTAGCGCACCCGACAATGGACGGGAGAATTTGCTGTCTCCGGATAACAATGATGAAAGACGACTTGCACGAGATAACAGTGTGCAGGCTTTGTCGGGCGTCGGCTTGGACTATGGCTTGTGGGAACCGGTTGCTTCAAACAACACAAATGTGTCTGTACCTGAGAGTGTAACTGAATATCCTCAAATCTCACCACCAGATTCCACTGTTCTACCAGTCGGTGCCAATCTCAGACCCAGCTGCACGCCGCTCAACGTTGTACTTCCTTGGTTCCTCCAAGAAGAGACGTGGGCCATGCAGCGTGTTAGCCACGAACAAGACCGCGTGGCCGATATTGACTTGCAATCTTTCATAGATGTCGTGGAAGGAATGCTAAAGTCCTGGGTAGAAAATGGGTATAATGGCTTCATTCACCGGCGACTATATCAAAGTGTAATGCCGACCTGTGTTCAAGACGCCTTCACGACATACACTGCTTATATCAAATGCACTCCAGCAGTGAAGGAGACCATCCTGCAGATTACCGACGAACGCTTATCCACAATTGTTCACCAGTACCCGCCGAATACAGGCGACACGCAGGGCATACTGAACCATCTGGCTCGAGTCCAGGCCCTATTTATCTACGAATTCATTGGCTTGTTTGGTGGCTCCCCACGCTTGCGGATTTCGGCAGAGCAACAACTTCCAACCCTACGGAGCTGGACAGCCCAGATGTGGGAAACAGTAAGACGATACAAAGGCGACGATGCCACTATGTACCACCAAGGACTTCAGTGGACGGAGAACGACTTCGACATCGAGTACAAGGCGTCCTCAGAACTATGGAAGGTCTGGCTCTTGACTGAGAGTGTGCGCCGCACTCAGATTATCATTAACGCCGTCTCCAATTCATACGAAACCATGACCAGAGGCTGGGCTGAGTGTACTGGTGCCGTAATGATTACTGCACGCCGCGGCCTGTGGGAGGCCGAGTCGGCCGTACAATGGTCCAAACTCTCTAGTAAAAAATCACCACTGCTTGTCCCATCCGTACAACCTGGCATTTTGATTTCTCAATATGCAGCGGAAGAGTTTGATGATTTCGTGAAAATATTCTGGACCTTAATACTTGGCCCAGATAAAGTTCAATGTTGGGTGGACAAAAGTAACCACTCAAGCAGCAAATTGCAGGCTGCCTAGTGCCGCAGAAATTTGACCCTGCGTCCCTGAAAGAATGTTCCAAAGATTGAACAGGTGGTTGAATGGCCTGCGGACAATGTGGAAAATCTGCGGAAAATCTGCGGAAGACTGCGGAAGGTATACAGTATCCGGGAGAGCAGCGGCCACAACTCGGGGGCCAACACACTTTGCTCAGAGGAAGCTGGGAGAAATAGTTGGAGAATTGCATCATACTTGTGGAGAAACCGAGAGATCATTTAGGTAAGCTTGCGGTATAGCAAGTATCAACAAAACGTTGGTGTTGTCTGCAGCTGGTGGGACCCCTGTCCACCCTATAGATATAAGAACCAGGGAGAGCTGCTCAGTCGCGAAAGCAAAAGCAACGAACATACTGCTTCACTGAGACTTTCAAATATCCAAAACGACGCAAACTGACTGTCCTCGTGCACAATGGCTCCTACCACGCCCGTCAAGATTATTCTTGGTACGCATACAGTACGTCTCCTTCAGCAGTTATCAATGATAAAATTCAACTCACCAATCCAAGGTTGGAGATAGCGCTAAATCTCCCGGTATCGCACATTTCGATGGCGAGAAGGACGTTCAAAGCCTTTTGAGTGCGTTCTTCGAACGCGGGTATCGGGACATTGACACAGCCTCAAACTATCCAGGGTCAGAGAGGCGCCTGGGAGCTATTGGAGTCCCCTCCCGATTTATTGTCCATACGAAAGTCCAGAGCGGTCAGCCCGGAGACCATACAACTGCAAAGATTGAGCTGAGCGTCAAGAAATCTCTTGATGCACTCCAGACTCCCACTGTCGAGACGATGTTCTTGCATGTGCCTGACCGCGAGACCCCCTTCGAGGAAGCGATAAAGACCATGAATGACGCTTTGAAACAAAAAAGTTTTAAGCAGTATGGACTTTCAAACTACTCTGCAGCGGAGGTGCAGGGGATCATCGATATATGTGAACAGAATAAATACGTCAAACCTGCAGTATACCAAGGACATTACAATGCTGTGGTGAGAGGAGGCGAAAAAGAACTATTCCCGCTTTTGCGGAAACATGGCATCTCCTTCTTTGCCTACAGGTAGGTACTCTGGTAGATAATTGTACTGTTCTCATGCTCATCTCGACATAAGCCCTGCAGCAGGTGGATTCTTCTCCGGCAATACCCCGAATGCCAATTCGGCGCGATGGAGTGATGATGTAAGTGAGCAGAGTTCGATTCACATCCCCAAGACTAACAGAGAGTGAGAATTTCGTCGGAAAACTGTATAACTCCATCTATGGTGACCCCGCCGTGCTAGCAGCAGTGGACACCATCAAAGAAGCAACCAAGAAGCACAACATAAGCGGACATGCAGCTGCGCTGCGCTGGACAGCGTTTCACAGTGTGTTGGACGGGAAATTTGGCGACGGACTGATCTTTGCAGTCTCCAAGATGGACCAGCTTCACGACACCCTTGATGCATTGGAGGCTGGTCCGCTTCCAGATGATCTTGCTCAAGAAATATCAGCCATATACGATAAACTCAATGGCAAGGGGCCGGCTTATCATCTCTAGGACTTGTGCAGCAAACTATTGCTCTTATCTTACAAACATTACTAGACATATTTCCGCGGAGGCGAACAGGAGGCAAGCACACGCAAGAAATGATGCACAGGCAGCTGAGACCACTCATCAAGCAATTTTCTTTTCGGATTCGTTTTTCAATTCATCTCTTCTTCGCATCGTCACATCGTCACATTTCATCGATCTTTTCTTAATCAAATCTCTTCATTCTTTGACACCGATCAATTGATGTCTGTATCATAGTCTTAGACCTGAGACTCTTAGATTACGCACGATGGTCACCCGAAATACGGACGACGAAAGTAGGGGTTTCAAATGTGAATAAAAAGAACAAGGGTCTCGGGAAAGGTAGTTTATGCAAAGTCACCGCCATTGTGGCACTATACAAAGTATAGTGCACCGAAGAAAGCGCGCGACTGTGGAATCCTCAGCCTGAGTAACGGCAGCGCGTTGCACCAGCCTGCCATTCTCCTCAGATCCTTTCGTTCGGTGCTCTTGGAGTGCAGGAGCTTTACCCAGGGATCAACTAAGCCCAGAGACGCAGAGTGGTAGGAACATTGGATTCCGAAGTCAGCAATCAACGGCTGTGTTCTGTGTGCGATATCACCTGGACCGAGAAACATACAAGACACCTATGAGAGCCTAGGTATTGCCATCTTCGATTCTCCGAAACAGAGCAACTCTGGTGGTTTGTTCAACTTCAGAAGATATTGGCAACATATAATACATTGGTGGCACTTTCCTGGGTCGGGGCCTGGCATGACATTGGCCAATGAGGGGGGCATTGTCTTTCCTCATTTCCCTCCCCTCCAGCCCAGAAAGGCCATCCATACTCTACCGCTTAGTAGAATCCAGATTGGTCTTTGACATGAACAAAGACCGTATAGACTCAGTGAAAGCTTGGGTGATGGTGCGGGAGCCCGTGCAGAATTTAATCCACAAGAAGACTGCTGCAGCTCCCCTGAATAGGTGGGAGAGATGTTGATAAGGGAACCAAGGTAAGGAATAAGGGCAAGCTTTCTGACGAAGTGCAGCCTGGAACAGACCGTAGCCACCAGATATTAGGCGAAGAAGCTATTCCCTCAAGGACCTCAGAGAGACCAGCGCTGGGCCCCTGGTGGCCTGACACCACGAGGTTGAAGTGCCATATCATTACGGTAGTGAGTGCATAGTAAACAATGGACTTCGCTTACGGTCCCCTATGTCCATTGGACGAAAAGGATATCCTGAGGAGGACTGCTTATTGCTGTGGGGAAAAAATGCCTCGAGATTTTAGACGCCATGAGATGCGCCGTGTTGCTACCGTGTCTGGGCCTCACATCATGTCGTGATGTCTTCAAGGCTGGCATCCTCTCGTTGTAAAAATGGGGCAACACAATAGCGAAGGACTACAAACGGAAAGCCTTATGCGAAGGAAGCTCACCAAGCTTTGCTTCTGGGTGGGTTCGCCAACACGTTGTGATCCTTTCGCCTACGACGTTTTGGCCTGCAGGTAGCCAGGGTTGGCGCCTTAGGCCATTATAGGTCCACCGTACGGAGTACTTCACGAAGTAAATGAAGTTCCCCTCAAGCCGACTCGTCGCCCAATCTCCTAAGAGACCAACATGATTGACTACTTCATTATGTTCAGCTAGATGCAATGTCACGATTACGTAACGTGGCATCTCAAATGCTAAGCGGGCTGATTACTCTCCCTTCTATCTCGTAGGCGGACCATATAGAACATTTGATATTCATGGCGATCGCTGTAGTAGCGGCCTGGATGCTCTTCAACTCACTGGTAGCCCGCGTGGCAACGCAAGTATGTTTTGATCGGAGCGCCTCTCTCCCTAGGGTGCCCTATTGGGTACCTATCCAGTTGCTCTGGCTGACTGAATGAACATATGGTTTCTCCACCAGAGTAACGGTGCCCCTGTTGGTATTTATGCTAGACCACGCGCGGTGCTTGAGGTACAAGCCAACTTCCAGTTCCTAGCTCTCCGAGATTTGTCGCTGTGAATAGCTCGACTTGGCCACAGTCGAATTATTTCTGACTCGTTTCACTTGATCAGCCTTGCGTGGTCCACTGAGTAGAGCGTCTGGCTGGATAGGGCTTTTCAAAAATTTCACTACGATGTCCCAGCACTATCGGATCACCGCCGGCTTGGAGACTTTTCAATCGGTTTTAAGAACCGCGTAATCCATGTCGTCGGCATAATGATGTCTGTGCTCAGGAAGCAAGAGAGAATGTCGATGCCTCCTCTGGCACCTGCGAAAAATGTTAAGCCGCAGGTAAAGAGTGGTGGTGTATCTGAGCATCTACCTCAAGAGTCGAGATGTAGTAGTTGGACACGCCTTCTTGCTTCGATCAAGCTACTATAACACACAATACAAGGCGTCGTCTTGCTACCTTGCGGCTGTTAAAACAACGATATACGACAATACTGTTGGACTTGGGACTCCTGCCGCTAGCCCTACGATCACGGCCGACAGCCCAACTGCCAACTGCCACTGGAATGAATACACCTCCGTCGGTTTTTGTTCACAGTGCGTGGACATCACCAATAGCCTGATCATAGATTATCCAAACAACACTGAAGAGGAGAAAACTTGCCGAAACCACGGCATTACATCGAATTGTCCTTACGATGTCACAACTCCAAATGGCCAGGCTTCTGTCGGATGGGATGATGGCTATGCAACCGCCGTGATCAACATGACGTCTTTTGCCCAAAGTGCATACCTAGTCAACGGCCACGCCTATATCAGCATGACGAATATCAGTATGGTGGCGATGCTGACTCCGACCGACTTTGTTGGCTCTGACTGCGCCCTATATGGTTGCGTGAAGAAGTATACGGCTTCAGTCACGAGCGGACGTCCGACTGAGGGAGTTCTGAAGACTTACTGGAACCAGACCCTACCACAATTTCCATTTGTGCAAGTTCACACTTCCCCGATTTAGATGCTAGTCTGACCACCGTGGTCCTTGGGCATGATCTTATTTCAGGACAGGGCGAGAACCTCGGTTTTGATTATAATGCTCTGTACCCAATTTCGACAATCCTTCAGAATACATTTGGGAACGAAGCAAACCAACGAGTTCTAGGCAACATCGAACACGATGGGACCTTCGCTTACGATCCGGCGCAAGGTGAGACATCGGACCAAGTCCTTGCACTGTGTGTAAATGGAACCAAGAACTTCCCTTGCTCTATAGAACAACTGGCTGAGGGTTTGACAAATTATATGAGATTGGCGTCTCCGTCTGAGCGAGTAGTCGGTGTTGCAACAGGCAGCCAGTCGTATATACATGTGAGATGGGAGTGGCTTAAGCTCTTTCGTTTGGACGGGAGTTTCTCACCTATGTTTCCATCCTTGGAACAGTAGATATCGTGGAACGGTCGGATGTACCCAGGTGGAAAGGCTTCGAGTTTGGTTGGTTGGTTTCATGGTCCAGAGAACGGAATGGAACCGAAGACAACCAAGACAAATATGGAGATGGAACGCCTGGCGCGAGAGACCAAGATCCAACCCATTGATCTCCCCAGTGCTTTGTACTTGAACCAGACGTCGAGTGGAAAGGCAGACGATAGATCGCTGTCGAGGATGCTTCGTAGAGTCGAAGAGATCCCCGCAGCCATCCTCGGCTAATCCTGATCGTTCCTTAACGAGCGTTCTTTTCTCCGGGAAGGAGGTACTGAATATCCAGACAAATAGTTACGGAAATAAACAGTTCAGTTTTCGAGCTTTGTCCTCCTAGGCCTGCGCGCAAATTCCAATTGTCGCCGACTATTCGCACTGAGAGCTCCAAAAATGTAGCGTCGTGCTATTATGATTCAAACCCTCAGGGTGGGGGACGACAGTGATAGATAGTAATCAAATTCTGCTCCAGATCCGAGCCGCTAAAAGCGCAAAGAGTTTCGGCTGTGATAATGGTGGAGATGCCCAATGCTCGAGTGGCATGCCCTTCCGAAACTATGGATCTACTCGTAAGTTAACCAGACCCTCCGATGTCTTTCTGCTTTGAAACTCGTTGGGAAACTTGTCACCCCAAGGAAAGGCTAATGACAATTTCCACAACGCTTAATAGCGCACCTGGTCTGGAGCGAACAGGCGAAGGCCAACAGTTCACTTTCCGTCGTTAGTTGGATAGCAAGCCACGAGCCCCTATCCCGATACCGCTTATCAGAGCCTGTGCATTACGCCACCAGCTATCCACATTTGGGACCCATTGCTGATTTTGGTGCCACGAACAACTCGCGGCCTTGATGGCAGTTTCTAGACCGCACCAGGCTTCTTCAAGAAGGCTAATTCTTGTCATGCTAATCTTTATTGAGCTGAGATCCATCAAGCCACCAAGGCTTTTCAGAGACATTCTCTTCTCAAACCTTTTTAGGCTTCATTGCTATTCGGTCTTGACTCTTGAGGCACGACGGCCTTCCAGTAATTGTAAAATGGCTTGCGCTCTCGATGGCCCCAGGTTGTTGTGGGCCCCGGGCTCAGGACGAGAGCTCTTTGACTCCGATATTTACAAGCCAAAAGCCCCTCCGCCGTTAGACTGATGTCCTTCCCATTTCGAACACGATTTCAGGTGAACAGGATGTCGCCATACGCTTCAGAGGGGTTTAACAATCCCACGAAGGAGACCTCAACAATTGACATCGCGGAGAACTCAGCAAACGACCATGAGTCCCAAAGGACGTCAACATCCGAGGAGCAGCAAGGACCCTCGGTACGCGTCTTGGGCGCTGTTGAGAAATTCTGGATCTTCGAATTTTTTGGTTTCATCCTCGCCCTGGGCTCCTTGCTAGCTGTGATTGCCTTCCTCCGTGTATACGATGGTCGAGAGTCGCCGGAGTGGAAACTCCCGGTTGGGGCAGGAACATACCGAAAGACTTTCGTCCTGAACATCAATGCCATCATCTCCATCTTCACCACGACCTTTACTTCCGGCCTTCTTATTCCGGTCGCGGCAAGTATGAGTCAATTGAAATGGGTTTGGTTTCAACAAGGACGTCCTTTGTCACATTACCAGGCTTTCGAATCAGCTGCAAGAGGACCATTGGGCTCCGTCTTTCTGTTGTGGACTCTCAGGGGGCGACGGCTCGCATGCGTAGGAGCAATCATCGTAGTTGCCGCCCTAGGGGTTGGATTTTCTATCCAATCCCTTGTCATCTACCCTCTGAGGCCGGTGGCAACGGACCATTCTAGCATCGGCAGGACGAACGTATATTATGGGACTGATGACGGGCTTCCATATCAGATGTCAGCGGATATGCTCGGTGCAACATTGAGAGGCATCTTTCAGTCCAGCGACCCTTCAGAGATGAAGTATAACTGTCCTTCTGGCAACTGTACATGGCCGGAGGGTTTTACGACCCTCGGTATTTGTAACCAGTGCTTCAACGTCACGGATTCTTTGCAAAAATCATGCAGCACCGCGGACATTGAGTATGTCTCCCCAACTGGTGATGGATCCACCAACAGCACGGCCTCAGTACCTTATTGCAACTACACATTACCTAATGGTCTTCGACTCGACGGGATTGACAGTGGCATGAGCACGGGGATTTTGAATTCTGGAAACTGGAACAACTCGGTCCATTTCTCCGACAACAACAATACCATCGGAGTCCTTTCCTCCATTCAATCAAAGTGGACGTCAAGCCCTTCAGAATGGCAGGATCTCGACAGTGGTATGATCTATGCGACAGCGCCATATGAAGTCAAGGCAACTGAGTGCGGCTTGTCATATTGCGTCCAGAAATTCAACACGTCGGTCTTACGAGGTGCTCTAACGGAGCAACTAATCGATACCTACGTTGACAGTTTCATCGATGCGGAAAGGGTGGCAGCAATTGTCTTTCATCCTCCGCCATCATGGACCAACGCTAGTGAGAACGACAGTGCGAACATATACGTGGCTGGAGCTGTCCAAGGATTCAGACAATTTTTTAGCAAAGAGTTCAGCGGTCAGAAGAATAGCACTGTATACTCTGTCACTTCTAGCGATTCCGACTTTGCGGTCATTTCGGCTGATTGGGAGTTCAGCAACTTTACGGACCTGTTTACCTCAATCGCAAAGTCAATGACAAATAGCATGCGAAGTAGCCCCTATGCAGAGCTCTACGCTGAGCCGGGGATGATCTGGAGTGCGATTGGTGTTTCCAATCAGGAACGGCCACATGTGCAAGTCCGGTGGGCGTGGATAGCCTTGCCCAGCACACTGCTCGGCCTCTCCATCATCCTCCTTCTCGGGACCATCTGGACAACTAGCAAAGAAAAAACAATTCTCTGGAAGGGGAACAGTTTGGCTGCCTTTGCACATCCCTTGGCTGGAGACATGCGAGACAAGATCAGTACCATTACCGGTCCACGGGAAATGCAACAAGAGGCAGAAAGGCTACAGGTACAATGGCTGAAGACTGACCGAGGCTACAGACTGGTACCTCCGAAGCAGGACTGAAAGAACAGACTGCCCTTCCTAGATCAACAGACGAGGAAACCAAAAGAACTCATAGTTGCCGAAGTGAACTCGGCCAAGTACCAGCACTAGAGTTCAAAGAGCTCGGGCATCATAATCGCGATTGGAGATGCCTCAACCTTGCTCATTGGTGGTTCCAGAATAATCTTGATTCTGGTTGGCCTCCCTACCATACAGCTCACCGCGTGCCAGTTCCGATTAAAGCGTTGCGCCAGCCTTGCGTGTGGAATGTCATTTGGCTTCCAAGACATGTAGCCGATAAAGAAAAGCCTCCAGAGCCTCGTCAGAATTGTGGATCGGTCTTCATCTCCCTGAAGTAAACGATGAACACTGCCATCAACGTCGCCAGTTCAGTAGATACCTAGTATCCATATCCCCCGCCGCCCATCTTGAACCAAGATCAGAGTGGCACCAAATTGACTAGCGAGGCGAGGCGCAGCGTGGGTTGAGTTTGCTGTAAAGATGTCCGGACACAGGTAGACTAACGTCCAGTTGGTAATCGGCAGATAGCCAGCGAGCCAATTCTCATTACGTGAGTCGTTCCTGGAGGTACATTCGTTTCTTACAGGTCAGTTACGTCAAACCGTGCATACTACATGACGCAGTCGCTTGGTTTCCCTTGCAGCCAAGCCTGATAGTAAGTAACATGGCCCCCGAAACTGAAGTGGCGTTACGCCCCTGCATTCGCTGCAACCACACTCCGACAGCGGCTGTCACTTGACAGGCATATCGGCATGTATTCTCAGTATCAATCCATACTACAAGAGGAACTGCTCGCGCTTAGCCAAAACTCCCATGGCCCCTTCTTTCCCCACGAGCACCGAAGTAGAACGTGTGCCGCAACCAGACGAACCACTTAGCCACCTTACGGGGTTCCCATATGGTGATACAGGAGGTGCACATCGAAAACGATCCCATGCTGAATGCGCACGCCATCAGCAGGGGTATCCATGAATCTACTAGCGAGATAACCAGGCGTGGTAGGCCCGAGCTCCCCGGTGCACTATTCCCGCCAGACATCGTCTCTCATTGGTCCTTCCCAACGTTCCCCCAATCAACCGGTGAAACTCATGATGAATGGCTGGACTATTCTCAGTGTACTTTTGAAGTACGGCCTCGTTAGATAACATATTCCTCCTCTCACACCCTGTGGGAATCCTACAGCGCCTCTTTTTGGTATTCCTAGACTATTTGATCCTTGAACAATGGATAGCTAGCTCAGCTACACTTTCACCACCGCTCTACAACGAGTTAGATGAGACCACCTGGCCTGTTAACGATCATCTCTGTTATTTGAGAGGTTTTGCGCCTGAGTTTGGCCCCATGCGCCGTGGGCAAGGTTCTTGCATGGGGGTTCAGGATAGCGCGATTGTGACCCTCCCAATAATGGCTCAGCGTGCAGGCGCTGGCTTGCATGCTGAGTGGTAGAAGCCACTGGATTCCCTGAAATCCTAGGAAGAAGAGTCTTAGATCCATGTAAATGTCCACTGTTTGCTCTGCGCCACATGGTCTGCGTCGTCGACCTCAGAACGGTCTCAGTCGCATTCCTCCACATCCTGGTCAGAGATGATAGTTCTGTGTCTTTCACGGTTAGTGCAGGCGATGCCTTCGCCTGACAACAAGAGGAATCTGGCAGACAGACTCCAGAGGACAACCTTTGGCCCAATTCCACTGTCTCGACCATCTCCTGGTGCTCTGGAAGAATGTGGGCTCGTCGGTAAGAAGTTGCTTCCTCCGAGAACGCCACAAAGTAGATCAGATAAATACTTGGGCCTACGGCCATTCACCATTCTGCCTCTCCAACACTCACAATTCCTACATCATGCCAGCTGCCATATCCCCTTTCTCAGCTACCTCTATGCAGAAATCCCCAAGTTCTGACGAGACAGAGCTCAGTCAACCAGAGGTTCTATTGCAAACCCCTCAACAAGATGAACTTATTGACGTTGTTGATGCCTTGAGATCTCAAGGCATCACTCATTATATCGATCTACCACAACTGATTGTCTGCGGCGATCAGAGTTCTGGAAAATCAAGTGTACTTGAAGCAATCTCGGGAGGCCTGCGCTTTCCTACGAAGGACTCGTTATGTACTCGTTTTGCCATTGAGCTCGTCTTACGGCGGAGCCCAACTTCTCTGGTCAACATCACAATCATTCCAGATGAAGAGCGTCCAATGGCAGAAAAAGAGGCTTTAGCGAGATTTCAACCGCCAACTACTTCGATGGGTGCTTTCCCCGAGATCATCGACGCGGCTGCCAAAGAAATGGGCATAGACGGCAACCAAAAGTCCTTTAGCAAGGACGTCCTCAGAGTTGAGCTATACGGCCCGAAACAGCCCCATCTGACCCTCGTTGATCTTCCTGGTATTTACCATGCGGAGAGCAAAAATCAGTCTCGACAGGGAAAACAAATAACACATTTGCTTGTGCAGTCGTACATGAAGAAGAAGAGGAGTATCATTCTAGCTGTTGTCTCAGCCATGAATGACTACAACCTTCAGGTAGTCACTGAATATGCACAAAGCGCTGATCCGGGAGGCGACCGTACACTGGGCATCATCACCAAACCAGATACTCTGCACAGTGGATCAAGTACGCTAAACCGTTTCCAGTCCTTGGTGATTGACCAAGGAACTTTCTTCAAACTTGGTTGGCATGTACTGCGGAATCGTGACTTCAAGACAAGGAATCACACAACTGAGGAGAGGGACGAAGCAGAAGAAATTTTCTTTCAAACTGATGACTGGAAGCAGATTTCGAAAGATCGACTTGGAGTTCACTCTCTCAGAAAACGCTTGGGCGATGTACTCTTCGCCCATATTCTGCAGGAATTCCCTCAACTACTGCGAGATGTTCAGAATGGAATCACGAAATGCGAAAAGCGACTCAAAGACCTTGGTGCTTCAAGAGACACACTTGAGGCACAGCGCAACTATCTCTTCCAGGCCAGCCAGACATTTACAACACTAATGCAAGCCTCTGTTGACGGAACGTATCATGCCGCTTTCTTCGGGACTTCTAATACTGAAGAAGGTTATAAAAAGCGACTTCGAGCGGTGGTGCAGAACACCTTGAAAGCCTTTGCCCAAGAAATGCATTTACGAGGACATGCTGTCACCATCGTGGATCAGCTGCCTGAAAAAGTAGAGCCTCGGAATACAGTTCCAACGCCTGTTGCCAGAGAAGAATTCCTGAAATTCGTTGAACATCGCATGAGTGTTAATCGAGGTCGCGAGCTTCCAGGAACCTTCAACCCAGACATCATCGGCGATCTCTTCCGTGACCAAGCTCAACCGTGGAAGGGAATCATGAAGTATGCTCGGGAGCAACTACTGGAGTCGACAGAAACGACTATCGATTTAATTCTCAAACATGTCGCCGACGCAACCACTGCCAAGGCCATCCAGCTTTACCTGATTCAGCCAAAGATGAATACAGTATCAAATTCTCTTGCTGAAAAAGTAGATGAAGTGCTCAGGCCCCATCTCCATGGAACGCCATTGACATTCAACAAAGATTTGATAGAGCACATCCAGAGAAAACGAAGAGAAGAGATCTATAAAGTTCTAGCTGAAAAGCTTGTTGCCTTTTTCGGGAAGGACCCTGAAGCGGAGTTAGATGCAGACAGAATCTATGAGGGAAGATTCAATGTCAGAGCTCTTCTCGATACACTCGCGCTCAAGACGGAAGTCGACTTTGATCGATTTGCTTGCGTCGAGGCTACGAATGCAATGGAAGCCTACTACAAGGTATGCATGCAATTCTCGATTCTTCCAGCTTGAGGTTCTTGCTGACAAAGGCTCAGGTTGCTTTGAAAACAGTGATTGACTCATTTGGGGCGTACGCTGTTGAAGCTTCTCTACTGGGAAATCTTGAAACCGTTTTCAATCCGAAAGAAATTAATAGCCTGGACGACGAGACGATCGCAAAAATCGCATCAGAATCTGTTGACACTATTGCTGAAAGAGGAGGTCTTGAGAAACAGCTCTCGATTCTCAAGGACTCCCTACAGACATTACAGACCTTACAGCGAGAGAAGACTCGCCGAGTTCCTGGTATGCCTGATTTCAGATCTTTTCCTGTCTCATTCACAACAGTGGCGTTGGAAGAACTGACAAATGTTCAGAAACAGCTCCGCAACTAGTCGCTGTCGACAAAGAGCGAAGCCGTCCTATCGTTTTGGACATGGAGGACACCCTGGCCCGAGCCAAGAGATCGACCAGCAACGTCTCGCAAGATTCGGGCATTGCTCTCGGTAGTGCGTGATACAGGGAATGGGATGACCCCCAGCGCCTACATGGATGAAGGATGACGTTGCACGTTATCCGTTTAGTGTGCTAGCTGAGACAGAGCAGGAGCCGGCGAACCTGCTAATTTGATATGGACTACTATAGATCCGATCTGTGCAGTTATGAACCGAATTCAAATAACCAGCTTCTTTGTTCTTTTGCGCTCGGCGTTTGATGGTATAGAGGGCTTAAAGTAGACGGGACAGTGTTCATCGGAGCAGGATGTCCTGCCAAGCCGTGCCGTAGATGCTTCACCGAGACAATTACGGGCCCCTGCGGTGCCATGCCCAACAAGTACTGGATCAAAAGTCAACTGAAGCGATAAGAACACTTTGAACGCCGTCATCCACTTGAACACTAGTTACTGGCCATTACCTAAGTGCCATTGTGTTCCATGTCTTTTAAAACGAGTCATACTGGATTTGCTTTAGGTTTTGAGCCGGTGCGATGCAGTACGCGTGGTCCACAGTGAATGAGATGCAGAATCATGCACCGACTGCTGGAGAATGATGTAAGGCTGAGGCACAAGGGGCGACAGGGTCGGGCACAGGGCGGCATGAGGTGCTTTCTACAACAGGATGAGCCGAGAGTGGATCATATAATATCTTGGAATCTTGGCATGTCTGATCACTGATGCAAGTGAGTGTTGGCAACAAGGCGATGCTTTCGTGAACGGCCACCAACATATCTCTCCACGCCCTTGTTCCTCACTCTCGAAACGCGTTGTTTCAGACTGGGAACATTTGAATCAGCATGTTCTCTCCCGTCCACGTGAAAGAACACAAAGGAAAATCATAACCACCTCACCGTGGTGGGGTCTTGTGCCGGCGCAGCCCACCATGGCTCAGAAGAAGCCGCAGCAGCAGGTACTGTTTCCCCGGCAAGATGACCCCTCACAGTTGGGCTAATGTTCCCAGGAGATGGTTCAGGTCGGTCCGTATCCTTACACACCATGTCTACTTTTGTTCCGGGCACCTTGCTAGACAGTTTCGCTGACGTCCTGCGCAACCGCAGACCGACCCGAGTACGTACGTCCATCGTGTTTAGAAGCAACAAAATTCAGCTAACCCCCATACAGGCGGCCATCTTCTCCATTCTGGCGAAGTAGAGCCTTCTCCTCGCGCCAGAATTCAGCAAAGCCCACGAAAGTGATCGGTGCATCATACTCCCATGCCGATATGCTCAAATTTGACACACTGTGAGACTGGCGCGAGCTGGGACGAAATCGCGGCTAATTTGAGTACAGATCCCTGGGATCCGGTTCGAGACCGAGAACACCTCCGGTATCATCTTCCCGACAGACGCAGACCCCGCCATCCGAAAGAACGAGTTTCCATTCCCCAGATAGACGACCACACCAATCCTACTCCTCCTCGGCCTTGGGCAGCAACGCATGGGATGCCCTGGGTGGCAGTGATGGTGATGGAGACGATGATGAACTGGTATATGATGACGAAGAAGATGAGTTTGGACTGCCGAGCATCGCCAGCATGCGCCGGAAACGGAGCCTCAAAAAGAAGAACATGAGGCCACAGCAGATCCAATATCCGAGCCTCTCGCAGACATCTTCTGCTCCAGCATTAGCTCCATCACCCCGAACCTCCCACGGGAGATCGAACAGTTTCGACATCGCCGAAGAACGAAACCCGCTCTCTTATCCTAGTGCAAAGAAAGGGGATGGCAAAATCCTTCGTCCTCAGTACAAAGATATTTTACGGGACCCCGCAAATTCGCTACATCTCATCAATCATCCCGTCTTACCGCCCAAGGCGACTCCAAAGGAAACTGAAGCTCACTCGACACGAATATCACGAATCAACAAATTCAAGCGGATACTTCAGAACAGCTCCGTATCACTCGCAGATCTGCGAGCGGCGGCTTGGTCAGGGATACCCGAGGAGGTTCGAGCCATCACCTGGCAACTTCTGCTTGGACATCTCCCTACGAATAGTGAACGCCGCGTTGCTACGCTTGAGCGGAAACGTAAAGAGTATTTGGACGCTGTGCACCAAGCTTTCAATACTGCAACCATGGCGAGCGGGAATGGCTCTTACACAGGACTAGCAGGACTGGCACCACAACCGCGTGTCACGACAGGCAGAAGTCGTGGCTTAGATGAGGCAGTCTGGCATCAAGTCAGTATTGATGTACCCAGAACAAATCCTCACATTCCTCTTTATGCCTTCGAAGCTACACAAAGGTCACTGGAGCGAATCCTTTATGTCTGGGCGATACGGCACCCAGCAAGCGGCTATGTTCAGGGGATCAATGACCTGGCCACCCCGTTTTGGCAAGTCTTCTTGGGCACATATATTACAGATTTAAATGTTGAAAGCGGCATGGACCCAGGCCAGCTGCCCCGACCAGTACTTGATGCCGTTGAAGCTGACACATTCTGGTGTCTTACCAAACTACTGGACGGCATACAAGACAACTATATTGTTGCACAACCAGGTATTCACAGACAAGTTGCGGCACTACGAGACCTCACTACAAGGATCGATGCTGGGCTTGCCAAACATTTTGAAGACGAGCATATCGAATATATGCAATTTAGCTTCCGATGGATGAACTGCTTGCTAATGCGTGAATTAAATATCCGGAGCGTGATCCGCATGTGGGATACTTATATGGTATTGAAATAATCGCAGTCCCCTATGGAGTCCCACCACTGACCATCTCCAGGCCGAAGAAAATGGCTTTTCGCAGTTTCACTTGTACGTCTGTGCGGCCTTTCTGGTGAAGTGGAGTGATCAGCTCCTGAAGATGAACTTCCAAGAAATTTTGATGTTTTTACAAGCGCTTCCAACCAAGGAATGGACCGAGAAAGACATCGAACTGTTGTTATCTGAAGCGTTTATCTGGCAAAGTCTGTTCCGAGGTAGTAGGGCGCACCTCAGGACAGCAGACTCAAGAATTCCTAGTGGTAGTTTGGGTCCGGCTGGATGAGGCGAAGAGCCGTCGTTAGAAGCAAGCATACAGACATGCAAAAGTCCGTAGATGGGTCCTCTCGTCGCTCGCCTCGCCTGCTATCAACGGGAGTAATTTGCGATGATTGTTGCTGGGCCACGCCATCGACGGGGGTGCAGTCCACCTTGTCGTCAGGAGTCCAATGCTCAGCATGAAATATGCGTGGTCAGGTACTCGCAAACCTCCATCCTTCATTGGCATGTCGCGTGCTGTTAGGTAGCCTGTACATCCACTGGCTCGCAATTGAAGGGAGGAAAAGTCCGGGTTTGTGCTCCTCTCCAACCTCGTGATGTCATCTACAGGTTGAGTTTGACGTAGGACCCGGGCAAAATCGTCTACGGATGGAAATACCCAAGTAGCCTACGAACTAAGCGCACACCGTCTACAGAAAATGATGCGGTCATCTAATGAAAATCGAAGACTCATTGCCTGCCTGGATAGGTCGTGATAGGTTTAGTATTCAATGTCACCTTCGCTCAGTGCTCCTTTTCCGCTTCATGTTTCCGCGACACTCGCAAGAGGCTTGATCCACGCAATACCTCATTGAGTGAAGTCCCCGTCATGTCCCCACTGGTAAACTTTCCCATCAGCCATAAGTCGACCGTGGTGCCGTGCAATATGGCCAAAGGAGCGGACCCTAAATCGCGTGATTCGGTTAGTTGGGCTGTATTTCCTCTTGCTGTCAAGTTTTGGGATTTGGATTCCCCATGCACACGCCGCGGCCGGCACGATCGCTCTTTTGCCAGTTCCGACTATCCCTTGAGGCGAGCAAGTCCTTGAGTACGTGCCGTTGCAATTCTGCACATAGATTCAGACCAGCCGTTCGTGGAACCAGTCCCATCCAGAGTGGGTCGGGTCAACATAGAAGCCTATCGGAAATGACTAAGAAGGAAGATGCTCATCGATACCAGGCTGGCAACTCCACAGACAGAGCCATAGATCAATGGAAGCACCGAGAGCCATACCGTGTGCATAACAAGGCGGAGGACTTCGATGTGAAATGGGAGGGTCAGTGTCATTGTGGAAAAGTGCAGTATCAGCTTAGCAGAGACAAGCCCCTGGCTGCGAAATACTGCCATTGCACGACCTGTCAGAGGTTGCATGGTGTGAGTGATTCTTTCGAGTGATGGACGTCAGGGACACCTGCTGATAGACCTCGCAGTCTCCATTCCAATGGGCAGCTATATTCCACAAGGGCGATATCAACTTCACCCACGGCCACCATGACCTTGGGTGGTATGACCCAACGAACAAGGACACATCCCATCATCTACCTTGCAAGGTGTCGTGTGCCTTCTGTCGCTCACCGATCATGGATGAAGGGCGGAACATGATTCTGCTGTTCCCGCCATTGATCAAGAACATCAATTCCAAGGAGGCAAGGGAAGCGTTCAAACCCACCTGCCATATGTTCTATCCGCAGCGAGTGGCTGAGTTCCGCGGCGATGGGATTGTCAAATGGCAAGGCCTCGATAACCAGAGTGATTTGGTCGACGATGATGGAAATGTCCTGGTCAAGTTCGAGGAGGGCATGAAGGATAAAGATATGGATCAGAAGAAGCGGAAGCATCTCGAGCTTACTGAGGATGATGAAGTTGAGGGTGTCAAGACGGGGAAGAATGGGTCAAAGTGAGCATTAGGTACTGTCTATTTTCGGTTTTGTCTATGGCTCGAGAACTTTCGGCATGGGCATCCAAGAGTCATTGAATTGCACACTTGTACTGTACTGCTACACCTGAATGCTATGTTCTTGTCTCGTGTGTAGAGAATGAAATACTAGTAATTGATTGAAGTACTCGTTGGTAGCACTAAGCATAGACGGGACTATTAGTTAATATGCTGCTAGTCACAAATAGTGATCAGTGACTGGCTGGATTTCGGGCGGCGAGAGGTCTTCCCCAAAAAGGAGTCTAACGTGCTGGAGTCCTCGCGGATGCAAACTGCAACTGGTACGAGACTCGAGACTCGAGACTCAAGACTTCTCCCTTGACAAATTCAACAGCGACGCCATTCAACCAACCAAGGCATGCGTGTCTAAAGGTCCACCCCTCTACTCTTCACTTTCGTTTGCAAACAACCAAAAACAGCATGTGCGCACACGAAGGGTCAGGCTTTGTTTGACTGGATGAGCAACACCCCCGTGCCACCGCGCTCTGAGTGCGCATGCGCATGTCCTGATTCCTCGAGAGGCCTGTAACCACCATGGCGACTTTTGACGAGACCTTCAATCCTGCCGCGCTCGCTCGCTCGGATACAATCACTTCTACGACCAGCGTTGCAAAGGCGCCCCCCGGCTCCGCCACTAAAACACCTAAGACGACTCAAAATTATCCTCGGATCGACCTCGAACCCCTCTACACCGAACTCAAATCCCTGATCAGCCACAACTGGGATACGTATTATGATGCGCTCACTCGCTTCATACGAGGTAAATACCATCATCCACTGCCCCGCGCGAAATGCGACTGACACATGCCTACCAGGGGAGCTCAACACACGGGAGTTCGGTGATATCTGCGACGTCTTCATATACGCTTCCCCACAGACCGAGCATGCGCACAACTCGCTGATAGTAGCTGTATTGTGTAATACAACCAAAGATGCCCCCGAGCCTGGCCTTGCCGCATGGGTCAGTGCGACCACGGAAAAAGCGTCTCTGGCTGCAACATCCAAACCTGCTGTCACGAGTGATGCAGGCGAACAAAGACTCAAGGCCGAAGTGATGGCACTGCCCCCGAGAGAACGGCGAAGGCTTAAAGGCATTGCACTCGACAAAGCCGAAGAAGAGGCTGCCGCTCGAAAAAGTAATTACGAGGACTATTACCAGGCCGGTCGGATCAAGGTGCCTGAGACCTCCACTGGCCCCGCCGCTGGTGTGACAAAGACAAATTGGGATCTTGAAATTAGGAAGAGATATCTCCAACCACTATTCGCAGAAACGCTTGAATTCCCCGATGTAACCACTCTACACACAAGGATTGTGCCTATATGCTACGAGGAGTCCATTGCTTCTGGTTGTTCTACACAATGTGCAGACCTGGTGGGGATAGCATCGGAAATGTTCCTCAAGAACATCCTCAGTGAGGTTTTCAACAGGACGCGGTCAAATGGACCAAGATACGAAAACAGTGCCGGCGGAGGTATTTTTACCACTACATACAAGAAAAAGATCGAGAGAGAGGAGGCGGAGGTCAAAGCTGGGAGGCTCCAGCGCACTCGAGACGACGATATGTTGCCCTGCGAGGCTGAAGCGGCATATTCGAGGAGGCCTTTGGCCATGGTCGACCTTCAACTTTCCAGTCACGTCGGACCCTTACCTTGGAATGGAAGCCCCATGATCTCCTGGAATATCATCAATGCATCTACTGGTTACGACTACGATGAGTGGTATGAAGAACAAGAACAAGATGCCAAAGACGGCCATGTTGATGAGTCTAATGATGCCATGGATATTGACAGCGCTGATAATTATGGCTGGGAAGGGGCTGGCGCTCAGGATAGGCCAAGGCTCGATTCGGTATTGGCCGACTGTCTCGCAATTCCCGTCTAAGACCCATTTTGAATTTCTCGAGTAAAATAGGCGGCGGCTGCAACTCATTTGGTTGTTCTTGCATCACCGTCGAGACGGAGTTGAGCAGCCTTGTTTGTGCACTGTCAAAGTCCAAAATCAGGGAAGAGCTCAATGAAACTCTCTGCCATCATACTCTGGCTTCGAACCAAGTCCACATCAATGTGTCGATTACCGGATGATGTGGTGAATGAATGGAGTTGGGGATTTGAATTTGGCGGAGGACAAACAATTCATGATACCCGAAGAGGCTTCCCTCCACATCGCCTCAACTAGCTCAATGGACGATATGCGAGGCGACGAATGGCAGCATCGCTTATAGAGATCCGAGACTCTATGCTTTGATTTCCTTGGTCTACTTCTTGGTACCCTGGTAATCTGCATCGTTCGGGCGGCGTTTGCGCATCGTGTCTGAGCGTTCTAAGCCAGAAGGACCACCACCCCCTGGCCCCGACATGTGGAAATTGACGGCCTACGAGTTTCCTCCCATGGCTCCGTCGTAACGGCATCTCCCCCCCATCAAGGCTGCCATTCAATCTGTTACAAGGGTGGCTGCCATGATACCTTTTCACTCTGAACATGTGTTCAAGAATGTGGAAACTCAAGAGCGCTCCAATTAAGGCCGATGCTCCATGATCGCCATGTATTCCTGTTAACAGCAATATGCATTCAGACCATTGTTCTGATCCCCCGAACCGACACTACTGGCCGCGTCTGCTCCTCCATGGTATAGCAGTAGAACAATCATAGCCCGGAGTTCACTATTCATATGCGTCATAGAATTACGAGTAAGCGAACTGGATCGAAAACCTGGGCTAAATACTTGGCGTGGAGAAGACGGAGATGCACACTCGCTTTAGCGGCAGATGTAGCACATGCTAGTGACATATGGAGATCCCCGTTCGAATACCTCGACTTGGATGCTGGTCCAGCTCGTTTTCAGCAATGGGACTTTTAGTGCGCCATCGGAGATTCTGTGCTATAAAGCTTGTCGTTGCCGTGATGAAGTGCCTGAAATTTGGTGGACAAATTTCCACCCACAACCTTTCAACAACGGTGCAGAAAGTGGAGAGCTAGACAATACTCCTAGGAACGTGCTTCTAAGGCTGTTGCGCAGAACCAGTTGGGAACCAGCTTGATACACCAGAAATGGCACTCAGACTATCGTCTTGTCTGAAGAGTTGCCTTCTTTTCTTCTTGGCTCAGACATGTTTAGCCCATAGCCACACGCCATCACTAGATTCCATCAATATCGGGCCCAACTATGCACATCCACTTGAGGACCTTGACAAGGACCTACCATTCTCCCAACCTGTGACGTTCGCGCACTTGCCCTGGCAGCGCTGTTTTTCTGCAGCACATACTCAACCCCTCGACATCGCAGTCGTAGGATTCCCGTATGACACCTCGACTTCCTATCGACCTGGGGCTCGCTTCGGGCCACGTGGTATCCGGGCCGCCAGCTCGCGGGAGAAAAAAGGCCGTAGCTTCAATACGATTTGGGACATCGACCCTCTCACGGCAGGAAACCTGAGTATTGTCGATTGTGGAGATATCCCAATCACGCCGTTCGACGCTCAGCATGCGTTCATCCAAATGGAGCAAGGGTACCGTCAAATCCTATTCCACAACACAACACAAGCCTCTGGTGCCGCATGGCCACAGCCGCGCATCCTCAGCCTAGGAGGCGACCACTCGATCGTCCTGCCGATCTTGCGCAGCTTGAAAGAAGTCTACGGCCCAATCTCCGTCATCCATCTAGACTCCCACCTCGACACCTGGGACCCATACGCAGGATACACTGGCATCGTCTCGGAGCAGTCTGCAATTACCCACGGCACATTTTTCTGGCACGCCTCGCGTGAGGGCTGCATCTCCAAGGGCACCTCCGTCCACGGCGGGCTGCGCACGAAACTGTTCAGCCCCAACGACTACATCATCGACCGCGACGACGTCGGCTTTACTCTCATCGAGGCCCACGAGATCGACGACATCGGCGTTGCCGGCATTGTGGAGAAGGTGCGGAGCGTTGTTGGAGGCACCCCCGTCTATCTCAGTATTGATATTGATGTGCTGGATCCCAGCATCGCCCCAGCGACGGGGACGCCTGAGAGCGGTGGCTGGACGACGCGCGAAGTCAAGCGCTTCATCAAAGGCCTGGAGGGCGTCAGGCTGGTCGGCGCCGATGTCGTCGAGGTCAGTCCTCCATACGACACGGTCGCCGAGGTCACCAGCGTCGCGGCCAGTGATTTGCTTGTGGATATCCTGGCTCTGATGGTCAAGGACTCCGTCCGAGGCCCCGCAGCCGCGGATGCTGCTGGTGCTAACTTTGGAGCGCAGCTTGGGAAAGATGAGCTGTGAAGCCATCGAACAAACTGTGGTGCATGTCATGCATGGCCTTCTTGGGAGTTTTGATTGTGTCTAAGTCACGTGGCTATTTGGCTGGTTATGAAGTATTCGTGCAGCAGGATTTGCCTAGGGAAGAGTGGGGGGAACAAAACATCCCTGAGCTGATGGGACCTAGGGTACCAAGATGTCAAGGTGGAGCTATCGAGGCAAATTGATCGACAGCTTGAAAGATAAATTTCTTGAGCAGCCTTATCATTGTTTGTCTTTGTGACTCTGCACGTGATTCTTCCCTGCACTTTTTCTTTTTAATCCCCGTCGATATCCAAAGAAAGGACCGCGGTCTAACGGATACGGGAGTACTATCCGATATGATCTGATCTCTGTAATTATATCTGAACACAGTCGCGAGGTTCCACCGACCCCTGACTCATTGTCAGACACCATAATACGATTTGCAAGAGTCGCCAATCTCAATCTATCCACCTACTGCCTAGGAACCTAGTTGAACACCACGGTCTTGCTGCCGTTTAGGAAGACCCTCCGCTCACTCCACCACTTCACGGCGGCGGCGAGGACCTGGCTCTCGACATTGCTGCCCTCGTCGACGAGCTCCTTGGGCGTGAGGTTGTGGTCGACGCGGGCGACGCGCTGCTCGATGATCGGGCCCTCGTCGAGGTCGGCGGTGACGAAATGTGCGGTGGCGCCGATAATCTTGACGCCGCGCTCGAAGGCCTGGTGGTAGGGCTTGGCGCCCTTGAACGACGGCAGGAACGAGTGGTGGATGTTGATGATCTTCCCGGACATGGCGCTGCACAGGCCGGGCGAGAGAACCTGCATGTACCGTGCCAGCACGACCAGCTCGATCGAGTGCCTCCGGATCAACTCCAGGATCTGGGATTCCTGCTCCAGCTTGGTGTCTTTGGTGACCGGCAGGTGGTGGAATTCAATGCCGTAGGATCTCGCCAACGACTCGAACTCGGGGTGGTTGGACACGATGACGGGCACGTCGATCGCGAGCTGCCCCGTCTTCTGCCGGAAGAGGAGGTCGTTCAGGCAGTGCCCGATCTTGGACACCATGATCAGGACCTTTGGTTTCGAGGCCACGGCGCGTAGCTCGTAGTCCATCTTCAAGTCCGCTGCGAGGCCTTGGAAGTCCGGAACTAGGAACTCGGTACCCGCTTCCGGCGCAGGCCCGAAGTGTACCCTCATGAAGAACTTTTCCGACGTGCGGTCGGAGAATTGCTGCAGGTCGAGGATGTTCAGGCTGTGGCGTGCGAAGATCCCTGTGACTGCGTGGATGATCCCTGGTTTGTCCGGGCAGGATAGCGTTAGGTAGTGGTCGTTGGCCATTTTGGTGGCGAGCTCGTCAGGTGTCTTTTCTGTTGGGGTGTGGTGTTTTTTGCTGGACGGCCTGCTCGTCGTGAAGGCTGATATTCTGGGGGTTGCCAGCGGTGGTTTGAAGTGTGCGTGGATCCGGATTGGAAGAGCTGTTCGCTGGATTGATGATATTCTCTTCGCCAGTGCCAGAACCATTGGACCTCGTCGTCTGCTGGGCTTTCTTGTAATTCCAAGGCTGGGTGTGTAGCCTTACGATGGGGCCGTCGGGATGCGAATGATATCCTTTTTCCAAGAAAATCCGCGACGCACGCTGAGGAGCCCCATTTAATCAGCCTTGGACGTGTCTCCAAAAGCGGATGCATGTCGCGTTGTATGACTCACCGTAATAAAGCTTCCGGCATCTGGCTCTCTATGCTTTTCCGTACTACCTGTCCTGCTTCGGCGCTGAAGTCTCTCCGAAATATCATTCTACGGCACATCTCTTCCCAGCAGGAACCAAGGCAATAATATCTGCGCATTTGCCCAGGATCATATCTGTCATTGGGTAGCACAAGGCACACTTTCCACCCAAAATGCCACCAGTCAAGGCCAACGACTGGATGCAGATAGGCCTTGAGCTTGATGCGTCGATCTGAAACTACCGTCGCCGTGCCTAAGCGAGTCCAAGACTGACCACTCAAGCCCTTCCACAACTCAGCCAAACAGGCAACAGGCCAATAGGCCCCACCTTGATGGCTTGTTCATGCAATGGTACCCCTGAACGCTGCGGGCTACTGCATCGTCGATATGATGGCAACTGACGTCTGGTCCTCTACGAATTGACAGAATAATGAACGCGGTTCTATATCGCAGATTAAATTCAAGGTCCTCTAGGGAGTTTGTTGCCTGCTTTAGTGGACCATCTATCGAAAGCGCCTGCCGTTGCCTGCTCCTTCCCCAGGGGTTGCGATCACGGGACGACGTGCAGCTTTCGTGTCGCAGTCAGAGTCACGGTCAGAGCCACGGCAAGAAGAATTGCAAACATTCTCCCCTCTACGCCGCCACTCGTCTTGCTTTTATGCAAACAGCTCTTAAACGAGCTGAACTGCACATCGTCCTAAAGCATTCATTTCCCACTGTGCAGTCAGCCAGACTTCACCTCTCTTCTTATTCCTCTGCGTCCCCAGATCCACCGGATTGTGCAAACCCGACAATGTCAATCCAACTTCCCAAACTCCCTGTCCCTGTATCTGAATTCGTCCGATATGCTGAAAAACAGCCACACTCACAAGCTGGTGTGACCCAGGCTGTGGAGCCGTTCAAAGCGTTTGAGGGCAAGCTGCGAGAAATCTATGCTCAACAACCTGAGCATCCTGCTGTGACCGAAAACCATCTAATTCCACTCTTTGAGAATGCTCCTTTCACAACCAGAGCAAGGAACTTGAGCAAGGAATCGACCCCTGAGAAGGAAAGTTACCTATTGTCTCTCCCAGATCATCTTCGCCGAAAAGATGGCTCTCCAGCCATTGTTCAATCTTTGAAAGACTTCCGAACCAATTTCAACATCTTTTCTGAGTCTTCCTTGACTGAACTCAAGTGGGATAATGTGGTTGTCGCTGGCAGCGCTGTCAACACTTCTCTCTTGCCCCTTGACGCTCCTTACAGCGAATCCAAGGTAAGCCAATCCATCAATTCCAAACTCGTTACTAACTCCCGCACAGCGAGCTCTCCGCAATTACTATCACGACAAACTCGCTCCTGCGTCTGACGTGGATCTCTTTCTTTATGGCCTCAATGAGGAGGGGGCAATTGAGAAAATCAAGCAGATCGAGACAAGCATTCGGGACAGCATCCTCGCGGAAACCACGACCGTTCGAACTAAAAATGCAATCACTATTGCCTCTGAGTATCCTGTTCGCCACGTTCAGATCGTATTGCGCCTATACAAGAGTATCTCGGAAATTCTCACTGGTTTTGATGTTGATTGCTCTTGCGTCGCTTACGATGGCCAACAAGTATGGGCATCACCTCGTGCTGTGGCCGCATTCATGACGCAGGTGAATTCCATTGACTTGACAAGACGATCACCTTCGTATGAAAATCGCCTTTCTAAATACTCCCATCGAGGCTTCGAAGTTTACTGGCCACTTATTGATCGGAAACGAATCGACCCTACCATCTTCGAACGCTCTTTCTCTCGGGTACAAGGGCTTGCTCGACTTCTTGTTCTTGAGAAACTTCCACTTCCAACTGACAGAGATGACTATCTCGCAAAGAGGAGAGAGGAACGAGGCCGTCCTCCAATTCCTCAGAACCACAGATTCCACAAGAAATTAAAGGGTAACCTGAAGGACGCACAGCCGGATGATATTGCTGAATGGGTAGAAGACGATGTTTCAAATTATCATACGGTCACCATTCCTTATGGCCCTACCTATAACGCGAAGCGGATTGAAAAGCTTCTTTTCACCAAAGACTTGCTTCTTAATGCCGAGTGGAATAAGCCGAAGGACAGAGAGGCAGAGCTCCACCGCCATCCAGCGTTCTTTGGCTCCATTGAAGATGTTATCCATGACTGCTGTGGGTTTTGTCCAAAGGCGACTACGGATGCAGATCTTGCTGTGCTAGAGGAAGAAGGCAAAAATTACGTTTCTGGGGACGTTACGTTTCTCAAAGACGACCCGGGTCGCCAAGCTATTGGCAGTTTCAATCCTATCACGAATGAAGACTGGACCGAGATGGCGTACGTTGGGAACACAACCAGACTTTGTCAAGCTATTGTGGGCCACGATCTTGACGCTGTTCGAGATTGGTTTTCATCGCTTGAAGAGACCGATGTCAACAGACGTGACCATGCTGGACGAACTCCTCTTCAGCTGGCTGCCATGTGTTCGACTCCTGAAATTGTTCAAGTGTTGATTGAACATGGCGCTCGCCTCGTTTCAAGGCTGTACAATGGAATGACTGCTCTTCACATCGCAGCCTATCGTGGAGAGGTTCAAATCGTCAAAGCCATCCTGGACAAAAGCCTTGCTAACGAGGAAGAAGAGTCTCGCAAGGAAGACGTTCGCAAGACAGCAAGACGTGGAGCTGCAGGCATCGTGACCAAGGAAGATCATGAAGGCGGGCCGTCAATTTCCGAGAACACACCTAAATCTATCGATGATTCGGCCGAAAGTGAGGAAGACGAGTGGGAGGACGAGGACAGTGATAGTGTGACAGAAGGCTCATACATCAAAGTCCGAGAAAAAAATGATGCACCTGACCCTTTGGCTGAAGACAAAGATGACCCGGACGTCTATGATGTGGATGTTTTGGCATGGGACAATCCATTAAGCCCCCTCCACCTCGCCATCCTTGCCGGTCACATCAATATCATTGAACTTTTGATCAACAAATACGGTGCCGACGCCCTTCTCCCTGTCAAGGTCGTGGATGATTATGATCGCAAAGATGCCAAAGCTGCCATTCTGTCCATCGTCCTAGCCTTGGAGTTGCCTTTGCGACAGGCAAATGATACGGTTAAAGCCCTCCTCGCTCACGGAGCTACTTCCACTCAGGCAGATATGAACCATATCTCAGCTTTGCATTATGCAGTCAATAATGGAAAGACTCTTGTGGTAGAGACATTGGAAAATGCAGATCCTGCCGCAGTTGCCACCGCTTGTAACTTCGTTACAGCAAAAGGGTATCGGACATCCCCTTCAGTTCAGGCTCCGATCTTAACTGCGATACGAACCGGACGGAAAGATCTTGTGGAGAAGGTTGTCAGTATGGGCGCGAACCTTGAAATAACTTTTGAAGCTTTTGAGCAAGCTTACAAGCGTGGGGTTTCTTGGCCTGACGATGACCACGATCGGGTGAAAAAGGTATGGCAAAGAAATGTCGAACAACCCATCATACTTGCTGCAAAGATGCAAATGCTAGATTTTGTGGAGTATGCCATCGACCATGGTGTGAACGTCAACACTATTGCAAAGGGAGCTTGGGATTTCCTTGATCGGTCTTCTTGGGGATGCGAAGATAAGTCGTTGGTGGACATCATCAATGATCACATCAAGGATCTGAAAAAAGCCTTGTATCCAGCAAACACCGAATATATCCCGAAGCCAGCTGACTTAGAGAAGGATCAGCACTACCTCATTTTCCCCAAAGGCACTTACCGATATTGGACAGTTTATCATGATCTCCATGATGCCAAATTGCTCCACAACCACCAAGTCCAGCAATTCCGTTCAGAACAGCATCAACGACGAGATGAGGATCAAGAGGGCACATCGGAGAAAAATGCTGCGATAGAGCAGACTATCACTAAACTCGTCAATCTTGAAGATAAACTTCGAAAGCGGGGGGCGGTATCGTTTCGATGCTTGTACCCGGACGCCCACAGGAATGCCACCCGTCGCGTATACTATCCAAACGGCATAAAAGATTCGCCATACGAGAGTAGCATCTCGTTCGGATCTGCAGACAGCACAGCCGAGAAAAAAGCGCAGTACATTCAATTGTTTGAAGCTTGCTGGACCGGAGATACTGAAACCGTCAAGTCCCTCTGCCTCGCAAAAAAGGAACCTTTGAAAGTTGCAGTCAAAGACAGTCGAGGTTGCAGCCCTTTCTCCGTTGCAACGCTCCATGGCCACTATGACCTGGCACAGCTCATTGTTGAAATTGCGACCGTTCAGTTTCAGCCAAAGTCTGAATCAGAAAAGTATCGGTATACCCTTGACCCTGGATATCATCGTCACCATGATAGCCTTGACCATGGCAGTGACAGTGATAGTTGCTGCGATAGTGAAGACACTTATCAAAGTGATATAGGTATACTTGCACATCTTATTAAGGATAAATTCACCGTGGATGATATCACGGCCCTGGCTGATAGTGTTCAGTCAAATGTTGATCCACTCACGATGGTGTCTTGGGAGTTCCCGGTTTCAAGAGCTGTTGAGAGCAGCAATGAAAGCAAGCGGATTATGCGGTTCCTTTCACGCCTGACCACGCCTAGCCCGTATGTTGGAGACTACCCAAGTACTTCATGGGGATGGTTCAACGCCGCTTTCAGCGCGATCAGTTCACACAACGTTGATTCTCTTGTTAGGTTCGCTATTGTTACAGATGATATACGGCTTTTGAGATTTATCATCAAGATTGGGAATGAGCTCACTCAACAGAAAAGTGATGAGGGTGCTCTCAAAGCATTCCCGATCGATCACACTGATTTTCGACTGGCAATCCGCTTAGGACGAGTGGAGATGATCGCGGAGATCTTGAAATCAACAGGGTTTGGGTTTCCACTTCAGAAAATAATCCAACAGTCGGGCGTTAAGCTTGAGCGATCGCCGGATCAATATCAAGGCTTGACAGTGCACGGGAAGAAGCGGCAACATTATGTCGACGCTGCCAGGGGAAGACCTTGGACAGTTCACGATGGCTCTGACTTCGGAGTCCCCCTCCTGGCCGCCATCCTGGAGGGCAACATAGAATCAATGGAGTACTTCATATCTGATTCTCCATTGAGACGATATTTAGAATTTGCAAATACGTTCAAGGACGACAAGAGAATTCAAGCACTATCGAAGACGGATGGTGGGATTGAAGGGACACTAACTTCATGGCTGGAAACCCGGAATAACCTTGCGCTTCACATGGCTGTATTATCACCGCCGAATGAAGATGGATCGCAGCCAACTGTTGAGTACCTTTTGAAGAAAATGCCTCACTTATTGGATGTTCGATCGGTTGACGGCAAAACGCCCCTACAGCTGGCTTTTGAAGCAGGTCGTTATTATGCAGCCGAGAAATTGATCAACGCTGGAGCAAATCAAGCCACCAAAGATAACCTTGGTCGAAACATCCTTCACACTATTCTGAGCGGCCCTAGTGTTGACAACCACGCGGTGCTTCGCTCACTTTTCGATCTGCTTGACAAAAAATTGGTCCCATCTCTTCTCCTCGAGCGTTCTGGGATCGACTTAGGCACTGCAACACCGCTGGTCCTGTTCATCAATAGCGGTTTCCGTTCGCCTGGTTGGGAAGAAAGCTTAAAGCTTATCGTGGGGTTCTCAGAAGGCAAGGACCTTGAGAAAATGAACGGGGCTGGCGACTATCCCATCCACATTGCGGTACGGCGTGAGGAGATCGACCTGGTAAAATTTCTAGTCTACTATCGCCCTTCACTACTCTATCGGGAAAATGCCACAGGCATGACACCTGTTGATGTTGCATCAACGACTTTCTTGCGAAGCCACATAGACAACCCTCCTGAGCTCTCCCAGAGAAATTATTGGAGCATAAAGGATCAGTCTGCAAGGAGCTTTGTTATCAAGAGCGAAGATGATGTTGAAATCGATCATGAAATGATGGACGATGAGGAGGAAAAGTTCGGCCACACAATCAACATGAAGCGTCGCATGTACCGCTTCATCAACGCCCTCGTGGCGAAGTTTCCGGGAACAAGGAAATTGGTCTCTCTTCACGATGCAAATGAAGTTGCCAAGCGCCTTGCTTTCCTGCAGCAGAAAACCAGCGAAATTAATCGGCGCCTCGAAAACGCTCAGTCAAAGCGTCAAGACGACTGGGGTGAATCCCACCATTTCAGGGCAAATGCCGAACAGGAGGCGGTGCAAGACGAGGTATCGCGTTCAGCCCATGCTAACCCAGACCTTCTAGATTTTGGATCATTGAAATGGAGGAAGGAGGTTGCGAAAGAAGAGAAGATTGACAAGGTCATTGAGAAGCAACGGAAGTTGGACAGCCAATGGTATGATGCAGATGGGATCAAGGAGACCGAGAACCCATTCTTCACAAAGTCGTCCCAAGAGCTTGCAAGCATTGGGGGATAAGAAACCTGTGATTTGAGTGGTGAAGACTCGACGCGAGGGTGGTACATTTGTGGATTTTCAAAGACCGCTCAGAGGAGTCCGGATGGCAATGCGTGCATTTGCTACGTGCTGTGGCTTCTTTTGGTCCTTACAAAGGGTCGTGTCTTTGTTTCCCATCTAACTTGGAAAGATTGTTCCCTGTCATAGTTCATTCCCGAAGACGAAGACGAGAAGGGCTGATAAATGATAGATGTAGTGGAAATATATGCAAATGGCGCGAGCACGGTCAGGAACACTTTGATTATGGTTGTGATTGTAAAAAATCCCCATCCTATATCCATGGCCGCCTTGTTCAGAAACTGTAGTGTTACGAGTGATGGCTTGAGCACGGGTGATTTCCGGTCGTGGAGGCTGAACCGGAACGGGCTGTGGTAGGAGGATATCAATCAATGGTTATTGCATGGTGCGCTTTTCTTTCCCGCTCTCTCATTGTTACTGTCGTGATGCGGGGCTGCTGTGCAATGCTAACTAGCTAGCTCAGGTACATGGATATGCGCGCCTGGTCTAGGTCAGGCTCTGTGGACTCTGGGCTCTGAAGCTCAGTCCTCCCTCCCTCCTGCCATTTGTCCCTGGGCCCCTTGCCCCTTGCCCCTGCCCGCCTCGCTCGCTTGGATTGAACGGTAAATACTGCACTGCACTGCACTGCTCGCTATACTCGCTATACTCGCACAGGGGCTCGTGCCCGAATACAGATGGTACTCCTCTCTCGCGCGCGTGCTCCTTTTCTCGCACACTCTCATCATAGTTCAATCAGACTTTCCTCCACCGCCACGGGTTTCGGCTGAGGTGGTTGTTGCTGCTGGTAGGATTGGCCGTATGAGGGGTCGTGTTGAGGTGCGGATGGGAAGGAGTTTTGGTTGTAGGCCGGGTATGATTGGTATGGTGCTTGTTGTTGCTGTGGCTGGTGTTGGTGTTGTTGGGTAGGAGAGTAATGTTGTGGCGGGGGTTGTGAATAGTGTTGTTGTTGGGGTTGAGTTGTTTGTTGTAGCAGCGGTTGTTGATAAGGCTGCGGTGTTTGTTGTGCGGGCGGGGGTTGTTGTTGCGACTGGGACTGCTGCTGTTGGTATTGGGGTTGTGGTGTGGGAGCTTCTTGTCGTTGCTGGTTATACGGAGTAGGTGTTTGTTGCGGGTCGGGAGGTGGGAGTTGAGGGTAGGCGGATGGTGGTTGCGAAGGATATTGTTGCGGCTGAGGCGCTGACTGCTGATACAACTGGGGAGAAGAAGGGGCAGGTTGATGTAGTTGAGGCGGTGGTTGCTGCGCGTATTGTGGATATGGGGATGCCTGAGCGTCTTGCTTCTGGCTGGAATATGAATAAGAACGCTGTGGCTGAGGCATTGGTGTTTGTTGTGGAGGTGGAGCGTACTGTTCAACAGTTGCATTGGAGAAGTAGTAGTTTTCCGCGCCTCCCGGGGCCTGGTTCGATGCCGGTGGTGGGCCCATGGGGATAGAAGCATACATTGAAGATGGGTGATGAGCCCCAGGAGATGGCAAGCCATAACCTGCGTATGCTGGATTTCTTTGATTGTAGGTATTGTTGAGGCGGTCTTCCAGCATTCGATCGTAATACCGCACAACACTTGATAGTTTGGCGTGGAGATCTAACAGGGCATCATTCTTGGACATGGTTTCACCCAGGGTCCGGGCTAGCTTTGGTCGAAGCTTTCCAATACTTTCGTACAATTCTTGAATCTGAGGTTCTCGCAGGATGGTACCTGGTGGCTGGTGCTGTAAGCGGTCGACCAGAGTCGAGAACAAGTTGATATTCTCAGCCTCAACCAATGACAATTCATAGTCGTTCTTAGGCATGACGAACGGTTGTGTTGAGGATGCTCCATCTGTGGTAGACTTCTTCATAGACGCGGCATGCTTCTTCGCCTGCTCCTCGGCCTCCTTTAGAGATAACGCCAGTGCAGCTTTGAGATCGGGATCATCCTCTTCTTCATTGGACACCCCATTTGACTTTGCAGGCTCCGACTTGGACTCAGACCGGGGCACATATCCTGAACTGGAAATGCCTTTGGCCTCTTCCAAGCTCATTTCCAATGCTTTTTTCAAATCCTCATCAAAACTGTTGCCCTCTATTCGGGCACTTCGCGGCTGCATCGTGCTTGGTTTGGGGGCAAATGACACTCGACGCTCGCTGCCACCACCGCCCCCGCTTCCCTTCTTGGTCAACTTGTCGTAGCATCCATCATCCACGCGGACAGGCGTCATAATGCCCAGGTGTGGGAGAGGGATGGATTTGGAGGAGCATTGCTGGTCAAAGACATTGCCACAGTTTCTGCAATGGTGTTTCCGATTTGTAAATGTGAAGGCTGTCCTGCACCGCATGCAAACCTCGCTGTCGGTCCACTCGGGCGGAGCACTGCTGTCTACCATACTGCTGGAGATCTCGACCTTGGGAGGAAATGTAAAACCTTCTCTTTGCAAACTCTTGTATACTTCGTTGATGTAGGAGAGATCGTGGCGAGCTTGAGTGGCACTTGCCCAGGTCTGAATGAGGTCGAGAATCTTCTGTTTGACTTCTTCGCTAACAGCAGCAACTCCGTAAGCCTTGAGTAGGGAGACAAGGTTGTCCATGAACTCGCGTGAGGCGATCTCGGTCAGAAAGTGTGCCCCGCCGTTCTTGACACAAGTATCGGTTAGCTTCAAGGCAGACAGCTGGACGTTAGGATTCTTGTTGCCTATCCGCCTCTTCAGCGAGCGCATAGCATCTTTAGGCTGCACTGTTTTAGATCTAATTAAATCGGAGATTTCGAGGCTGAGGGCTATCTCTTCTAAGCTGGACGTCGTCGCTGTTTCAATCTGCTGATCGAGAGCCGTGGTCCCCGAAGAGAACCATCCTGCCATGGTCAAACGTTGTGGTGGAATACTGTTTGGTTCAGGGCAGTTGTCTCAGGCGAATTTGGTCGGGTGGTGGCGGAGTACTGGATGAAGGAGATGGATTGAACAACGTTCGATATCAGTATGCACTGAGCAGAGAAGGTATTAGTTTGGTTCACGATTCAAAGCCAGTTGGAAATTAGCAGATGGGTGATAAATGGTGGCATCTGCAGGTCCAGTTTGGTTGTTTGCATGCGCCAGGTGCTAGTCACGGTTGCCGCAGGCTGGCATTATATCATCGTGGCGGGCGGCGCGTCGCATTGAAATGTGTCGCCGTAATTTGTACGGTTGGCTGCAGCCACCATCGACGCTCCCCTCGGAACTAGAATGAGAAACGGAATGATTACCACCAATTCAACATCATTGCTCCATGGACTTTCGGCGATAGCTAACGACCAGAGGGTTTCTCCAACATGCTTATACTCCACAACAATCGGGTATATCGCGGAGTGTTAGCACCGCCGTCCAACTTATATCCACGGGCTACTCTCCATCTTTCCTTCGAGGTTAACAGACTGGAAATCCTCTGAACATGACAAAGGTGGTGTACTTTCCTTCACTTAATCTCCTGTGATCACATAGGGTTTATCCCCCGTTAGCTCTTCCATACTCAGATGGCACTCAATACGATCTACCGGAATAACCTACTCGACAATGTCAAGGAAGGTCGTATTTGCACGGTGAGACATCCGTTCTGTCAGTCAGGCTACGATGCTATCTTACACTACTGTTGATAATATGTAGGCCTTCGGGATCAAAATCATACCCACGGGCGAAATTGTCCAGATTGCAAAACAGGCCGGCTATGACTCGCTTTTCATAGATCTAGAGCACACAACCCTCACCCTGAAGGATGCAAGCCAACTTTGTATCACTGGTCTATCTGCAGGAATTACTCCATTCGTTAGAGTGCCGCATGAATGTGGTAGCGGTTTCATCCAAAGGGTGCTTGACGGCGGCGCCATGGGGATCATTGTTCCTCACATACACGGTGCCGGTAGGTTGAACTCATATTCTGGCATTACAATTTGAAATGAGATTCGAGTCTGACCGTAGGCATCAGATGACGCTAAGAAAGTCATTCATGTCTCCAAGTTCCCGCCGCTCGGTAAGCGATCATTGACTGCTGGACTGCCACAGTTCACCTATGCGCCGGTGCCAGCAGTGGTGACAGCCCCTCAACTTAACGAGTCTGGATCAACAGTATTTATCATGATTGAAACCGCGGACGCACTTGAAACGGTGGATGACATTGCTGCTCTACCAGGTTGCGATGTGTTGCTTGTGGGTGCCAATGACCTCCTCAGCGAGATGGGTATCATGGGTGATTTCGATAACCCGAAATTCATGCAAGCTCTCGAGAAAGTGTCTCACGCAGCCCAAAAGCACGACAAAGTGTTCGCCATCGGAGGCCTCTATCATAGACCGGATTTGATGGATCGGGTTATCAACGACCTAGGTGCTAGGTGGGTGATAGGAGGTCAGGATGTGGGATTGCTGGTTGCCGCAACACGACAAAACTGTCAAGCCTTGAAAGCGATTCAGAGACCACAGGTGTGATCCGAAACCATGCACTTGCCCGGTTGCCTATCTACGAGTAGGTTGGACCGATGGATGGATCACGTGGCTGTAGCCCTGAATGTGCATTTAGATTGAGTAAGAATCCGCCGTAATTGGTTACTACCATGAATAAATGCTTATTACCCACCGTATATCACCCCACGTGATCGAGCTCCGAATTGGGGCTAACGAAGTTCATCGTTGGTGGCGCCTCTGCCGCATCTGCCTCTGGACTCGTAAGACTGGTTCTTTACAGACTGGAATCTACTAGTTCTCGACACCACTAAATCCCGATCTTCAAATCTCACTGTTTGCGTTTGTCAAGAGGTATCCCAAAGACTCAATAACACAAGACATCAGCCTCTCAGCAGCTTACTGCCACCTCTTCTCACTCTCACTCTCACTCTTGCTCCTGCCGTCACACTTTCTCCGCCGAGTCTCCTTCTGCCTTTTATAAGCACTTGCTTGGTGCAGCTGGCCAAAGTCATCCGGCGCCGCCATTGCACAATTTTGAACACAACTGCTGGTCAAATCCAAGATTTGATTAGGTACAGACTCTCTCCAGAGTCAACTACGCAATGACAACACGGTAGACCGTCCTGAATCACCGCCATGGCGGCGTATGCGTCTCCCTCGTCCTTCTCGAACCAGACCACTGCAGCTTCCAGTGGCATACCTTCCGGGAGAGGATCGTGGGGCGATCTTCGAGTCTCAGCCCCAGATCACAATGAGAAGATATATCCTCATATCAAAGACATTGTCCGAGAGGCCACGAGCACCACCAATTCCGATGGCTCATTGCCGCAATTGCTTACTGAAGTCGAGAACTGCATCGCAACTGCCCGAAGCTCTGTCGAGTTTGGACGCCCTGACATGGCCTATAAAAGTTTTGTACGAGCATATGAGATAGCAGTCAACAACATACCCAGAAATCGGAACTATGGCTTCACTTCTGACAACAACAGGGCTTGGGCCCAAAAATATAGGCTCGCGAGGCAAAAGCTCAATGAACTCGAAGCCCAGATGACGCAGGTTAAGGCCTCGATTGAAGAAAACAATACAAGATTTAATACTCAGCCACACGCCCAATCGCTTTTGAGGAAGCATGTCTATTCGTCAGGGTTTGGTGTTCCTCCCAACTCGCCTGCTCCTCCCGAAGACCAACCAACCTCGTCAGGAGGAAATGGGCCTTCACATCAAGATGTACCCTCCAACTCCTCCGCATTGCCATCAGCTTTGAGGATCGACCGAGCACGCCCGACTAGCAAACCCAAACCAGATTCGCTGCAAGGTCGTCCCCTCACAGATAACTCTAATGATCTCAGTCAGCGGTTCGCCCGGCTTCGCGGTGTAGGAAATCGTCCCGATGAAACTGGTATTTTGTCCATGCCCAAGCCGAGCGACTTCAAAACCGGGGCAAACCTAGGTCCGAGGCCACAATCGTACACCCCTCAGACTTACACTGATCTGAATGGTCCATCCTCTCGACTAGGTGGACCACGGGATATGCCTAGACCAGTAAATAGCCCTCCACCACCTCCGAAGGTGCCGCTGATTACTTCTATGGCCATGCCAAAACCACCGAGTCCTACCTATAGCCCAATTACAACAACACCTGTTGGATTTCATTCAGGTCATAGTCGCGGGGCTTCTGAAGGTAATCGTCCGCCAAACGAGAGGAAGCAGACTTACTACAACCAGTCTCATAATTCTTCGTCCTCCTCCTTACACATGCAGAAACCACGTGATGATATTCTCCTGCCGTATCGGCCTACCACTCCCAATGGCGTCAACTCTGTAATAATATCGAAGAGCAGCTCCAGCGAAATCCCCCACAAAACGACTTTAGATGCACCCACCTTGTACGAATATATGAGGAAGTACAATGTCCTACTTGTTGACGTGCGAGATCGAATACAGTTCGATGAGGGTCACATTATGGCAAGCTCGATAATTTGCATCGAGCCCATTTCGTTAAAGGAGGGTGTCTCTGCAGAAGAGCTTGAAGAGCGACTCGTTCTCGCGCCTGATGTAGAACAAACCTTGTTCTCCCGCCGAAATGAATTCGACGTGGTTGTTTATTACGATCAGTCTACCAACGATAACTCCTACCTTAGAGGTCCACCGATCATGACAAAAGCTCCAGCCCTCAGAGCTCTCTATGACACTCTTTACGAATTCAATGACACCAAGCCACTGAAAGACGGCCGGCCCCCAGCTCTGCTTGTTGGTGGACTCGATGCATGGATTGACTATATCGGTATTCATGCGCTAGCACAATCGAGGACAGCTGCGACATTGGGCACGACCCAGCACCGGCGAGCTGTCGGTAGTGGAAGACCACTTGCTCGGCAGAGACTTGTCAGTGCAAATACTCGATATGACGTCCGTAATAGGAGGTTGCGAGATCACAAGTTTCTTGACGAGAGTGAGCAGGAAGCCTGGCGTAGACAGGCCATGCAAGAGGAGGTCACCCCGACAGAGAAGGCGGAGACTGGTAGCGACGAGGAATACTCAGTGGTAGAGGAGGAAACGGTTCCTCCTTCTCCTTTCGTGCCTGACTATGAGACCTTTTTACGTCGTTTCCCTTCCATCCAGCAACAACAGTCCATGACTATGCCAGCTCGTAGACCACTTCCTGCTCATCCAGCTGCATATTTCCCTCCTTCAGTTCCTCCAGCACCAGCTGTCCCTGCACGTCCACCACCCGCAATCCCACGGCCAAGTTACTCAGGTCAAGCAGATATCCATGCTTCTCAGCCTGCACTTGCTCGCGTTACTTCAGCATCTCGGCCTCCACTTTACTCTTCTTCAACAGCCATGCGCAATAAGAAGCTGCCGCGGACTGGGTTGACCAACTTTGGCGTCACTTGCTACATGAATTCGACGCTTCAGTGTCTGTCTGCGACTACGCCGCTATCACAGTTCTTCAATGATCGCGCGTATGAGTCCTATGTGCAACAAAATTGGAAAGGTAGTAACGGTATTATGCCGAAGATATATGCAAATGTTGTGCAATCAGTTTGGAACGATGACGTCGATGTGATCAAACCATCGACATTTCGCAACTTCTGTGGCCGGATGAATCGTGAGTGGGTCATCGATCGCCAGCAGGATGCCAAAGAGTTCTTTGACTTTTTGGTCGATTGTTTGCACGAAGATTTGAACGTCCATTGGGAAAGGAACCCTCTCCGTCCATTGACAACGGCGGAGGAGATGCAGAGGGAACGGATGGAAATCGCTCGAGCCAGCCCGATTGAGTGGAAACGGTATGAACATCGAGATTACAGTTATATGTCCTCCCTATTTGCTGGCCAGCATGCTTCACGGCTCCGTTGCCTCACCTGCAAACAAACTTCGACAACATATGAAGCGTTCTACAGTATCAGCATTGAAATTCCTCGAACCGGCACTGGACATATTTACGATTGTCTCAATTCATACTGCCGTGAGGAGAAATTGTCCGAGCAGTGGCGGTGCCCTTATTGTAAATGTGAGCGCGAAGCCACTAAACAGATCATCTTGACTCGTCTCCCCCAATTCCTGGTCATTCATTTCAAGCGCTTTGCAGCCTCGAAGCACGAGAAGGCAAAGAAGATTCATACGCCAATCGAATTCCCTCTGTATGGTTTGAACATGGATGATTTTGTCATTCCTCGACCTCCGGCGGTCCCGGACCAAGATGGCAGTATTGATCTCGCCACTACTCCCCCTTACAGCTACGACGCCTACGGTGTTTTGAGACACTTGGGCAATAGTGGTGACAGCGGCCATTATATCAGTATCGTAAAGGATCAAGGGAGAGGCAGCTGGCGCAAGTTCGATGACGAAAGACATGTCGACCTAGATCCAAACAAGTTAAGTCCTCGTGACCGTCTGCAAAACTCGGAGGCATATATTGTGTTTTATCAAAGGTCACAAGCGAGATGAGACAGCCATTGCGGCTAATCATCTCCCTTCGTTGGGCGTACTTGCGTTTCCCCTGTCGACCTCTTGCACAGCGAGTGGGCAATATCTTTATTCAGGCAGTCCATGGGACTCCAGTCGAGCTTTGTCAAACTCTCGCACTGGCGAGGCTGGTCCGGGGCAGATCTTGTGAATGGGAATGAGATTTAGAACAAACTTTATGCAGATTTGTAGCGACTGATGACTTTATGAAATGAAGATAATGGGGGCCTTGCCAATCCTACACTTTTGAAGGGACAACCTTCACTACCTCCCTAGTGGGATGCGCTGTTGTTAACTAGGTCCAGAGGTCCACGTCCACCTCACATGATCGTGGCTACGGAGGCAGCATCCAAAACTTCCTCCATTTCCAAGACCCGTCCTGTAGACGGGTCTGTTCTCGGTATGAAGCAACCTGAGTATCATAAGCCCTGGGACTTGACGAGGGTGCATGCTCCTTCATTATAGAAGTTCCTCTAGCAACAGCAAGGTGGAACAACATCGGCCCATACCACATAAGCAGCGGGACTTTGATTGGGTGACCAGGTCAACCGGCCCAAGCTGATTCCGATCGCCGTGCTCGCCAGGAGGGTTGGAATTTGATGGTGGCGACGGAGGGGACTACACAGTATTATTCCGTATAGATCACCCGTCCTGACTGGCGAGCATCCCGAAGCCTCAAACTCTGAACCTCTGAAGATTTATCAGTTCAGTGATTTTGTTGAACCGCAAGGTCGCTGCGGGACGTGTCAGATGACCGCTAAAGAGGCAAATGCTTTGATTTACTTCGTAAAATATCGCCGCGGACTAGCAAGGGGTTAGAGCAATAGAGTGCCGTGTGGGATGGTTATGCCGATGTGCCGTTGAGGACCGCCGTGAATGTTGGCATCCCCTCCACTGTATTGTCGTCTATATCTATTTCAAGACCCCATAAACTCGGGGGGAAATTTCCAAACGGAATGAACACCCTCGAGTTTTGTTCTCTTGCCTCTGATCTACTTTCTTCATCTGCTCTTTGATCCTCAGGCTAACCCCTTGAGTGAGCTTCGTAACAATGCCGAAACCTAGGCATATCGTCGTGCTTGGGGCAACGGGCATGGCATTCTCCTCTGTATCCGCCGCAGTTTGCTGCTGACAGGGTTGCTAGGTCTATCCGGAGTCGACTTCACCGAACTTGTGCTCTCAAAAGCACCAGATCTCAAGCTGACCCTCTACGTCCGCAACGCTTCGAGACTCCCCGCCGCACACACGGAAGCAGATCCAGCTCGTATTCGGGTCGTCGAAGGCGGACTTACAGACCAAGCGGCACTTGAAGCTGCACTCACAGATCCCGCCGCACCTGTTGAAGCCGTTGTGTCATTCTTGGGCGCGTACCCTACGCTCAGTGCGTTCTTGTTGAGGACCAAAACGACGCCTATTGCGGACTCCTTCCCGATATTATTTGCGGCAATGAAGAAGACCAGCGTCAAGAGGATCCTTGCGCTCTCGACGCCAGCGTGGTTGGTGAAAGAGCAGCAAACGGGACCCAAGGGTGCTGAAGGCGAGACGGTCGAGTTCGATAAGTTCCCGTGGTCATGGTGGTTGGCGATGAAGGTTCCTCCACTCCTGATTCCTCAGGGCCACAAGGAGATGGAACAGATCGCCCGGCGGGTTGTAGAAGAGGGTCAGAGCGGAGGGTGGGGACTGAAGTGGACCGTCTTCCGCGTGCCTCATCTCAACGCCGGGGGTGCTGATGAGAGAGTCAGTGCCGGGATATTCGGGCATGGATTCGTGGGCACCCGTGAGCTGAGCCGGAAGAGCATGGTGAACTGGGTATTGGAGGAGGTTGAGGCCGGTGAGTGGATCAACAAGGCTCCCGCTATAGGGAATTATTAGTTCTCAGGAAGTAGTTGGACTCTTGAGACTTGGGCGGCGGTGGAAGACCTGTGAAGGCTCTCTGTTTCCCTATCCTCCCTTTACTTCACTAGGTCATCCTTGAATATTCACTCACAGCCCACAATACTGGCAAAATAAAAGCTACCCCCCCCCAGGCTTGAACCCTCAACTTCTCAAGACGCCAAAAACGGATTTGGCACAGGTGATGATCTAACCCTACAGTCCTCAATAGAAACGAACCCCCCAGATCCCGCTGAAACCTCTCCTATAGATGGGCTGTCCAGAATGTAATAGTACCTTCCCCCACTTAAGGGCTCTCGATTACAACCTTCCCATCCAGGAGGAGGCCCCACCGCCAAACCCGCATACAAGACGCCCGAGAGTAGGGGGATTTTTACACGGTTGCACTACTCTGCCTGAAGCGCTGTATGTTGAGGGGAGTTCCGGGAGAATAAAATATCAAGTCGTGAATGCATCCATGTAGTGAATGGCTTGGAGGGCGTCAGGAGGGTGCCTGTAGGCCTAGAGGACGTGGCATTAAATGAGTCTTGGCACGTCCACATTTGATGAGGATCTCCGTGACGGTGAGGTGGTGGTGCCACTCTATGAGTACGTCTCAATGACACTCGCTGGTTTGCTATACCTGCCAATAGGAACGTATTTGATGTCGTCGAAGCCCATCGAGCCTGGTCCGCCTAGTTCAAGTCCCCGAGGAGTGTCGGTCCATCTGGGCGAGGCGGCGATGGCTATCACAGTCACCCTCAAGCCGTACTTGTACTCCGGTGTTCCCAATCCAGTTCCTGTTTCTGAATCAAGTACCGCAACCAAATCTGGGACAGCGGCTAGGATCGATGCTTTGCCATCTTTTGCCGTGGTCGCCTCGACAAACGCATTCTCATTCTTGAAAGGAATCTTGATGATGGCTTTTGAACCATCCTCCAGCACGCCGTCAATCTCCACGATCCCATATGTATGTCCAGTCTTGAGCACGCGCTCAACACTGGTGATCTTTCCTTCGGCTAGGACCCTTGCGCTCTCAGAACCACCAACTGCTTCGATGATCCGCTTGGCCTTGTCCGTTACATTCTTCTCAAGTGCGATGGAACGACCAACCAGCCAGGCCAACGAGACAGTGTTCAATATGGCCTGTTCCTGGACCATTTTGGCTGATTTAAGCGGCCCTGCTTTTCCGGCTCGACAACCCATCTCTACAACGGCTGCGCGAAGGGCTCGGTCAACTAACCTGTCTGTCCGAGAGCCTGTCATGGTCATGAACGACCCATCGCCACTAGCGATAGTCGCTGGCAGGAGTCCGCCTCCTTGCCCATCCCCATACACATTAGCAGTTGTCTGCCAGTCTGTCGGGTAGGCACGCCCCATGAAATCAGCGTCGACACAAGTCACCCCGTGCGCGGCAGCGACCTCAAGATTGACAATACCATTTGCGCCGCCAATCTCCAGAGCCATGAAAGCATCGGCGGGTGGGTATCCCACGACTCGAGTCAGCTCGTCGTGAGCCTTGTTGCACTCGTTCGATTCCATGCGCTCCACACTCACCTCAGGGCTTCCAAGGCAGCCCGTCCATCCAACCATCGCTGTCTCAGCGAGATCTGTGGGCGATACAACTCTGATACTCTCTGGGGACTTTTCAAGGACTGACTTGATTTTGAGGTATTGTTGATAGGGATCACCACCACCCCCACACCCTAACACCTTGCAGCCTTCCGCAATCCATTTGAGATCTGTAATTGAAATGATCCACTCTCTGTTTTGAACCTTCGGTATGTATGTCTCGATGTCGACTACTTCAGGGGTGCCCGATGGGTTTGATCCAACAGTTGCAGTCTCCTTGACTTTCTGGCGGGGTGTCTCTGGCAAGGGAGACAGTTCCGTTGCTCCCTCTTTATTCTGTTTGACGGCGTCAAGCACCCCAACAGCTCGGATCAGGATTCGTGCCTTGGCGTCGACGTACTGTATTGGGAGTACGGTAATTTCTGCTATTTCGACAGTGTCACGTTGTGCTCCATTCATGACAGCTGCGTCAATGGCTAAGTTGGACACTTCCTTTTGTGCTTCCTTAAGGGGCTTTTGTGACGTATCGACCACCGTATCCACAACCCCCGACACCCTCGATATCGCTGCCCCAACAGCATTGGCGACCTCTCCGCCTTTGACCTTGCGAACAGCGCGAACCCCCGAGAGGGGTCTATCAGTGTCGACGACTATGGCGCCTCCTCCAACAATCAAGACATCGATATCCCCTTTCTGTACCTTAGTCCTATCTACCAGCTCTTCAATAGTCTGGCGCATCCTATTCTTCGCCGCACTAATAGTCTCCGCCGTGAGTTCTCCCAGGAGATCCGGGCTCCCAAGTCCCTCCAAAGGATTGTTACCAGTGGGAGCACGGAGCTCAGATGCAGCTACGATATCAGTTGCTGTCAGAACATCACCCCCGAAGAGACGGGCCCTTCGCAGTAGGTCGAGAGCCACACTATCAGGTCCGATAGTGAGACCCGAGTCGGTTCCTCTGATAATACTTCCCCCGCCGAGTCCAACACTTTCGACCGCTGGTAATGCAAAGTTTGTGCGAACTCCACCCACAAGGCTCATCACAGAACTCATTCTAGGTAGGCCATTGGGTAGGAGCAGCCCACTGTCAGATGTTGTTCCGCCAATATCGATCACCACAAGGGCATCTTCGCGCACAGGCTGGCTCCTGCCTGCTTCGTTGCTGGCAGTACTCCAAAGAAATTCGCCACCACGGATTGAGTTCGTCGGGCCTGAGTTGAAGGTCCTGATGGGTAGGTCAATGGCATCAGGTGCACTTAAAACACTGCCATCGTTCTGGGTCAAATATAATGCGCACGTGTTACCCTGGAAAATCTCTTGCACGGCTTTCTGAAACCCATAGATTGTCCTTTCAGCGAGCCTTCTCAAGGTCGCGTTGAGTATCGCTGCATTTTCCCGCGCAAGGAACCCCAAGGACGATATACGATGCGACAGAGTGACTCTCGGCCGAACCGAGAGATTGCGAGCGGCGCAGAGCTCTTCCATTCTTTCAAGAAGGATCTTTTCGGCTTTGATTTCTTGTTCCGGATTCAAGGCCGAATAAATGCCCGAAACAACAACGTCAAAAATCTCATCATTAACCAACTTTTCTGCAACTTGCCTTATCTCGCTACTTTCGAGTGGCGAGATCTCAGTACCTGATATCTGGTACCCGCCTTGACAAAAGTATGGCGTCGCGGCGATCAAGTGACGCAGATCCTTGGGGAAGTCAACGAACGGCGGCACACCGAGGCCAAAGCCATCTGTGCTACCTCCACAAAGTCGAACGACTCCGACGCGTTGCAGCTCCGACGATCTCTGCACAACAGCGTTCACGAAATGGGTAGTCCCGATAATAACGCAGCTGATAGAGTCTAATGGGACATTGCTTGATTCGATGATAGCGCGGACCGCCTCCGTGATCCCAGTGGTCACATCTAGCGAGGTCGGCGCCTTGTGTGAAGCGATTATCTGCGTTGGCGACAGTGAGATAAGCACGGCGTCGGTGTTGGTACCTAATAGCAGGAAGCGTCAATGGAGAAAATCCGATATAGTTGGCAATGCACAGCGCCGCACCTCCAACATCAACGCCAATGCGAAATTTGTCGGACTGGATTTCAGTCCTGATGCTGCCCATGATGTTATGATAGTCAGATACAATCTGCTTTCCCAAGGTCACAACATGAGATACAAACGGATCGACGCGTGTCTCTTTAAGGCATTTCTACCCTCAATCTCGGTGGAAAACAATCACTAAGAGGGTGTCACAAAGTCACTCCAGTGAGGGGGAGTTGCCCGATATTCCCCTTTGTAACTGTAACTTGGATCTGCGGAGTAGAGCGATTGTGGAGCCGCGGGCGCCTTAGGCAATGATGCTCTGGAACCACCATAATGGAAAGCAAAATCTTGTCTTGGAAGTGTCTCTATGGCAGTATGGTGCGTCTCCTGGTGAGAGCTTGTCGCGTGGAGAGTTCTCTTATCGTTCAATCAGCGACAGAACAACATGGCCATGCGTTGACAGGCGAATTTATTTTAGCTCCACCGTTGGAAGTTTTTCTTGCCGAAAAAGCATCGCGTGGTTAGACGGTGAGGCTGATGCAACTCGCTTTGGGATCGGCGACCCTTGGAAGTCCAGCCGTAAGACGCTTGGCCGAGGTAAGGGTATGAGCAACACCTCCAGGGGTCTTCTATGGTCGGTTAACTGTCACCCACCTGTTCTTCTCACTCACTTAATAAGTAATCAAACTTAACGATAAAGGGCAAATACGTGTTGTGATTCTTGTAGCTCGCGATCGCTAAGAAATGCATGTCCGATATCATTTCTGAAGGAAGCATGTGTGCACTCTGATCGTGGCTAATGGCTGGATCAGGTTTTACGTATCAAGATTAGTCAATGTCTGCACGCATTTATTCTAGCCCGAGAGCCGTATCAATGAGGAAGCAAACTGGGGTTCCCAGATTTAGCCGTCGAAGACTTGTCCTTCGTCCTTCAGCGCACTCCAGCATCTGAGATCCTATCCCACAGATGCGGTTGAGATATTGGCAATCGGGCAACTCACATTCCGCTATCACCAACAGCTAGCCTTGGCAAGTGCTACTAATAAGCCACCCCATGATTAATCCCTTTCTTTGTCTACTGCTGACTTAGCCGATGCGGAGCGGGTTCATGAATTAGCTTGTCGGCCAACTTTGACTTCTGCGATTAGCTAGGGAGGGGCTTCCGCGATAGTTTATCAGTTCAGTTCCTTGAAATTTTAGCGCTGAATTCACCCTCCAACAGGTCTGGAAATCTGAATGTCAGGCAATCTCTATGATTCAGTTGTCCGATCCTGGTCAAGGAAGTTGCAAAGGTTCGGAACACTTAAACGGGAGTACAGCATGAGACTTAAGATCAGATAAGACACTTGACTTGCAAAAGGGTTGTTTTTTTTATTCCGCATATCGTGCCGACTAATTCTAGGAACAACGACTAGGCAATCTAATACGCCATGGCCATCAAACCAGCAGAACTTGCCATCCCTATCATCAATCTTGAGCCTCTCCGGTCAGGGACGCCTGAGCAAGCCCTTGACACCGGAAGGAACGTATACGACGCTTTTCGAGGCGTGGGATTTGCATATATTAAGAACCACGGCCTACCTCAAGAACTCTTAGATCAGGCATTTGAATGGGTAAGATTTCACCCGATCAGCCATCCACACTACATCACAAGCACTCACTCACATTTGATAGAGCGCCAAGTTCTTCGCGCTCTCGCAATCAGACAAAGACAAGGCGCCACATCCTCCATATGGTTGGTGGCACCGAGGATACTCTGGCGTAGGCCGAGAAAAAGTGGTTCAAATGGTCTATGACAAGGAATCCATCGCGGATCTGCGCAAATGTCCTGATTTCAAAGAGTCCTTTGAGCTAGGTCGAGAGGATGACGAGCGCACTCCAAACATCTGGCCACCGGAGGAAGTCCTGCCTGGGTTCCGCGACTTTTTCAACAGGTTCTTCGAAACCTGCTACAAAATCGAGCTGGACCTTCTCCGTGCGATTGCTTTGGGCATGGGTCTTCCGGAGAACTTCTTCCAGGAGTATCACACCAAACGAGACAACCAAATTCGACTGTTGCACTACCCACCCGTCGAGGCAGAGTTGCTTCGTAACGGGAGCATGGAACGGATTGCAGCGCACACGGATTTTGGAACCATGACACTCCTGTTCCAGGACCAAGTCGGTGGATTGGAGGTTGAGGATATCCACGAAAAAGGCAAATTTAATCCTGCACCGTTTATACCTGGAACGATCGTTGTCAACATCGGCGACTTCTTGCAACGATGGAGCAATGACACTCTGAAGTCCACGCTTCATCGTGTCAGAGCGCCTCCGCTGGTCGAAGGGATAACAAAGGCCCGGTTCTCTATCCCTTACTTTGTCACTGCAGATCGTGAAAAAACCATCGACTGTATCCCTGGGTGTGCCAGTGAGGAGAAGCCGAAGAAATACGAGCCAATTAATGCAAGGGAATACATTGAAATGAGATTGAATGCAACTTATTAAGTAATAACTGTTTTATGGAGAACTCCCATTGGTGATGTCAAATCTGCATTGAGTCCTTTCCCTTGGTAGAGCTATATTTTGTCATAATAGCAGTATTTACTTAGTGTCTTGACCGAACAATAAGTTCTTGTGTGATGTATTAGAAATTTCAAACGCTTGGTCCTCGACGGTGTCGTACTAAAACCCACTACATGGACTGCCTTTCTATCTAGGGAGGGGACGAAATATCAGGGATAGATCCATGAGCTACGTATACAATCTCAGTTACTCATCATCTCCAAAGAACACTTTAATGGGCATCCACGAATCATGCACAACCTTGAATCGCGTCCTAATACCGTCCAGAGCCCGCATCTCATCCTCATTCAATTCCCACCCGTCAAGTTGAAAATTTCCCTCGATCCTCTCCAATGTGACACTCTTAGGAATGATGCTGGTGCCTCTCTGGAGGGACCACATGAGCCTATCAATTACGTCAGCATTTTGTCCAGAGAGATGATACGCGCACTTACAAAATTTGGGCAGGACTCCTGCGCGTTGCATGGGCTATCTGAGATAGAACAGGCTCCTTGTACAACGGATTGTCTGAGGCACCGCCGAGGCAGGAGTAAGCCGTGCAGTGAATCCCCTTTGATTTACAGTACTCCATTAATTTAGGGCTATGAAGATCAGTCAACCGAGCTATGCATGAGAGAAGATAAATAGGATCGGAAACTTACGAAGGGTTGCCTGGGTGTAGTTCTATTTGATTCACTGCAGGTATCACCTTACAGGAAGGGTCGGACAGGAGCTTCTCCAGGTGACGGATCTGGAAATTGGATACACCGATATTCCTGACTTTTCCTGTGTTGAGAAGCTTCTGCATTTCTTGCCTTGAGGATTTTGAGTTAGAGATACCTGGCTTCACTAGTCGTGGTTGCAAAAGCTTACCATGTCTTGATGAAATCCCAATCTGAGAGATGCTTCGTTGGATCTTCTGGGTCTGTTGAGCATGGAAAGTGGACCAGGTATAGATCGATATACTCGATCCCTAGGTCCTTCAAGGATTTGTCGAAACCCTCACGGACCCTGTGATGCCACGGGTTATCTAGCTTAGTTGTCACCCAAATCTCATTTCTGGGGACCCCTGAAGCTCGAATTCCTTGTCCAACCTCAACTTCATTCTGATAATTGAGTGCAGTGTCTATGTGTCGGTAGCCTTTTTGAAGAGCGTGACTGACGGCTGTCCGCACCTGGTCCGGTGGTGATTTCCATGTTCCGAGCCCTATGGCTGGCATCTTCGCGCCGGAATTAAGGGTGAAAGTTGAGGAAGTGTGGTTGAGGGCCGCCATTTCTGAAGATGTCTCGATACCGTGTGGCAATTGTAATTCAATAAACTTCCAAATTTGATAATTGCTACCAGGGCTCTCAATTTCTTATACTCGCACCAGGCTAGACGTATTAGCGCTACTCTGATGCTGGAGCTTTTTATGTCACAAGAGTAAGGCTCGGACTAGGTGGGCGCCGCGTCCAAGTTGCTGGGGATGGACAGTTCATAGATCCGCTCGGTCAGGGCTTGATTCGGCGACCTTCGATTCTTATTGGCTTTAGTCTATTCTTCCTGTTACACCAATGGTATTTGGATGACAATCGTGCTGAGGTGGTCGCTTAATCGTCCCTCCCAATCGAGACACTTCGGAAAAGTTTCGGCGGAGACCTATTGTAGATAGAGTTGTTGCGACAACCGAATTTATGTTTGCCACTATTTGAACTTGACCGAGAACACTAACAGCACATTTCAAGGCTTCACCCCTAAGATCCTATTGCATTCCCGTCTTGAGGGGGTGTCGATATACCGTTGTTCAGGGGTCGCTTATCTATCTATCAGCCAACGTCGGCTACGATCGGCCAACATGTGAAGTTCCACAAGATCTCCGCACCAGATCGGCCAACTCACTCGTTCCTTAGCTGCCACATATCACTGCAATCGCTCAACAACCAGCTTGGATCAGCAGCCTCTCCGAAGCCACTGTTAAATATCTCCGAGTCATCTACATATGTTCCGATGGTTCCTGCCCCAGTTTTAGACCCAACCTGACGAGTTTCTGTGACATCAAGTTTTTGTTTGTCTCCTCTAAATCCACGCAGTGAATGCCATCAATATCCCATCGACCTCAGACATGGGCCTCAAATGGACACAACTAAAAGAGAGACTACAGGTGTACGTTTGATCTTTGGGAATGACTTGTTATTGAGGCCAGTTGCTCACATCGACCTACAGGCCCATTGACAAAGATTCTTACTATGAAAACACAACATGGTGCAACCGGGATCTTATCCCGATGCCTTCAGAAAGGCGGACATGGGGTATATGGGGCTACTTCGGTACGTTCGACGTGATGAAATGAAACCGGCTAGCATTGTGTTTAACGATCAATCGAAGGCTATTGGACCGTCTCGGGGTCCTGTATCTCTGCATGGTCGACAGGAAGCACTTTGCTCGCGTTTGGTCTGAGCCCACCGCAGGCTATTGGAGTTGTGGTGAGCAGAAGAATGCAGTCATTGATGTGAAAAAGCTGATGACAGGAAAAGATTGTCGGAGGACTTCTTACAGGCCTTCTTGCCGTGGCATGTGGTTGGATGGGAGAGAATCACCACATTGGCTTCACGGTTTCCTCTCGCTTCTCATGGGGAATGAGAGGGAGCTACTTCCCAGTAGTATTGCGAGTATTTGTTGCTTGCATTTGGTTTGGCCTTCAAGCCTACTGGGGAGGACAAGCGACCAGAGTGCTTTGGGGTGCCATTATCCCCGGTAGTTTGCCCCCCTCTTGAATTCTCCAGATGGAGATCTTGCCGCTAACACAACTGAACAGGTTTTGCACATATGAGGAACTATTTCTCTGAGAGCTCTCATCTGTTAACGAACGATTTCATTGGCTTGATTATCTGGATGTGTGCTTTCATCCCGCTGGTCTTAGTTCCACCTGAGCGACTCCAAGTGCCCTTCGCCATTTCATTCGTCCTCTTTGGAAGCTCTTGTATAGGTATCCTGATATGGTAGGTTCTTGAATACTGTGGTGGCGCTCTGCTTCTTGCTGATATATGTCAGGGCTGTACATAACGCTGGCGGACCTGGAACTATGTTCCACGAGCCTGGAGATACGGAGAATGTTGGTTGGGCATTTATGTTCGGCATCACAGGTTAGTTTTGACTCGCTTCTTACTTCGGCGTCCGCTGTCTCATCATTTTCCAGCGATCCTGGGCGCATGGGGTGCTGGAACTCTTGGTCAATCCGATTGGACTCGTTACGCCAATCGCAAGTTTGCGCCGACTTTGTCACAATTGGTTGCGGCGCCGATCACTATTTCTGTCACTGCAATCATAGGTATCATTGTCACAAGCGCTGCAAAGGATGTCTTAGGTGACATTATCTGGAATCCAATTTACTTGCTCGCAGACCTGCAAGAGGAATACCATTCAAGCCCCCGATCTCGCGCTGGAGTGTTTTTTGCAAGCTTGGGGCTTGTCAGTTCACAGCTCGCTGTAGGTTCACCATATTTACGACTGTCATCAATTGGAATACTAAATGATACAGATATCTGTTGTCCTGAACTCCGTATCAACGGGGATGGATATGGCCGGCCTCTGCCCGAAGTATATCAACATTGTCCGAGGAAGTTATATCATGGCGATCATCGGCATTGCATGCCAGCCTTGGCAGCTGGTCAGTACGGCTGATAGATTTCTCAAAGTCCTCTCAGGTTTTGGCGTATTTATGGCACCAGCAACGTAAGTGTGATGACGCGATCAGACATGAAAGTGTTGAGTTCTAACTTCCTTGGATAGCGGAGTTATGCTAGCCGACTATCATGCCATTCGCAAAGCTAAGTTGAAGTTGAACGACCTTTACACCGGTAATAGTTCTTCTATCTATTGGTTCAACAAGGGTGTGAATTGGCGTGCTATCGTGGCCTTCCTTGCGGGAGTCTGGCCTCTTCTACGTAAGTTTCTACCACAATATCGAGTCGGCAGTCTAACAAACCCTGTCCAGCTGGTCTCGTTGGAACGGTGAACGATATCACAGACCCAAACTTTGTCGGCTGGATTCGTCTATACAATTTGACCTTCATCATCGGTCTTGTAATTAGCTTCTCGGTTTTTTGGACTCTGAACTTTTTCTTTCCACCCCCAGGTCTTGGGGAGGAAGCTCCTTTCGTGGGCGATGGTGTATTGTATGGTGTAGGCGAAGAAGCTTCTGTGAATAGCCAGAAAGAACTCGAGAATGATACTGACAAACATGCCGCAGTGGCGAGCTTGTCTACCTGAGAGCGCGGCGTTCTAGAATCTTAGCTCAAAGAATGATGCATCAAGAGGCAGATCGGACTAGTACTGCTTTGAGTCAAGCTTCCATTCATATTTGAGGGCGATGAATAAGAGCAATCGTTGAGGCCATGGTAGTCAAATAATGCGATTATCAGTGGTGTTGCCCTCATCAGTTGGTTGGTTTCATGGTTAAGCTCCTCTGCGCTGTGCATACCGCATATGCCGCCTAGTGTATCCGCACTCTTGGTCAAAGGTGGGGATGACAAGAACCACTCAGTGGGTGACCGCCAAATGCTAGATAACGAAGGCATTGCCAAGGATCTTTAGCTATCATACCTTCATTGACCTCGGGCCTCCTCTCGTTAGCAACCTCTTCGTATATTTTCATGCTTCTACTCTTAGAGTGGAATGTAGAACTACCTACGTACAGGAATCTTTGGCGCTCAACTTAAAGGCGTCCAATCGTTCCATTTTTATCGCGAGTTTCGCGCTTATGGTCCTGGAAGCGAAAGGTGGCGATCCTCGGGACCGTCGTCGGGATGCCACAGTCCCCTTCAAATAACGAGCCGCATAAGAAACGGCGTTTCAAAATCCAGAGCGAATTTGGAAATGCCCGCCAATGGAGGAGCCGTAAAAGTCGGCCCTGCGACATCTGTCGAAAGCGAAAGACTGCGTGTGTTATCGAAGATCGGCCACCTTGTGAGTAGTTTGCCGCACGAAGCTGACGTAAAGCACTCATTCTGATCCTCAAGGCCTGTTTTGCAAAGGAAGAGGACTGGATTGTACGTCTTCACTCGAGCCTCAGACAGTAGTACAACGATTCTCAAGTCTCCCAAGTTTGGACCAGGATGAGGAGCCTCCCGTTTCACTTCAGACTCCAATAGACGGTCCTCCCCCTGAGAGTCCTGTCTTCCAGGAGCATATCACCCCTAGTAGTGTCGAGGTCGACCACACAATGTTGTCTCCCGCTACTAGTGTCGAACAAATGAGGCGGCGCGACCACTTTGTGAATCTTTATCCCAGTACACCAAGCAGACATGAGGGTAGCCTAGAACCTAAAATTTACACCCTCGAGGACAACAAGAACCAAACAGCACATTCAATGGGCTTATCTGCGGAACAGGACACCAACCTTCTGGCAACGTATCGCTCTGTCATTATCAATGAAAGCAACCGCGTTGCTGGTGACATCATCAAAGTTTACCCAGGCAATGTTAGTGCTGGGGCCCCACCACTGCATTTCTACATCCTCAGCGATCTGTTCATGCCGTATGATAACTGTTTGAAGGAAGAATGTTCACAGCTTATTGAATCTAAGGTCGAATACCATGGCCCGAGCCTTGTGCGTCTCTACTTCAGATATGTTCACCCGGTCTACTGCATTGTCTCTAAAGTGCGGTTCCTTCGGTCGTATAAAGAGGACAGATTTAGCATTCCAGCATCGCTGAGGGGTGCCATATATGGACTTGGTGCAGTCTTTTGGAACCATGACCCCGAGCTGAGCGCAATTACTCGCCCATTTGAACAGTATGAACTGTTTCAAGCCGCTCAAACATCGCTCGAGAGGGAGCTTGAGGCCCCCAACTTATGGAAAATGCAGGCATGCTTACTCATGCTCCATGAAAGAGCTGCTGGTAACGGCGTATTTGAGACACCTCGGACCTGGACACTGTCTGCTCAAGCAGTCGCTTGTGCACAGATGATAGGCCTTCACCGTGACCCATCTGAGTGGAACATCGCATCATGGGAGAAGAGTCTCAGAAAGAAGTTGTGGTGGGCCACCTACATCACTGATACGTGGTCATCAGTTTCGCACGGCAATCCTCCCCACATCCACAAAGACTTCTATGGAACCTCTAATCTTGACATGGAGGACTTGAGATATGACGAAGATGTCCCTGAAGACCTCCAACACATGGTTGATATCTCAAGTACTTGCTTCGAGGTCTCCACGGCTGCTCGGTTTCTGGAGCTAGTAAAACTTACCCAAATTCTTGGAGGTTTGCTGGATGCCTCATTGTGAGCCATAGTTTTAGAACACACCTTTTACTGAGCTAACGAAGAACCAGTTCTGACCACTCATATCACGATGCAGCACAAGATCCTTCTTTACAGGGAGGGAAACTCCTCCAGATCCAATCCCAGCTCAAGTCCTGGCATTCGCTGATCCCACAATGTCTTACCATGACTTATACCACAGACAGAGCCAGCTTTCACAACAATTGTGAGTCCCCGGGCGGCCATGAATTGCACTGGTATTGCTCTTGATCCTAATGAAGGCGTAGGTCCACTGCATCTTGCCTATTTCGCGACCCAGGTCTTGCTTCTTCGGGCTTTAATGTCACCTGGCTCGGCTGCTGCGAAGAATGACCCGCAGTCATCCCTTCGCCGGTACTTTCCGTTAGCGATAGAACAAATGGGCTATTTTCTAACGTTCACAAACGAGATCACACTTGAAGCACTTCAGTCATTCTGGGGTCGACGTGAGTTCTCTTCCAGCACCCTGTCAAGGCGACAAGAGATCTGACTGACTACCATTAGATGGACGTTCCCAATTTATTTTAACTGGCAATTTCTTGATATACTTATTCCTCCTTTCGTCGAATCCATGGCAAGTCCGTGAGACGTACCAAATGCTTGAGCTTTTCCACGAATCGCTTCAACGGATTCGTGGCCTTGTGGATGAGGATTCGGTGCCCTTGATCCGACCAGTTGCGCTAAGAATCGATTCATTCTTCACCCAAGCCGCGCAAAATATGAGAAATTCTGGAACAGGTCCTTATACTGCACATGAAATAGTGGAGACTCCTCCATGAATGGAGGGCTTGGAGATGGAGGTTCATCTTAGACATGTTCGAGGGTTAGCCTCGGTTCGTACAATTCGAGCAAGCGCCATCTTCTGTCAATGGCGTCCCGTGTAGAGACAATTACACAGACTTTGATCAGGCGAATCCATGTGAGGAGCAGACACACAATTTAATACTGAAGAAGAATACACCTAAGACAATATATCAAAATGTAAGCATGATCTAGGGAGCGGACAAAGATCGCTACTACTACTATACAAGTAAGTAGTAGTTCGGTGGTGGTTGCAAAAGCCGCGTGGGTGCTCTAGTTAAAGCCGATCTTGCTTACCGAACCCTGCCAAGTGGTACTTGAATCCTCCGCTTCCCCGGGTTTCGACATAATGATCAGATCTCCCAAACCTGAATGTGCGATGTTGGAATCACAGGTAGTCGTAAAGGAATGTTTCTCCGCCAACTACCCAGTAATTCATTTCAAGAAGGAGACAAGACAGTCATTTAAGAAAACTAGTGTATTGAGACGATCGCAATACGTCAATCAGGCATTGTAAGTCCTGCACACTTGAGTCAACTCTGTCCTTAAGTCCTCTTCTGAAAGTTGGGTAGCGACCGTTGTAAGCGACGGGAGGTCAAATGTGACGGTGACCACCCTTGTCGGAGATGTGCAGGTAAATCCTCCGCCTGTGTCTATCAGGACAAGCCACTCTCGCATTCGTAAGTTCGACATGGGCTTACAAGGGATCTCTTTGACCATGCATAGAATTACCACTTCAAGAACCGAGAGGCGTGTCACTTTGGTCCAACCAGGGATTATGCCGCCACAGAATGTCGCTGCCACTATGGATACCCATCCAAGTCCTGACATAGACTCACCACGACGTACTGAAGGTTCAACTTCAGTCATCAATTCCCTGAGAATTCAATGCGCGCAGGGCATTGATGTGGAATCGCCAAAATTTTGTGGGCCCTCGAGCTCAGAGTACACTTTGAATGTAGTCAGCGGAAATCTCAAGGTGAAGGGTGTCCCAGTGGCCATTCTTGCGAACTCAAATTCAGATCCAACAACGTCGTTTGAGTCCTCGAATTTAGGGCGTCATGGACCTTTGACAAAGATGATATCTTTGGATCCTCTATGGGACTTTACGAAGGACAGCGCCATAAGCCTTGTCCATGACTGGCGCGACAGTGTTGGCCTGCTTTATCCGATTGTAAGCCGTTCTGACATGTTGAGGACTACCGATACAGTGTTTGAGATCATGGAAAGTGCACAGAAGGATGGATTACAATCTAAAACCATTGTTGTCGCGGAAGCTCTTTTCCACGACGAGACGAGTCAACTTAAAATGGTGCCAGCAATAGGTCGCACACTAGCCTACGGAGGGAGAAATGAGCAAGCGCAAAAGCTATATGAAAGTATCTCAGAGGTGATGGAAGGGGTGTTCTTGAGCCCTCCAGATATTCGGGGAACTCAGCTTCTCACCCTTGTGGTATGGCGTGCGGCCCCTCCCTCTTGCCTAGCTTGAATGCTGATATTTGAGCAGGCTCAATATCATTACCACCTTGACGACGAACACAGAAATGGTCGGATCAACAGCCTCGCCGCTAGAATATGTCTGGAAATGGGCTTGCATCGTCGAGAAATGATGGATGGGAGGTTTTCAGATCATGAAAGTCGGCTATTGGCTTTCTCCGAGCCTTCTTTTCTGTCTATATGTTTGAGCAGCGGGTAAGCCTTGGGTTAGGGATCCCATTCTATATCCATGACTCATACCTCGATCCGTCACTGTTCGAAATGGTAGCTTCAGTCCGTTGTCCGTTTGTCTCAAACCCTGCTGATAGCCCCCTGCAGGTGGAAACTGACCTAAGCCTGGTCATTTTTCTTCGCTGGACCAAGCTCTCTGGAAAGACCTGGGAGACACTGGACAGCCACAGTGAAAAGGGATCTGAGATCAGACATGAAGATTTGAACTATCTACGTTACCAGATTAATCAATGGTATGAGCAGGCTGGTGACAATCTCAGATTAAGCCCGATCAGGTCCGAACGGCAGGCACAGTATGCAAATGTTCAATACCTACAAGTCGTCTTGTTCGTTCGCAAGAGCCACCTCCTCAATTTGATTTATCGACCTGTACTACAGTTGTCCTCACGCATTAATCGCAACCTCGATAAGGCCAACGCAGGGGTAAGAATTGCGAAAGAGTCAATACAGGTCGTCTCTGAGCCAAATGAGCATCCTGTTCTGATTCAAAAGCACGCACTATTTTTCTATGGGCTACGATATGGTTTTCGATGTTCCTTCTCTCGGCTGGGAATAGCCTGATTACTTGATATCGAATCTATTCGGTGTATAAATCTCAGTCAGCTGAGTCATTTAGCTGTGATATTCCATTTAATTACAACACAGGCAAACTTAGTCCGGAACTAGTGCCGCGATTTGATTCCGAGGTGGACACAGTAGACTTCTCTCGGGAGGAGTTTCTATGAATAACAATCGAAAATCAGTTCAAGGCTTCTAAGAACCTCTAGCATCTCCCGCGTTTCTATTGCGTTCCACAACCACCCCGGCGAAGTTCCGATGAGCATGAACCGATGAGCTCATCGGCTGAGCATTTGGAATTGGATAGCCGTGGTCCAATTATTCAAAGATCTTCCTAGGGGGGGACTCAATAAAATGAGAGTGAGAGCTTGTCGAGAGAGATACTGTTGTGGCTCCTGAAAATTCACCACAATCTTTCCCAATACAAGCAAAGCAATGGCGACAGCGAGTCTCCAAATGACCGCGAAAACAAGTTCGAAGTTTATGGGCCTTACAAGTACTCTTATTATTGTTCTTCTGTGCTCATGTGTCATATATTATTGCTATTTCCATCCTTCGGCCAAATACCCGGGTCCATTCTTTTCCTCCTTCACCAACTTGTGGAAAGTGCATCAATTATGGTCATTACGCATGCCTGAAAGGTTGAGACAGATGCACGAGACATACGGAGATATAGTCCGAATCAGGAAAAACGATCTATCATTCAGCAACGGAACTGCTGTTTCTGCAATATACAAGCAGGGCGCAGCCTACCAAAGGCAGGGTTCTACGATGGCTTCACCACGTTCAATCCTAATCTGTTCGGGACAAGGGATGATGAGGTAAATATTCCTGAATCTGCCTAATCTGCTATGTTTTTCTCTCCATGATAAGTCTGTGCTATTGCGCACAGATCCATGCCATACGTCGCCGACAGATGGCTAATGGCTTCTCCCTCCAATCTGTCGAGGATATGGACTCCTGTATCGATGGACATCTCACAAAATTGCTTGAAATCTAGCCTATGCGGCTAAGGGCGGGGAAGTCTTTGATTTCAAGGCGCTAATTGCCTTTTATGTCCTCGACGTTCTTGGTGAGCTTGCGTTCAGTCAAAGTTTCCATGCGCAGACAGAGCAGGTTCCAGAAAAACTACCGCCGATTAACGATCACACATTCCTCTCATGTTTGATGGGCATGATGCCAGAAATGTTGCCGTACCTTAAGATGATAGCAGCATGGACGCCTCTTCCATGGCTTCAAAGACTGTTTAAGGCGCGAGCACAGTTGAAAACTCTAACTGCAGATTGCGTTAAACGACGGCTAGTTCATATATCAGCGGGCTCAAGGATTTACTTTCCTGTCTGATCAATGCTGTCGATCCGGTGACGGGTACTAAACTGACTGAACTTGATATCAGTACGGAAGCGTTTGCCACGGTGTAAGTTTTACCGTTGAATGCCGTAAACTTGTGCTCAGCATCCACAGGGTCGCAGGGTCGCACACAACATCTGGGACTTTAACACTCTTGTTTTCTCAACTCCTCCAAAACCCCCCAGTTCTGGGGAAGGTAGTGGCTGAGATCGATTCCGATGCTTCTACTGTGCCTGGGAGACCAGTACAGATTACCGGCCTGGAGCAACGTCTACCATACTCCATGGCATGCATTCAAGAAAACTTCAGGGTTAATGCAGTGTTCACCATGCCTTTTCCCCGTAAACTAGCAGTTACCGGTGGCATTGAGGTTGATGGACATTTGGTACCCGAAAACGTAAGATCTCCTGATTAGCACTCACCTTTCCCGCAGCAGATTGCTAACCACGTTATATTTTCAGGCAACTGTTTTCAGTCTGAACCACGTAGTGCATTATAATTCAGCTATATGGGGCCCTAATACTTCCACGTTTGACCCGTCTCGTTCCCTTGGGCATCAATCAGAAGAGCTCAAGAGAAATTTGAGCCCCTTCAGCATTGGGCACCGAATGTGTATTGGGCGTAACCTGGCTATGACCAACATCTGAAAGTACTTGTAACCGTGCTCAAGAATTATAGCTTGGAACCGGTAGACCCCGGGGAAGAGATCTCAACGATTAGTGTGGGGATTTCGGAAAAGGACGGCCCGTTGCTGTGTCGCACGAAATGTAGATACTAGTCTATCAGCACAAGTTCGTTTTCACAACTCCAGGATGTGATTAATGTGAGAAATTTGAATTTCCGTACCAAGCAGTATTTCTCGTTGTCGAGATTTACTACTACAAAGTCACTCGTGATCAATGATAAAATATGTAGAAAGTAGATGCCAGGCCTTCCAAGCAATACTTTGGCCGTTTGTCAGATTTTTGTCGCGGAGAAACCATGATAAAACCAGATAGACTCGAAGCTGACACCCTCTCTTTCAAGTTGGCGTACCTTCGCGACTCCTACCTGGGTATTGTCTGAGTTCCTGGAAGGCTCGGCCCTGGTTCTTCTGTCGAAAAAGGATACCGAAAGTTGAATACGAAAGCGCCTTCAAAATCAGGGGCCTTGTGTCACATTTCTCGATTCCTTCTGCTTCTGACTGGTTGTCGACAGGTCTGTCCGGTGTCTTCCGGCGAAATAAGAGGCCAAAGGTCAACACGGAAAGCACCTTGAGTAATATCGACCGGTCGTCAGGTTGCTCAGTTGCTAGTACTTCCGTCCTGCCATCTCGTGCCAGATAGACATGATAGTTCTTGGGAAGATAGCGGCCAGGATTCCATATGTTCCACATGATGGAGTTGATGAGCATCAATGTTGCCTCAAAAATGTAGAAGTAGACTTCGAACCTCAAAATCGGGCTCAACTTCTTGAGGGAGTCAAGGTTGTCAAGCTCCACGGCAGTTGCACCTAAGTGCTCCACTAAGCGATAGATGCAACGGACAAAGATCAACGCCATACTGATATAGAGTGTGTTCAGAGGTGTGGAAACGGATCGTACCAAAATGCCTCTTTTGGAGCATCGGCGGTAAAAAACGGTCGCAAGGAGAACAAAAGTGACTATCGCTGCGAGTTGCATCGATATCGCCGCTATCGTCAAGCGGCTTCCTAGCTCTTGCGTGCTATCTGAGGAGGATGGATTTGCTGAGAGTGAGACTCCCAAGGAGTTCAACGCCTCGATAATTGCCATGAGACCACCGAACACCCTGAGGACTTTTCCAGGTGGAAGAGGTGCAGCATGAGGAACGTAATAAAACACTCGACCTAGGACGTGATAGTTGGCGAGTTCAAGCAGTGGCCTTGGTATGATAATGTTAGCACAAGACGACACAGAAGTACCTGGGGCACTAGTGGGCTAAGAGGTAGGGGATCACCTTACGGGGACACATATATGAAAACCTGACTGAGGATGAATACTATCAGATTCGAATCACTGTACAAGTAGTTGAATGCTCCATATTCTCTGAGAGCATAGCCCGCTGTAAACAAAATGGCACAGACTGAGTGTAGCCCAATGACTCGAAAGCATTTATACATGCTGAGTAAAGCATGTCAGTGCCATCGTAGAGAACATGGATGTGAGGGCCTGGGACATACTAGCATTGCCAGATGTGGCCGACCGCAGAGATACCGTACGCGATGGTAAAGATTATTGGTGCAACTTTGTTGGGAGCATAGACAAAGAGGCTCATCAAAACTATTATATATCAGTAAGAGCACAGCTAGCAGAAAACATGGGGGACTTACCAGGTTCGCCGGCTGCCATTGTGGAAAGAGAAAAACTTGAATATGCGACGATGAAAATCCAGTTCACAGATGGAATGATAAACTTTGATGATAACTTCTCAAGTATCCAAGTATCAGGAGGTAATTTTGAAAGGAGTCGCGAGCACATTATGAAGGTTTTTCCAGGAGAAAGACAGCACAGATGTTATACATCCTGTACAGGCAGCAGCCTTAAATGGCAGTCTCGAAACACATGGGTTTTGGCCAAAAATCCCCTGCTTATCGTCTCCTGCTTCATGTTGGTTGCGTGGCCGACGTGGTTGTACCCTTTGTGCATAAGACACTAGCAATATAGGTGCCTCTTCGATTGAGTACTTGAATTTCAGCGTAGTGGCACCAGTGAACAAATGGGAGGCTGGAACAGCGGCCCACGGTGGAGTGCAGCCAGTTGTCCATTATTAGTCTTATGAATTACCAAGCCACTCCGCTCAGAGCGTCATATTCCAGAGCTTGATAGCCAAGTCGCTGTATGATGAATCGCTGATCAGTGAACACACTATCGACATGCATTCTAGGATCGTGGCAGGGGCCCTGGTGGCTATGTGTTCCATGTGGCTAGCCGCTGGCTGATCTTCCAGGCAGCATCCTTTTCAATTGGCATTTGAGAAGCTATGGGGTTCTTAATGCTCTGCACCGACAAATCCAACACATTTTGCGGAATCGCGATACACCCAGCGCCATGGCGCTTAACCCGAATAGGAAAATAAGATAGCCAAGAATCTAAGATCTCGCTAGAGGTCTAGTGGGTTTGGGGCTTAAGGACCTCAGCCTTGTTGCTTTCGGTTAGGGCCTGCAGCTAAGATTGGGATTGAAGCCAGGCAGCAGGCTTAACTTCCTCGATACTTGAACGGCTTTTCCGCAGAGACGCCGGTTAGTTGTTGGATCACAATTTTCATCCCACATCGAGTTACACTTCGCCGATATAGTCAGTTTCCAGCTAGCTACAACCACCCTCGCGTCCCTCAAAGGCAGCCAAGAGACCTTGGGGAGGACAACTTTCCCACAAGGCCTGTCCGTACCGAGTAGTTTAGCACAGCCGGCGGTCCGGCAAATGAGCTGACGTCTCGTATACGTACATGGGAAAATCAAAGGACCACTGCTGGGAATGCCGGCGGCGGCGCTTAGTCTGCGACTCGCAACGTCCGGAATGCCAAAGATGTCTGTCTTCGGGAGCCCCATGCCCTGGGTACAATGGAGTGAAACCTGCAAGACTAAGATGGCTTGCACCTGGGCTGGTGAAATCTCGGAACCAACGGCAGAAGGATGCACCTTCCGGCTCCAGTGACAGCAGCCGAGAGAAAACAAGGACCGAGACACCTGCGCATGTGAACGGAAACATTACTAATGGAACTATTTCTTGCCTTCAGATCGGGACTGAACTATGTGCCTTGGCTGAGGCCTCAGAGTACTGTGAGTGACGCTCATCAGAAGCACATGCCGACGCGTTAGCTGTTAGCTAACCCGTGTACTCTAGATAACACCCGCATATACCAGGATATTTTACCGATGCAGGAGCTCGGACCAAACCCCTACATGCACTTCATCACCCCTAGCGTATTTCAATATGCCGCTGCATTGCCGGATCATGTGCGGCTGAGTTTCGTCTGCATGACTCTTAGCCATCGAATCAACCAAGCGAGCAATAACTTCCAGAGCCGGAGCTTAACGAGGAGGTTCTACCACTGCCGCGGTCTTGTCATCCGCTCTTTGAACGAGGACCTCACGCTGGACCATCGACTTAAAGGCGATGCCATTATTGCTGGTATCGTAGGACTATTGCTTCTTGATGTAAGTCATCATCTCCGAGAAAGCACACGCCATTCTGACCGAGACCGGCCTCACATTAGACCCAGCAGTATGTGACTCCAGATTGGCAATTCCATCTAAATGGGGTCTATCGGTTGATCAACTTGCGTGGCGGCATTCGAGCATTGACCAGCGTAAAGGGATTGGAGCCGTTGCTGCTTTGTTTGACATAGTACGTGGTTGTGGGCCAGGATGCCGATTCTTAAACATGAGGACTTACATGACTTAGTGTTGCAGTTATGCAGAACACGACATCGCCCGCTTCAGACCTGAGAATGACAGGATCTCACCTAGAAGATGTGGAAGCTCTCGTGAAGCGGTATGGGGATCGAAATTTCGCTTTTCAGATGTGCCCCCCCTCCTTATTCACCAAAATTGTGGCGATAAACCACCTACGCTGGCAAGCCACAACCGTTGAGGCAACTGAGTCGCATGGCCTTTCAAAAAGGGCGTATAACACACTAGATTCAGTTGACAAGTTCTCTCCCGAAGAGTGGGCTGCAGCCAAACCAGCGTCGAGTAAAAAGTGGACAATTATTGGAAGAGCTTTCCAAGCAGCTGTGGCCTTATATTGCATATCTTCGCTTCAGAGCGTCTCGATCCTACCCCACAGTCAGTCCCTGAGAGCTCGTTGCACAGCCCATGGCCAACTTTTGTATCTTCTGCTCAAAGATGCGCTCGTGGACCCACCTCTTAAAAGAGCTATGCTTTGGCCACTGGCTTTGCTCGGCATGGAAGCAGTCACAGGAAGCGCAACGATGCGTAATTTCGTTAAGAACCAGCTGACAGAGTTGAGTCGCGAATTCGGCACACATGTCCCATTGACGACGAGGGGTGTGCTTGAGCGGTTCTGGGAGTCAGGCGAGACGCGCTGGGATTCTTGTTTCGACAAACCATACATCTGCGCAGCGCAAATCGCGGTGGACTTCGGCGGGCTGGTGTGAGGTTCATAGTTTATAAAGGTCAGACGGACCTGTCAAGCCCCTGGAGTCGATCTTCCAAAATAGAATACGTAAGCCCCTTCGTGGGAAACGCCACCACTTCATCTCCACCGAGGCGCAGTTGGAGTCCTTTTGGAACCAAGCATCAATAGTCCGGGGAATACGGGGTCAACGCGAGGTTTAGAGTTTTTCCATCAGCTGCCACAATTGACGGGGAAAACATACCGAGGGTGGCTTGCTTTTCGTGACATCTGTCAAAAATTTCACACCTCGACACCTATTCACCCCTGAGCGCTCAGGGTGATGGAACGAAGATCATGGAACATTTTCAGGCACGACCGTGTCTTCCACAAACAACGCGACAAGGCACAATGATGCTCCGGCGACCAATATCTCAAAGATCAGTGTTGTTATTGATTTTTGTTTTCCTGATCGGGCTTTTCAGTGTAAGTGTTTACCGTGTTTCTCGCTTCGCATCGGCTAATTAATCGTCCTACCAGGGCGAATATATCAGCAATGGGTCTTCGTCTCGCTATAAATCGGTGCACGTGGAGAAAGTCGATGCATACTGCGACAAATTCAAATATCCTAATGACCTCGTGATCGTCGTGAAGACGGGTGCGAATGAAGTTTACGACAAAGTGCCGACCCAACTTTTAACGTCACTCAGCTGCTATCGGGATCTGCTCTTCTTTTCCGATCTGGAGCAACAATTTGGCGGCTATCATATCCACGACGCCTTGGAAAATGTCCCCATGACAGTCCAAAGGGGAAATGCGGAATTCAACTATTATTACAAACTACGATATTTCAAAAACCATGGTAAGGATGTCGGTAAACTACGCGAAACGGACGGAACGGCAGCCTGGGAACTCGATAAGTACAAGTTTCTTCACATGATGGAAGACGCGTGGAGATTGCGGCCTGGTCGGAAGTGGTATGTCTTCATAGAGGCCGACACTTATCTCGTTCAAGCCAATTTGTTCCATTGGCTCCGGCGTCTGAATCCAGCCGAATCACTGTACTTTGGATCGCATGCGTATCACAAAGCACCATTCGCACATGGTGGAAGTGGATTTTTACTTTCCGGGGTCGCACTGGCTAAATTTGTCAAGGGCGATCACGGAGTGATCGACATGTACGATGAGACGATGAAGAGCGAACCATTTGGAGACTACGTGCTCTCACAAGCCTTGGTGGCGCAAGGTGTCAATCTCACCAATGCTGCACCCATGCTGTCGGCGGAGAAGCCGACAACTCTTCCATTTGGTCCAGGGCCAGCCGGGGCGGATAGCCACTGGTGCCGACCTATTGTGACCATGCACCACATCACTCCTCAAGAAGCATCCTCACTATGGCAGTTGGAGCAACAGAGAAAAGACCCCACCGTAAGTACCAACCGTCACTCGACGAACCCCTACTTTGCATTAACGAATTGAATCATCAAGGCCCCGCTCCTCTACCAAGATCTATATACATCAATGATCAAGCCCGACATCCCAGCATCGCGAGACGACTGGGACAACCTATCCGAGCACTCATACGTGCGCCCTCCGGGGACGCCCGGCGACCGCCAGAAGCCGCTGGAGGGCATGTCGCCCATCCAGCAAGAAGCGCACCTCTCGTTCGAGAAATGCGGCCGCGCGTGCGAGGAGGACGAGCGATGCTTCCAGTACACGTTCTCGAACCACTCGTGTGGCTTCTCCTGGTTTTTCCGAATGGGCAACAGCCGGCGGCCCGAGGATGGGGTTTCTTTCCAGTCGGGCTGGAATCTAGAGAAGATCGCCAAGTATCAGGCCGAGCATGTCTGTACGGCTGCGTCGGCTAGGTGGGTGGATGCACCGAGCAAGCGGTAGGAGGAAATAGGCATTGGCATTGGCATTTGCGTAGACAGTGATTGGCAGTGGCATTCTTTCTCCGCGGAGAGCGGAGACGAGCGCATGAATGCATATCTAGATAACTACGATTTACATCACTACATAGCATAGGGAGATGAGCGGTAGCAATGTATATAGGCGACTGTAGCTGGGATTGCAGTTTATGACGTTTCCTACGTCGGTCTTGAAATCCAGTAGCTCTGAAACATTTAATCTAGCACGTAGTAAGAAAATATCCGACTCGACGTTACATATCTGATATAATGAAAGGTACCAGGCTTTGGTGCTCGATGCTAATCACGCAGACAGCAGCATGCATCCTCCTTCTCTTCGGCGTTTGTGGGTGGGTGGTCGTTGCGTGTTGAGTCAAGCCGTTGAGATCTCAAGATTACGTTGCATGCCCAGGCAGCTAATAGCGGGATGCCACAAGGAAAGGCCTGGCACCAATTCGTTACCTGAATACGCTGTACGGTGTACTCGGTAACTAATAGTCAGGCACTTAATTGGGCGACCGAGTACTCCAGAGGCTCCCACAGCTTTTGGGTTAAGGCAACCTTGATAGATTACCGAATAGCTTGTTGTTGGTGCTAATTTAGCAAAGAAGTAAACAACAAGTGACTTCCGGCTAAACGTCGATCTAACACTCCAGGTGTCGCAAGTCTACACGTCGGCCATTGACATGAGACAAAAGGATAGGAGTTGCAGAAATTTTTGAACGTCTCCGATGATGGATTAGACCAGGGTGGCAAGAGTTGGGGTGCAAGATACGAAGGTCAAGTGTCATCATATCAATTGCTAATAATTTGGACTATTTGTGAGAAGTGGATAAGACCAAAATGGTGCGTGCTCTAGTCTAGTTGGTAGGCCATATTAATGAATTACAAACCTCTTACTTCGAGCATCCCCCTGGTGCGGTGACTGTGACGGTGACCGTAGCAGGATTTCCATTGCCGCCACCACTCGACATTGAGGCTCTCGTGGTTGTAGAAGTGCTAAATGTAACCGGCTGAATAGTAAACGATCCATCCGATGTCAAGGCGGGCTTGCTGGTGGTGACGGATTCGACCCTCGTTACGGCGGTGGGGGAAGACGTAACCCCAACAGAGACCGACGATGAAGCTGAAGACGAGGCGGGTGCAGCAGGTTCGCCAGCGAAGATGTCTTCCTGAGCTCCTGGTCGGAATCCGTTGCGGGAATTATATGCAGGCGTTTGTCCGCTCTTTGGAAACACGTTGTTGCCGGTCAATTGATTCCAAACGATCATCTGCTTTGCACCAGCAACACATTTTGAGGTGTCGTCCTCACATTGAGCAGGCTGCTGCGCTTTGGCAAGAGGAGTGATGGAGGTTGCGCCAGACACTTGACATTTGAAGCCCTGCATGTAAATGTTGGGCTGGCCACAGCCCCGTGGAACCCACAGCCAAGCACAAGTACAGCCTCCGGGTGGACATGCGGGTAGGCCTTTGGGGACTTGGTAGGTAGCCTCTCGGTGCCAGGGGGTACTAGAAGGATTGGTAAGTATGAGAAGAGAGTAGGCATTGGTCACGACCGATGAAGGAACCTGTACTTACTGTTCGAGAACTGAGAAAACAACAAGATTCTCCAGATTGACCTGATTCAAGTCGCTGTGATATGAGATGGCAAATGCCGTTCCCTGGGCATGCTGTTCGTCCTGCACGTGCATGTAGCCAGCCTCGTCAATGCAGCCTTCGCCCACGCCTCCGCCGTTCCAGTTATCAGGGTGATCACCACCATCTGGCCAGAGAGATGTGAGTTTCCCTTCGTATGACAGGCGGGAGAATGCCTGATTGTTGGCGAGATCGACAGTGAAGGAGCCGCCCGCCGGGACATCGAGGAAGACCCCTTCCGGGGGAGGCACTCTGTCACATCCTCGCTCGCGTTGGAACCACAGTTCCTCCAGCGTGAAGTTGAACAGTGGTGCAACAACTGCATTGTTGTTGTAGTTTGGATTCTTTGGGTCTGTTCCATTTTCACAGTACATCCCTTTGGCGAAAGCGGCAATGTGAGCCTGAGCCACTCCAGTAAAGGCGAGGGTAGCGAGGACGAACGGAACAGCCATGTTGAAAGTCAATTCAGCTTGGGAGATATGCTACCAAGGCTAACGCAAGAGTGTTTAGGCTCCAAAAACGAGTAAGCGAGTGACGTTTTGTTGTAAAAGAATGTACATGCGCACTGCGCAGTGTTGGGGAAGTGAAGGGACGGACTCGGGTGAGTGCCAAATGAAAGAATACGAAACACAAGAGCAGCTGTGTAGACACGACAAACTTCGACCTACAAAGGACCTGGGTAATGGCTATCATTTTATTGCCGTCTCAACGATCTCACCTCGGATCTCAATGACCAGGATGTTCTCAAAGCTAGTCAAGAAATAGGCCTGCGAAATTCAGGTGGATGAACGGATGCCCAAGTAGATGTTAAGTAATCATGACCTGGCACCATTGTCGCACCATCTTCCCTTGCACCATGGCTGTGGGCTCTGTAGACATTCCGTTCTCAATGACGAGTTTGGGGTCGGTAAGCGAGCAACGAGGCTCAGGTTAGACGGCTGGAAGATGTTAACCTCCTGGGAATGATTGTTCGGTTTCAGGTCAACGCTAAATTGGGTATCTTTGGCATGTTGGTGCCCTTCATTGGAGAAGTGGCTGCTGACATAAAGCCACGTGACTGCCCACTTGCCTCTCATGGAGAGAAGGTCATCGCCCCTTTCTTTGGGAGAACCCATCGCCAAGAAGGGCCACGATCCGCCAATCTTGTGAATTTAAGAGCTCTGTCCACATTGTTGTTGAAATGGGGAAAGATGTGTGGCTGTTCCATCCCCTGTGCAGGGTCCAGCCTGACCATTTACTCGATTAGGCCAGCCGCAACAGTCTCCCCATTGGCTCGAAGAACAATCCGCGCAGGGGCCTCAAGGGGTACAGCCTGCTCAAGTTGCACGACAACTCTCACAACGTTTCCTGGTTGAACGATCTTCGGTTTCTTTTTCAGCACAGCACCTGACGACTTGTCGAGTGTACCGATGAGTTGAGTGATCCGGCCCGGAACGTGGAGTCGTCCTTTGTGCACATCCACATTCATCGGTGTCAAATGATCGAAGGCGAGGATCTTAGCCTTGAACTCACTGACATTCTTCATCGGAGATGTGGGGCTGCAGAGCACGTCTCCAGTCTTGAGGTGTATAGGGTCAACATCACTCAAGTGAAGAACCACATTTTGTCCCGCCACTGCCCAATCCTGTGGCTCCTCATCAACTTCCAAGCTTCGAATTTGGGCATTTTCGCCGCTGGGCATGATGATGACTTGTTCTCCGATTTGGACATTTCCGGCCTCTAGACGTCCTGAGACAGATAACGGATTTTGTACGCCACCTCGAAAGACGTCGCTGATTGTCATTCGGAGAGGTTTGTCCAAAGCATAGGTTGATGGTTCTGATGTATCGAGCTCTTGTACTAAAGTTGGCCCGGTGTACCACGAAGCTCTCGAATCGGTGGGTCTGGATAAAATGTTTCCGCCCTCCAGGCCCGAACAGGGAATAAAGGTGACATTCTTCGGCTGAAAGCCAGCAGTGTGAAGGAATGAGGCCATCTGCTGTTGGATTTCCCGAAACCTGTCCTCGGACCAACGCGAAACGTCCATCTTGTTGACAGCGACAATGATTCTCTGCACCCCAATGGACCGGACCAGAAGAGCGTGTTCTTTTGTCTGTCCTTTGAGGCCAGATTCGAAGTTACCAGTAGAAGCATCGATGACCAGGACCGCGAAATCTGCTTGGCTTGCTCCAGCAATCATATTAGGTACGAAATCCCTGTGGCCTGGAGCGTCAAGGATGGTAAAGCTGGTTTTCTCGGTCTCAAAGTTGTTAGTGGCTATGTCGATAGTCACACCCCTAGCTCGTTCCTCGGTTCCCTGATCCAAAACCCAGGCGAAAGCAAATGAGCCTTTACCGATGCGTTCGGCCTCTTTTTGATATTTTTCCATCGTTCGCTGATCGACCGCTTTGAGATCAAACAGCAGTCTTCCCATGAGGGTACTCTTTCCTGCATCAACATGACCTCCAAGATATTAGCTGATATTGTGCAGAATTCGGGTGAATACCCACCAATGACCACAAAATTCGCCGCATTCTTTCGCTTCACCTTATTGTACTCTACAACAACATCGATATTCTTACTTTTGATTTTGGGGAGCTCTTGTATGGACAGTTTCTGTACGCCGTTCGCTAGGGAAGAGTTTGGTCTGATGTTCTCTTTGGCTTTTGATTTCGTGGGTGCGGTGTCTATGGGATAAGGACGTCAGCTCAAGTCCTTGGAAAGTTTAGCCTTAGCTTCGACCTTTCACATTCTGTGCCTTCGTCACAATGTCATCTGGGCTTGGTTCTGTGAAGTCGAACAATTTCGTAAGCAACCCCTCAGACAGAATATCAGATGAAGGCCGGGATTCCGTTTCAGTTTCTTGGCTAGTCATGATGCTTGCAAATGCTGAAGGACGACCTCGAATATTAGGGTCGACGAGAATTGACTGGCCAATTTGATCTTTGGAGGTGTCACATTTCTTTCCCGGGCTTCTAGGATCATCGTCTGCGTCTTTCTTGACCAGCTCCTCGCCGAGGAGACGCTTCTGTATTCCCGGGGCTTCTGGCTCATGTGATGCTTTGGCCGGCTTGCCAATTCTCAATTTGTTCAAGTTTGCTGTATAATCATCGCGGCTAGTAGGAATGCTGGCCGAGACTGACCCGGATGGTTCATTGGCCTGTTGTTTCCTCTTCGCCGCCAAAGCGGCTAATTTGGACATTTTGCTACCCTTTGAAGCACCTCCCAGAAGACCTCGGCGTGGGTATGCAGGTTGTATTGTGATCTCAGCCTTGCGATGTTCCGGGACTCGCAACCACGGAGAATCTTTGAAAAATTCTGCGGCTGAGAAAGGCATTGAGCAGAGAGTAGAGTTTGCTATCTCTTGATGCTCATCAGAAGCATGTTCGAAAAGGCCGTTTGGAAACCACCATGACCACCATGATCTCGCCGGAACTGAGGGCAGGGAATGAAAATGATCGCTGAGAAAGGGAAAGGCTGAAGAAAGGAGACTTACTCTTTGGTGAATTTGACTTTTTGGTTCCTGTTGCAGGAGCAGGCGGCTTTTTGTCTGAATATGATCATTAACCATGGACGAAGATCAAGCTCAAGGAGGCTATGCACACTTTTGATATACGTGACCGATTTGCTGACATCGTAATAATAATGCCATAAAGCCTCTTGGATTTCATTATCCGTTACTGAAAAATTCGGACCGAGCGCCCGACGAATTTCGATAGTGCCTTGTCGCATATGCTCCTTGTCTTCGGCGGAAAGTTCATCGCCAGCGGTATCGGGATCTTCTTGTTCATTGTAATCATCGTAATCATCATAATCATCATCATCATCCACGGCCATGGACTTGACCCGGCGATTAGACATGGTTGCAAAAGGGACAAACAATTCAGTCGGTGGGAAAACAGAGGTTGGTAAGGAGTTTGTCTTGGGTGAGTCAGCCTGTAAAACGGCCTGGGATGCTAGGAGTTCGGTGGCTGAGACCCAACCGCCGTGTTATGAATTTATATGTTGAATGCTGTGGGCGATGGTGTGTGGAACGAGGAACACTAGGGATCAGATAAATATCCCATGCAATTTACGGTTCGGTCTGGAGGCCCTCGTGTGCAAGGCGGGGCAGATAGAGGGATGTGCCTATGACGGGAGGACCACCTTCACACACCCTGCACCGTTTACCTTAACAAGATCGACACATCCACGTCAAGACATTGTTATCTCTCAGGCTGCAAAGTTCCTTATCGAGCTTGAAGTAATATCCATTCATTTACCAACCTTGAATTGATAACCCTCATGCGACCCGTTGATTAATCGGCTTCTCAGCCTGTAGCGTCGGTCTCGAGGTCGATGCCCGGAAAAACTCCTCGGAAAAACCCACGCACGTGAAGGGAACGAGGAACCCGACAACAGAACTGCAGTTCATCGTTTCGACAGCCGCCCAACCCAACGCCCAACGGAGAACCAAGATCGTGCATACTCAGCTCGTATCAAGAGATCCCTCTAGATTGACCGTCACTGATCCGGGACTTGAGTTATTGAGCTCGGTCTTTCTTGTTGAATTGTCTCACAGCTGTTGCGACATGTCACCACCTAGGAGTGCTTTTTTGTCGCGATAGCACGCACGCCCCTCCTCAAATCACACCCCTCCTACTGTCTCAGAATGTCGGCCTCCATCATGGCTTTGCAGCCAGACAGGACTCCCACCTCAAGCAGATCCAGATCCAACTTAACCCAGCAGATCGAACAACATGAGGGCGAGCGGACTCCTCGGTCCCTCAGAACGTCCGACAGTGGTTCTCCCAAACCCAGATCACTTTCCGACGCTCCCAAGCCCATGCTGTCTCCCTCTCCTGCCTTCCGTGAACCATTACGACGAGTTTCAAAAGACGATTCAGTCATTGCAAGCCCCAGTACACCTCTCCGCTCGTCGTTCCACGCCCGCGGTTTGTCTCTGCACATGCCATCTAAAGACAGCGCCGAAGACATGTCTTCTGCCATACCACGTGTTCCTCTGTCTCCGAAGTTGGACTCTTCACAGATCTACGGCTCCCCCGCCTCTATGCTTCCTAGGAGGTCTCGTGGCATGGACTACACAAGAGCCTGTACAAACTTACATCATTCAACACTTGCCGAAGCATCTCCCGACGCCTCCCCAATTACTGGAAGAGGCATTCAGATCCCCAACCGACGCAGTCTGACAAACAACGTGCTTGACTCGCCAAGTAACAATGCCTCAGCTTCCCTATGGTCGCTGTCGAATGAACGAGTGAACCTGTCCAGTTCTGTCAGCAGTGTTAATATGCTGGGGTCGGATTCTGATTCTGACTCTGGCGACTCATCGGACGAAATGGCTATAGACCGAGAGCTGGATGACCCAGTGCTCAACACCCCGGCAGCATCAAGACTGAATGGTGCGATGATTTCGGGTTTGATCAGTAGCCCAGGTATGGACTGGATGAACAATCAACCATCGCCCGCACAAGCAAGTCTTATGAGTTTCCATCCCAATTTGATGAGTTTCAGGAGAGCTCGGATGCGTAAGGGGAAGAGTCAACATAGCTCGAGCAGTGTCAGCATGAATAGTTCCAAGCCCTCGCCTGGACCCCTATCACCCGGAGTGCTCAAGAGTGTAGAAACGACCGGAGGCAGTTATTTTGGAACGGGCTTGACCAAACAGCAGGTACAATCGCGGCGCGAAAGTCTGAGTCTGGGTACAAACGACCTTCATTTGTCTGACAGCGAAGACAATAGCTCAAATGGCAACAACAAATCCCATGCAGGACAATCTCTGTCAGACATGGATGCTGAGGGTCCTCGAGGAGTAATCCGCCGAGCAGTGACACGACGAGGCAATTTACTTCCCAAAACCAAAGGATTTGCTCGCATTCGGGCTGCACTACTCGAGGAAGCGGCTCCCATCGAAAGCGAGGCTCGACGAGAGGCTGAGGTAATTCGACAAGTGCAAGAAAGTGATGCTGTGCCATCACAAGCCACGTCGCCTATCTTGCACTCGAGTAATCCGTTCACAGCCGAGGCGGTTGAGGAATCAATCGAGGAGATGAGCATCGATGCCAGACCCAGCTTGCCAGCTGATAGCTTCAGTCGTCAAGCGGAGAAGAATGGGGCCGGCCTTGGATTCTGGAATGCATTTGATGAGCGATACCGAACTCCGCCTCCTGCATTCCTTCCTCGTGAGAGCTCGTCAGCTATCAGTGATGAGCCAATGGATATACCTGGTTCTTCACTGGACAATCCGGCCCTTCGACACTTCAACAGATCCCGCTCCAGGTCCTCGACTCCACTTGCATCGTTGCCACCCACAGCAAACGACGTTGCACGCAGAGTTACTAAGCGTCGACGGGATGACGATTTCGACCCATATTTTATCAAGCGACGAGCAGTCTCCCCGGGACTCAGTGTGCAAAGCAGCCCCGTCCTTCCGCAGAGCCCCAGTATGACAAACGACAAATCATGGTCCAAATTGCCACCAAAAGCCAATGTTTCAGGGGATCGAAGTAACAGTGGAAGCAATATGAATGGCGGGAAGAAGGTCGGTCTGCAGGGGATGACAGAAACCAATGAAGGCATCATGAGCATGAGCATTGATTGAAATTATTTCTCGGGCTTCTCTTAGCATGAGCAAGGCGCTTGGGGCAATGGATTGATGGATGGACGGATGACTTATTTCACTCTTGATGGTGAAGCTGTATGAATTAAAAAAGGGCCTCTAGCTGGGACCGGGCATCTCCGATGAATGAGATATCAATTGTCAGACACAGAATGAAAATTTCGACCTTGATCGAGCTGAATGATCCAAGAAGCTGGTGAATACCTAGGTGCCTCGAGAAGAGCCTGGGCAGCCGGGGAAGACACTATGTACTCAGCTGCTACCTTGTACTTAGTACATGGTACCTACTTTCGCCTACCAGTCTCTACTAAAATACTTGTATCTGATACTTTTATTCTAGGTACCTGAACAGTGGGCTCCGTGCACGTGTTCACCCCACCATTTTGGCAGCGGGGGGCGGAAACCTGCATCCCAATTTCCATCTCCGCCCAGTTGCAGCTGCATGACCATCTCACTCCTACCAGCCCTCAAAGCCAATCCTTCGCACCATATCCCATTCCCATTCCCTCTCTACCTTTAATATACAATGGGATCTACTGTCGACATCACCTCTTCTTTCATAGAAGGTGCTCCTCCTGGCGAGTTGCAGGACGTGGTCAAGGACATCAAGACTCTCACTTCAGACAACGACCCAGCGCTCATTGCAAAGCTGAAGCCTGCATTTCAGAAATACAACGAAGACCAGCTCATCCCAGTCAAGGTACCGGGAGCAAGTGATTACGTATGCTATGCTATACCCTTCGCCTATGTCAACCAGCTACTGACACTATGAATCAGCTCCTGATAACTGCCTACAACCGCGTGCCCTCGTCCACCAACAAATACTACGACACACAGTCCTCGACATCCTTTGACTTTGACCATATCACCTCCCAAGCCTCAGGCTCACAGTCCTACATCCATGAAACCTCCCACTCATCCCTGGTCCAATCCATTTTAAAATCCATCTCTACCCACTTCGCCGAACACTATCCATCAACACATCAGAGCGCCTCTGCCTCTTCATCCTCAGGCTACACGGTCGCCGCCACGCCGGAAGACGACAAGGTCGCTATCCTATTGTCCACCACACGCTCTTCCCCCAAGAACTTTCTCTCCGGTCGGTGGCGGAGCACTTTCCTGTTCGACCCAGCCAGCGGCACCATCTCTGGTGCCTTGAAGGTCGACATCCATTACTATGAAGACGGAAACGTGGCCCTGTCCACAACGAAGCAAATACAGGATGCAGCGGTTGATGGTGGCGGCGATGGCGCAAGTATAGTGCGCAAGATCGCAGGAATCGAGAAGCAATACCAGGAGGAGGTCAATCGAACATTTGTTGGCATGAACGAGTCGAGTTTCAAAGCCCTACGACGGCAGCTACCCGTGACCAGGCAAAAGATCGAATGGGAGCGGGTCAGGGGCTACGGACTGGGGAGTGATCTGCGGGGAGAGGCGAAGAGGTAAAACCAAAAGACAAGAGGCGTGCGCGCTTGAACAACCTGAGTCGTTCTTCCATTGCGGTATTCAAGCGAGACTTTCCCAAATACATTGACTGTCATCTGAGGACTTTTGCAGGCTGACTGGCTGACTGAATAGGATAGATCGAATTGAATCTATTCTTCAAACAGTGACAGTTGTTTATGGTCAGCGCACTCCCGCGACTCAAGACCGTGCATGACGCTTTCTTATTCTCAATTGTATCTCGTTATGGTTCAGAACCATGCAGTTCATGTTTCAGTTCATTTCCTATTCCTATCGACCGTTTCACCACATCAGGGCAGCCGTCTTCCCTCCCTCGTCGCCCTCGCCACCTCACTCTGCGTAGTATCCTCCGCATACCTGCGGTACGCATTGACATACTGCTCCCTTTCACTCAACGTATCCAAGACGCTCTGCCTGCTCATCACCGCATCCGCCCAACTCCTCCAACGTTTCCAAACTGCCTCGTCCTCCCCACCCTCCCCCTCAGTCAGCACCCCCAGCCCACCCTGCTTATACACGTCGAACAAGAACGACCGACACAGCCACGGTGCAAGCATAACATCGACGATGCTGAACCCCTTCCCGAGAAAAAAAGGGCCCTCGGCGTCCGCCTCGTGGATGAACGTCTTTAAATGGCCGAGAAACTCGTCGCGCGCCTCCGCCAGCGTATACGACTTGGCCTCGGAGTGCTGCATGAAACGGTAGAACGCCGGCACGATCTTGCCGCTGATGTGGTCGAGCCAGATGCGCGCGCGGGCCCGCTCGTACGCATCCGTCGGGTACAACGAGGGGCCGTACCGGCTGGGGTCGGTGTACACTTCGTCGAGATACTCGCAGATGACGCTGCTTTCGTAGAGCGGCTTCTTCTTCTCGTTCTCGTTCTCGTTCTCGTTCTCGTTCTCGTTCTCCTCGCCCTTCTCTGTCCCGTCATCATCACTACTGCTGACAGGGACAGCAAGCGTCGGCACCAAGCCTCTCGGATTCAGCGCCAAGAAGCCGGCCTCTTTCTTGTAAGGGTTGATCTCGACGTACTGGTGCGCGATCTTCTTCTCGTGCAGCACGATCCACGCCCGCTGCACGAACGGGCAGAACCATCCGCCGTACAGGACCAGGCCGCTAGGCGCCTGGTGCGCGGCCGCGTAGCTCGCGGCGCGTCCGGATGTGTGCGCGTGCAGGGAGGTGTCGATGGTGCTCATCTTTTTGCAAGACGAGGGTGGTTGTCTTAAAAGAGTGGCGCGGGGTAGTCGAGGATCCGATAGAGTATATTGGTAGACTGGCGGAGGAGTTGAACTTGCTGGATGGGATCGGAGTGCTATTGCTGATATCAGGAGATGCTGCATAAGCCACCAGGTCCAGGCCACACGTGAAGTGGGTTCAGTGTAGCCTTACAATATCACTATGATATACCTGTCTTAGTACAGCCAACATATTAGAGATGGAGCGTTTCGGGACCTGCGGTTGGCCGGCAGGAGATGAAAATCCCGAAATGCGGAGCAGAAGCGGGCTGTTCGATGACGTCGTTGTTGTATCATCAAAAAAATATCGGTTCCATCAATTCGGCCTTGTGTGATGGCCGGGAGAAACATGAACGGGAATGACAAGGTGAAACGAGAGACAAATTCTATGAAAAGGCCCTGAATCGGCCATTCTAACTAGCCGCAATAGCTTCTTCTCTCCATATAACAATCCATTAATTATTTACAGTTAGGCGCTGGTGTAGAAGGACAAGACGGAATTCAGACCGGTCCTGCTTCTATGTCAAGATTTCTTAGCCACTAGCATGAGAGATCATAGATTGGAGTTGTTGAAGGTGGGTTTCCCGCTCCCGCAACTCCAAATGAGATCTCAGTCTGTGCAGTATTCGCATCTAGAGGTCCGAGGTCAGAGGGGGTTTCGATTTCGCAATGGAATGGACCTTTCCAATCACTTACCAGAGAGCGTGTACCACCATATATTTCTCTGTCCGAATAAACCACATCCGACCGAAGACCAGTAGGTCTGAGCGTTCTCGACAGATGCAACAGCGAGATTCGAGGTTGGTCCAGCTGTTTAAATACTTGGTCAGCGTGTAACGGGGAGCGTCGGCTCATGTGTGTATACTCACAGTGAGGCCACCCAGTCTCGGTGACCCAGACTGGCTTTCCACCACTAACTCCCTCAGTGGCTCCGAGAGCATTGAAGAACACGCTCTCGGCGTCCTCGATCGAGTTTGGAAGAGTATCCTCAAAATACGGGAAGGAATTGTAGCCCAGCCAGTCCACTGCATTTGCAACAGGTGCGTTCTCAGGTAATACCCAAGCGGTCCACGTATCCACATGGCCTATTGACTTTCCCTGCAAAAGTGGTGTTTGGCTGGCAAGATCCTTGACACGATTGATATACCTGACGATGGTTGCAGAGTCCACCCCAACACCTGCTTCGTTTGCGATGCCCTGTGGGCTAGAGCGATAGAGATCCTCTGACCCAACACTGATACCGATAATCCGATCGGTAAATGCTGAGCCATACTGCGCCACCGCACTTGACAGTGCAGCGATCTCATTGTCGAAAATGGTGTCACCTGCGCTAGCCCAGAGGCCCAAAAGCAACGAGGTGTCGGTGTCGATCGCAGCTTGAATTGCCGATATTGGCTCATTCGTCGTGCCACACTGGATGGTCGTGTAGAGCCGTGCAGATGTAAAGCTGCCATCTGTGCCAGCTAGATTGTGAGCGCTATTGAAAGTTCCAACGAAGTCTGATGCTAGACGGCAGGACCCGTCTTCGAACGTTGCTCCATAGTTGAATCCTTGTAGTTGTGCCCTGACCGTTGATGCAGCGCTCGAGAATCCGAGGAGCAGAAGCGCTACAGACCGCATATTTAATGCTCTCACTTCCCAACGTGAGTGAGCAAGCTGATTGACCAAAGGTACCAGACGAAACCAAGGGCCAAAAAAAGAGATGCCAGACTTCACGCAAGAGTCAAGTGAGCCAAAATCGGACTGTGCAGCTATGTTGAAGTAGTCAGGAATAAATATAGCAAGAAAATAGGTCTTGCCACTCAAGTCAAACCTGGTGGTCTGCTCCTGCCACACGTCCTGCAGGGACACCAAGACATAATATGGAGTAAGGGTGTCTAGAGACCTTCTAATGGACAAGAAAATATGCGGATGAACAGAGGAGCGTTCTTGGAAGAAGTCGAGAGCCGAACCCTTTTTGGTTTGGCATGACGCATGCCGAGGCTGCACCTTCGCCGTACCAAGTCTTTGACATAATGACAAGAAGAGAGGGGGGATGGATTGGTGTCATCACCAATTTTAGATTTCGGACGTGCACAAGTATCTTGGCCAAGATGAGTGCGTCTCGGCGATGGCGTTTTCTCCGTCGGTACCTGCATTGACATAGATCTGTACCAGGGCTTTCTGGTCGTTAGATGATGTTCGGCTTGGGGGGAAACGGTGTTGGAAGGATAGGCACTAACTAGGAATATAAATCTAGATTGGCTGAAGGAATCGATATCAACGGCAATAGCTCTCCGTACAACATGTCATCTAACTGTCGCAGGCCTGAGCGTGCCACGTAAGCCAAACAACCGATCAATCCGGGTCTTGTCCACAGTCTCACCTCTCCCATCCCAAACCAATGAGGATCACATCTTATAACTAGCAGAATACCTAGACAACATATGCTCTTCAACAGTGACCTGCTTCCCCTCCGAGCCATCCAAGGGCTTGATAACACAGTCGGCATTCCCATCGAGGAAGAAAGGCACCGAGTACCTATCCGTGCCACTACTGTTGATAACCCGATGCACGCTGCTCTTGTATGCGCCTGCGGTCCAGATATGCAGCATGTCACCGACGTTGACGACATACGCGTCCCTATTGGGCGGCACATCAACCCACTCGTCCGTGTGCTGATCCAACACCTGTAGGCCCGAGTGTCCGTCCTGGAGGAGCAGTGTGATGGCTCCGAAATCCGTGTGCGCGCCGGCGCCCACGAGGTCTGGGTCGTCAGTTGGCGGGTGAGGCGGGTAGTGTAGTAGGCGCACCACCGCGATGGGATCACGGCTGAATTCTTTAAATACACCGGTGTCCATGTCTCGTAGTCCTCGCCCGAGGATCTGCATCAGATGGGCTGAGAGATCGGAGACGGCCTGGTGGTATCTTGTCACGGGATCCTTGAATCGGTCTGGACCGATTCCAGCCTTGTCTGGCCAGATATTTGGGTGGTGGAATGGTCGATAGGGTGGTTTACTGTCTGGTATCTCTCTTCCGATGTAGTACCCCTAGATGCTGGCTTCAGGATGAATGTGTCTGCAATGAGGAGAAGCAATAAGAACAATCGACAACGTGGAAACCCCAAGGTGTTCCACCCATCAAATCAGGGTATAGCCACATACCTCTTTCAAGTCCGCCTTCTTCCCCGGCTCCAGCACCTGGTCGCCAATGGCTTCATAGCCTCGACCAGGGACACCACTGAGCTGGATTTTCTCCTCGTACGGCAGCTCAAAGATGACCTTCGCTGCATTTATTACACCCTCTCTCAGCGATTCCGATATGCCATGACCTGTGACCTGGAAGAAACCACTGGTGGTGCAAGCGGCGTGGATCCTGTTGACCACATCCTCTGCTGCCGTAGAACCTTGGTCGGCAAGATATGGCGAGATGTCTACCGATGGGATCTCAAATGCTGCATGGCCGTTGGGTCCATGTACTGCCATTGTTGGTTCTTCCCGTTATGAATTTTCGCTTCTTTCGAGAGGAGAAAGGATTGAACCCGAGGAGTGTCGTTTCTTCTATCATGGCTTGACCGTACTGTGTCCGCTGCCATTCGAACTCTAGCTCATGTGGCATATAACGAACGGGCTCATCTCCGCACGGGAATATCCGACATAACTAGTCAGGGGTATGGTGACTCTCGTCGCAGAACCTCCCAACTTCTATCATTTGGTAGTGATCCCCAGGGTCGCAGGCGTCGGCACCATAATACTAATCTTTTAGAGATACATCATGCTATGCATCCTGCCTAGGCATCGGTAAGTTGTCAATTCGGGACTGCTGCCTCGGTGGTGCAACAAGGTGTCCTCAAACACCGAGGAAGTCAGGCGAAGGGGGTGCGAAGTTGACATCAGGACACTGCCATCTTTGTGCAACATTTTAATGATGACTGAACAGACTAGGTATTCAGTATCACACAGAACACGTGTTGAAAAACCGAAGGTGTCATGGAAAAGGGTGGGACGGGTGCCTGGCTGTGGCCTTCTAAGTCAGTGGGGGCGGCTTGCTTAGCGACACGAGGCACGCTGCAAGGCTGAGCGCGTGGAAGCCTAAACAACTCCCTTGCACTCCAGACGGAGTCCTACCACTTCCGAGTAAACTGTCTCAAGTCTCCTAAGAATTCGCAACCACTGACCTGGATTATACTCCATTCCCTATAAACTCTCATCCTGCAGTTGCTCAGGCTCGCGGTTGCTCTGCACCTCAGAACGAGCTTGCTGATTCCAATCAGGCCAAGGTATCCTGAAAGACTATTTCATACTCCTTCAATAAACCGAAGCCCTACTTTTGAAATTCAGGGAGAAATTAAATAAGCCATGATGGCGACGTTTACGGTTCCAGCAGACTTCCTCGCGGGTCCTGGACCCGAAGTGAACGTAACACGGGTGGACTTTGCTCAAACGCAATGCCCCGAGTTCGCCGGGTCATATGCAGTGGTGCTCGACAACGTCCTCAGTCCAGACGAATGCACACAACTCGTCAATTTCGCCGAGCAGTCTTCGGGGGGCGAACCGGGCAACGGGAAATGGGAGCGCGCCATGGTCAACATCGGCGGCGGCAAGCAGAAGATCTACACTGATATCCGAAACTGTGACCGCATCATCTGGGATGATCCTGTCCTCGTCGATCGCATCTGGCAGCGTTGCAGACCTCATGTGCCCGAGGTAGAGAAATTGAAGGACAACAAATCCGTCATGGGGCTTCGTCCGGTCCAGAGGGGGGAGAGCTATGTCATGACCAGATTGAATGAAAGGATGCGGTTTTTGAAATATGCCGGTGGCGAGTACTTTAATGGTAAGAGGGCTCACCCCGTTTGGATTTTGATCTTGACTGAGCGGTTAAATCTTCATCATGTCGGAGCTAATGCATTGGTGGTCCCCACAGTCCACTGTGATGGGATGTACATTACTCCAGACAACAGTGAATGCTCCTTCTACACGCTGCATCTGTACCTGAATCAAAGAGATGCGGACAATGATCTTGTCGGCGGCGCAACAAGTTTCCACGGACAAGATATGGAGAGAGAATACAACGTCTTCCCAAAGACTGGCCGTGTCTTGCTTTTCCAGCATAGAGGCCTCTGGCATTCAGGCCAGCAGGTCGAGGCTGGTGTGAAGTATACCTTGCGAACTGATCTGATGTTCAAACGCGATGATCAAGAGAGTGAAGGGAGGAATTAAGGCATAGGATTTCGAGACGAGAAATTGCTATGGATCCGCTATTGTACTGCGTAAAAGAATATTATGGTTGATATTTAGCCCGAAAACTTAACGGTTGAAGTAAATGAAAGGTTTCTCCATCCGGTGTCTGAACGCCTGTTTCCTCCTTGAAGTCTGGTTGTCCGGCGATATCTTGTTTCTGTTGTTGACACGAATGTTAGTTGATTATGTGGAGACAATCGCTACTTGGGGATTAATTCTTACCATCCTGCCGTGATCGAAATCGTCCCCTCTCTCAGGCCCTTCTTGAACTCTTCATCCCATGCATACAATGCATCGGTTGAATCTCCCAGCGAGTTCAGGAAGTCCCAATTATAAGTACTCGCGGGAGCCGTCGATTGCTGAAGTGACGGAGCAGGATGCCTCGGTCCTGAGGAACGCGCAGAGGGCTCCGTATCCCCAGTCTTCGCGGTTGCAGCGGTGGAGTGTAGGATCGAAGCTTGAGCTGATGGCTCATGTGGCTTAGTGGCCCGCTCTGAAGTCGAAGAGTAATTCGGATCTGGTCAGGTGTACTTAGCACCACATTCCACAAGAGAGCAGTGATATCCATGCGCAAACCTTACCTGAAATCATTCTCGCGTCGAAATCTCCAGCCGCCTCTATATTACGACCAATGATAGATAGCCAGATAACACACTTGTCCCGTAACTCCTCGTTCGGGGTGGCTTCTTGGACCCGGTTTTCCTCTTTCAGAAACGTAATATAATGCGACAATGTGCTTCCCGCAATAAATATGGGAAACAATAAATTGCAAGGATATCTTGAAAGATCTGGCACAAGATCTTCAACAATCTCACAAATTTGTGAAGCTGCATTGCGGCAAACTTCACGAGGATGGTTTTCTTTACTTTCAGGATCGTCCTCAAGATCCGTATGGGCCGACCAGTGGTGGTAAAATGGACGATGCAACATGATCGTGACAGTCCAGAACCACTGTACCTGTATTAGCAACGGAGTGAACGTGGGATAATTACGGGACTTACTACCAAGCACGTGACCGACGCGGGCGTTGGAACGGGTTGGCTTGTGCTTTGTTGATTGAGCGAATTCATCCATTCTTTGAACTTTTCATCATAACGCTTGAGATTTTCCCAAACTTGGGTACGCAGGGAACCTGCGTACTCCAAGTTTTCCTTGGTGAATTTCCGACCCCTGAAGGAGTAAACCTTGCGCAAGACTGGCTCGAGTATCTCTGAGAGTTGCATTGTCATCGAGAGCCCACTCACCGTGTAAGCCTTGACAGAGACTAATTCGTCAGAGCCAATTTTCATCTTCAACAATTGATATTCATCAGACTCCATTGGTGAGAATGGATCAGGAAGTGAATAGTCTAGTGGGAGTAGAACAGGTCTTCCAAGCTCACAGGCAAGCATCTTGTCAAGAATGTACATGTTCGACCAAAGTCTGGATCTGACCTGAACTTCAGTCGAATCTGTTTCAAGAGGTGACTGTTTGTGGAGATTTAAGTTGAAAGCCATGGCAGCTGCTCTGCTGAAGATTGTGTACGCATGCGCAGACTCGCCCAAGGCACGTAGCTGAAGAGCCAGAATTGTGAATGTTTGGCAACTGGCTACCGAAGATCGTAATAATTGGAATGGGCGGAGACGGTCCAAGTCATTCTTGTCCGGGGTTCCTTCTATCTGTTGTGCAAGCATCGCCGCTTTGTAAAAGGCCCAAGGTTTTGGTATTAAACCCGGTCTGGAACTTGGCGCCTTCGAATTATCTTCCGTGACGCATGCTGCAAGCGCACAGATTGCATACAACAAAGACTTCGACATCGATTGCACAATGCCATTAAAGTCTGTGCTATCAAATAGCGGTTTGTACAGGATAGGCCAGACCGGGTGGATAACATTGAAGTAGACAGCGAATAAATATGCAGCAACTTCCAAGCTCACATCAAGCTCCGGGGGACGTTGCTGAGGAGATGGCTCGTAAGAGGGTACGGTTCGGTTGATGGTTACGGTCGATGGTGAGCTTCTTGTATTCTCTTCTCCCTGCGAGGTCCTAAACCTAAACAAGGTAGCAGAACGGGTTTGGAGAGTCGTAGGACTGCGAGATTGTTCTGTACTTGAAGGTATCGATACTGTTGTATGGTGATTCGTTGGTGTTTCGGTGGTGGCATCCGGATCTTCGGTCCTTTTCCTTCACGAGGTCAGACGAGGTTCACATCGTAGGATCACCTGGAAGATTCAAGGAGCTCACCTCTTATCGCGTCGTGGACCAGAATAGAAGCATTCGCGACCTCGTGTTACACACACCTTGCAGAAAGGAGTGTTTCCATCGCACTAAGGCGTATAGTCAGCCCATGCCGTCAACGGTTGAGATGCATCACCGGCGGCTACCCGTGCCAAAATGAAGCATTCGGGATGCGTGTATACCTTTGTCTTCCGCATTCCACATGGACCACAGGCTTGAAAAACCCTGGGCTTGGTTGCCGGCACGTCCTGTTCGTTGTCCATGTCGGGATGGATCTTTTGCGGTTGTAGAAAATCAAATTTTCAGAGTACAGATCTGAGGTTGAGGCCGGGTACTCAAAGAAAAAGTAGTCCGTATTGTCGGGCAGCAACTCAGGGGACACACAAAAGATGGACCGAAATATCGGAAATTAAGAGGGCTGAAAAGAGATGGGCTGATGTCGCCGTGCCGACCAAACTCGGCGGTCGGATGTTGTGGCGTCTTGAAATTTACCCGAAGTTTCAGAGGGTCTCGGATCACAACGAAGCCGGGGCTCAAGCCGTTCAGATCAAGGTTAGCAAACGACTACAGGACAATCAGACTGGGAGGCTGCCAGAAAAGTACACCAGATGATGTTCTCGTGGACTCTAATAATATGGGAATCGCCGTTTTTGATGACGTCTGGTACAAATGTCCAAACACAAAGTCCGTAGAGAACTCGAGAGTTGACGAGGCTGATGGTTGGTGATTCGGAATTGCATGGGAAAAACAACCATATTCATCCTTCAATCTTGATTCCCTGGGCCTTTTCGTACACTTTTTCCCGGTACACTCTCGCTCCATGCTTTATTGAAATTGGAATCTTCGTATTCGTAATATCAAAGTATAGGTGTGGGGGTGGATTTGCTTCAAGAGTCGGCGGCTTGACTCCATCAGTGGTCACTGCTTTGCGGCCCAGTAAAATCCTGGTAAGGGGCTCCCTTCTTGAAGAACAACGTAGATTCTTGATGAATTAAAACCCTGACTGAAGCATGGCCTTCACCTGGTGTAGACCAAGCCTCAGTTGCGAATCGGTACTTCCACTCACAACTTTTTTACTTGACAGAACTTAAGCTAGATATCCTGGGTAGTGGAGCTGTTCGGAGAGTTTCCCAGGACATTAGCAAGATGTACCGGAGACGATTGATTCAGGAAGGTGTGCTCTCGCTCGACGGGCAAACAGTTCTGTGAAACGGAAAGTTGTTCGAAATACTGTTTGTCGCCTCAGCCATACTCTCTCGGCTGCCTCGATTCTCCTGAACTTGGCAGATCTATTTTGCGTCATGGAATATATTGCTCAACTGTTTTGGATAGTCGACTAAATCTAGCAGTCCTTTCTTCAGGCATTTTTTACATGCGGCCCTATTTTTCCAGTAGCCCTTCTAACGGGAGAGCCGCGTTGCGTCCCCTTAGCAGACAGAAAAAGGCTCCGAAGACGGCTCCTCCTAGATGAGTTGCGTGTCCGAGCGTTGACGTTGGATCCTCGAGCGGCATGGAAGAGCAGGCAACATACAGTATCATGGCCATATATACTGGTGTTCGGAATGCGCCAGGGCTGAGAATCGAGGCCGTGGGCGCTGCCAGCAAAGTGACAACGCCCAGGCCCATAGCAACGTCCGACAAACCCAGTCCCCTAGTGCATGGGGTAGGTGTGAGAAGCCACCATACAGATTCTTGCTGGGTAACTTGTAGGAGGAACGCAGAATTCCCTAACATCGCGGAGCCCAGGATTAGAAGCCCATAATCGAGAGGTCTAATCCCATGTGCATGCATGTTCGGAAAGGTCCAGAAAGCGACCAGATTTCCGAAGAGGTGAGAAATTTCAAAGTGGCTAAATGCCACAGACACCAGAGTCAACCATCTCTCTTCGAACATCATCCAGACCAACAGTGAAATGTTGGTCCGAGAGATCAAAAATTTGTCTCTGCTCAGGAGTGGTTAAATATTCCCAGGCAACGTTTGTCTTGGATAGTACGCGCATATATTTTCCTTGTTCGCCAACATTCTGATCATGCCAGAAGCGTTGGGCCCATATTCTGAAGAATTGCTGCTGCTCAGGACTTAAGACCTTTTGGAAACAACGCGCGTTAGAATGAACCAATTTGGATCAAAACAAAGAAATGCACATATTATCGCGGTTCTAGGCGAGGTGCTCATAGAAGACCATAATCATCCTAGAAACTAAATGTCCTCGAAATGGACGTTTCGGCACTTGGAAACACTTCGGGTGGTTGGCATATCATTTTCCGGAGTCTGGGGCTGCCCAGTTGTTGACAGTGACGAGTCAGAAGTATAAGTTTTCATAGAGAACTTGCGAATGGAGATTGGGAAAAGTACTGAAGATGTTGTGGTTATTTTATAAAGAATTGTTGGTGTGGATTGTGGGTGTGCTTTAGAAAGAGGAGAGTGGGAGGTTTAATCTTCTCTTATTGCAGGTAGGCTTTGTTACTGATGTTCTATTCGTATCGCTCACCTCACCAGTGATAGAAGCTTGTCCTCTTTGTAGTTTTATTTGGTGGACAATGGGCCAACTTTCAGGCTGGTGCTTTAAATGGATCTTGCCCAAATGACGATGGACGGCTTGATGTAAATTTCTGAGCCAGGTCTGGGAGCCGGGGTCGGACAACTGGAACATGCCATAATGTTTGATATCAGTAGAACAACTTCTACTCTCATCACAACACAGTGAGCCTCTAGGGAAGTTTCGGGTTGCCGCAGGCCGTTTCCAAAGATGGCTGGGCAGGATTATTCTGAGTAGCTTCTCGGTGGTATGATAATGATTCATCCTGCACCGAATGGGCGTGCAGCTTTATTCGACCGTCGCATTAGTGGAGCATGGCAAGGACACTGTGTCTAAATCAAGGTCTCAATGCCTTTGCACACAACAATATCGTTGTTGAACAAGGGACATGAGGCTCTGGAAAGTTCTAGGGGGATGAAAATAAAACGGGAGGGCATAGCGCGTTGGAGGCCAGGCTGTCTCCTGGCAAGAAAAGTCAAGTTTAGCGGAAGCCCGGCGCCCCTTTAAGGCTTTTAAGCTTTCCTCACTAAATCCAGCAGGCCTTGTTAAAACCCGCTTAGTCTGCACTAAATGGCGCTAGTGGCGCTAGGCCTGTCAAGCGCTGACTAACTAAGAAGAGGCCACCTGTAATTTTCTCCCTTTATGATTCCCGAGCCCGCCGCCCTGTAAATAGACCCCTGAGTGAATGGATTGATTCTGAGGCAGTGGCGAGTATGGAGTCGAAAAGGACAGCGTATCGATAACTTGTGCCCTCCCTTTCGTTCCTCCCCATAAATATTCCTGCCCGCCATCACATTCATTCTTGTCCGCTCCTTAATCCAACTCTACCAACAATACTCTCCTTCTTTTCTTTTCCTCTCTCCCCCTCTTCCCTAGTCGGTGCAAAGACTTTCTTCTTTGTGCTCCTTGCTGGGACACCTTCATCATGGCTCGTCGAGGCCACTCCAAATCCTCTGCTTTTCAGTGGACCACCATCTTTTACCTCCTCTTGATCTTTATCTGTCCTCTTGCCTTGATCGGCACTGTCCATGCGGAAGACCAGGCCCCTTTGAATGGTTCCGATACCCATAACTATGGCACTGTCATTGGTATTGATCTGGGAACTACCTACTCCTGCGTCGGTGTGATGCAGAATGGAAAAGTCGAAATCATAGTCAACGACCAAGGAAATCGAATTACCCCCTCATATGTCGCCTTTACCGACGAGGAGCGATTAGTGGGAGACGCGGCCAAAAATCAATATGCGGCCAACCCCACGCGGACGATTTTTGACATTAAGTAAGCTCTATTTCTGCCTCCTCCACCTGCGCTTGATGCTAATCAGTTCTCTAAGGCGCTTAATCGGTCGCAAATTCGCAGACAAGGATGTCCAACGAGACGCAAAGCATTTCCCTTTCAAAGTCGTCAATAAGGAAGACAAGCCTGTGGTCAACGTTGAAGTCAATGGCAAGCCCCGAACCTTCAGTCCCGAGGAAATTTCGGCAATGGTTTTGGGCAAAATGAAGGAAGTAGCAGAAGCCTATTTGGGCAAGAAAGTTACCCACGCAGTTGTCACAGTCCCTGCATACTTCAACGACGCTCAGAGACAAGCCACGAAGGACGCAGGCATTATTGCCGGTTTGAACGTTCTCCGTGTCGTTAATGAGCCTACCGCCGCAGCCATCGCATATGGTTTGGACCAAAAGGGCAAGAAAGAAAGCCAAATCATTGTATACGATCTTGGTGGTGGCACTTTCGATGTCTCTCTCCTGTCCATTGACGATGGTGTCTTCGAAGTTCTAGCAACTGCTGGTGATACCCATCTCGGTGGTGAAGATTTCGATCAGCGAGTCATTGATTACTTCGTTAAACTATACAACAAGAAGAACGATGTGGATATCCGAAAAGATCTCAAGACTATGGGCAAACTGAAGAGAGAGGTTGAGAGAGCCAAGCGAACTCTGTCCTCTCAAATGTCAACTCGAATCGAAATCGAGGCCTTCCACCAGGGGAACGACTTCTCTGAGACTTTGACTCGAGCCAAATTCGAAGAGCTCAACATGGATCTATTCAAGAAGACTTTGAAGCCTGTCGAGCAAGTGCTAAAGGACGCCAAAGTCAAGAAGAGCGAGATTGATGACATCGTCCTGATCGGTGGTTCCACTCGAATTCCAAAGGTTGTATCTCTCATCGAAGAATACTTTGGTGGCAAGCAGGCTAGTAAGGGTATCAATCCTGATGAGGCCGTTGCGTACGGTGCGGCTGTACAGGGAGGCATTCTTACAGGTCAAGCTAACACTGCGGATATTGTCCTCATGGACGTCAATCCATTGACCCTGGGCATTGAGACCACTGGTGGTGTCATGACTAAGCTGATTCCCCGCAACACAATCGTCCCAACAAAGAAGTCTCAAATCTTCTCAACAGCAGCCGATAATCAACCCGTGGTCTTGATCCAAGTCTTTGAAGGCGAACGATCACTGACCAAGGATAACAACTTGCTTGGAAAATTTGAACTCACCGGAATTCCTCCCTCACCTCGAGGTGTACCTCAAATTGAAGTCTCCTTCGAACTGGACGCGAACGGTATTCTAAAGGTTTCAGCTGGTGACAAGGGCACTGGTAAATCGGAGTCCATCACTATCACAAACGACAAGGGTAGACTTTCACCCGAGGAAATCGAACGAATGGTTCAGGAAGCTGAGCAATTTGCTGAAGAAGACAAGATGGTGCGTGACAAGATTGAGGCTAGAAACAAGCTCGAAAACTACGCCGTGTCTCTCAAGAATCAAGCCAACGATGAGGAAGGCCTCGGTGGCAAGATTGATGAAGAGGATAAAGAGACTTTGATCGAAGCTGTCAAGGAAACTCAGGACTGGCTCTCGGAAAATGCCGATACTGCCGACAAGGATGATTTCGATGAGCAGTACGAAAAGTTGTCTCAAGTTGCATACCCCATCAGCAGCAAGCTTTACGGGGGTGGTGCAGGTGGAATGCCAGACTATGGTGATGATGATGAGCCTAACCACGACGAACTGTGAGGGCTGGAATCTCACCCAAGTTTGACACGATACCTTATGATTGAGCTTCACTGCAGCATTTAGAACACTTGACAAAAGGGGGCAGGTCGGGTGTGCTATCAGGCGTTTTGTTTTCCAATGTTTTGCGGCCGGTGAAATGGGCCGTGACTAGATACCACAAATCCAAAAATTATACCATTATAAAACTTATCTGACGACTGAATTGCGTACGAAAAACCCCTCGGGAAGAAGTCTCCTCACCAATACCAAATAACTAGAAAAACTCGGGTTCACATTTGACCACAAAAAAAGCAACAACCTCATAAGGATGCGCTGCTCTCAACTGCTCAACCGCCCTTTTGGCCGCCTTCTTGCCCACAACAACCATCTCGACTTTGTCCTCCTCGAGAACCTCGAGCGTGCCAGGCTTCCCGATATGTGGATTCGCATGTTCGCTGGGTCGGAACTGGCCGGTGCCTCGTGTGATGAATGCCACGTCGACGTATTTTGGCGGCGACGAGGCACCGGGGCCGTCTGTTGGGTTGGGCCATATTCCTGCGGATGTGTTGCCGTGGAGCGCGGATAGAATGGACTGTGTGTGAGTCGGCGGTGTGTAGAATGTTAGTTGGTAGACTGTCTTGGATTCGTCGTCGCTGCTGGTGGTGGTGTTGGTGGTCATTTTGGCGGTGGGCGAGCTTGAGGCGTTTTGTGATATCGATGTCCCGACTGATGTCAAGGGAACTGGTGAGGTTCGTAGGGAGGCATCGGCGGTCGAATGGGAATAAATAGTATACGGGGCTTCTGCTGGTCGTAGGGCGCGCGTTGGGTTGAAGCTAACTTTTTCGACCTGCTTTGCACAGGGCGTAGCACAAAAAATTTAAGATGGATGAATCTGATATTGTTACGTGTCTGGTACGGAGTAGCCCACCAACATTTCATCGGATAGAAACCTTAGGAAATACTGAGCTGCAAAGACAAAAACTGAAAACGAGGGCATTGTTGGTCTCGACCTTCTACCGACCTATCTATCCTTGAGCCTTTCTAACCTAGTTCCCGAGGAAGTGATATATCTGTGGCATTGGCCTCTAGTAAGATTATCGCGAGAAAGAGGATATCAACCACTAAACGAAAGCGACATTATTCCTTCGCTGGATCACAGACCAATATCCATGTACCCATAACCAAAAAAAATTAAAAATTCAATCCTCAACCCTCTCCCCAGCAGCCTTCTCAATGCGATCAATGACTGCGTCCTCGAGATCCCGCTTCATCTGACATTGTGTACCTGCCGCTGTGTTGTCGCCTTCAGCGACGGTGGTTCGCCGAACGGTCTCCGCGAAGATATAGTCGCAGTGGAGATCGTCGAAGAGCCGTAGGACGCCAAAGAGCGATTGTGCGAGCGTCGAGATGTCCTGTCCAAGGTGGACGTCGTATAAGATGACTTTTGCTGTGTCTTCGCACGCAGACTCCATCCTGGCTGTTGAGGTAGATGTGATGGCTGCGTATGCCGATCGTGCTATTGCTGAAGGCACAGCCTCCGAGGACTGTTGATGTGGGATGCCTGCAAATGACGGCCAGTGACATGAGACTGTGCCGATCTTGATGGCCGCCTTTTTTGTCACCCTTGAGCCGAGAGAGCTAGAGAGTTCGTTGAGTTTTTCCTTGACACGATCGTTCTTGACGGCAGTGGGTGAAAAGATAATCATGTGGCCCTTTGGCGCGTAGTGCCTGTACTTCATGCCGGGAGCGCGTGGCGCGCCGGTGATGTCTTCCACGTACATGCTGTCGTTGTTCGTGAGAGATTCCGATGACCCATTTGGCAGCGGCGATGGTGATGACGAAGATGAAGTAGACAATGAAGTCGCTGTATCGTGTCGTTTATATCCGATCGCCGTGCCTGCAAACTTATTACCGAATTCTCGACCATGAGCGATCAATTCGGCCTGCGACACACCTCCAGGGCGAAGGATGAGTGGGGGATCGTGCAGCCCGTCAACCACGGTGCTTTCGACGCCCACTTCGCAGGGCCCACCATCAAGGATGAAGTTGATTTTCCCGTCAAGATCATCGAGGACGTGGCGTGCGGTTGTGGGCGAAGGTTTCCCGGAAGAATTCGCTGATGGTCCGGCAATCGGCTTGTTTGTGGCGGCGATGAAAAAACGGGCATACTTTGACGAAGGAATGCGAAACCCGATCGTCTGTTGTCCCGGATGCACATTTTTGGCGAATCTAGAGTTCTTCCCCACGGGCAGCAGAATCGTCAACGGGCCAGGCCAGAACTTTGCAGCCAGACTTTGGTAGAACTCGGGCAAGGCTGAACCTGCAAGGCTCTCTAGTTGGGATATGGATGACACGTGAACGATGAGGGGATTGTCGCTCGGTCGGCCTTTGGCTGCAAAGATCCCAGATATGGAAGGCCCGTTCGTCGCATCTGCACCAAGACCATATACAGTCTCGGTGGGAAATGCCACAGGCGGAGAGATGCCATATTTGATGGACTCGATAGCATCACGGAGGAGCTCGGCGTTTTTGCTTATCTTGGATCCTTGGGTGTACTGTGCGTATAAACGGCGATATTCCTCGTCAGACGCCGTTTCTGGGATGTCAAGTTCTCTCAGGTCGACTATCCGCGTGTCACAGTTGGTATATGGCTGGGCAGCCCAAGGCTGACTACCCAGGGCGAAGGAATCTATGGCTGCCATGCTGAGACTTCTACACAAATTTTGTTGAAGGGCTGTGATTGTTCTGCACTGAAGGATCGTTCTCAGGGCAAGAAGCATGAATAATATTTCAACCTGGGCGCCAGGAGGTGGTGAAGAAATTCTTCAAGAACAGGTACCGATGTTGGTCGTCCGAAGGAAACTGCATATTGTACGAGGTTGAAGCCTCGTGTTGTTGATTGCTTGACTTTACAGCAGCAGCATCAAACTCAACCTTGTCATTGTCTTGTACTGATAGATCTCTGTCTTCAATGGCGGGCCGGCGAATTTCATTAACGACTCTTGGTGGCCGCGTGAGGATGACTTGAGATGTCATCTCGACTGGGAAGAAAAATAAAAATTTCCGTACTTCGGATTATCATTTCTCCGAGAGCCTACGTAGTATCCATCTCGCCACCGTATGAAGTCCGCCACGTCGATCCCCTTTCCCCTTTTTCCTGAGGGTCACCAGAAGTATGCCTACATCAATACAAATTCATTCCATGCCGTCTATACCTCGCCTGCGCCATACTTCTTCTAGCTCGTACAAAAGCAATAAATCATCATCACAGCGCAAGTTCACTAGTCTCTGCTGCAAGTCATGTCGGACCACCGCAACATCATCAGGGTTATCCACAGCATATCCAAATATTAGTGCTGGCCAAGGTCCCAGATAGCATTTTGACCATTCCTTGCTTGCTTGTGGGCAACTCAATATCCGCAGCGCTCTTCGAAGCTGCCATGTGTTGTTCGTTGGAGGAAGATTCATATAATCTATACGAGCAGAAGTTTCCTGAGATGTCTTTAGCCAGGTTAGAAGAAGCGATGTCGCCAGGACATGAAGGCTGATTGAATGCCCATGGAACACCTCGCTTCTCCCAGTGGGAGTCGAGACATCATGAGATGCAGACTCTGCGTTTGAGCAATCCGTCTCATCGATAATCATCCTCTCCCACTCTTTCACTTCTTTCCCAAGCCTCTTTAACTCTTCTGGGTCTGGCGTGCCTTGAATTCGACTGAGTTGGGACACTCGCATTATGAAATCGAAAAGCTCTATGGGGATTCCAATGACAGGACTGTTGTCTCTGGGTGAGGCTTCAGGAAATGTCAAAGACCCCAGCACCTGGAATGCCGTGTCACAAAACTCAAGGTCAGGCTGGAAATCCCTCCGGAAGGGATGCCTCACTGCCTGCCGGAAGACCTGATACAAAATACTCTCCCATATTATGCGATGTATCGGACGTCTCATGGGGGACCGTGAAGATTGCGCACAACGGAGCTTCATTAACTGAATGGCACCGCGGAGATGCTTGATAATGTCCTTATTCGTGTCAACTGAAAATACCTAGCGACATGTTAATGTTTTAGTGTCCCAGGTGCTCAGCACATGTGGACTGACCCCGTGAATGTACAAGAAGATAACTGCAATCAGGATAGCATCATCAGATTCTTTATTACTCCAGTCGACCTTGACCAGGGCATGATTCACTTGAGTGACGGCGGCTGCATAGAAGCTCAATCCGGCTGCACTCAACTCGGGAACTTCAGACAAGGCGGCGATGCGTGTTGCGCCACAAGCTAGTGCTATGTTCTTCAGACCACCAAAGTCGACCATCATCTCTACCAGCTCCGGTAAATGCTGTGCCTGAAACCCTGCATGAGAGTTTGAAAGAATGACTATCGGTAACATGTCTTTCATGAATTTCTGAAAGCAAGCAAGCTCGAGATCTGATTTGAATACTTGTGCACTAATTGGGTCAGACCAGACTGAAATCTCGCGGCACACAAAGAAAGGGTGCTTCTCCAGCGTCAAGAAGTCATCGCCTTGTGATGGAGTACTTTCTTCATCAGATAAAACATTGGGAGACGCAGCAGCCGAGGACGGCGAACTTGAAGCCCGTCGATTCCGACGATCGATTAGGTCCGCTTCGTTTGGCCACTGGCAAGGCCGCTTCGACTTTGTGCATTTCTGGCACCGAGGCTTTTCCTCAGTACACTTTTTGCGCCGCGCACGACCTGAAATAATGAATGTCGCGAGTCAGCAATCACTAGTCCTCTTCAGATTCGCCCACCGGTCTTTCTACGTACATGTAAAACATCCTGTCTTGGTACGAAGTGTGGCGCTGGATGTGCGACCAGCCATGCTGGAGCAGGACAGGTTCCTAGAAATATGTGCGCATGCGGCAGGACAAAACTATCTGCTCACAAGGCATCTATGGCCATCTGACAAATCACTGTGTACGTCAAATGTTCGTCAGCCGCCGTCTGGTGTCGCTATTCATGCATACAGAAAAGTGAGGACGACCTTATCAGTTGGTAGCTCTCTTATCAGCGCCTCGGCACTAGCTAGGTACGAGATTTGGACGCTTAAACCCCGCATTAGAATTGATAAAGACGAAGCGGCCCCCTCTCAAGCGAAGGGGCATCTGTGGCCCGCTCGAACGGACTGAGTTCTGAACAGACCTCAAAGCCGATGCGACTACTTCACTACAGGCACTGAATCCACACCGAAGCATTCAAAGGATGCCATATTTCGCGAAAGAACTCATCTTTTGTTCAGCTTGTGCTTTGGGTCTTCAATCGAGTAGAAGATCACTTGAAAATTATATATCTGAACATAAATCTGCGTTTGCGAGAATCAGCTTTTCGAATTTTTCTAGCAAGTATAATTTGTTAAGGGATTGAGCTACGCAACACCTGACGAAGAGGGTCTAATGCTATCCCCAATGACAAGTATTCCGCCCGTGGCACGCACGACCAAAATATCGACCACCAAGAAGGTAAAGGCAGCTTGTCAGACACCATTTACATCTTTTCCTGATATCTCTCGGCTTGTCACTCAATCGATAATGTGGAGATAAAACGACGCTGACCTTATTCGAGAGGCTCAATGTGCCAAGGCGAGGACGCCCTGAAAGAACGTGCGGAATCATTTTTAACTGGTTGGTGATTGACCTCGGCCTCGGGAAGGTTGGAATCTTGCGCAATTCCTTCTCATTGGGCCTGAGGCCTCCCGTGGCAGCTATCCAGCTTACAGAGGTATGCGGAGGCTGTGTCATCCGCATGTTCCAAGGCGGGCTTATTGGCAGTTAATCAGTGCGGAATTGCTTAATTTGAAATGCAAGTAAGTGCCCGTCCATACATGTGCATAAGCATACGCGCTCTAGCGGAAGATAAAAGTCCATGTTGCCCATTAAGCCCGCTCTTCTACCCAACTAGAACTCACGGGTCCAGTGAAATCGATCCAGCACGACAAGCATAGCGATTGCAACTTGCAAAACCTTTATAGGATTTCCCGTTTGCTCGAACATAAAATCCATCGCTCGGCCGCAAACCAAGCCTGGTCACTGACCGCCACACATAGACCATGGGTAAAGACTGGAAATCCCTGGTCGCGCAAAAGCGAGCTCAGGTCGATGAGCAATTGCCGCAAGAATGGCGACTTCCGGCAGAGATTCTGAACACTGTCTCCGCCTCTGCGAACATCAATGTCCTGAATATTCCACGAGAGTGTGGAATTTTGACCGCAAAGGAGATAGACATCACCGAGAAACACGATGCTGTTGCCTTGGTCGAGCAGATGGCGAATAAGCGTTTGACGGCGTCTGAGGTGACTCTCGCTTTCTGCAAAAGGGCCGCGATTGCTCATCAAGTGGTATGGCCTGTGTGAACTGCATGAGAAGGCTGTGATTTTAACTCTCAACAGACCAATTGCCTCACTGAAATGTTCTTCGGACAAGCCCAAGAGAGGGCCAGGTTTCTCGATGAGTACCTAGAGAGAGAGGGTAGACCTATGGGCCCATTGCACGGGTTGCCAATCAGCTTAAAGGTAAGCACCCTCCAGCCGGTTGCGACCCTACACCGCAAGCTGACGGGCCCGCTTCCCGCTCAGGACTCCTTTAACCTGAAAGGAATATCTGCGACCATTGGATATGTGTCTTTCATCGAGCACCCACCAGCTGATTTCAATTCACCACTCGTAGAGGTCCTGCTCAAAGCGGGAGCGGTTCTCTACGTTAAGACAAATCTCCCCCAGACGTTGATGACGGCAGACTCCGAAAATAATGTGTTTGGTCGAACATTGGTAGGCATGCCGCATTCCTGCAAGCACCGACACACTCAGCCCTAATTCATTGTTTGCAGAACCCTTATAAATTGAGCCTGACAGCAGGAGGAAGTAGTGGAGGCGAAGGGGCCCTTGTACGTATGCGAGGCTCATTGATAGGCGTTGGAACCGATATTGGAGGCTCAATCAGAATCCCGGCTCTCTGCTGTGGGACGTTTGGCTTCAAGCCGACCACCGATCGTATCCCAATGGGTGGGCAAGTGAATCCTGTGAGAGATGGTAGGTCACCCCACTGCAAGCCACCCACTGCAACGGAGCATTGCTCCTTTCTGGATTCACACTTGTGTTTTGATTAGTGGAGCGACTTATGTCTGATCGCTCTGCCATAGGTTGGACTGGGATAATACCGGTGGCTGGCCCACTAGCTCACAGTCCACGCGATCTTCGTCTCTTCCTCGAGACAGTGATCAAGTCCAAACCATGGGACTTCGACTATAGCGCTGTCGCTATCCCGTGGCACCCTGTGCCAGAACAGAAGTCCCTTAGAATCGGCGTCATCCTCGAATGTCCCAGCTGGCCGGTGGCACCGCCTATTCTGCGCGCCATGGAGACAGCGACCAAGAAGCTTGAACGCGCGGGGCACAAGGTCATCAAAACGGAAAGTTTCCCTTCCTTCAAGGACGCAACGGATCTAGCGTGGAGCTTCTTCGACATCGACAACTCTGGAACCGGAGTGAAATTCATCCAGGACTCGGGAGAACCTGTGGTGAAGTCAGTCGCAGACATGTATACACCACCACCAGAGGGTCGAAAGACCCGGACATTAGATAACTTTATGGATTTGACTGCTGAGCGCTCCAAGTTCCAGGCCGCGTGGCACAAGATTTTCGTCGACAATCAACTGGATGTTCTCGTGGCTCCAGGGTCCCAGAAGACTGCTGTGCCTCATGATACATTTAGACTTCCTCCTTATACGGCGAATTGGAACCTTCTTGCAGTAAGACTTTCTAACTTCCCAGCGGTTGCACAAGATCTCATCTGCATACAACTACTGACATGCGTGACCTGACATCAGTACCCGGGCTGCATTATCCCATACCTCAAAGCCGATAAGTCAATTGACGTGCCTCGCGCCGAATATAGAGAGGACTGTAAGTGGACTGCACAACGGACAGACGCCCCGGACAACCATGCTGATGTGAAGCAGATGACGCAGAAGCCGTTGACGGCGCGCCGTGCAATATCCAGGTGATCGCGCGGCCTGAGCATGATGAGGCGCTCATCGCTGCCGTGGAGGTTATTGCGAAGGACCTTGGCGTATCAATGTGATGGATGATGACATTACGGATTGCGCACATGAGAGTGTAATGAGCAGTTGACCCCTCGACTGCTCCCAACTTTAACAGTATATGCGAGATCGCAACTAAGGTACTAAGGCTACCCATAGGGATCAAATTAATTTTATGGTGGTCTTCAAGATTATCATCCAAAACGTCAATCACGGTCGAGAATAAACTTGAGCGTTTATATATATGTGAATTCTCGATTCATGGCATATCAGTAGTTGAAGTTCTCAAAAACAATACTTCTTCCAGGGAGCCAGTCCTGGACGGTCTTTCTCAAGGCCGGAGCAGTGCACAGATACCATTCATCCACCGATGCATCTGCCTTTGCCAGGTCGTCTTTCTGCAGCCGCCGTCTTTCAATGTGCGAGCCGATCTCGATCAATTTCTGCAGCTTCGGCTTTTCGCTCTCGTGCTTCTCAAGAAGGGCCGTCTCGCCTGTGAGGAACAGGGTCACCGAGTCCTTGAGAGAAGGGTATTGGGTGAACAGGTCCAAAGCGAGGCCGGCGTCCTTTATTCCCAAACTCCATAACACTTGGAGTTTTGAGATGTTGACATTGCCTATCTGGCCCAGAAGTGGTGTGATACCGATGCCTGCGGCGACAAAGCCAATCCTGCTGCCTTGCTGTTGGTTGAATGAGAATTCACCACCGAATCCCCGGATTCCCACCTCCGCCATCCCCACGCGCTGCCACTCCAGCCATTTCGTCACGCTGCCGACCTTGCGCAATGTGATCTCAAACTCTTCGCCGTGCCTGCCGAGCGAGTTCGATACTGAGGAGACGGTAAAGGTTCTTACATAATCGTCGTTCAGACTAGTGGGGTCATCGTCGCGCATGTGGGAGTAGCCCATATCGAGTTCTTTCGAGAAGTCCATGGTGACATATTGGCCTGGCTTCCATGGTCCCAGCACTGTCGCATCAGCGAGTGCGTAGCGATATCTTGTGATGGTGGGAGTCAATTTCGTCTTGTTCAATAGTTGTGCGGTCACAGGTGGTTCATCTCCAGGAGCTTTCCCGAAAGGATCACTCTGTTCACTTGCTAGGTGGCGGACGCGAGGGTTATATGGTGAACGACCCTTTGTGGCATCATCAACTGGCCTGCCTCGGAATGGCAAGCCATTCTGGATAAGCCTGGCTGCCGTGATCTTGATACTAACGGCAAGGTTCGACTTTGCGATTACCCTGCTGGCCTCGGCGCCCACTAAGGTTTTTGTGTTGCCTGTCAGATATAAGACGTCCCCTGTTTCAAAGTCCGGAACGACTAGACCAGCCCTAGGTGTCGCTTCGAGATTGCCTAGCGTTTGGTATAAGTTATTTCCGCTATATTCTGGCCAGACGAGAGTACTCGCTTCCTCGGGATTTTCAGGTTGCTCAATACGAATGAAACCCTGCGGTCCTCCACGATGATTGGCATCCATATCTTCATGCTCGTGCGCAGATGCGATGAAGAACATGTCCGCTTTTTCAATCAAATCAAGAGCTTTCTGTGTCAGATGTGGGGAGTCGGAGACTAATACCGGCTTGGGTTTGGAGGAGGTGATGATTTTCTTGTTGAGGTATTTCGGACAGTTGCCCAGGCTTTGGTCGATCTTAGCAACGAGTTGAATCGAGCCCGACTTACCCAGGTTACCTTGTCTCTTTGATCCTTCATCGGCGGAGAGAGCGCCAGCAATGAGCCTACCGGCAAGCTTAACCCTTCCTCTCTCTTCTAAATTAATACTCAAACCACTGACAAGGCGACCCTTCCCTTCTTCACGCACTATCTCACCATCATCTTTCCCCTTCCAAATCGCCTCAACGACCGGGTCGAAAGTTGCGTCAACATTGCTTTTGACAGCAATCACACTTTGGGCGACCTGCTGTGATAGCGGTGGCTCGCCCGTACCCCATATCGTGCACCAAGGACGGTCATCCTGGTCGAGGGTTCCAATCGCCATAAGTGGCCATCGCGAAACCTGATAAGCAGCCCATGGAGTGAGAAATGGCGATGTTGGGTTGTCCTCCCGAAAATCGAGATGTGCGCGTTTGTGGATGGCTTTCTCGCCCTCGTGCCATTCGCTCGCTTCGAAGTAAGCCATGCTTGCAATAGCCGTTAACGGCAGATGGCCGGACAGCGACAAGAAATCCGCTTTATACACAAGATCTTGATCAATTCTCGTCAAGTACTTGATAGACTGAACAACGCAGGGATACAAGAAGATGTTCAGTGGCAACTTGAAGTTCAACCGCATGGATCAGGGCGAGCACTTGACTTTATATCAGCACTCAGCACTCAGCGATCCTGTGTGACTAGCGCTGCTTGATAATCGCAGACCCCTGAACGAGCAGCTGTGTATAACCTATTCTTCAATATATGGAAGCAGGAAGGTCTTACATGAGGAGGGGAGCGTGCGCACTTTATCAGCTCCGGGGCATTCCCCCCTAATAGCCGGTAAGAGCGGCAGCAGATGTCGAAGAGTCAAGGTACAAATGTAAAAGTAAAGCCGCTGAGATGACCTGCCACTTTAAGGAGATGTAAAGCGGCCAGGAATGAACAGCCAATCGATGGGTGGATTAGTCATGATGCTAAAAGTGCCAAGCGTACTCAATACCCCCTTGGCATGGAGTATGGAGGCCTCTCTACTCTCTACTTAGGTGCCTATCCTCGTATTCGCTCAACCTCCGACAAATCGGGTCATGATCTCTGGCTACCGGAAGTGGAAAACACGTGGAAAATGCAGATGTTGGAACTTGGAACCGTTGGGACCGAGTACATATGCGGTGGCAGGGTGAGGAGAATCGCTCTTCGACTCCACAACTGCGTGCATCCACACGAGGTTATGCTCTCTTGACCGTTGACTGGGTTCGAGGGACCCTAACATTTCAACCGCTTATGTCTCTGTCTCTGTCTATCTACCCTTCTTTGCCCCTCCACCACCACCGCTCTTTCCTTTGCCTTTAGCACCTCCACTGCCGCCTTTGCCCTTCGCATTCCCACTTCCAGACCCAACACCACCGCCAATGCCACCACCTTGAACAATCCGAGCCCCCTTGACAGGAACGTACCCAACGACTTCCTCAACCCGCCAATCCTTTAGCAAATCCAGTTCACGCCTCCACACCTTCTCTTTCTCACAACTGCCCTCGTCCACGACCTTGGGTCCTCTCGTCGCCAAACCTGTCCAGAACCCAAGGATCTCCCGGACGACCTTTCCCTTTTTGACCGCCCCAGGCTGAAGCTTTATCTTGTATTTCTGGCGTGCTAGGGCAGTCCAAGGAGCAACGACAGGGACGGCTGCGATGAGCTCGTCGCCGGGTTCAGGCAGTGCGACAAGTCGGTCGATGTCGAGGAGCTCTTTGCGTTCCTGCTCAAGCTGCTCCTTGCTAAGTTCGTCGTCCTCGTCCAAAGTCGTACCATTTATGCCTTGCCCGGACGGCCCCTGCGCAGCAGCCTTCTCGAGCCTCTCACGCCGCAGCCGTTCTTTCTCCGCGGCCTTCGCGTGTTGAGCCTTGCGACGCTCCTTATCCGCTTGCGCTTTCGCTTCACGGGTTGCTTTGTCAGCCTCTGTGTCTGCCTTGCGCTCTTGAGCACGGTCTGAGCCGAGGAGTTGCATGGCAAGGGCGCGGTCCTCGGCATCCTGCTCAGCGTATTTCTTCTGAGCCCGTTTGGCTTTGGTGCGTTTTCCCCGGGCCAGCGGTTGCTGTTTTGGACCAGGCTTCACGCTGGTGCTGGAAGACACGGGGGTCGATGTGCGGGTCGGAGATTCGCCGGGAGTGGATGAGGGCATGTCTGGTGGTGTCATCTCCTCATCGCTGTCCGGCTCAGATTCGGCTTCAATGTCGACTTCGCCCTTGCCTGAATCAGATGTGGCCGTCCTCTCCACGGTCGTCTGCAGCGGGTTTGAATGATAATTGTCGCCTGCCTCGGAGGCAGCTATTGATGCTTTGTCGTCTCCCTCGTCCTTATTCTGGTCACTGAGCTGAACATCCTCACCATCGCTGGCGGCTAGGTCATCCGCATCCACTTCTTTTTGTGCATCCTCTGCAGCATCCTCGATGTCTGGAACTGCTTCGCCTCGCATCGATAATGTATCTTCTATGTCTTGTGATAGATTGTGAGCATCGATGGACAGTCGGCGTGCGTCATTTGCAAGAATTTCGGCTTCTCCAGACAACATACTTTCAGTCCGCTCTAGTCGATGCTTGCCATGGTTCACTCTGCTCTCTTCGCTGATCAACCACAGTACACCAAATCCCAAGAGAAGCTGAGTAGGTGGCAAGAGATTTTTGTGTCCTCGAATTACGAATCCCCCGGTCGTAAGATACTCACCGGTTGGGGCCGTTTTACTCACTTGTTCTGCATTAACCCACCATGCACCCATGACTGCTTTTGAATCCCAAGCACTGCTCGTGCATACAGTCAAGGCGCCAGCCTGTGATAAAGTAGAAGGGGGTATTGGTGCATCGGGTGTCCTAGGGTTGTTCTTGACGATGACACTGGACGCTCCTTGAAGATCGGCATGAACATAAACGTCGCCCTTCTTCAAATATCGCCGGTAGAGCAACTCGTTCTGCTGCGCGTCTTTGCCTCCAATTACGAGGTAACCATCGCTGGAAATGAAGTACAGGAATTTTTCGAACCAGAACTGCTTCCTGGCAGGTCTTAGTGTCGCTTTCTCCTGCTTGAGTCCCCTTTTCAGGTCAGCCCCAATTTTTTTCTCGGCCGATTGCAGGGCTTTTGTCGAGGCTTCAATAGTCTTCTTTTCTTTCACAGCAGCTGTTTTTTTCTGTTCATAGTACTGTCGAGAGTTTGCCCAAGGTGACAATGCAAGGTCGATGTCAATCGCAAGCCGCTTGTCCGTTGACTTCGCCGCGGATTTGGCAGTGATCGTACTCGCTTCCTTGTCAGAGTCTGCTTCGTCATCAGTCCTATCCTCTTCGTCGCTCTCCTCGTCTTGCTCAGCGCCGGGTTCGTCGAGGAGAAGCGTCACAGTATTCTCTTGCAATTTCAGCGGTAGCTTGACCATTTGGGCGACCACATTCCCGCGCTTCTGTTCATTCTCAATCAGCTTGCCAATGTCCACCCAGTCCATGCCTTGGCCGATCAGCCCATTGACGGCAGCGCAAGCCTCTTTCACTCTGTGAGTATTGGCTTCTATCGCTTGAGCCTTTCGGATATGTAATTCCTGTACTTGTTGGAGGGCTCCCAGTCGCTTCTCGTGGTCGGCTCTTGTGAATTCTAGCTTCTTTCTGGCGGCCTCTTCGCGCTCAGTAAGTTTAGATTCTAGCCTCTGAGATTCAATAGACGAGTAAAATTCGTCCACTGTCCGGTTGAATCCGTCAAACTCGAGAACATGCAGCTCAGGCTTGTTTTCGAACTGGGCTGGTTTAAAGGGATGATAATCATCATAGAGTATCGATTCCCGGCTAGGGTTTAGCGCTTCTGAAGGTCCATTTCCCTCGTCCGAGGCAGCCTTGAATTTTGCAATGATATACCCTTTGGATTGGGTGCTGTCCAAAGCTTTGAAAATGGCGCCAGCTTGTCCCAGTGCTGTTATCACGATATCAAGAATTTCATTGTTTTCAATCGCTGCATCTGCTTTGATAACTGCATCAATCCCCGCCTGTCGAAATACGTGATCTAGGAGGTGAGCAGGAAATTCGGGGAATGCAACACTCAAAGCCTTCTTCAGATCATCTGCACCTTTGGCCCGCTTAGCTTTCTTGCCACCTGCTTCATTGGCAGCCTTGGCCCTTTCGACAGCCTTCTGTAGTGCCTCTTTAACCCTCTCGGCCGTGATGGGAGGCACGCCGGTGTAATTCTGCTTCGGCTCTAGCAGGTATTTCCCACCCAATTTAATATCGACATCGTCGTCTCCCTCAGAGACCTGGCGGAGCAGAACCAAGACATTCAAACTGGCATCAGCAAGGACTATGTTCCCAGCCGCGAAAAACTCGAGGAACAAACGGTATTGGCCATCGCTGAAACTGATCTCAATAACTCGATCAGTTCCTATCTGGGCAACACCGGTAACCCGTCTACTCTTGAGGTATTTCCGGAGTCGACTGACGAAGACAGAGGGCGCAGTAGCTGCGGTGCGGGAGAAGGAGGTCAAGTGGCAACGGAAGCCTGAGTCGACAAGCAACTGCTCTCTTCGACCTGGTTTGGCAAATTTGAGGAGGAATATTCGACTGGAGAGGTCGTAGATGTTCGAAACCCGTAATGTGATGAGTGCCGCTGCAAGTTCATTGGAAATGACCTAAAATAACCAGAAAATTGTCTATATGTCAGTCCCTGTCACTTGGTCGCATGTTCAGTGGGGTGACGGCCGTGGGCATGAATTCGAGGGCGGAAGAGGAATTCCCACCTTGACGTCTAGGGACGAAAATCGCTGTTTCATACTGACCGCTAGTCAAAGGATCAAATGGGCAGAGGAACAAGCCAGGGACCGAATCCTCAAGATCGGGATTCTTGGTCGAAAAGTTGATCAAAGGCTATTTGCTCCTCGTGAGACTTATTCGTGAATCGTGACACTGATGACATGGGGAATGTGGAAATGACGTGAGGGGGTCGTTTTTGGCGCTGGCGGCAGGGGAGCCAGCCGATTAACGCCAGACATCACGTGGATCGGAACGCGACCTTCAAGCGGTGGGGGCAATATCTTGGCGCGCTGCTTTTACAGGGTGTTACGTGGAATACTACTTGGGTAGTTCAGTTCATAAGGAAGTCTACATTCATTGCTCTAGCAGGAAATTCATACAAATAGATTCTCAAAGTATCGACAAGAATGTAAATCTTCACAAAAACCACCCTTAAATCTGGCGACTCTCAGATCGGCTGAGGTTTTTGCTTTCTGCTGCAAGCAGGGATAAAATGAGTTCCACGTTCAAGGCTGGTCTCTTGGATAGGCCAAAGGCGCTCAAAGACTGGCCAGCGAAGCACTGGAAGTAGTATGGGTTCCAGTCCTTGCAGATGAGACCCGATTGGCACTCTGTGGGACCACTGTAATGAATACCACCGCATTGCTGCCAGATGGCTACTGTGACGCCGGATGGAAGCGTTGTGGTCGTTGGAGGAGCAGTGGTGCCTGTGGTCTTTACCGCCGTCTGCAGACTGGTTGGCACGGCGGTACTTGCTGGAGTGACGATGTTGGAGCGAAATTAGTAGGCTCTGGACCAGAGGATGCGCCATCTCAGACTGGTGGTCCGGGATTGGATATGGCTCAGCGCCATTGTACAGATCAAAGAGAATACCAGAGTTGGTAGCAGAGTAATTTCCAGGGATTGAAACGCCTGCGGGAAGGGTGGTGCTTCCGGAGAGGTAATCTTGATCTGAACACATTCCATATAAAACTGAGCTCCACTGACAAAGAAGCCTTCGTGCAGGGCGATGGTCTCACCACGAAGGAGATAGTCACCTGGAGCGATGTACCCCAGAACAGGGCTTTTATGGGATGGGTCAATTATTTGATCTCCTGCGCAGCGGTCCTCGTGGTGCCATTCAAAATCTATCTTCGAAGTCTCAGCCTTGACCTCACACTCACCAAGAGCGCCAACGTACCTTATCACCAGCCTTGACCGATAGTGTCTTCGCTGTGGCAACGTTGTTGATGTTACAAGTCATATCCTTTGAGGTGAAATCACCAGAGGTGCATTGTTTGTGGCAAACTAATATATCCAGAAGCACTGTTGCCCAAGCGTTGATCGACTCTATTGATCCACACACTTTGGAGGGTCCCGTGGGCGGAGACAAGTTTTGCCGCAGCTGCGAGCGCAAGAATTGCAAAAGCTTTCATCTTGTACGGTAGAGAATGCCGTTTTCGAAAGAGTGACTGTCAAGCTAGCTGGCAGTAACGGGTGACTGTAAAAGAATGGATGCCGACCTGCGACGAAAGGGTTTGAAAAGGAAAAGATCAGGTTGGATTCCTGAACGAGGGAAAATACATCTCGGGCATGATGAGTCCATCGCAAGCTCTTATATAGCACGACTTGAATCTTCAGCTCGTGTATTCATTCATGGACAGGCCGAGATTCCCTTCCATCTCCTGAGCTTACCGCCGACGAGACTGGACTTCAACAGGTATTCAATGAGACTGGACTCGCTTAGAATGCTAGGATGTAGATTGCCTGATAGACACCATTTAGCAGTCACATCAAATGGACCATGCGCTCGGATGAATGGGAGCTAGGGCTATATACGTGGGTATCATAAACAGAGTTACCAAGGCCTTCCTCCTGCTAAAGTATTTGGTTTCTCTTGGCGGTTTATTGGCATGTTTCGAATAGTATTGCGAACGAAACTCTCACCTTATTGAGCAGAAGTTACCGTGCGGATCTAGCCGTGTACAGATGGAATGAAGTGGCAACTTCCACGCACTTTTACTAAGTAGGACGGAATCCTAGCCCTCCGCGGTATTTAGTCCCTGTACTTGCAATGAGCACAGATAGCCGAGGTCGCTAAATAGCCATAAAGCTAGCGGTTAACGAATTCTCCGTATATTCAAGGGATATCCCAAGCGTGAGAGGGGATTGCGAGATTGGCCTGCCCCCTTTGCCATTGCACTGTGATGTTCGATCGAATCCGAGCCCAGATCATGAAATGTAAGCAAAGGAGGGCAAAGACTCTGTATCATGAGTATCATCAGTACCAGGCACTCGGTAAGGTGTAGAAATTAGTAGCTATGACCGAGGGCTTTTGAGGCTCCTCTTTTCTGGGACATACGAATAGATACTAGTTACATTTGATGATGAGGTTGGAGGCAAAGGTGGTATTCCGAGCAGCTTGAAGGTAGTGGATGCTAAGGAATGCAGCTACATGAACGCTGAATTTCGCCTGACCTCGGGCACTTTTGGGTGAGACAACTTGTTTGTCTCGTAGGCCAGATCATTTATCTTGTGACTGAGTTGCCAACTTTACTTAAAGACATTTGAACCCGTTTCTCGTTAGGCCGGGACTCGAGGCTGCATGCAACGTTCGGCCAACGTCTTCTCGAAGGCAACTGTAAATGTAGCTTGTAGCGGTCCCCCCTCGCGGATGTTGTACGCCATGATTAGAACACGATATATAGATGACTGAGGCTCGTCATTCGAAACGCAGGAACGACATTAGATGTGCATAGATACCTTGAAGGTAAATGTGAACCCCCGGAAAGTTGATCGTCATACTGGGACAGAGTTTGCCCTTTGCAAATATAACATTTTGGTAGTAGGGGAGCTAGAGCGATCTGATTTCGGAGGCAAACTGATAGCGTTACTCGTCTTCTATTGAGGACCCGCACCACATACATTATCAACAAAACAACAACAGCTCCCTGTAGATGAGATGAATGATTGCCAACCCGGTCAGCGACCCGTCAATTTGGGTTCTGACGGTGGAGAAGGGGTGTGCTCCGATAGTAAAGAAGGTACATCGGTACATTACGGATCAGAATCTGGAAGATCGATGGGAAGTTTCATGCTGCACGTCAGACCTTCGCGATCCAAGTGGTTTTTTACTCTCTTTATCTTTCCAATTAGACTGGGACTATCTGCCCCCTCCATGTGAATCTGGTTCTGTGCATTTCCTTATCTAGATACTGGTTCAAAACCATCACCTCACCACATTGGAATATACGCCCTAGAGCGTATAGCGGAAGCCCTCGATGCCATCGATGGCTGGTCCTCCCTCCTCTACCTTTTTATTCTCATGATGGAAATAGTACACCAGCGCACTGGTCATGAGTATACTGCAGCAAGCAAACGCAATTGACAGATAGAGGCCAAAGAGATACCTTGGTGCATCCTGGGTCCTGAAAATGAGTGCTCCGGCAATACCACCAAATCCGGCAAACCCGCCTTGCAACGGTAGCGCGATTTGGCGCTTGCTTGATGAGGGGAGGTTGTTGATGAGGAAGGCGATCACAGTAGGGATGGTGCAATTGTTTCCGATCGTCATCAGGAAGACACCCACGAGTCTTGAGCCCAGGTTTGTGCCCCATCCAATAAGGACGATGCCAGCGATAACCAAGATCATGTGACCCACAATGAATGGCGATCGAATGTGGACACGGTCCGCCCACAGGCCTGTCCCGACGGAGCAAAAGACGGATAGTATCATCGGAGGGGTGACCAGGATCTGGCTGAGTGCTGTGCTGAATCCGAAACCCCTAAGGATCGATGGGAGGAAGAAGGACAATGAGTACGAGCCGGCAGTCGACCAGAAGAGCAGGAGAGCCAAAGCCCAACATCTCCAGTCACTCAGAGCAGCAAACAGTCGGTGCCTGTCCATTTTCTCCTCAACCTCGCCTCGGTCATGGTGGAGCCGTTCCTGGATATGGCGTAGCTCATGAGGTTTCAACCACTTGGCTCTTTCGGGAAATTCGCTCACGTAGCGGTAGACGGGCAGTGCCAGGACAGCCGTGACGAGACCAGGCATGATGAAAATCCATCGCCATCCGCGAAGTCCCCCAACGCCTTCCATCAAGCTGAGTGCGTAGGAGATGATCCCCTGGAAGCCGTTGAGAAATGCACCGCTCATGTACCAAATGGCAATGCGCTGGTGGGTTTCGTAGCGTTTGTACCAAGACGAAATGAGGTAAGAGCATGTTGGCTTAAGGATGATCAGTCTCTGATCTCGTACGAGAGCCACCTGTATATAGAGCCAACTTACTTGAAATGCACCTTCGAAGGCACCAAGGAGCACTCTGACCGCGATGAGGTCTTTCCAGTCGTTGACGAAGCCACAGCACATGGCGAGGATACCCCAACAAAAGACACAAAATGCGAGGTATTTCCTGACGCTGATCCGGCGAATGAGCATGTTGGATGGAACCTCGAGCAAGATATAAGTCGGGAATAGCATGAGAGAGACAATCGAGTATCGGTTCCCCGTCAGCTCGAGATCTACCTCCATACCGGCAACTTTGGCAGATCCAATGTTGGTACGGTCGAGCAGGGAAAAAGCGTAAAGAGTCGCAAGCCAGGCCACGATATGGAGATCAATACGACGCAGCAGTTTCTTGTCGTTTATAGCCGGGTATTCTGCTCCCAGCGAGTCCTCGTGGCAGGCGATGTCAGGTTTGTCATCCTCGAGTGCTGTGCTGTCGGAGATAGCCTCCGTTTTGGCCCCCGGGATCACCATTGCGGCTGTCAGTATTGAGGGTGAATGCGTCGAGGCGGGGTGCAGATTCACAGACTTAAATCGGTTGTCCAAGCCTTCGAAGCGTGAGCTCTGGGATCTGGAGTCCGGGGTTATGGAGGATTGATATTGATTAAATACTAGCATCTGGGGTCCCCACGTTGTCTGCGACCCACTCATGCCTCGGGGACAACGGGCCAATCGAGACGGCCCCTTGCCGCTCGGCCCGAGGTCTTAGAATAGAATGGACTGGTTCGATAACTCTCATTGATGATCGCGCTGATTATGGTGCACCGTCCACATGGAGACACTCTAATGTGCGTGAGAATTACAATCTCGGTCAAATTGTCGCTAGAGACGGCGTCGTCGTTCGGCAAGCTGGGAAGTCGAGACTATTAGGGCATGGAATGACACAATGCATAGCCCAACTGCCAACCACCCCACTTATGTTTCCAGACTCTACTGCATCACAATAGATTCATGTATTCGCAAATATAGAGAGGCAATCCCACAAATCTATTGAGGCGCAAGTCAAAAAGGATTATCTTGGTGTCCCAGTGCGTGATTCCAAGCATTGGACAGTTCTATTTTCCTCACGTTGAACTCAATCTACTTGGTTGCATCTCGATGGAAAGTGACAGACGGTTGCTTACGATGCTTGCAGAATTACAGACTTCCCATTTTAACAGCCTAAGTCAGTCGGAGCCTGTAGTTCTATCTCTCCAGCTGGCAGCATTCGCCGTCTAGTCTTGTATGATCACAGTCGGCAACCGGTCGATGCCAGTGTCCACTGAAACAGATGGCACGTCAAATTTTAACCCTCGAGGAAGACCATTTTTGAATATCAGGGTGATTGGTGTCGAACAAGTCCTTTTTTATCAGTAGTTTGGGAACCTTTAGACTTGTCGTTTTGGGCAATTCGCGAACAACGCGTAGTAATGTCGGTAGTTTGTAGGAAGAGAGTTTGTCTTTGAGAAACGATCGAAGCTCTGCCAATGACAGGCAATCCGCACCCTGAATGTATGTTAGGGGTTTTAGTGGGAGGATAAATGTCCTTACCTCGCTTAAGACGACTGCGGCCGCAATGCGTTGGCCAAACTCATTGTCATCGACACCAACAACGATCGCCTCAGCAATTATGGGGTGTTCGAGGATCTGCCGCTCCACGTCAAGCGCCGAGATCTTGTATCCGCCAGATTTGAGGACTGCTTGTTAGCTAAGTAGAGGCGCAAGGCGATCGTACATACTGTCAACCGACTTGCGTCCCTTAATGAAGTAGTTTTCACCATACTTCTCGGCCACGTCACCAGTCTTGAAAAACCCATCGGCGGTTAATGACTTTTTGGTAGCTTCGATGTCGTATATGTATCTATGTCTGTCAACATACAGCTCTACAAAGAGCATTTGGGTCAACAAACTTGGAGAAAAGGAATGGGGACCGGATGAAGATCTCGCCCTCGTCTCCCTGCTCAAGGTAGGACTCTATGCCCGGATTCGTCGTGCCCACTGAGCCCTGAATTTTCCGTCAGCGTTCTTCTAAGGGGTTTTGCGTTCAAACTCACTGCCACAACAGGAACTCCAGGACTGTGCGCGAAAGGATTCCCAAACTCCGTACCACCATATCTCTCCGCGATTTGCCGGCCTCTGCATAGTGCCGCCCATTTAGATGCAATGGATGCGGGCAAAGCGGCCGAGCCACAGTGGAATTGTTCAATATTTGAAACTGCCGTTTGATACAGCTCTCTCTCAACCGCGTCAATGCCTGGTGACCACTTCTCCCAATGTTGCAGGAGACGGACGTAGATCGTTGGGACTGCAGAAAACAGATTGATGTCTGCCAACTTGATCCGTTCCCAGATCTTGACGGCGTCAAACTTAGGCTGAGTGAATTCCACGCAGCCCCCACCGACTATAACAGGAAGGATATTGACCAGCAATCCTGTGGCGTGGTGCGTAGGCAGCAAGTTCAAGCTCACGTATCCTGGTCGGATGTTCTGCCTCCAACACTGCAAGCTTGAAATTGCAAACAAGTTATACCGTCGCAAGGCAACCCCTTTAGGAGGACCAGTAGACCCCGAGGTGAAGATAATCAACCCGGGCTTATTCGCATCTGGGATCTTGGATGATGAGAAGGTCAGTGTGCTGGGAGTCACCGGCGTGTTATTGATCACGTCATCCAAAGTTACTACACAGTAATCCTCCTCATTTTCCTTAGCTGGTGACCCAGACTGTGCTATGCAGGAGTATTCTCTAGAGCATATCGTGGCCGAGGCTCTGGATGTGCGCAACACATGGCTGAGTTCGTTTTTGGTGATATGAATACCTGTTTGATCGTCAGTCATCCGAGCCCGAAATGGTCATTTTGTTCGCATATACTTGTCGGGACTGAAATGCCACCTAGTGCCAACATCGCCAGGAATATGACGACGAACTCATAACCACGTGCAATCAACACGAACGAGGCCTCTCGCTCGTCGTAGATCGTGTCGAGTACCTTCGGAGAGATTGCTGCTCGTATGCGATTTCGAGCGGCTACCACATCACTCAACAGTTGCCGATAGTTCACGTCGATGCCGCGGAAGGCATCTCTGACCGCAGACGCGTTGCTGTGCAATGCCAGAAAATGAAGCCTGTGAAAAAGGAGATCGTGCGGCAGCACTAGCGGGCCTACATGGCGAGTGGTCAGGTCGGTGCGATCAAATGTCGCGGGATCAAGTGATTGAGGTGCCATGTGAATAGAATGTCAGCTACCTTTCACCGCTTGAGCTCTCGAGGAGGTTGAAGTTCTTCTAAATCAAATCTCTTGTGCGCTATTACAATCATTGCGAAGTTGACGGATCTAGGACTAGATCAAGGGTTTTGAGCCCGACGCCTTTCCCAGACAGGCTTTGGATGCCGACCAGACCAAGGCCCGCACAAGTCCCGTCAGAATCCCCGGATACGTGCATCTATCTCTTCATCAAATTTACGTGCACCTATCTCTTCATCAAATTTACGCGCACCTATCTCTTCATCAAATCGATTTCACACGTTCCCATGTACACCGCTTCAGGTCTGTGTGTTATGGTGATGATTATGTTGATTACGCATTAATCATTTGCCGCCATTTCAAGAAGCTGACAACACGAGAATCCTGACCATTGAAGGGAAGACTGGCCATCTATCATTGATTACGCTTGCGGGTATGGAGCTAAGCGGCGCACTTTCAAATGAATGTAGCACTGATCTTGAACGTTAATCCAGCAGACCAGAATTTGCTGTCAAACGTACAAAAACCTTGCTAGTCATGCCTGCTCTTTCGCTAGACTAGCCACGTCGAACACAACTTTATGGACTTTTCTAGCGGCAAAATCCTCGTAAGCCTGTGCCGCATCTTCGAGAGACATCTTCACTGAACACAAAAAGGCAAGCTTGTCTTGCTGTTTCACGAGGACATTCAGTGCGTCATCAAAAACGCTCCGGACTGGACATCTGCCGAATCCCATTTTTACGCCTTTGCCGTACAGAGTCAGCCCTTGCAAGGGAATAGTATCCGTGTGTACTCCCACGGAACTGAGTGTCCCGTATGGTCTGACCAATTCTAGCCCAAGCATCAAAGCGTCAGTATGTCCTACAACCTCCATGACAGCATCCGCACCTCGGCCTTCAGTGACGGACTTTATCTTTTCAATGGGGCCTTCGTTGAGGTTGAGTGGGATAGCCCCGACTTTCGCGGCTTCCGCAAGGCGACCGGGCACCGAGTCGATGGCGTAAACATGTTTGACCATTGTGAGGGCGGTTGCGATCGCACATATACCGACTGGGCCACATCCAATCACAACGGCAGTCATCTCATTGCGACGGCTCAGAGGAAGGTCCTTCACGAAACGTGAGGCGGCAAAATATCCAGTCGGCATGATATCTGCCATTAACACAAGCATCTGCTCGGGAATTGCTGAGAAGGTTAGAGCACCACCTCCCCACTGGCTAGGCTCTCACTTACTGTCAGGGGCTTTAACCACACTTGTGTCTGCTAGAGGTACTCTCACGAACTCTGCTTGACCACCCTCAAGCTGCCCCGGCAGGCCGAGCATCAGACCTTTCGTACAGCGGCCCGACTCTCCCAATTGACAGTAGTAGCACGATGAGCATGCTGTACAGAACGGGACAACAACTTTGTCTCCGACCTGTAGGCGCTTCACGTCGGAGCCCCTTTCCTCCACTGTTCCAACAACTTCGTGACCGATTACGAACTCCGATACCACATCGAGACGGCCATGATACCAATGAAGATCAGAACCCTAAATTGAAATGTCAGGTGGCGGTTGCTATATCCGTAGATAGCTTTGACGTACGCAGAGACCCGAGGATGTCACTTTTATGATCACATCCGTATTTTCTTGCAGGCTCGGACGTGGTCGGTCTTCGACGACAACCTAAATCGAGTTCGCTATCAGATTCTGGCTGCAAATCGACCCTGGAGGCCACCTTACCCTGCCAACTCCTTTTAAAACAACGGCGCGCATTGTCTTGGTCGCCATAGCTGGGTTCGAAAATTTTGGGGTTTGCGAGATTCCAATTCCTTTAGCGGCTGAATACAAAGCGGCTGCGAATAGCGTGAAGTTATCCAGGTTGTGTCCTGAAGAAAAATTGTGACTTGAGCAATATTCAAGCTAGTCTAGAGTTGATGTTCAACCTAAATTTCGACACTCCGCGAGTTAAACAAGCTATGGTAGCATCGATCATAGAGCACTAGCTACCTCTTGTTCAACTGATAGTGCATGATCCGTGTAAACATGACCTCCCAAGTAAACCTACAATGCCCGCTCGCGCCGAGGCAAAGACCACGTGGTTGACCTGCCCACCAGGTCGATTCCATTACTTGATTGCCCTGATAACGAGTGCTAGGCTGGCGGTGTTTGGTTGAAGAGAACTCTTGGGATCAACATGAAGGGGCTCGTTTAGTTGTGATACCGAGGGTCTGTAGGAGATCCAGGGTCTACAGCCAAACTACCAGGTGCAGCTCGGCCCGAGGCTAGATTCAGCAGCCACCGTGTCGATTGGCGACATTATTGTCATGGCCGAGTTACTTATTTCTTGTAAGACTAACGAGTGGGAGGCGGACCTCGGGGTTGAGGATCAACAGTTGTGATTTTCAATTCTCTGGCGAAAGCCTGATGGCGTATTGAAATTGGATCTTTCAAACTTCCACAAACTCTGGCAAAACTGCCTATGTGCATTGCCAGAGTACGTTAATGTACAGAAAACTTGCGATTATGAAGAATATTGACCTCCAGGATGGACAAAGCGGGCAAGTGGTAACATCCTTCCTACCAAGATCCCACAATAAGGACCAGACACTACCGGACAACGTTCCTGCGGTAGAGGATGTGACCATCACAGATCAGTTATTTGGTGCTAAACGGGGTCTGAGAGTGATTGTGATCGGGGCTGGCGCATCTGGGCTCAATTTCTTCAAGAGGGCCGAAGAGCAGGCAGAAAACCTGGATATCGTGTGCTACGAAAAGAATGCCGATATTGGGGGCACTTGGCTCGAGAACCGTTATCCCGGTTGTGCTTGTGAGTCTGCAGAAGGTGCCATTACTAGATTCACCACTAATCGTTCGGAAAGGTGACATACCTTCCGTAGTCTACCAGTTCCCGTGGAGACCTGCTCGCTGGTCGCAATTCTGGTCCCATTCAGAGGAGATTTGGAGTTATCTCAAATTGGTAGAACAAGAGAACCGATTCGTCGAAAAGTACGTCAAACTACAGCACCAGGTTGAGGCGTTGTCGTGGAGTGATAAGAACGCGAAATGGAAAGTCAGCGTTCACGATGCTCAACGTGATCTCCGATTTGAAGACCATGCTGATGTGGTAATCAACTGCACTGGAGTGTTAAGTAACTGGAAATGGCCCGCTATCCCAGGCCTGCAGACGTTTCGGGGAACTCTCCTCCATTCTGCGGCCTGGGACTCTTCGATCAGCCTGAAAGGGAAGCGCGTCGCTCTCGTTGGTGCTGGTAGCAGCGCCGTGCAGATCTTACCGAGCATCTACGAAGACGTTGACAAAGTCTACACATGGGTTCGTAGCAAAATCTGGATTACCGGAAATTTCAGCCAGACTTTTACGCGAGCCGACGGGTCTAACTATCAGTATACGGAAGAACAGCAGGAAATCTTTAATGATTCTAGTCACGACGAATATCTGGCGTACCGCAAGATGGTCGAGGAGCCATTTAACCGGCGCTTCGAGTTCATTATCAATGGCAGCGAGGCGCAGCAAAATACGTTTGATTATTGCAACGAACACATGAGGTCCAGCCTCCAAACAAGATCTGACCTCATTGAGAAGATTGTGCCTACCGACTTTTATGTTGGTTGCAGAAGACCCACCCCCGGCTATGGATATCTTCAAAGCCTTTGCGCGTCGAAAACCACCACGTATACAGACAGCTTAAAGACCATCACCGAAAAAGGTTTCATTGACCCCGAAGGCAATGAGCAAGAAGTTGACGTTATCATCTGTGCTACCGGATTCGACACATCCTTCAAACCCCGGATCCCACTTCTCGTCAATGGGGTCGACATGCGCCAGAAATGGGCCCAAGACCAGCATCCGCCCTCATACCTCAGTGTTGCCTTGGGAGGGGTGCCGAACTATCTGACATCTGGGGGTGCATACTTCCCTGTCGCCCACGGATCATTCTTTCCTCTCATCGACTCTTTCTGCAACTATGCCCTCAAGCTCACTGAGAAAATACAGGTTGACAACATTGCATGGGTGGCACCCAATGAAATGAAGACGAAGCAATTTCTGCGGTACGCTAACACCTTCCTTAAGCGAACGGCCTGGAATGGGCCTTGCTCGTCATGGTTTAAAGGTGGGACTGTGGACGGTCAACCGGCGCTGTACCCCGGATCACGGCTGAGCTTCATGAAGCTCATAGAGAATGTCCGGTTCGAGGACTACGACATCGAGTACCTTGATCGAGAGAATCCTTTCGCTTTTCTAGGAAAGGGAAAGCATGTGTGTGAGGAAGATGGCAGCGATGTCACGTGGTATTTAGGGTCGACTAGCGACCAGACCTTGAAAGATACCCTGCGAGAGCGGATGACGGCGCCAAAGTCGGCGTGATTACTACTGGTCCCGTCCGAAGGCGGCACAGGCTTGAGCATCCGCTACTACGCAGAGGCCGGCACGAAACCGAAAGCGCTATTTTTGAGGTGCTTATCCGTAGAAATATTCATAGAGTGTATACAAATCCATTCTCCAAACCGGACGTAACAGTGTAGGAAGCCGCAAGTGACAAGGGGATTGCAGAGAATCCTCGTAGGGTCATAGAAGTCCGGATTGTCCAGTCTCCTGCCACCGATAGATTGTAGGTCCAACCCTTTGGATAGTAAGCCGTAGCGAAATGGATCTTCTTGCCGAGCCTCGATGCGGAAAAGAACCTATAAGTCAGCAACAGGTTTAGTGCTAGTGCTCCCGAGGTAATGTTCAATGCTGGCGGGATGGCGAGGACCCATTTAAAAGAGTGACCGACATTCATGCTCCATCAGGAGGCGGACAATATCTTGAAGATAAAACCTTTTGACAAGATCTCTGGCAGCAGATCAATTACAGTTCAGTAATCTGATCACATCAACCATCGAATTTGCACAATGGGCTCAGTAGATAGTACAGGTTTCGACCTGTCCAAGAACTTCTATAATGTGATCAACGGGGAAAAGCGATCGAGCTCGCGAACAAGTCATGGCACGAATCCATCTACCATGGAACAACTCCCAGAGGCCCCGATTGCATCGTCTCAAGATCTGGACAAGGCTGTCCGCGGTTCCAGGGCGGCATTTGCTGAATGGTCAGAAGTTCCGGTCGAGAAAAGAAAGGCATTAGTGAATGCGTTAGCCGGGGCTTTGGAGGCTCACTCTGAACAATTTGCTCGTTTGCTGACTCTCGAGCAAGGAAAACCGGTCAGTAGAGTCGTAACAGAGCCGTCAAAATGTTTACTGACCGGCCCAGCTGTCCCTCGCCCAGGGAGAGATCAAGATAGGCGTCCTTCGAGCGCGAGAACTATGCAACTTAGACTTACCCGAGACGATCAGGCTCGAAGATGAGAGACGGAGAGCTATCTTGTCATATAGCCCTCTTGGAATTTGTGCTTTGATTGTTCCTTGGAATTTCCCCATTTCCTTGGCTACTCAAAAGATAGCTTCGGCATTGGTGACTGGAAACACGGTCATCTTGAAGCCGTCTCCGTTTACCCCATACTGTGGCTTGAAGCTGGGCGAGCTGGCTCAACAGTTCTTCCCGCCCGGTGTTTTCCAGGTTCTCAACGGCGATGATGAACTGGGTCCTTGGATCACAGCTCACCCTGGGATTGACAAGATCAGTTTCACAGGATCAATTGCGACGGGAAAGAGGGTTATGGAGATTGCGAGCCGGACACTGAAGCGCGTGACGTTGGAGTTGTAAGTTTGTCCCGGAGCTAGAAATATGCGTGGACATTACTTACTGCGACAGAGGTGGCAATGACCCTTGCATTATCTGCGACGATGTCAACATTGAGGAAACGGTGGCCAAGGTAAGTACATCCAGATGCACAAGTTCGGCTAGCCAAAGTTTACCCGCCATACCCCATTTCTGACAACGTTAGGTGGTTACTATATCCTTTCTGAATTCGGGCCAGGTTTGTATTGCGGTCAAGAGAATTTATGTTCAAGAAAATATCTACGATCAGTTCCTCGCCGCCTTCGTGGACCGTGTCAAGACTCTCCAGCTCGGGGATGGGTTGGAGGATGGAGTTTTCCTCGGACCCCTCCAAAACAAGCAACAATACGAAATAGCACAAAGGTTTCTCTCAGATGTTGAAAGCCAGAATCTGAAAGTCGCCCTAGGTGGTTCCGTCGTCCACACTAGACCTGGCCTTTTCATCTCCCCGACGGTGGTGGATCGACCGCCTGACACATCTGATGTGGTGAAAGAAGAGCTTTTTGGTAAGCGTTCTGGTCATGCTCAGGACAGTTCAACACGGACAAGCACTGATATTTTAAGCACCGATTGTACCCTTACTTTCCTGGAAGAATGAAGAGGAGGTCATCTCCCGAGCGAATGAGACTCACACAGGCCTCGGAGGCTCTGTCTGGTCCAAAGACATTGCCCGGGCCACGAGAATTGCGCGAAAATTGCAAGTTGGAACGGCTTGGATTAACGAGCATGGGGCCCTCGACCCTCGTGTGCCATTCTCAGGCTTGAAGGAAAGCGGGTACGGAACAGAGTTAGGTATCGAAGGACTCAAAGCGTTCTGTAACAGCAAGGTGATTTTCGTTCCAAAGTAAAGGATTTTATGGTCTGAAAAAACATGGGTGCTCAGATAATGGCTCATGGGCTTACTTGCTCTGACAATCAGGATGACGAGTCAAACACTAAGAGACTTTAGTCTGCTCATCTCCAGCAATGGATTTGAAGTAGTAGAATTCAGCACACCTTCATTCAGGGTGACATCCTCAATCTTATGAAAGTTTTATGAAAATCATGGCCCTTTAAGCCGCTAAAAATGAACGATCCAGGTGGACTTGTGCTATCTCCGCCGGACGGGCGCCATCAAGCCCTCGGCAATCGGTCGGATCAGGGTGACAGGTGCCTATGGGTGCCTGAATGACCATCTCGTGAAGTAGAGACGTCTTCGCAGGTCAAAGGTTATAAAGGGGCGCATCGCCACGTTCTGTCCTCATGTGTTTGTCCCCGGGTCATTTCGTACCAAGACATGTCTTATAAGACATCGTGGCTGAATTCGGGAGAGGCCTCAGGTGGTCGTTCCACGATTGCCGGGACTTCATCCGAGATCACGGTGAGGAGTCTGGTGTTGAAGGCGTACCTAGCGCTCGATCCCCAGGTGAGTCGATACTGTCAGGATACACGCATGACGAGGTGAAAGGTATTGGATGCAGATTACACCGACCTGCAGAAACAGAGAGGCCCAAGAAGCTTCTAATCATCATATTCTGGGAACATGGTGGCTGGATGCAGTACGACTGTAGCTGAGGATGTTGCCGTTGCCAGATGCGTCGAAGGCTGGCTGGAGCTTATAGGGGGGTCCCGCTATAGAAATGCGAGAAGACCTGGACTATATGTCGATATCATTAACTGAGACTTTTTCGGTGGACAAAAGGTGTCATGGAGAACTGAACGTGACCGCGAGATGAAGAACCGAATCCGCCATCAGACCCATCTGTACTCATAGAGGCGATTCGTCCCAATCAGTAGGCGGCTTTGTGGACTAGGCTCACTATGGTGAACGATCTCATTGAAAACCCAAAAAAATGGACTACTTGCCTCCAAAAGTACGATCTAGCACGAGGAATCCGACGAAGGATGAATATCTAGGACTATACTATTGTCTCCTTCCAGCTTCCACCTTCCTGAATACGACCGAACAGGTATCCGCAACGGGCGTGATCATGTAGTAATCCTTGAAATCCATATTCTCCTTCTGAGGGAGCATGGTTGGTTTTCTTGTCTCAAAGGTCTTGTACAAATGGCTAACCGCAACTTTGATTGTGACCATGGCGATGTTTTGGCCAATACAGCCTCTCGTGCCCTTTCCGAAGGCCATCCAAGCAGTCTTGGCCTTCGCGGTAGGCTCGTCCCAGCGCTCAGGGATGAATTCCAGGCATCGTTCGAAGTACTCCTCTTGCCGATGCATGCTATATGGTTGGGCGGAGATCACGGTGGAAGCTGGGATGAATTTTTCCAGGAGAGTAACTCCGTCTTTGGGCACGATGCGCGGTTCGGAGGCTGGGATGGACGAGTATAGTCGCAGGGTCTCCAGAACGACGCCATGCAGATATGGCAGCTTGTCGACGGCGGTGAAGTTGTCGAGGTCGACTTTCTTGAGCTCGTCGTGCAGCTTCTGCTGTTGCTCAGGGTTTTTGGAGAGGTGGTCAATCATGAACGTGAGCGTTGTACCGGTCGTCTCGTGGCCGGCTCCCATGTGATCCATGACTTCTGCAGAGTATTCTTCGCGCGAAAGACCCGTCTTCATGAGCTTGGTCAGCAGATGCGCTTTCTCGGGGTCACACTTGTCCATCCACTTGTGGGTCATATCATTGATGATTTGTTCCCCTGTCGCTGCATCTTTCCAGCCTGGTATCAGGTTTGCAATGCCAGATGAGTATAGCAGCTTTGTGAATTTCGGGAGCTCAGCAAACCAATGGAAGGTTTGCCTTCGCATATGCCAGGCATCAAACACCTCTGTGTCCTGGCCTTGGAGCAGCTGACTTCCGTTTTGGTTGCCGAAGAAGAAACCCGAGATGACGTCTTGCGCCATATAATTGAATAGGTAGAACACATCAACTGTGCTGTGCTCCGAGACGTTGCTGATCATCTGTCTAACGCGGTCGTAGATGACAATCAAATTCTCGGGTCGCAGCATGTAGGCTTTGGTATATTCACCGCCCAGGTGCTTTCTCCTATAGCTATGGCGCGCACGGTCTGGCGTACTGAACATGTTCTTGGCCCCAAATGCTTCAAAGGCATTGTAAAAATGCGTCTTCTCATAGTTATAGATGGGACCGACCGACGGTGGATGATTGATAGAGATTTCATCTGGAGCTAATCGCACCAGAGGACCATATTTGCAATGCAATTCGTGAATATAACGAGTTCTGTTCAGAGTGATTGTCTGGTACAGAAGAGGGATCTTAGTGAATCTTGTGATGTATGGACCAGGAACCTCTTTCAAAGCCAGTGACTTGAGAAAGACGGACGCAATGATTGCGAGGGCACCCAGTACGGGAAGCAAGAGGAGGATCGAGAACATGACGCCTCACATGAAGCAATGTGCGCGTGTAACAAAGCCGGTGTGTTGGCTGACAAAGTAGGTGAGTTTGTTACTTCCTATATCTCAAGCTTGATTAGTATGCACTCTGAATACCCTGGTGGATGGTGCGCTTCCCACTGAACGCCATTTTGCGGTGCCGAATACACTCCCAGATTTTAGGCAATCTTTTTGACGGCCGATAACAAAAACAGATATGTTCTCGGCTGAAAAAGATGCGGCTGAAGATATGATAGATGCGGTGGTTCGTGGTTGGTCGATTGAAGGATGTGAGCGCCCCGGTAAACCTGGGGCGCGCATGCAGAGCAAAATGCAGATTGCCGCAAGCAGTCAGACATGCCCAAAGTAGGAAATCGGCAAAAACAAGGTTTATTCAAATCTGTTAAGTGCCATAAGTATCCGCCGAGATAACGTCCAGATTAGGCTGGCAATGAATTTGGCCGTGACGGCGGATAACAATCGAGATGTGGAACCAGAAAGCCCCGTAGGTGGGGATGCCCTGATTGGCTATCGCACTGCTCTACGTCGTCCACTCGTTACGAAAGCTAGCAGCAGACATCACTTCAGATAGGAGCATATAGAAGGCATTCAAATTAAATGTTGCATGCATACAAAAAAGGTCTCACACTTTGTCTTCTCACAATTTCTTAATTTCTTCCATTGCATAGATCACCGCTGTTCCAATTCCGGCCAAAATGGGTGATTCTTCCCAAGAGGACTCGGCACAGCAAGTGGTCGTCCAAGATGCTGTTCTGTCCGCCGACGAACTCGAACTTCGAGCTCAAGGCCATAAAGGAGAACTTCCACGACAATTCTCCACGCTCTCAACTCTGGCCATTGCATTCCTCCTGACCAGCGCATGGATCGGATATTCAGCAACCTTCCCCTATCCTTTGCTGGCCGGTGGTGGGCCGTATGTGTTTTGGGGCCTGATCGTCGCCACAATCGCCTGCTCCATTATCAGTAAGATCAAGATTGCGCATCGCGCGCGTGTCATTTCCTAGGTTTAAGCTGACAATGCCCGATAGCTGCAGGACTGGCAGAGCTGGGTTCCGCGTTTCCCTCGACTGGAGGGCAATACCATTTCGCATTCATGGTCTCATCCGAGAAAACTCGGGCTAGCGTTGCCTTCGTTATGGGCTGGCTCTCAGTCATCGCCTATTGTCTCTTTACGGCTAGCGCCACCATCGTTTGTGCCCAGATCACGGCCGCGATCGCAAGTTTCTGGCATGAACACTATGTTGCAACTCAATGGCAGATCTATCTGATGTACATCTTATACCAGGCACTCGCAACAGCCGTCGTTGTCCTCTTCCCCCGGCAGCTGCCGAAGACGGAGATTGCATTCTTCCTGATCAGTGTTTCTGGCTGTGTTGTTTTCTTCATCACTGTCCTTTCGGCCAGTGAGACAAAACAGCCCTCAAAAGTTGTGTTTACCGAAGTTGTCAACGTCACCGGGTGGAGTGACGGTGTTTCTTTTATTTTGGGAGTGGGAACCTGCATGTACGCGTACATTGCCACTGATGGAGCATCCCATATCGCAGAGGTGAGTTTGGCAATGAGAACACGAGCTCCGAGCTCCAAGTTGACCGGACCAGGAGCTCCCCAATCCAGGCAAAGGTGTCCCGAGAACGATGATGCTCAGCCTCTGCATATCAGCCATTAGCGTCATCCCCTGGACTTTGGCATTCCTCTTCTCAACAAACGACCTCGAAGCTGTTGCCTCTTCCACACTTCCCATTCTCGAAGTCTACCAGCAAGCGCTGAACAACCGCTCAGGTGCCACGTTCCTTGCTGTGTGGCTTCTGGTCATCTATTTTGGGTCCGTCGTTAGTGTCGTGGCAGCAACGGGCCGTCTGACCTGGGCTTTTGCTCGTGATAACGGCCTTCCTTTCTCACCTACCTTTGCTAAGATCCATCCCTCTCTCAAAATGCCCGTCAATTCTACGATCGCCGCTAGCGTATTTGTCGTCATCTACGGTGCAATCTACGTAGGATCCACCACAGCCTTCAACAGCTTCATCTCGATGTCGATTCTTTCGCTCAATATTACCTATGCGATTCCGCAAGGCATTGTCTTCTTCCGTGGGCGAGAAAATGTCCTCCCATCAACACGGCAGTTCAATCTGGGTGGAATACTCGGCACTTTCTGCAACATTTTCTGTGTGGTATGGGTCTGCTTGTACACAGTATTGTTCTGTCTCCCAACCTTCTTGCCTACCGAGGTCGAGGACATGAACTATGTTTCCGTTGTTGTCGCCGGCTGTGTCGTGATCATCATTACGATGTGGTTCTCTGGCAAGAGGAAGACATTTGTGGGACCTGTGAGTTATCTAAAGTTGAATATTCCTCTGACTTTGGACTGCGAGAAGTGGTGCTAATGGCCTTTTACCAAGATGATAAATTTTGAAATCCTCGAGGCAGCTAAAGTCCAACAAGTGGACGCCGAGAATCAAGCGTCTTTCATGGCTTCCGAGAAGGATATTGAAGGTAAATGACTGGACAGCGAAGCAGTGGCAGTAATTGAATCGATACGGAAAGATTATTACCGAGCGAGCATGAATTTCAGTATTATGTTCGAATAGCTATCCGCAATATGGTTAGAGACTAGTATTGTGTGAATGTAGGAACATTTCAGATTGGTTAAATTCAAAATCTTCTCCGAATCAGTGTGCCTCTCCAAGATGACCGAACTGACATTATGATGTGTCGTCCTAGTTTTGTCCTTTTCACTTCTAAATCCATACACATAGTACCAGGCTACTCCTGCTTCACCCCGCCTCGCAGAAAACCTAGACGTAGATCTCCAGCCGAAGTCTTTCTTCGCAGTCTCCGTCCAGGTCTTCACGATACAATAGTTCTGTATACTTCGATTCAAGCTAGGTAAGCTACCTTCTGGCCTTTGCTCCCAGTCTCCTCTGGTAAATCATTGATCAAGCATGCTACAGCTCTTCTTTATGCTCCTTCTATGAGCTAGTAATACCCCACTATTTTGAGTGAAAGCTGAGCAGACCCAAGGCCTAGTAAATTACCGCGCAATGAATTCCAAGGGACAGCTCAGCGCATACGGTACTCCACTTGTCAATTGATCGTCCATGCGCATGCTCTCCTCGGTGGCCTCTGCCGTTGCTCGCGTCGTGTAGTGCATGTACACGGCAGCGACGATGAGCTTCATCTCGACCATGGCAAGATTATGTCCCAAGCACATACGGCCGCCAGAGCTGAAGGGCCAGAAGTGCGTGCGCATGGCCGCAAGCTGCGTTGTGTCGTCAGTCATCCACCGCGCCGGGTCGAAGACATGGGGGTTAGGGAAAACTTCTTCCACCCGGTGCAGGCTGTACGCCTGGCATCCGACCGTGGTACTGGGCGGGATGGCGTAGCCCGAGATCACGGCGCCAGTGGGAGGCACGATGCGGAACAGTGTCATGGGTACTGGAGGGCGCCAGCGCATTGCCTCGTGGATCACGGCATCAAGGTATGGTAGTTTATCGAGCGCGTTGATCGGCGCGGTCTGCGTTACAGGGTTGAAGGCGTCCTTAATGCTCGACAGCTCGTCGAAGAGAGCGTCTTGTACATGTGTATACTCCGGTGTCGAGATCCGCCACATCAATATGCACATAGCGTCTCCGGTTGTGTCAACCCCCGCGACTAGGTGATCCATACACTCAGCGGCGATAGCGGGCTCGTTATCAGGGATCTGGCTAAAGAGCTTAGAACATGTTGATATGGTATCTTTAGTGGTCTGGTCGCAACGGAATGACGAGACGCTATCTTTCCCATAGTCGTTTAGGCGGCTGCCGCGGACGTGGAACGCGGTGCTTTTGCCGCTGAGCTTGCGTACAACTAGTTTGAGCTGCGTTGTGAGCCACATCACCCAGCAGAAGTAATGTAGCATATACAGACGTGTGCGATGCTTGACGCCAGAGAGATCGTAGACAATCGGTCTATGTTCGGGGTTCGAGAGGGTTCGGGTCCCGTAGCTACCGTAGAGATGGTTCGTGATAGCGCTAAGATGAGGTTAGATTCGCAGCTTACATAGGTGGGGTTGTTGTACATACTCAAGCGCATAATAATGTAGCCATGTGTAGACATCGAGAACTGGTCCTTGGATTGCTAATTGCTTCATGAATGCAGAAGCATGCTCGCGTACTTTGTCAGCCACGGACGGCTGCATCACATAGCTCTTGGTGTATCGATCTGCGACCAGCCTCTTTTTGGCCGAGTGCTAGATTATCAAGGATGAGTACAGCAATTAGGCTGAATAGATACAGAAGAAAGCGTACGTTTGCCTTGTCCAGACTCGTGAAAGTGTTCCGCTCGTTGTAGTATACGAATAGGTCATAAAATGAGCTCTTGCTGAAAGTCGACTTAATGCCGTAGATCTCTCTTAAACCTTCGTAATTGTTGAAAGAGACTTCATCCGGAGAGACTCGTACCACCGGTCCATAGCATGAATGAAGATTATCGATCTGAATTGTCCTGTCGCCTTTGAATTCGTGGTACATGAGCCATAGATGAGTCACCGCTGTGAGTTTGGGCCCAGGGATTTTTGACAGTGGTGCAAAGAAGAGCCGGTGTATCAGAGCAGCTGCTATGAATATGATTGCACAGAGGGCAAGCAGAATAGGGCGCGCTCCGACGACGAATGTTGCTACTGCCATCCTCGACGAGACGTAGACACCTTTCGAGCTGCTGCAAGCTTCAGACAAGTACCTGTGTCTCTCCAACTGCTCTATACTTTTTTCACACGCCTTTTGAAGGGTCGATCATGAAACTTAGAATACATTAGATGCGCATGCACTGGCTTCACCGACGCTAATCCGAGGGAGTTCAAAGATGTTTGTCGTTGGGCGTTATCAACTTGGCCGACGGTAGAAATCCCTTATCAACGGCCAAACTTGAACCTTGCCTTGGCCTAGTTGATACCTCCGAGCTCCACTCCCAATGACGGCATTCGAGTTTAGTTGGTATCTTTCACAGGCCATCCCTACATTTTGTCTCTCTGTGCGAGGCATAGAAGAGACCAGGCTGTTTTGCTATTTTCGAGCTATGCCTAGCAAGAGATTATGACATTGACTAATGTCAGTTTCTGTGTCCCAAATCTTTCCGATTCTATTGGCGCCAATACTGTACTAGCGTGGACTAACAGCAGAGACATGTGACGCGCTTGCTTTGGATACTAAAATCTGGAGCACCCTCCGTTCGATCGAGAAGAGCGCCAGTGTATCAGCATTTGAGATGCTTTGAAATCTGAGAAAAGGTGCCCCTAGAGATCAATTACCTGGTCAATATGTATATAAACTAGAACAGAGACTATAGAGTGCTAAGAGACAGAGATCTCGATCATCATCAGTGGACCTGCCTCAAGTTGGCAAATTTGGATATCACACAGATTCCATCCTATTAGCCAAGGACGGCTGTTAGGGCACCTGCGCTGCCAAAAGGTTAAGGTTATTTCTGGAATCTCATACACTGTCTGTTTTCGACTCTTGAAGACTAGTAGATGGGATGGTCCATTTTAAGTAAGCATTCCCCTCTCCATTCGCAATCTATCGTACCTCAACACTGCGCCAAGCAGCACCTGCGTACCAAGTGCACAATCCGTAGGACTGCAGTACTCAGTTGGTGTGTGTGACAGACCTTTTCTCGTTGGCGTAAAGATCATACCAGTCGGACACCTTCGACTGGTATGAAAACTGTCGTGCCCCGCGCCACTGACCATATGTTTCCATAACTTCCCGTCTTCAGCAATCTTTGGTAGATCTGCGACAGTCTCTTCGGCGGCATGTTGGATGACGGTAATGCAATCTTGATGGAATTTTACTGCCGGATTTCCAGCCAGTCGTCGCCATTCAATCGATACACCTCGATCACTGTCATCCGCGGCAATAATGCTGAATTTCGTTCGGCAATCCTCTTCGATTTGTGCAAGTACGCTGTCAGAAGGATGCCGCATATCGAGAGTGAAGCGGGCAGTGTGCGCTATGGTATTGATACTCCCCGGCTCTGTCTCGACAAGTCCAGTTGTGATCAGCCCGGAATATGCTTTTGCGATATTGTTCGATTCAACGATCATCTTCGCAGCAGCCAGGACGGAATCTTTTCTTGACGCTATAGGTGTTGTGCCAGCATGACTGTCGCTCCCCCTCACCGCCACTTCGAACCATTTGTGAGCTTGTCCGCCAGTGACGACACCAATTTTGCGTCTCTCATCTTCCAATATAGGACCTTGTTCGATGTGGAGCTCGAAATGTGCTGCGATTGGTTGGGTTTCGTATGATGCGGGAGTGCTGCCCAAGAAGCCAATGCGTTCCAGTTCTTCTTTCACGGTGTATCGGTATCCATCCTGGCTTGGAGTGACTTCCTGGCAGTTCCATGCGCTTTCCAACGGAATGGCACCGGACCATACGCCTGAAGACATAGTTATGATTGGAAAGCGGGCACCTTCCTCACTATACAGGTATAAATGAACGCTCAAGAAGCTTTGTTGTTACACTCACTTCGTCCAGTTGACCACTCCAATATTTCCTTCACTCTGATAGTCGCTTTCATGGAGCGTCCGCAAAACTTCCAGGCCAGCCAATACACCAAGTATTCCGTCGTATCTTCCGCCCGTGGGCTGAGTATCCAAGTGTGAGCCCATCATGACTGGAGGCGCTGCTGAATTCTTCCCAGGCCGGACAGCAAAAAGATTGCCCATTTGGTCGACTGTGATTATACAACCAAGAGATTTTGCTTCTTGCACGAACCACGTTCGAACCGCTTTGTCGGCTGCGTCGAGAGCTAGACGGGCCATCCCTGTTTCTGTCTCGTGTCTGAGAGAACTTCAGCGTGCTGATATGGACCCAATGTATGCTAACTCACGTTCCATAAGGATGTGCCTTCCCGAATTGACACGACTCATGGAGCGAATACATGAGTCTACTGCCATTGATCTTCAGACTAGAGACATCTCCTGCAGGAGCGGTGGCTGACTCTGTGCTTTGGAAGACTTCTTTGCGCTCATCGATAAGCTGCATGGCGAACGATCAGTTTCTTAGTCGTTGCACCAGAGACAGAAGCGCAAACATTTGTAAGGATGCCTGTGCGTGGGAAAGAGGTACAAAATTGACACGAGTCACAAGCAGTCTTCTTTGTATCCCGAATTTTCACGCTAGCGATAGAGACCAAGGACATCACCTATCCAGGATCGGCTTCCAACTGCTTGGACTGACCAGGGCCGGCAGTGATTCTAGATCTGATCGCAGCTCTACGGTCCGCGGCCTCCATTTCAGCGTCCGGACCATGATGGCCGTTACTGCTGTGGGAGGACGGTTGGGATGTTCTTCGTCCGAATCGCCAACAGTCGAACACTAGCGTTGGCCGAATGCGTCATCTGGTATGCTGTGACAGGAAATTACAGTTGGCCGTCGGCCGATTGCACAAGAACGCACCTATCCGGCAAAGTGGTCGGTAATCTCTCGTCTCGGTGGTAATAGTGATTTAGCCCGACAAGTTCAGCCTTGCGAGACGCCGAACTCCACGCCAGTTAATGTACGAGGCGGACTAGCCGTGGCCCCTGTCTTAGTCAGCTTGAGCCTTGGAGTGCCAAGGCACTAATTACTTTAAATGTTGGCCATTAAAAAACTCAAGAAGATGCTCGCCAATTCAAGGCCTTTGATAGGTCCTAATGTGCCAACCCCATTAGGCAACTGAGCCGATGGGTCTGACCCGACCGAGAGAGGCAGAGCGATAATTAAGGAGTGCAAGCATGTTTACTCCGTACGGGTAGTTATCTCCAGCTGATGGAGTCTGTGCTAAACTCAACGTTGACAAGGACTCGCCTTTAATTCAACCACAACGATAACATTTCTTTTCCAATGTCCAAGAACAAATTTGTTTGTTCAGATGTCCAGTCAGCAGCCACTACCCCATATGCGTCCAGACCAGTCAGATTCTGCATATGGGTCTCAAGCCCGAAAGTATCGGTCCAAACTGCAGAGACCATGTGATCTCTGTCGTCAACGAAAGACACAGTGCAAAATTCCGGGCTCTGGTGGGGCTTGTGAACTTTGCCAGAGACTTTCTCGCAGTTGTACATTTATCTTACAACCCTCGAGAAGGCAACGTTGGCGTCCTCCAGAGACTCAATCAAATTCAGCTCAGCATCGTGGAACTCAATCTGATCTTGACACCCACGATGGCGACCCAACGGCAATCGGTGTCGGCATTTTTGAGAACACGGACTTGCAATTCAATGTTGATGTCGATTCGCAGACAATGCCCTGTGTGTCTGACCAGGCGTCGTTTCTGGGCCAGCGGCCTGGGTTACAGGCCGGTGCTAATGATTGGTCTTACCTCAACTTCCCCATCTGTAAGAAGATTGACTGGTCTTCAAATATTCGTGAAGGCCTAATCCTGTGATGTCAGCTCCTTTAGGTAATGACTTTGACTTTCCAAGCCGAATCTCGGTAGCCGACGGCTCACCTCAGGCGTTTCGATACGAACACATCTCGCCAGGCCAAACGAGTCAGCGACATGAGCAACGTCGGGGTGATACCAGTGGCACGGACACGTGTGAGACAGGTCTAGCGTCACTACGAGACGATGTTTCCGGATACCTATCGCCGGAGAAACAGGAACAATCAAGGGACGGAGAGTGGTCCAATGACTTCTCTCTTGACGAGCGGCCTGGCTATTCTTCCCAGCTTATCGGCCTGTCGAGCGATACTGATCCATTTCTTCTGCGACACTATCAGTATGATGCGCGAGACACGTTCCGGATGTTTGGACTTGATTTTCGAAAAGTCACAGACGACATAAACATGCAAGTGCCTGCAGTCTCGTCTCGATCATCACAGATTCCTGCCAGTGACATACCAGTGCAATTCGCAATGACCAACGAGGAAATATGCGAAGAAGATGTCAAAATCATCGACAAGGATTTTTCAGGTTCCAATACTGAGGCTGAAGATCATGCTTTATTGTACAAGCTCGTTCCTACTGACTTCGGCTCAAGACTCCTAAAACTGTAAGTCCGCACGCGGCTCTAAAGCATATAGCTGACTATCCAGCTTCTTCAAATTTATTCAGCCCTCGTATCCTGTTCTCTCATCGCACGATCATAATGGAGAATACCGAAACTGCAATTGTCCAACTGGATTGAGAGCTGCAGTGTACGCGTTAGCCGCGCCGTACTACTTCCTGGACGACTATCTATCCGTGGACAGAGGCTATCAGCAGCCTTCTACCGAAGAACTCTGGGGCATTGCTCATCGCAGCTTGCACCGAGATTCCCGAAAATCTCATTTAGGACTGGTGCAGCTTGGCTTACTTCTTCTGCATCGGCCGCCACAGAACTATGCCGTCGCCGATATCCCGAGTTCGTGGGCTCTGGCGTGTTCCGTTCTTGCTGCAGCGGAAAGTCTTGGGCTGAATCTGGACCCATCGCATTGGAAGCTTCCTTCACATGAAATAAGGCTGCGAAAGAGGCTATGGTGGCTTGTTCATGTTGAGCACATTTGGCGCGCACTGGTTTTAGGACGGCCATCTCATATTGCCGCCTCAAACTGGGATGTCTCTGAATTGACTGCAGATGATTTCGACCTGGATGACATTGCAGATTCGGAAGCTCGCAACTGTATTCGAGCACAGAGTCCTTATTTCATGGCTCTTTGCAGCCTGAGTATGATATGCAGCGAAGCCCTAGAAGCTCTTTAGTGAGTCCCTCTGAGTCTTTTGTCTTGCTGGAATACGACGGCATTCTAATGTCCGGGTGAGTAGTTCTGTCAAGTCCATCCGTCAAACCACCAGCCTAGAGGCTCTTCTAGTCCGTGCACATCCATTGAGGATGTCTATTCAACAATGGCGACAGACACTTCCACCGGATGTCTTGAAGCCCACCAAAGAACTGATGGACGATGATGACCTCCACAACTGCGGCCCACTCCGTCTGACGTATTTGACCCTGGAACTACTAGTCTTCAGAGCACTCCTTCGTCCACTGGCGTTTCAACCTGGAACAAGTGAACAGGAACTCTTAGAACCGCGCGCCACTATCTTCGAAAATAGTCAATCATGTGCCAAGCTAGTTCTAGAGTTGGTTGCAGCTCTCAAGGCGAACCACTTCGTCAATTTCTGGCCTTCGTGTAAGTAGTCACTTTCCTTATTTATCTCAATTCACAGCGAAATATTTGGCCCGATTGGCCCAATTAGGTTCACAAAGATGCTGACTGTATTCACATCTGCAGATACGCGATATCAGCTATCGTACATGACGAATTTTGCCTTACTTCTCTTTGTGCAGTCGCCGTCGATGGCCGTAGCCAAAGACAACAAGATCTTGCTGGACAAATGGCGGAGCACTGTCCGAATGCAGTCACGAGCCTGGCCTGTTCTCAAGCTGGCAGTCATGAGGCTTGACGCTGTATTTTGGAAAGGATTGGATCACCTCGTGAGCTGGGCCGGGAAGGACAGTCCAGCAGAAATGCTGCTGAGGAAACCGTCCATAAGCCCTTGACATCATCCCGGATAGTAAATGGGAAATAGTGGTAGAGCCGTCCTGCTACTGAGTCGTCCCAGTGAGAACAAATATATGTATAAATGAATGAAATGCGAGGCTTTGGGATGAAAGTTTCGATAAGGGGCGCCGAGCCTGTTTTGGGAATGATATGGCGCCCAGCATCGTTGCCGCGTTCGCCAGAATTACAATCTCTGACCAGAAGACAGAGACAGAGCTCTAACCATTAGATTGTCAGCGGTGATTCAAAAGCTGACGATTTCTCGATTTAACCGAAGTACCTGCACTGTTCTGCAGATATACGGGAGTTGACTTGCTTCATGAAACATTTTCACATCCTCGGCCTGCAGCTTTTCGACGGCGTGGATAGGGCGGCATCACCATGTTCCCAAAAGAGTGTCAGTCGACCGTGAATTAACTCGACATCTGAACAAGTAGCAGCTCTCCCAGTCGGCACCTCTCTTAATGAGTACGCAATTCAAGGGAAATTACTAGTTCTCTTATGTCTAGAGTAGCTATGCAAATGCCGGTTTTGCCTCGATTGCGGAAGCTGGAAACCGGTATCCTAGAAGTGATACCCCAGTCGTCACACAGGGCCGATATGATTCTTGAAGAAAAGACAAAAAACCCAACCAAGCGTTTATGGACAGGCAGGATGTTGTGCGTTTTACACAGCAACACCGACCCGCAAGGCTCAATGGTCTGCGGCGAAAGCTTTTTTCATGAACTTCGGCGATTGAGGACGTATCATGTGTTGTCGATGAGCAGCGAAACGAGATCCCGCTTTCGGGACAACTTCTTTTCTTCGAACCTATTATTAGTAGTCTTAGTCTGATTGACTATGGCTCTTTCTACTCTGACAAAACATGATCTGCATAAAAGTCACTCGGTGCTGGAAGGAATCGACTCTTTGATCGAGTCCTCGTAAGTCTAAATAGCCGTCTCTTATTGGCTATCTTTTGACGAAACATGATTATCCCGCTTAGTAGATGTATTATGATTACTAACTAACTAGTAACATCAATTTTTCGAGCATGGCAGTAGTAGTCTGCCCTAATTTAGACTATTATTATAATGTCGCATTGGGAATCAATAATGACAGTTGTGTCTTGCCAGCAATCAAGCATCGACACCCCTGGGGTCCGATGCCCCCAGGGAATCACTTGACAGGATATCGAGTCTTACCAGCACTGTAGTTACCTACCTGAAGCATGCCATAGATGTGCCGAACACTTATCTATCGCCGCCGAACAGCCATCGACCCTCCCGGGCCGAGGCTTCCCAACAGCCCTCCACCCTTCATGTAAGACGCAACGCATCCAAGCCTCTCCGAAGCTGTCTTCTGCGACTGCATGGCCTTCTATCCTGCGTTGAGCAATTAGTAATTTAGTAAAAATACCCGCGAGCGCAATCCGTCGGACAGAGGGTCGCAACAATGTCTGTCACCGTCGAGTATCGAGGACGGATCGCCATCATCACGCTGAATGTCCCGGCAAAGCTCAACGCCCTAACGTCGGAAGGGTACTTCCTACTCGCAGACTACATGCGTAAAGTCGCCAACGACCCAGAAATCGTAGTTACAGTGTTGACCGGCAGTGGGCGACTATTCTCGGCGTAAGTATCATGAGATCTTCAAGCACGTAGTAGCACCAATCCGCCCTCGGATTTGATGCTGCAGTCCCAAAGTGCGGCGATAAGCAGTTTATTGACAGAAGTCCAGTGGCGCGGATGTTCAACGGACAGGCAATAGAAACATCGATGGCCAGCCTTACAAGCCAATGGTACAACAAGAAGCAACACCGATGCAGAGTGCACCATTTCGCCAAACACAGCTACGGAACCTCGCGCACATCATCGAAGTGACTGATGCATTCTATACACACCCGAAGCTACTTGTTACTGCGTTGAATGGTCCGTGCGTTGGCCTTTCAGCCGCCCTGGTCGCATATTCGGACTTCATATACGCCATGCCCCACGTGTACCTCTTCTGTCCCTTTACCAGTCTCGGTATTACCGCGGAAGGTGGCTCAACAGCCCTGTTCAGTCGGCGCATGGGCTTCAAAGTCGCCGCTGAGGCACTGATCATGTCGAAACGCATCCAGTGCGAGGAGTTGGTTCGATGTGGATTCATAAACGAGGTCTTCGACGCTGGAAAAGGCGTGGACCAATTTCTTAACAGAGTTCTTGTGGAAGTTGAGATGCGACTGGTCTCAAAGCTCAATCCTTTCAGCATGCTACATGTGAAAGCTTTGATGAGGAAGCCAGAGATACCCCTATTTGCATCACAAACTGTTGAAGAGACCTTGGGAGTCGTTGACAGTCTCGCAAGGGCAGCGGAAATGGCAGACCGCGCGAAAGGGGGCAAGAAGGGTGCTCGGTTATGAGCATAACAGACCCGTCACCCAAACAACGCAGAGGCGTTGCATGGGATCCAGAGGCAAAGTGGTGCAGAATCATGCATGGTTGAGCATTGTCTGGCATGAGCATCACTGGCGAGATCTCTCCAGTCTGTGTGGTGACAAACAGCGGAGTCAGTACGCTCATGAGTCTCTCATCCTGGTTACTATTGGGGATCAGCTCGAAATGGCCCGAGAAATCACCTCGAAGTGGTAGATGCGGACTCGGGAACACCCTTCGCGTAAGCCAGATTTTGGAGCCGAATAATAGAGGAATGTAGGTTTAGTCCAGGCAATGGCACAATAGTCTGTCCAGTTCCTCTCGAATCATCTGTTGCTTTGTCGTCAGCCTTGCCGGGCAGACCATGACCAAGATGCTCTGACGGCAGCCGATATCGATCTACCATGGCTAATGTTGCATTCATCAAAGCGTGGAAGAAGCCGGCAGGGTCATGGAGGCTCGACAGAGTGCGCGTAACTCTGGAGCACATGGCTAGCTTCTCCAGCATGAGAGGATCATAGTTCGATGTCGTTTTCAGTTGGACGTAGAAGATGGTCATGGGGATCATCACGCAGCAGAGACTAGCTGCCAATTAGTTGGGTCACAATGTGGGAAACATCTTCGCATGTAGCAGATTGGAGGGCGTACCTTCCTGGAGGGAGAAAGGCGGAGAGAGCTTGAGCCTCTAGACTTTCCAAGATAGCGACAGTTGCAGCAACCGACTCACGAAGCGCCATGCGAGAGGCCTCGCGAAGCCTCATTGCCCATGAGGTAAGACCATCCTTATCCACAATCAAGGTTGTTTGGTATAATTCCGATCTAAAATACCTACGTAAATGTCAGGAGCCGCGCCAAGAGGTGTATACCATGAAAGACGGGAGCACTAAGATGTCGGTTAACGTACTCGTAGGAGAGCATCGTGTAAGCATGTGCTATCTTGAAGGCTTTGAAGTCTGTCGAAGAGGATGAGTAGGGCGGCTCATAATCCAGTAGCTGTCTGTTGTCCTGCCTCCACTCATCTATTTTGAGCTCGACGTTTTCAACAGATAAATGCTCGGGTGTAGATGGCGCAGTCTGGCTGTGCGTTTGGTTTGGAGCGTATAGTGCAGTCCGATACACCAGCAACTTGCCAAGTTCAGTAGTGCGCATCTGAAGCTGGAAGATGGCCACGAACAGTCGATAGGTTTGTTGCTTGGTCTCCTTGCTGAGGTACCACGAAAAACTACAGTCTTCCTGGAAATCTTCCACGGATATCTTGGGGCAGGAGGGGTGTGACGAATCGAACATTTCTGGCCTGCTCGTTTTCTTAAGAGCGATCAGTAAACAGACAGCCCGAGATAGAAAACAAATGCACACTCGCTTCCAGGCGAGCTGATCTGGATTTAAAGGACTTGAACTCTGTTGAAAAGCATTGTTTTCGACCAGAAGGTCGTAAGCGGTTGTGACATAGCGTTCATTCTCGTAGTAACGATTTTCGTAAGATCGATAGGTGCTTAGAAGCAAGCATACCTGCACCCTTCTTAGCGGGTCATCTTCGCATCCAAGCTTTAATAGTAGCTTCCGGGCAGTCAGTGTTAAGCTAGATAAATGTGTGGTATTCCTACTCACGGCTGCTCTGGAGTAAAACTCGCATGTTGCGGCAAAGATAGTATTGTACCCAGCTACTTTCTTCCCCTCGGCTGCCAAATACTAATAGATTGTCAGATTTGAGGCTCCTAAGGTGCTTCTCACAATACTTACCGGGGTGGTGACGAAAAGAACGGCATACAAGAGTGCCAAACTGATAGGCTTGGGATCTTCTTCAGTGAGGAGTTGATGAAATTCGCGTTCATTGAGAACCGGGAGCCTGGCTTGCATGTATGTGAAATATAGCATTATCGAGGTTTGAATCTCGTCGGCGCTAGGGAGGGCGAAAGCTCTCTCTCGCACCAGTTTCGTGTGCCTACTATCATCCTGCGCATATGACAGCGACCAGTCTCGAAGCCAGGGATAGGGCGACTTGAAATGGCACTCAGTGTCCACCGGCGACGATGTCGCGACACTAGCACCGCTAGAGAAGTCGCCGTCATTGTTTGGCACATGCTGTGCGGGGTGGAAAGGAGCTGAATCGAGATAGAACGGGTCGCCAACATCAGACACATCCAGGAATTGACTGAAGATATCCTCGTCGTTCACCATTGCCTCAAAAGATAATTCCATGCCATACTCTGGCCCCGCTTGAACGTCGCCGAGGAATGGGGCAGACGATTTTGCATGAGAGCTGAGCGTGGATAATTGTCGTGCCTGAATCTCGTTGTTAACGATGTTTGGATCAGGGTTACGTATGAAATAGCTTACTTCCTGTGTCATGGCAATAGGGGCGTCTTTGGGCATGATTGGAGTGCTGGTATGATGTTGAACATCGGCCATATCACCGGATGGCTTTTGCGACGAGCTTGAGTGACTTGGAGCGCTCGCGGAAAAGTTGCGGCTTGGGAACATCTCGACGGGTCGGCTGGTATGCCTCGACCTGATTGAAGCTTAGGAGTTTGGACCACATACATGCAAATATTACATACACACGAGGGGCAAGAACACAGTGCAATTTATCTAACGTGCAGTTTGTGCATGGTTGAGGTGACCTGGAGGTGATATCGCAGCGCACTTTCCGACCACGACAGCTTAGACAGGCTCTGCTGGCTCTACCACTGCGGGTGTGCGTCCTCTGGGGTGAGTCAGCCATGGTGTACGAGGGAGAGAGATTGATAGAACAAGAAGAGCAGATCTGATAGGAATCGTGGACTGGGGCAACAGTATGAGTCTTCGCCAAGGGCCCCCAGGGGCCCCGGGGGTATGGCGAAGAGGAGGGGAGAGACTGATGACGTCTGATCCTATGGATCAATGGATCGACAAGAGTGGCTTCTTCTCTGTGGTGTGAGAACAGGTTTCAAAAATGCTGTTTGGAAGACTTCTCGTCAAGATGACGGTGGACCGTCGAGCGGATGCGAAAAGCCTGCAAAGGAGCTGGAAGAATCAGTCCCACTTGCTTACAGCCAAAGAACTCTATGGCCACAAGACATTCAAAATTCCACCATCTGCCGGGCGAGCAATACTAGGAGCTGGGTGACAGGAGGCCTCGTCCACCATGGCATTAACCATCACGCCCTAACAAACGTCGAGAAGGGGAATAGGGATACGTCGGGCCGAGGGCCGAGGTCTGGAGGAGCCGCCATGCCTTGGCCGCCCCAGAATTGCCGAGAAACTCTGGGGGAGAAATTCGTCTCGAAAGCGGGGAAGCGCTTCGTACCGCTCACACGCAGCGGAATCCACCGTCTACCATGATGTCGGTTCCGGTCATGTATCGACTCAATGGTGAGGATAGGAACAGAATCACGTCCGCCACCTGCACAAATGTCAGTCACATCAGACTTTTCAAAGTCAAGATCGAGCCACAATCCTCACTTCATCAGGCTGCCCATAACGCGCCAGAGGGACTGTAGCGAGGTATGCCTGCATGCCTGCAGATGGGCCTTCCGGTCCCCTGGTCATCGGTGTCTCAATGAACCTATCATGGTTAGGAGGCAGACGTCCGTCAGCGTGTCCACGGAGGTGTCTCACCCTGGACAGACGGCATTGATGCGTATCCCCTCCTTGCCATAGCTGACCGCGTCCTGTGAATGAGATCAGGATTCAGCGATCAGGCCTAAGGGTTGATGCGGCTCACATTTCGAGTGATTCCCAGCACCGCATGCTTTGCAGTACCGTATGTTATGTTCGATCTCGCACACTTGTGGCCATAGATCGATGACATATTGACGATCGTGCCCCGGCAGGCCCTGTACCAATCACTGGTGTTAGAAACACAATCTGACCAGCGAAGCAGCCGAAATGATAACATGCCCCGGGGTGAGTCCTTCTTGCTTCAGCATGTGTTTAATTTGTTCTCGCTGGCAAAGCCACACTCCAACCATGTTGATGTCTATCCCAAACATGAATTGTTCTCGAGAGGTGTCCATCGACGGCAGGAATGGGCCTGCCACTCCAGCGTTATTGACCGCATAGTCGATCCGGCCAAATCGCTGGATGGTAGCTTCATGAGCATCGATGATGGACTGCTCATTACTCGTATCGATGTAGAGTACCTCCACCTCAACCTGTGGGTGCTCGTCCCTGAGCCGTTGCCCAACTTTCTCCAGCGACGACAAGTTTATATCGCTGATCGCCAAGGAGGCTGCTCCGTGTTTGGCGAATTGAAAAACGGTGGCCTCTCCGATGCCTAAAACCTTGCTTCTGAGACCCTGTTCGGGCATTCGATGCGGACACCAAGCTTACACATACCTTGACTGGCACCTGTAATGAATGCCACGCCTCCATTGAGTAGACCAAGACCAGTTGATAGCATGCCCCTCCTCACTTGGTTGATTAAGTCTTCTTCAAGATCTGCTTTCCAAGCCAGAAATACAAAGCAGTGCTGTGAGGACAACGTTTCGTGGCTCAGATTTCAATCACATACGGCAGAATCGACAGTCTCCAGGGGCATAATTAGAAGGACCACATTATATGGGTGTCTGCCATGGTCATTCCAACGATACGTGGACACGAAGTCTCCGTTAGCCAAACGGGCCGCCGGCATAGACATTGGACCTGCCCGGCCCGGGTTCTTGGGCCACAAAGCCGGCATGTACATAGTGGATACAGATCTCGTCTTACTTTGCTGATCTTACGAGCAGGATATTTTTTGACATGCGACAAGTTACGTTGCTATGTATGACCTACAGAATGCACCTAATGAGAGACAAGACATGCATACCGCATGTATGTAGTAGTTGGGGCCCAGCAGTGGCGAGCTAGGGAACCAATCTCCGGCTTTGTAATCCATCGCAGCCTCGGGTACAAGAGGATGACTATATTCGTGAGGGCAGAGTAACCCCTCATACTCCCTCGAGAGTCCCTTGTTATCAAGGTATTATCTTTGTCACCAGTTTACCGATGTTGGATCCATCGAACAACTTCAACCAGGTCTTCGGTACGTCCTCAAAAGTGGTTGGAACCACGTGTTCAAGCTCGTCGTTGATTGTCAGCTTCCCTTGTTCCAGGGCACGAATGAATATCTCCGTCACCTCTTGGGCTTTGTGCACATAGTCTGCAGCGATAAATCCCCTGATCTGCAATCTCATACTGATAACCTGGAAGTAGTCTGAGGATATTCGATTAGCTGTCAGGGCATCCCAGGCAAGCACAACCAAAGACTGAGGAAGTCATCTTACTCGTCAATAATGTGCCCTGATTGGAATTGTATCCTGAAATTGATCCGCATGCAACAACAACTCCATTTTGCTTGAGTCGGCCCAGCATGGCATCCAATATTGTACCCTGGAAATGTTAGCCCCTGGATCCTTGATACTGTAAACAAGTCAGGCCGAGAAAATCAACTCACCCCCACATTGTCAAAGTAGATATCGACACAGCCCTCGGTGGCTTTTGTAAGATCATCAAAGAAAGACGGACTTCTGTAATTCAGGCACTTATCGGCGCCTAACGTTTCGACCACAAACTTGCACTTGTCATCAGATCCGGCAATACCGATGACCTCGCGGACACCTATGATCTGTCGCGTATTCTTAGCACATCTTGCCATGTGCCACGAGGAAGTCCTAACCTTTTTCGCTATCTGCACTACCATACTACCTGTCGCGCCCGCAGCGCCACTAACAACGAGACGGTGGCTTGATTTCGCCTCGCCAACCACCACGATGCCATAATAGGCAGTGAGCCCAGTCGTTCCAAAGACGCCAAGATAGTGTGAGAAGCTCAGGCCGTTAGGCAGAGGCGATAAAGGAGTGGCATCTTTGGCATCCAGGACAGCATACTCATTCCAGTTCACGCGGGCCAGTACAGTTGTACCCTTGGGCAGAACATCACTCCTTGACTCAATGACTTCGCACAAACCACGCGACTGCATGGGCATGTTGAGGTCGACCGGCTTTACGTAATGACGATCGCTGGGAAGGTCATCACTGGACTTGATCCAGGTCCGCTGAGCAGGATCATTGGAGAGAAAAAGCACCTTGACGAGAATTTCCCCTGGCTGAAGAGGTTGGAGATCTCTCTCTATCAGCGTGAATGTAGGAGCTGGACCGGAATACGTCGGCGTATCCTTGGGGCGATTTGATAAGATCCAAGTCCGCGTCCGTACCATGGTTGCTAGGTCGTAATCGCTGAGGTAAAGAGATACTATGTTCACAGTATCGTGCTGCGGGTGACTTCGTCACGGGAAGACGTCAAATGCTTGCAATAGCGATTTTCCTAGACCAGACAAAAGATGGACCTTTTGGTGATGGCTGTTTTTTCAACATTACAGTTGCAAAAGGAACCATGTCCAGTGTCCATCAACATCAAGATCGCCATTGGATCATTACTGACTGGCTGTGAATGTTCTACCTCGCCAGTATAATACAAATAGCTTGAGCGAAAAGAACAGCAGAGGAAAACACGTAGGTGTGGAAAAGCCACGGGCCGAGGTAATAGAGTATGTCGGCATAAGTTAAACGTAATTCGGCGATAAATATCGTCATCACTGTCACTCGTACTGTTTCGGTGAATTCTAGATCTGAGAACAACAATTGTTTGTAAGGGTGGTTTAGGATTAATTCTACTAGTAGCAGAAGCTCACTATCATGCTTTTGATACCAATGGACTTCAGGTAAGGCTAGGTGGAATAAATCTATATCAGTATCGTGGTCTAGTGAGAACCGAAGCTGGCGCTTTTGTCATAATTGGCCAGCTCACAGATCGCCAGATTCGACCGTGAGCATGGCTGATCCGTAAGGCTCTACTCAAATGAATCCTCGGCCGTGTTGGAAGGCATGTGTGGGCAGGTGGATCCACTATATCGTGGGCATTTCACGTCCACTCACTCAGATCCGCCAACGGTGATCCTGGCCCAACATCGCAACGACGCGACATGACCCCGCAACACTTCGTGCCACGTCACTTTGGCCCATCCAAAGGCTCTGGCCCTTGCAGAGCTGGGATTCATGATAGGAACCGCAAGCACATCGATTCTTCCAGCCCCAGGGATTTGAATTAGCGATGCCGACGAGAGTAGGCCTGCCTGACGAAGTCGCGACCGCCCAGTCGCGGGATATTTGGCACCGATCGCGGTGGTTTCAGTTTCTTGCGACCCAGCTCACCGGTTACCATCAGGTCCCATGTCCCTTGACCCTACATCATGGCTTCATTATGGAAGGCAGCCCCATAAAAAGGAGGTTGTGCCACCCAATATTGAAGATGGATTTGATTCTTGTCTAGCAGTCTCTAAACGCTCACGCGTTAGAAATTGGAGCCCCAGTCTCCGTGTGGTACAGACGAGTTAGTCGCGGTTTGCTGCTGTAGATTACGCCTGTTTTACCAAGTACTGGAACTTGGGATCTCTGTTAGCTTTGGCGATCCCTGCAAGCAATGGAGTCAGGGCCTCGCGGCCCAGTTGCTATGCTGAACGACGAATTTAGTGGCTCCCTCGGGCCTAGAACCTTCAATGCTGCCCGGGGTCATAACAGCACTCATCTACGTACTGTTCCACGATACGTTCCACAAAGCACCTATGAATTCTCACCAAGGCCTAGGGATTCCGACTCTGCATCCGAGACTGGAAACTATGAACTATCTTCTAGGAATGAGGACGAACCAAGAGCTAGCCGCGAGAGATATGGCTCTACTGGTCTGGAATATTGGGAAAAGGAGTTTTCTTCCCCAGTCGGTCCCATAATGCACTCCCCAGGGATATCGAGTGCTGACGAAAACATCCAAAGACGCCTGGCAAGCTCTTGTTTCACTGCTTGACTGTTTCCGGATCGAATCTCCAGCTGCCGGAAAGGCCTCGTCACTGTTGGGTCAGTCAACGACCGTGAAGCAGCATGCTTCAGGTACTTCTACAAAATCAGGCTCTCGTAAAGCAAGTACTGCACCCCAGCGGAAACGTGCAACCGAGAGCCCAAAAGGTAAAGCTACTGGCAATGGACTACCTCCAGATGATGATGAAGACGACGATGACCTTCCTTGGAACGGCCGGAGAGAAAGTGGTGGCAATAACCTACCATCAGCAGGACGAAGAGTATCTTCGAATGAGCATTTTGCCTGTCCCTTCCACAAATCAGATCCTGTGCGGTATGCCGCCTGTCACGGTGCCAAGTTCGAAACCATCGACTCTGTGTTGAGGGTAAGTCAGGGCCATGTTTACTGTGATAATGTTGTGGCTATTGCCCATTCCAGATTCCATGAAGAGCTAAAGATTAGCAGCATCACATTCGCGAAACGCATTATAAGAAAGGCCATCTTACACCGGACATGCGCTCAAGGCCAAAGGAACTTGGCCGGAATGGCCCGGAGTCTAAATGGAGGACGATTTATTTGGCCCTCTTTGGTACTGAAGCAGATGAGAAGATATCTCCCTGTAGGTCCAGCTCCACCGCCGTTATGTCTCTATTGATGTTGTCGCAGATTGGACTCCCGCCAGACATAATCTTGACATCGAGAAGAATATCGAAAACACTGTCAAGGCAGTATTGAAGGTTTCAATGAGTCGACAGCAATGCTTGAACAACTTGAATACTTTGGTACAAAGTTACTGGCTTGAAGAATGCCAACAAGCAGCGACTCGTTGCCAGCTGATGCTGACCCAAGGACTCCAGAAATTGACCGAGGAGCTTGATCAAAGATATTTGCAGGAAAACTCAGACTACAAAAACCCAGCCGACCCTCCATTGGAGGCTCTTCATTGGCAAAATATTCCCACCGTTGGACTGGATCCTTTGGTGGCCGGAGTTGAAATGGAGAACGAGACTCTCCCCGTCGGGTATGCCCAAGCATGTGAAATTAATCCGTGTAGCTTCCCAGAATTGCCTCTCAACATATCAGGGCCAGCCGGGGCACCTGACCCGTTCAGTTGGAACTATCCCCCTCCCGGAAATGTCCAGGACTTCGCTGGCTATGGGTCACAATATCCGGATCCCGGCATGCAAGACGCTGGCCAACCTGATCATTCCTTTACAACACCAAGCCAAAGGCCAGCCTACGGAAGGCGTCACACCCCGGATTCTGGATCTTTTGGCAGTGACTTCTCTTTCTACCCAGGAGGTAGTTATCACTACTGACAGGCAGCGAGGAAGAAAACTATCAGCACTAACCCGTACATTTGCCATCAGCATGGGATTTCACATGCGTACGTCGACGTAGAACTTGGTCTCGCTCCCGTTTCATCGTTACGGCCTTGGATGTCTACGGCCCGACTCCTGATAAGGACCTCTTTTGCTGGATTTACCTTTTGTCGGAGGACTTTTGTATAGTATCTGCAACTCGGTTTGGTGTGGATTTTTTATTAAGAAAAAAAAGGCATATCGTTTAACTATGTCACCTTTACAGCAACGCTCGACAAGTTATATTTGTCCTAATCCATCGGCGATTCGTTTGAACTGGTTGTGGCTCGACGAAGAGAGGTACGGGAAATCTTCCCTCGCACTCAGAAATCAGCAGAGTATTCTGCTGTGGTGAATCTGACATAATTATTGACTTCCAATGTTCTAACATTTGGCAAGTTCCTCGATCTAGAAATCGGTGACGGTCTCGAGGTCGACCGGGAGTACACGCCATGTCATACCACAGGAGCGACACCACCTCATCCAACCTGTCTGTGTAGATATTTCTTGGTCCATTCGTCAGTCGCTTTCCAATAGCGGACGTTTTCGTAATTCTCCTCAGGTGGTAACAGTAGATTTCAGTAATCACGTGCATGGGTCTCAGACAAAGCTGGGGTTTCTCGGTGGTCACGCTGGATGTAGGTAGCTCGCCAATCGCCGTACGTCTGACAGCAACAAGGCGTACAATTTCAATGACCCGCGGTGGCCATTTGAATGGCATTTTTGCATTGCTTCATAATTCTCATAAGCTGCTTCTATGTCATAACGCCAGAAACATTCCGCATATCATGCAGGTATGGTAGGTAATCACACACCGTGTTCGGTATCTGGCCGGCCTGCCTGCCATGTAGTGGCGTGCAAGATCATAAATTCCTCCTCACAAACTCAATACCCTGCTTCTTTCCGAATTCCCACAGGTTCTGTATGCCTTGTTCGCTGAGGTCGAGGTTCTTCATGTTAGGTGCATCCTGTGCCGGTGCTTTCGAGACCCTGGAAGCAACCATAACGGGGTCTGTCTCCAACACGATACCGTCGTCGACAATCTCGTCGATCGCTAAGGTGACCAGATCATAGTTTTCCATGATTGTGCGTTTGTCCGTGGAGTTTCTGTGAGTTGAGTAGGATACGTGTCAGCCTTGGTTCAAACCCGCAGGGACAGGCATCTCGACGGAAAGAACAATACTTTAATAGTATGCTGAGCGTATCTCTCAGCGCCAGAATAACATTGTAGAGCAGGATCTCATTCTCTTCTGGGCCGCCAAGCACATACAACATGACGTCGCTCTCGTTCTTGAACACGACCACCTTGTTGTCGTAGAGGATCACATCGGACGTCTGTTTCGAGGTCTTCTCCAATAGACCCTTCTCGAACGCTTTTTGCTCCTTCAGACTCGCGTATGGCTGCGCAGGGGTCGGCTGTGTAGCAGACTGGTGAGGAGCGGAATAGTATTTCGCAAACAAGCGGTGGGAGTCCGCACTTGCGTCGGTGGACAGGATCAAAATCCCTATGACGGAATAGAGGGACATCGAAGAGGCCATGCTTATGGCGCAGTCTCTTGACCTGTCTGTCTCTGATGGTGTGTTGCTGTCGAAGGTTGTCTCTGCGGTATTTGTTTGCGGCCCGCGTCAAAAGTCACGGTGTCCAAATGCGGAGGGGAAAATACCTGGTCTCTAAGTTCTGCCGTACAGGCTTGGCAGGACGAGGCTGAACACAACGCTTGCCATGGAATCCCATATTTTTGCTATTCTGCATACTTTCATGTAGTGCAGCCTCTGCGATTTGCCTAGGTGCAAAAGGTCATCCAGAAGGTAAATAGAACCGGACCGAGGAAGGTTCCATAATGGGGAAATCGTCCAAGGACAAGAGAGATGCTTATTACCGCCTCGCCAAAGAACAAAATTGGCGAGCGCGGTCCGCGTTTAAACTTATTCAGATCGATGAACAATTTGATCTCTTTTCCTACAGCGACACCTCAAAATGCACCAGAGTCGTCGATCTATGCGCGGCACCGGGTAGTTGGAGTCAAGTCCTCTCTCGGGTGCTGATCAAAGGTGAGAGCTTCGGTCGTCGAGCGTGGGTTGAGAAGATGGAGAGACTGAAGTCGCAAAATCCGGTCTTGCGGGATTCAAATCCTACAGATGCTACTCTGACTGATGGAATTGGCTCTATTGACATCAATAACACGAAACCCACCCTCAAGCCCCGGGAGAATGTAAAAATTGTGGCTATCGACCTACAGCCAATGGCACCGCTAGAAGGAATTATCCAGCTGAAAGCAGACATCACGCATCCGTCCACCGTCCCCCTTCTCTTGAAGGCTATCGACCCGGACTTCGATGAACAGAACGAAACTCATAGAGTAGATCTAGTCATCAGCGATGGCGCGCCGGATGTGACAGGAATGCACGACTTGGACATCTACGTGCAGTCGCAACTTCTCTATTCCGCTCTCGTACTGGCCATGAAGGTTTTGAAACCAGGTGGGAAGTTCGTGGCGAAGATATTTCGTGGTCGCGATGTTGATCTCATTTACGCACAACTCAGGCTGGTTTTTGAAAGGGTGCATGTGGCGAAACCGCGCTCAAGCCGCGCCAGCAGCATTGAGGCTTTTGTTGTCTGTGAGGGCTACAAACATATCAAAAACTGGACACCTGAGATTGGATCTGTCTTGCAAACCCCTGTGCCGACACCGTCAAACTCATCGGAGATCGAAAGGCCGGTACAGGGGACAGGCAGGCAGACGAGGCACCCGCGCGAAGATGGGGTAGTAGTGGTTCATTTCGAGGATGAAGAGACTGATCCTAAACGCTGGATCGCACCCTTTCTGTCTTGTGGTGACCTTTCGGCCTGGGATGCAGATGCTACATATAAACTACCGGCCGGCCACACGAGCCTTCCACCAGTGCAGCCACCAACAGCACCACCTTACAAAGAAGCGATTGAGCGGAAGCGAGCAGAGGGAGGCGCATATGGAAAGACAAAAGATCCCTCAAGGATTGTGATAAAGCCTTGACTGGCGGCTTCCCAACAGCTGAAAGGGACTTTCATGCTATAAGGGCTGGGGCAGTACTTAAGCCCAAACACAATTGTCGATGCCTTTGATGGACTCCCCAGTTTCATGCTGAGAGAGAGCACGGCCTCCCCGATGGAATCAGTCCAAGGAGATGGTAGTGGATGAACGTTCACTTCACGTGATTCGACAATTGCGCTAGTTCATATTAGTCGATAATATTCAGGTTCAGGGAACTTTCAGGCTACAGCCTCGAGTCAGCCTTGATCAACATGACCCCCCCACACCTCAATAAGTGGACTGTTTGAGAAATGCTTGACCTGCAGGTATCTTATCATCTGTACAAGCAAAGTGATATTGGGCCCCAACTGAATGGCCCGATTCGGGTGAATTGCCTGACTCATTGTCTTGGTGATACCACCTGCGCCTCACCAGTAAGGGCGTCCTCCAGGCAGAACCCGCTAAACGGCGGCCTGGCTGATTGATGCACCACGCTTAGTTGTATCACCATGGATAACAGGCTGATCTTCGAGTTATGACTTGATGCCCTATGCATCTAAGAGGTGTGTTGGCCAGGTAGCTGCCTATCTCTAGGCAGGAGATACATACAAGGTTGTCGCACCCCGCTATCAAGCTACCAATTGCTACCGCCCCACAGACTTCATATTCCAGCACTGATATCACAAGAAGTATAACTTCACCTGTGAAGAGAGTTTGGTCGGGATTTCTTTTTCGCTATTTAACCATCTTCCTGAGAATTCATTCTGCTCGATTGTTCCTTTAGAAGAGTCCTCTCATTTTCAAATCCTTCTTCATCCCGTTGCCTGACAAGATGGTTTCCATGATTGACCACCAAGCCAATACTGAACAGTCTGTTGAAGAGAAGGGTGCCGTTCTAGCCAACCCGGAAGAGACGGCTGGAGATAATGAGGAGAAGACCCAGCAGCAGGAAGAAGAGCAAAAGGAATCCGACGTTCCTCAAGGCAGCATCACCGAGGCCAAATCACTCTTCCAGAAGAAAGATTCGGAAGGGAAGTTCCAATGGGTCGTCGATGAGCCACAAGATGCCGTCGAAGCAGCAGAAACGAAGGAAACTGCTCGTTTCGCCTTTCTTGTCCGCAAGAAGAAAAGTTACGATAGTCGGAAGAAGTATGACATCGACTCGATAATCGTCCAAAGTCCGTGGCTCAAGAAGTCGTTGGGTGCCATGCTAAAGGACTATCCTGGAGTTACTACAAACCTTGAACGTCTTGTCTTCAAAGCACCCTTCCATCCATTTGTTCACCGTTGGGCCATACTCACATCACTACTCGAAAATGACGACTTCGAGGAACCAGTTGCCAAAGAGCACCTCCAGTTGTTCCACGACGTCATATTTGAGGAACTCAAGAACGCCATCGCAGCAAAGATTGATCTCGTGAAGAACGGAGTCATCACGTTTGATTACTTATGGACCATTTTTGAACCTCAAACAATGGTGTACAGTATCTCTGATGGCAAAGAATGTGTCTTCAAGCTCAACTCCACGCAGAACTGCACGGATTCAAGACGAGGAATGCAATTTCTGCGTCTCGATGTTTGGTCTTGTGATTGGGATGGAACCAAATTTGGACAGAATCATAGCTCTTTGGACAACTATGAGTTCCAAGGGACCACCCCAATCATCAATCTCTCGGCCTATCCTCTCGACTTCCATCCTCAAAAGGAGGCTTTGATTCAACGGTTGGTGTTGAGAGGTAAATTATTTGAGCGATATGCAGGCTACCACTACATGGCGTACCGCGGTGTATGCCTTGGATATGGAAGATGCGGGATGATTCGCCATAATGTTGAAACTCGGATCATCATCGACTGCGATGCTCACAATAGGTTCATGCCTAATTATGCTGTGTATTTCACCTCACTTGGCAGGGCCACAGACAGTACTCTACTCCGACTCGGTGCGGAGTCGCATGATAGTGATGATGAAGACGAAGAGGTTTCTGACTCCGAAGACTACTTCGACGATGCAGAGGATGTTGTCTCGGAGGGTGCAATGTCCAACGATGCCCGCAAGCCAAAGCATCGCCCACTAACAACCGAAGAGCTTCTCCTCTGTGTTCCCTATGTCCGAGGTTATGCGATCAAGACTAAGAAGTGGTTGTGGTTTTACGTCGACCAGATCGCTCCAATCAAATTCGCCGAAAATGCGTTTTCGTCCTTGGTTTTACCATCGGAGCAAAAGTCGCTCATTAGAGCCTTTGTGGAGTCTCAAGTCAAGTACAAGGATGACTTTGACGATGTCATTGCTGGAAAGGGACGCGGAATGTAAGTTAATTACCCAGCCTGCTTATTATTGTCAGTGACGGGCAACTCAACCCACCGAGAGATGATGTATCGTTGTCGATTACGGGCGCCCATAGCCCATCGAAGAGAGAAAAGTATATCTTCTAGCCCTAGGTATACTGTTCGCGACTCTCGGCAACAATTATTTAAAAGGCTTCATAATCCATCTGAGATGAGATTGGAGCAACATTAGTCCCCAGCACCGATGTGAAACCAGCCAATATTTTCATGTGCTTTTCGAATGGCTGGGACATTAAGCTAATTGTGATTGTTCAACAGGATTATGCTGCTTTCTGGCCCACCCGGAGTGGGTAAGACGTTGACCAGTGAGTCGGTTGCTGAGGATGTGAGTGATCCATTTCGATTTACATACCCACCCTTCTCGATTACCAAATGCCTGGTACTATGTACAGAGCCATCTGTATCATACGGTAAGGATGTAGGCGAACAGTCTGCTGACCACACAACAATTCAGATGCGTGTTCCCTTATATATGTTGTCAGCTGGTGATTTAGGCCTCGACCCCACCGGTATCGAGGAGTCCTTGAATCTGGTGCTTGATATGGTCAGCAAATGGAACGCCGTGTTGCTGCTTGATGAGGCAGATGTATTCCTGGAGGCCCGAAGTTCCAACGATCTCGAGCGGAATAAGATGGTGTCTATTTTCTTGAGAGTATTGGTAAGTTCACTATTTCCGCCCCCCTCCCCCCCAAAACTCACCTGTGACCTGAAGTCCTCCACATGGCTAAAAATCATGTGAAGGAGTACTATGAAGGTGTGCTTTTCCTCACGACGAATCGGATGAAGAACATCGACGAAGCGTTCCACTCTCGAATTCACGTCACCATCAACTACCCAAATCTGTCCGTCGAATCCCGCAGACACATTTGGCAGCAGTTCCTAGGATCGGCTACTGGAGTCACAGGAAAAGACCTGGACCGGCTTGCTCGTGTCAACATCAATGGACGGCAGATCAAGAACATGCTAAAGACGGCACAGATGCTCGCCCGCAGTCAAGAAAAGGGCAAGGATGGGCAACGTGAAAAAGTGGGGATGCAGCATATTGAGACGATCCTAGCAATTGAAAGAGGCACATCATGGGAGTAAGGGTGGTGGGGGAGACACTGAGCCGCCACCTGCCATGAACCTGCCGTGAAAGGTTGATGTGGGAAGTTTACTGGGAGCTTGACATAGATTGCCACCATGGTTTCGGCTGTAGTTTCCCAGTGTTTGGGTTGGAATTGTGCCTTTTCCCAGCGGTGAGGATATTAGCTGAAATGCGAGCACATAAATATGTGCATTGTCGTGCAAAGAACACTGCAGCACTCATTCGTCGTAGCACCAGAACCGTCACGCTGCCAAGAGGCGACAGAAGCTGTTGCGTACGGCAGTGATTCCGCGGGCAACAACGTGATCAAGTCGGTGGCGAGGTCCCACTTTCATGCGGCGTCCGGATATGTACTGTAGGCACACAGCTGACTGCAAAAATCTAGTGAGGAAAAGGCAAGGCCAGCTTTGCCACGAGTTCCTAGGATAGGTTGGTGACAAAACCGGCCTGTAATTATTTTTGTGCCTTGGAACTGCCTCGTAACGCAGAAGTCACAGTGGATAGGCCACACTTATTGGTCACGGATCGCCATGCCCAAGTTGAGCTCCCGGCGACCGCTGTGCTCCGCAGTCTCGACAGCTGGTTATGTACGGAGGACTCGTAGATCGTAAGTGTTATCCACCGTACGGAGCATAGAGTACAGAGGAGAGGGGCGTTGGGCCTGGGAGGCTTGGATTGTCCAGAACCGGATTCTTCCCATGGGAAAGTGTGTTGGCCTGTCTTCCAGGTGGCAGTCGGGCGTGGGCCACAGGTACGAAAAGGTGAGCCTTAACCGAAACCTATCCATACAAGAGCGGCTGAGCAAACCCAGGGATGTCAGACCTAAGACATAGCCAGGACCACACTAAGGTATTCTTTGACGAATGGCTCGTGCTCCTTGAAAGCTTCGAGCCACTCTAGTACCCGTTATGGTTACGCCCGAGCTATTATTGACTTGTCGCCAAGCTCTCGCCAAGCCCGGGAAGCTTAGCCCGACTCCATATGACCTTGCAAGGTCGTGTTTGTCGTGTCCCTCTTTTGCTCATACGGCTGGACCAGCATGCCAGCCAGCATATTCGGCGGAGCTCTCAGGCTGCTTGACCTGCATGCCGTTGAACTTTCCATGCAATGTCGCCAACGCTTGCCGAGTGGCTTGGTGATCACCCCCAGTGCCATCCTTTTCCTGCCGCACGGTTGTTCTGGTTGGAGGGGACGTCAGCTGAGGGCCACAACCCGTGAACTAGATTCCAGAAACAGAGAGTATTGCTGGGCGAAGAGGGCTGGGAAGCACTTGTCCAGCGAAACCTTCGCCTCTCCAGTAAGGTCCCGGGCGGGTCAGCGAAAAGATTCGGAAAGAGGTAAGTCTGTTTGGCGAAGAGGGCTGTGGAGCACCTTTCCATCTGGGTGTACGCCCTTCAAAACCCAGCTCTGAGAGGAGGGGAACCTATATAGAGAGAGCATGGTAAGGTGCATTCTGTGAGGACTTCCTTCATCAGTCTCACAACAATCCTATTGCTACTCAACATAAGAAGTCTACCTTCGTTCAACCAACCCTCTCCCAGTCCTTCGTTCATACTCGCCTCGGACTTCATCACCCGTTCGCTTACCCCACTATCAACCATCAGTATGCAGATTCTCTCTGTCCTTCTCCTCGCTGCCTCGGCCAGTGCTGCCGCTCTGAAGGCTCGCACTGATGGCTGGAACGACTGGAAGGGCTCGACCGTTACTGTCACCTATACTCTTGCACCCCAGGTCCAGTACAGTACCGTAACAATTCCCACGACAGTTGTCAACACCGTCCCAGTTACCGTTCCTGTGACTGTACCCACGACAGTTGTCAAGACCGTCCCAGTTACTGTGCCAGTTACCGTTCCTGTCACCATTCCAACGACAGTTGTTAAGACTGTCCCAGTTACTGTTCCTGTGACAGTTCCCACGACTGTTGTCAACACCGTTCCTGTCACAGTACCTACAACTATTGTCAAGACCGTGCCGGTCACCGTTCCTGTCACAGTTCCCACTACCGTGACCGTTCCCACAACTGTTGTCAAGACCGTCCCAGTTACTGTGCCAGTTACCGTTCCTGTCACCGTTCCAACGACAGTTGTCAAGACTGTCCCAGTTACTGTTCCTGTGACAGTTCCCACCACCGTGACAGTCCCTACCACCGTTACCTCTGTTGTGACCTCTCTGATCACTGCTGCTCCTCAGAAGGAATACATCACCGTTACAGTTACAGTTCAGGCAGCACAGACCTGGGGTGACTGGCACTAAAATGCTTACCACCACAACGCGAGACTGATCAAAACCGAAGCGAGCAACGAATTTTCTACTCAAAATAATCAATCATTCAGCAGAGACGACAATCACGACCGCGCATGATGAAAACAAAATCATCTGCATCAAACTAATCATTACCTACGGGGGAGCTAAAAGTACATGGAGAAATATCATTGACTGGGGGTATCATGTGCAACACAACCACGCCGGATCTACGGCAGCATCTACGCGGACATAATCATGGAGGACGCTCAAGTTACATACAGAGGGACACGAAAGCTCTAGCCATGCGGGGGCCAAGGGGATACTCGACATAGTTCATAATATTCATTTTATATCAATACATGACGCTCAGACATCGTCACTGTTTGCTCTCCCAGTAGTGGATGCCCCAACTTCCCAGGACTTGGTTTGTTCATGTGCTCGGAGAGAGAAAATTCCAGTCAGCAACCTAGCAGACTGAAACCCCGGCCACTCTTTCGCTTGACTCACCTGAGACAAAAGCGACTAAGCAAGGCGGTGGGCCCTAAAGGAAAAGCCATGGAACCTAGTAAACGGTGGACGCAACACCCGTCGTACCAGTCACGGAGTACATACTGTAGGTTAAGCCAAAGGTCGGGGCAAGCCGAATGTGGAGAAATACTGGTGCTTGTGCCATGATTCTTTTGGCGTTGGGGATGACGCCAGAATAGAGTTTCCCAGCAACACAGACGCCGCCAAGCCCGCATGTGGCGTGTTTGGCCAAAACCCCGCTTCCGCCCCTGCCTTCAAGTCCCAATGGGCCCGAGGGGGCCGCCTTTGCTCCAGCGCTCAACACTGCAGGTGCAAGTGCCATTTCTCGGGCTGCCTTCCGGCTGTGCCTTAACTAGCTGAGGAGTTGACCGGCACCAAGGCAGGTACGGACGACAGTCGCCTCGAGACTCCAGCCCTCCGTGTGCAATAAGTCACGCTGAAATTGTTGGTTGGTGGTTTTATGACCACCGAGACACCCGCACGTTTTGGAGGGCCGATGGTCGATTACTCGTAGAGCGCTCACAGACTAGGCTTCGCTGGCCGCCGCACCCCCACCAAGCCAGCCGTTCTTCCGTCGACCTTGGACCAGGCGTACTTCTGGGACGGAACAGCAATACTAGTACTACTGTAGATTACTACTGAGTCCTAACCACAGCTGGATTGGCTTCACTTTCTTGGTTGAGACATTGTAAGATCGTCCCAAGTATTGGCAAGTAGAACTGTCTGCTGGGGATCCTCGAGGAAGCACCACTTGATCCATGTCCCTCCCACTTCTCCAACATCGCCACCTCTAATTATGGGCCCAGCCAAATCTCCATTGACAATGACCTCAGAAATGCAGACCCCAGAGGTAAACGCACAGCTTGTCACAATACGTACAGAAAGCATGCGTGAGGTAGTAATGTCAGTGATGAGCTCCTCCCCACATATTCACTCGAGCCCGAAGCGAGGCACGATCAATCATGCTTCCGAGCCGCTTCCCAGCCTTTCCTGGGCATCCAAACCTACTCGTAACCAACCTATCTGAATTTACGCAGCCATGTCCAGGTGGAGCTGGCCTGCCTGTGTTCACCAGCTCTTCGGTACTCAGTACTCCGTGCTTTGAACGGGTAACCGGATAAGTATAATCATTGTCAGCTTCTGCTTGCTGAGAAGCCCTCGAATGACCGAAAAATCCATCCACGTTTATGCACTACGAGCACTACTGAAGTATCACACTGCGCCTTTCTGTTTAGCGGCTGGAGCACGCCGATATTCTCATATTTCCAAACCGGGAAGGCATTTCTCGTGTTTGACCACAGCTACATGACTCGACTTGCCTGGCCGAGTAATGCTACGGACTTTTTATCCAATGCCCGATACCTCTTTCTTGGTCAACAGAATTTATTTGTGCTAGTCCAGTTTTGGAACTTGTTTGTCATTGCAATTAATGCTCGAGAGCTGTTTAGTCTACTTCACCGACGAGTACTAGGTCGATCATCGAAGACAGAGAGCACAGCAGGGCGCACAGTTCATTAGGCTGATGGCCCAAAATAACCGACTTCCGGCCATTTCGTGGTCACCTGGAAGGACAAGGGATCTACTCATCAAGGCAGGGATCAGATCGAAGTTGATCGATCGGCTGGGGAAAGGGCTTTGCTCGTGCCGCCACGAAGTCTACTGAGTCTTCGCTTTCATTTCTTGAGAGCTTCTCCGTCATTTAAAACGGAGCTATGCAACCGATGCGAGTTCGTATCCGAGCTGGCCGCTGCCGACCACATGGCATACATGATTGGACATCGTCAAAGTTTTCGTTATTAATCGATTAAGCTTCGACTATCACACACGATTAGTACCTGAGCTTCACTTTTCCGAATAACAGCTCGTGAGAGCTCGCCGTGCACAACGAGCTCTCTCGACCCATGCCGAGGGAATTCCTCAGAATGTCCTCGTGAGGTCCATCCACTCCACACCCCACCAAGCAACGGAAAACGATTCCTCTTTTTGCTGCTCCATGGCGTCACTTTTGTTGAATATCATGCAAGTCTTTGCATCAGAGCAGCACTAGCCGTACCTGTTCCTTGCTGCCATCACTGCTAAAAAGCTGCCGGGAGATGCCCAAAACTTGCTCGATTCAAGGGGTTGCCGGAGCTTCTCAGCTTCACTTTCTGAGGGTTTTTCTGTTGACTGAAACTAGAATAAGCCGTGGTCAGAGCTTCCAGAATGGGAGAGTTGCCCTCAGACTTCGCTAAGGTCAATGCATCCATCATATTGGAAATGACGTATGTCGGCATTGGCCCAACATTGCGAATTATCGCTTCTACGGCGCGAGCTCGAGCCCGAAGCTCACAACCCTTGTTTCGAAAAATTTATTAGAGCTCGGACGGCTTCTGCCTGCTCGCTTCGCCTTGCCAATGTTCGTTTCCTCTTTTTATTCTTCGACTCATAGTTCGCGTCTGATAGTCTTTTGCTCTCAAGGAACCTCGCATGCTGTCCCATCTGACATATCCACGGGTTTCTTTACTTCGAGGGCTTAGGCATAGCTCTGTTTGACTGTGTATGATCTACCCGAAGCGATCGAGCCCTCTCTCGGCTTGAAGCTCAGGAGTCCATCAGACGCATTGACAGCTGTGCTCGGGCTTGAGCACTGACCCGACCTTAATAGCGCAAAAGTCCTTCTTAACCGTTAAGTTCCGTGCGTTCGTATATGGATGGAAATCTCCGATTGGACCCAAAGGAATCTAGGGTTGCGATATTGAGTCCAGTCAATCGATAGGTTGCGCACGGCTTCCATACGCATCCCTCTTACGAATGTGTTACTCGTTCCACGCACGGACCACCTTCGATATCAAGTTTACGGTAGGTAGGTGAGAGGGTTGGTCTATTTTTCGTATGTCGGTACCCTCTATGTCAAGTGTGCAGTATGTCGCTAGTGTCCATGTTGAGTAGATCGTACAGCGGTAGTCCCTCATGCAATCATATTGTCCTGACCGTGGAGTATGTCACGTGACAACTCGGCCTGATGGAGTATTCTAAGCCTGTACCAGCGAGCACACAAGGACTAGATACCTGCGCACCGATAAACGACCTCGACTTTTTTCGCTGAAATACGCATGCAGTCTTGTTTGTTGTGCTGATGGGGAGCCAGCTTCTTGTTTCCCCGGAGAATCTTTCGCTCTTACTTTCTGATTTGTTCTCCCAGTCTGTGTACCGCTATTGCTATTTCCTCCTTTTGCCCTTAAAAGGTCGGAGAAGGCATGCCTAACCCAGTCCATGGTGCCTTTGGATGAAGAGACAAAGCTTTCACATCTACTTCTTTTTTTACTCACAGTGCTCAGAAGTAGGTATGCTAGTCAAGTCAGGTAGAGGGTCTGCCAGGACACTAACAACATCTACACTGGTTTGACAAAGGGGGCCTCCTCGCGATCAAAAAGTGTTTTGAGTTGAACAAGTGGTTAGGTGAGATACTGCTAGCGCATGCGACCAGAGTTGACTAGAACTCAAGTGAAATGCTGGGCTGTCTTCGCGCATCTGGCCGAGTATTTACCATCTTGAAGTTGGTGGTGGGATCTGTGGCGGTGATCTTTGGTCTTGGATTGTTCTGTTTGACTGCTGCCGGGCCTTGTCAAACTCGCGGACCGTTATTTCGCATCTCACTTCACCACACAGTCGTTTCCTTCTCTCGATCGGGAGTTTGTCCGCGAATAATAGACCACTAGCTCTTTCGACGGCTTCTATGGGGACCTCAAAATCACTCAAGCTTTTCGCGTTTGGAATCTCGGCATTCGGAAGAACAAATGCTCCAAGTGCAACCTTTCCAATTGGGCTGTTATGTGCTTCCTCAGCATAGATGATTTTGTAGAAATGTGTTGGTACAGCAACATTAGGAGGGTTCCCGATGACTTCATATGAGACCCGCCACTTCCCATCTCTTTCATCTCTTTTCGGCAGGTACAACGGGCCAGTGACTACCCTAACGCTTGGATATCTCTTGGCCAAATTTCGACAGAAATCTTCGAAATGTGCCCAGTAATCCCGATTGAAGCCCTCGCCAACCTGCGGACACATATTGCTCAAGACAAAGGTTGAGTCCATGGCTTCTTGTGACCATTTTGCGTCAGCTGCGGGGACTTGATGGCCCCGATCGTAGCCGCTTCGTGCATAGTCTGACAATTTTGCTCTGAAGATGGCAGGAACCGACAGATCTTCGTAGAAGACACTATGTCTCCGGGAAGCATTGTTCAAGAGTAATGATTGTGGTGTGAAATGCTCAGCAACCCAATGGGGATTGCGGGTGGCTCGATTGAAGGATGAGAGATGAGAGGGAGTGGATAAAGTGTCAATCACTGGACCGGGGAAGCCATATCTCAGGATGCCTGCAGGATCAACAGGAGAAATGACTGATGATGCTGGATGAGTGGCAGCGGAGACAGGAACCGGGATTGGCACAGGCGTTGACGCTGGTGGGAGTACTGGAGCAGCAGGAAGAGGAGACTCCTTCAGGCTGGGAGTAGCCGTAGGTTGTGCGGCATTCTTGGGAGTTTTCGAGAAAAGTAACGCGGTGAGGGACGCGCCTGTTGCTGCCGAGGTGGCAGCTATAATGAGAAGAGTGGCCTTGGACATGAGGGACGTAGTTAAAGGAGCGGAAATGGTGGATGGACGTCCAGCCCTTGTATTAGATATTAGAACTTGGAAGTGAGGATGAAGGGACGATCGGAGAAAATCCAAGTCACAAGGCTACAAAATCTCGCGTTTAGTGAGCGAAGCTCGGCAATACCCGTAGCCTGACTCGGACGGTTGCATTATCCAATCGGAAAATCTCCATTGCCAAGTTCTCACATTTAGCGTCATGCAGCTCGCTAGAGATTTCAGCCTTGTCAAAGGCAGCTGTTGATTGGATGCCTTGTGGACATTGAAGCTAGTCTCTTTTTGTTCACGAGTATGCCCTTGTTTCCTAAGGTCCTCAATCATAAGTTATACTTTTGATCATCACGTCCTGCTACATTTTGCCACCAAAACCCTAAGCCCGATCGTCCTTTAGTGTAAATATGCTGTTGCTCTTTTGTTGATTTGATATCACACTTCCTGATCGCAGTATCGTACCAATTTTATCTTCCCATGATCCCCGGCGTAACAGCGAATTCTTGCTCAATATGCCTGTCGACAACGACACTCGAGGATGGATCATGACTTGTATCAGCGGCGTGGGTATGTATAGTCAACGAGCACGTAACTGTTGATCCTTTTTGCTAACTTCCTTCAGCATGTATCCTCGGCGCTGCAATCATCTGTGTTGACATTCCACTGCGCCGAATCCCATCCTACCGAGATTTCTCCATCACAGAAAGCGATGCCTTTCTCTCTGCCTCGCTCAGTCTGAGCTTCGGCGTTATGGTTTGTTGCAATCGTCACTTCACGAATGAGACTCCGGCTGACAATCCTTCTAGCTTTTTTCCTCTCTCTACTCCATGCTACCCCAAGCAAGGACCTACCTCAAGGACGCGGGCTATTCTCCTCGAGCCGCCTCATATCTGCTGATCGGTCTCTTCCTGGCTGGTGTCGTAGGTATCCAGCTCGGCTCCCGCATTATACATCACTATATTCCCTCGCATGTCGTGGACTGCGATCATAACCACGACGATGAAGAGGTCGCTGCGAAGGATCATGAAGAGATGTCGGAACATGCGCACGATGACGAACATACCAACGGCTTACCCGTGACGACACATTGCTCGGGTCCACCTCCAGATGATGAAGATACTCCACTACTCGCCAGGACAGCCAGCTTTAGCCCTAGAAAGGCCACCAATCACCGCCACCGCGAGCCAAGTGATGAAGAACAAAATTTTCGGCTTGACCAGGCCTTTCATACAGCACCCACATCCAGAAGACCTTCGATGATGCCTAGGAATCTGACCCGGACATTGTCAAGATATGTCGGCGGCACAAAAGAGAATTGTGATGCATCTGGCCCCTGCATGGGGTTCTCCAATCCGTGTGGGCAGGATTGCTTCAAAGTAGTCCAAAGACGTGGTTCAGTGCTGCCAGGTCTTGGTGGCCCATTTGCACGTGCACCAACTTGGCGGAGTCAAGTTGATGCGGTAGATGAAGCAGTGGAGGAGGAGGAGTCCCTGGGTAATGCTACTCCACTGCCACAGTCCCACGATCGCCTCCCTAAATGTGCCACCCGATCACGAGCCGCCACTCATCATTATCATCACGCTGAACATCAGCATCTGGACTCTGTACCACCTTGCAGAAGGGCATCTGAACACTCACAGTCTGTTGTCAAGGAACATCACCATCATGTGCCTACCAACGCTTTTATGTCCATTGGGCTCCAGACTTCTTTGGCAATCGCTCTGCACAAGGCCCCAGAAGGATTCATTACATACGCAACCAACCATGCAAACCCAACTTTAGGGTTCGCCGTTTTCATGGCCTTGTTTATCCACAATATAACCGAGGGGTTCGCCATGTCACTTCCTCTCTATCTAGCTCTTGGGTCAAGATTTAAGGCAATGGCCTGGTCGTCCTTCCTAGGAGGTGCCTCGCAGCCGATAGGTGCTGGTATAGCAGCCGCATGGTTCAAGCTTGCCAAAGGCAGTAGCTTCGGTGCCCCTACTGAAGGCGTCTATGGCGGCCTCTTCAGTATCACCGCGGGAATTATGGCCTCTGTGGCCCTAAGTCTCTTTGCAGAGAGTCTTCAGCTAAGTCACAACAAGAGTACGTGCATAGCATTCGCGTTCTTGGGTATGGGCATTCTGGGTGTGAGTTTCGCACTGACGGCAAAATAAGGGGAAAGACTCAGGAGTTGGAATATTGATGAATACCTGTATGCTTGTACTTCCTCTGACCCTAACGTTATGACCGACATGAATAAAATAGCAGGCGTAGGAGACCTGCAAGATAGCCTCGATACCCCTTAGCAAATTCGCTACCACATTCTTTTGCTCAAAATTGAAGTAACGGCCATCAACCACCTGCTTTCCGACATTCTGACGATGGGTTCTCTCTTCGTACCACTTTCTCAAGCCGAGGGATTTCAGAACCGTCCCATGTAGTATATAGAAATTTTATGTCGAGTACATAAATCTCTAGTCGCCTCAATAATCCGCGCACCTACAGCGATCAACATATTTCCCACCCTCCTAGAGGTGGTCAATAGCTCGAATGCCCTTATACCAGTGACGGCAGGGGATTCTCGTGGAAGTGGATGCTGTAGCCATTAGCGTTTAACATTACTGACGCCCCGGAAACCCACCTGCCTATTCTCTCGATAGCCAAGGCGTCCACCTCTCCGAAACTTACCAGTATGTAGCTACTATCAATGGGACATTTAGGGGGCGGCAACCTAGTGGGGCTTCGTGTGGAGGACGCTTTCCTGACTATATGGATGGTGACTAACAGCGCCGTGCCACAATTGAAGCCATTCCATCCATGATGTATCGGATGTTGCATGTACAATTAATCCGGCATCGCACCTGACGAGATGAGACGGCAACTCGCTGCTCAAAAAATAGTAAATTATCCAGAAATGAACCAGGGCGAAGCCCGGCAAACGATCTGCAAGAGCCGACTCACAGGCGGGGTGCAAAGGAGAGTCTTCTGTGAATCAAGAGACTACACCGAAGCCGAACCAGGGATCACATTATGCGTCTCGATACGCTGGTAGACAAGCTTCTTAAATTTTCGGCAAATGAAGCCATTGCTAGCCTCGTAGCCTTGCTTGATGACGCCCAGCGGGAAAACCAACGTCTATCCTTGCAGCCACGTGTGGGCTATCCTGAAAATCGTCCCCAATAAAGAATGGACTTACATCAATTCTGCAGGGCCTGACGACACAGGCGACAAAGAATCTCCAGGAACAGAGGCCAGCTTCGAACCTGAACAGCCATACGCCTTCGTCGTAGGAAAATCACTTCAGGCAGCCGCACCGCCGATCATTCAGCAAGAACTTACATAGCCCTCCGCAGATAGATGTCCTGGCAACACTCAGTGGCCTGCCTCAGAGCTCTGCAAAGCGAACACAGACACTCGTGGAATCCGCTTCTCCTTCGCAGATCAGCACGACCCTCGATAGTGAGACCGATGCTGCAACTAGCAACTTGCTTTCACCCCAAAGAGCATTGCTCGCAAGAGTCAAAGCCTCGGACCAAATACTGCACACGAAGACGCCCTTTCTCATTTCGTCCGAGCAGTGCTGGTCGGCGTGTGCTGAATGACTCAAGGGGCAGTAACGTCAACACGCGATGAAGATGAGGATATCGGTATTCGAGCGGTGTCTCCTGGACGGAGCAACGTTTCGCCTAAGGTGCCACGTTGACGATCGTTGGGGAAGTTATCCGCCAGGTGGATGAGGCAACTTTCTCCTCTTGTGAGCCCATTTCAGGATTGGCCATGCTGTTTACAATGAGGTAGAATTTGCGGGTAATCTCCCTTTACTCAGTCTGTAACAACTAGCAAGGTATGTTCGCTGAATATCCCCAGTACCAGAGATTACCCCCAACGAATTATATGGACTCTGGTGAGTGCTCATAGCGAGAATTGGCTCCTAGCGAATGTTAGTATGCGCTAGCGGTGTCTTGTCGCCAACAGATATAGTGATCAACTTTTGTGTTCTGCTGGACATGTCAGTCTCTCGTTGATTGGCTTCTTCAAAACCGCAGATCGAGAATACAAGAAATTTCGTAGGTGACAAAGGGATTCTGTGTCACTGCTTCCATGTGCAGGACTCCTGACAGTGTGAGGATGGTCCACAACTATTTGCTGTGGAAATTGTTACGGATCTGCTTATAATCGTCAAAGCTGGGGATACGATCTTTGATCGAGGGTCAGCCCGGTACATGGCATTGTAGCCACAGGCAGGCATGAGAAGAGTTGAGACTGACGTCGAACCACTGCCTATCAAGTTCTTTAGCCTCTAAATATAGAACTCTAGCTGAAGGCAGTACGCCCGCCCATTGGAAATCATGTTTCGGCTCAACTTTCAACAAAGGCATGACCGATGTGGCCGTGGTACAAAATCCCATGAGTGAGCATGTTACCACCATGCCTATCGATGTCCTAAGACCCATAAAAGTGATATTCCTAGGTACAAGAATGCCTGAGATGGTTACTATTCACAAGGCACAATGCATGACATATACTTGGAGTCTTGGACACGAGTTTAAACACGCTTTAGTGGCCGCAAAGGTTGTTGTGAACGTTTGAGCATGGCTTTTATGGCATTTTTCGATCTTTGACTCAGCGACCATTGACAACTTTTAACTCCTGAGATCATTGAAAGAACTGAAACAATAGAACGGGAACTATAAGGGCTCAACGGAGCTCAGAGCTTGGTTTTGTGCTTTGGAGTCAACGGGATTGCCAAATGCGTCCAAGGCCGCCCTTCTGGTATCTCCTGGATCCTTCGCTGAATGTGATAGCTGTGAAGTTAGCAACCGGCACTCAGGAGCAGATAGGTGTGCATCATACCCAGGTGACTGGGATTTGACAGAAGCATGTTGCCCGGCATCGAGTCGTGATATGATATGAGGATTCTCCGCTGAGCCTTTCATTAGCTTGGTAACCCTTATGAAAGGTATATGCTATTACTTACTCGCTTTAGCGTCTCGATTTTGTGGCATCGTTGGAAGGGCAAGTCAAAAGGACCATAGAACTTGTCGAAGTAGAAAGGGAGTAAAGAGGATGCTCCTTGGGGATGTAGGAGACTTTATAGCTCGGGGCATCAAACTAAGCAACAAGATGTTTGATGGGATCAAAGGTGCTCATAGCACGAGGCCCTCATTTTATGTCCAGCGGAGGATAGAATGTGTACGATGTAGGCCGCCTCGCCGTCAACATAGCCAAACCCGAGTTGTTTACAAGGGTCACACCTTGCTAACCATGTCACAGAAGGTAGACTAGATGCTGATCCCCCCTAGTCGATTTGCTGGAAATGCCTCGCCAGGTCAACGTAAGGGACCTCCGCTGCAGAGGTGCTCAGACACAGTGGAACAGGAAAATAAGGCAACATGACCACATTGTTGCATGACTGAAATGTTACGGACAACACGTCCCACCCTGATGGCAACTTGGTAACGCACTTTTGCATTCCTGGTGTGATTGGCTAGTCTGGATTCGCGGATAACAATTATATAATCAAGAAAAAGTATTAGCGTGGATGCGGTGACCGCTCGTTTGCACCTTTCGCCTGCGCCGCAGTTGTGAGCATGACCTTGGGCTGGACATCCAAAATTGGCTGATCCACAATGTGTAATGGACTCCACCTGATGTTCAATTGCACTTTTGTTGGCCAATTAGAAGGACGGATGGGACAGATATTGGCAAGGCTGCGGAGAGGAATCCAGGCAGACTCTGTCAGTCTAACGAATTGGATGAGTACGGCTTTCTTAAGCGGCCCCACAAACTCGAAGGTTTGAATGACATGCACGATTAAAAAACATGCACTAGTCGTGATGGCTCACCAGCCATGAAAGCGCACCTTCGTCGAGCATAATATTTTGATCTGGGGCATGTCCGGCATTGCAACTTGGCGTTTGGCCCCAACCGAATTTCCGACAGCTACTTTGCCTGACAGCATCCATGGCCTTGGTAGATACTGGCATTGAAGAATGTGCATGAGGATCAGCAGAGAGCTGGTCGATGATGAGCAACCCCCAGCCAGGTCTCGTGGAAGGGGGAAGGCTTCCATTTATGGCTCAGATAAGCAAGAGGTCCCAGTCAGGCTGGTGTTGCTATCCTGGGGCTGAGGACACACGCATGACTCGTTCTTAAGAATGTCATTGTTTCAATGTCGAAGATCTGGGGACCTCCCTATGCGAAACCTTGAGTTTTGACTCGGCAGCTGCCAGCCACTGCAAATGGGATTTGTCTGTGATCGTGCTGGGTCAGAGGGAGCTCTTGTCCTCGATTTTTGGGGGCCGGGCAGAGCCATGCAGGCGCCGTTGGGTATTAGTTTGGTAACGACATGGATGCCTGGTATCGTAGATGCCACCGTGACAAAGATTCTTGGAGCGCAATCGATTGGCTGTGGTTCAATCACCGCTTCCAACGCACTTTTGTTTCGGCAAGTTTAGCCAAAGCACTTTGGTTTTGGCAAAAATACACGACCTCCTTCGACTCTGTCTCGCTCATTCTCATGCTTGCTCGCAGGGCAGAATAAGCAGCCACTGGGCCGAGAACGCTCTGTCGCCATGGAGCTGAAATCATGCGCCATTTCATATGCAGTCCAGTCTCTGGAGGCTAATCTAATGCACTTTTGCTTTGCTCGCGGAGATCGACTCCCCAGGCCGTATTCTTAAACTGCTAAAGCCCCAGCCTGAGCATGCTTTGAATACTCAATCTGCATTGACTACTCTCCCACAGTTTTACCCTCTGCTATGAGCCCAAATTCTGTCAACTGAGTATAGAACACTGATCTCCCCTCGATTATGGCTCCAGGTTCCATGATGGACACTTCAAGCAGTTCTGCAATCGTGAAGAAACGACACGCCAAGAATCGCCACTCTCCAGAAGAATGGAACCAGCATAAGGCGCTCATTGAGAAACTGTACATGAGCGAAGATAGGACTGTGGAAGACACCATTCAAGTCTTGAAGGATCAAGAGGGTTTCGTGACTGGCGAGAGAAAATTCAAAATGCAGCTTAAAGAGTGGGGTTTCGAGAAGAACATTCGATCATCTATCATGCAACTCATGCTCGCAAAGGCAACGAAGCGTAAATTTGATGAAGACAAAGACACCAGGTTCAGATACAAGGGCCGAGACATATTGCCGGACAGACTTGACCACTATGCGAAGAGAAGCCACGTCAAAGATGGCAAAAGAGTCTCTCCCACTGCTTGTAAGTTCAAGGTCCTGTGGCTATCATCTCAAGAACTTAAAGTTGACAACATTGCTAGCAACTCCTTCTCTTCTCAGCTACTGTACCATGAGGAGTAACAGGTCCTCTTTCTCTGCTTCACTGGTTCGGGCGGTCAACTTGAATACATCGAACGCTAGCATTGCATCCACCGTTTCGTCGCTTCACCATCGTGGTCGCGCACTGCGAAGATCGCTGAGCAATTTATCGGGTCGAAAATTCTCGTCATCCAAGAGAGGAAATAGTCATGGTTCTGACCATCGCTCCATATCTCCAACAGATTTCGAGGATATGCCTTCGTTGTCACCTTCCTCCAAACAGTACCGTGACTACGAGCCGAATCTTCGGAAATACGACAAGTACGCAAGAGTAGTTGAAGGTTGTCCATCCTGCAAAACGTTATTTGCCAATACGTTAAAGAAGCACTTCACTGCCCTTCGTTATCATATCCTTCACCTGGACCATCCTAAAGTCTGGGAGGCTGCGGAAGAGATCATTCCAAAACTCTCACCTTTATGCAGATCGTGTCGTGGTATTTCCTACGAATTTATTTTCAGAGTGCTCAGGCAAGCCATGAAAGGCTACCTTCCACAAGGTGGCATCCCTTGGGTGACGGATCTCTTTGAGAAGCTTTTGCAATTCTGTGTGGAAGATGACCTCTACGAATGCAGCTACATTGCGTTCGACGTCGTCAACAATCTTACCAATTTGTATCTTGACCAAGGGTTACTTTACGAAATGGAGCAGAAGCTACTTTTATTCGGCACCAGCATCGAGACAGAGGGATTCTCAGACCTAGCATGGTTCTGCAATCATCTTATGCTTGCTAGAATCTATACTCTCCAGGAACGTCATCACGACGCTCTTAGAGAGTATGGGAAGTTATCGACGTCTGGCATAGAAGTTTATGGCGTCCACTCTTGTTTCATGCACATGATGGTTTTTTGCTGTGCGGACGCAAGCGAGAAGCTCCATGACTATAAGACTAGTACAGACCTCTATCGGAGGCTACTCATGGAGTCGGATCCCACTGACTATATCATACGAAATAGGACTCCTTTGGCTCTTCTCGGGTTGTCAAATAATTGTCGATATACTCAGTCAAATCAAGACTGCAAGAAGTATGCATATAAAGTTGCTGAGGTCTTACGGCGTGAGAACGAGCCATCCACATCTCAGTCCTGGTGGATGCTACGTGATCAGACGTGGTGTCACTTGAATCTAGCGGTAACATTTGACAGAGAGAACAATTTTGAGCAGGCTGAGAGTTATTTCTCCCAAGTGGTTTCTGGATATGAAAAATTGGAGAGGCAAGGGTATTCATATGGTGCGTTGGCGATCAAGCTGGACCTGCAGAGACATTATTTCGGCAGACCTCGCAGAATTGATGTGTTCGAGGCCGCGATGCCTTCCAGTCATGATCTTCGATTTTCTGATGCTGATTCTCATCACCCATCCACTTTACAGAGTATTCTCGTCAGGGTTATCCAGGAGGCGGACGGTCTTTCCAGATTTCAAAACTACCAACGAGCTGAGCATCTCTTCAATGAGGCAAGGGGCTTGCTCAACTTTTGCAAGCCACGTCTGAAAATCTTCTTTGCTATTCAGACGGCCCAGCACCATCGCCGCAAAGAAGAATGGAAGCATGTCCGTCGCTGTCTGGACCAAGCAGTCATACTTTCAGAGGAGATATACGGTCCCACAGACGTCTGCACGGCCGCGTTCAAAGGCAAGCTTGCAGCATTCAGTGAAGAGATGGAAAAGGAAGGCCTTTCGATCGTTGCGAGCTCGAAGTCAATGTCACTCCTCACCATCTCGTCGATGAGCAGCAACAGCACAGGGTCTGACGAGTTTGACGAGTTGGAGTTTCTGGAGGATGGGATGGTCTGGGGCCAGCCTCCAGCGTCGTTGTTGAGGTTTGCGTAAGGGGTCAATATAGCAGGTATGAAATCGGTCCTGCAAAAGGGGCCCAACCCGGCAGCTCGTGGATGCAGAGGACTCTCATTAGAACTTTGAGGCACCTCGTACACTTCCACTCTTGCAGCAAAGGGAATAAGTTCGAAATGGTTGTGTCGGGACTCAGGATGCACGACCTGCTTCTGTGCTTTGCATTCAATACCTAGCATGTGGGATATGCAGAATTTATAAATCTATCTCTTCCACCTCGAGGCCACATATCAGGCATTTCTTGACTGGTATGCCCGTTTCGGGATTATCAACGGGACGGCCAAAGTCATGAGCATGCTTGCCGTCACCTAGATCATCTCCAAAATTCCCTCCTCCGCCCTTTCGACTTCTCTGGTGAGCCTCAACCCTGGTTCGCTTCTTGAGGTCTGCCAGCTTCGACTTGAATTTGTTTTCCTTGCGTTTCTTCTTTTCTGTTTCTCGTCTCTCAAATTCCGCATCCAGTGCCTCAGCTGAGCCCCATCTCTTGTCGGAGAAGGCATACTCTTCGACTTGACACCGAAGGTAGAGAAACATGTTATGCCACGTTGATTTGTGAGGATTGGGCCTCTCGAGATGTGGAAGTAATGCTTCATCCTTCAGCTCGGGGTCGGTCAAGAGGTAGTCTTCTCTGGCTTCGGTTTTGGTAAGCAAACTGTACTTTTCGGGGAATTTCTCTTTGCACGCGTTGCAGACACCCAGCCCGAAGATTTCAAGCCATTTCCAGTCGACTTCCAGAGTGGCACATTCTCGGCACGACTGGGTTTTGGGATCCGTGCCAGCACTGATACCAGGCTCGAACGGACCAGCCTTTTCGTTGCGCAAGGATCGTACTAGCTGTTGTCTTTCCCACTCCTTCTGAGTCATGTGAGAGGGCTTATTGTCTCGCTCAGGCGCATGGAGGGCCCTGTTGTGAGGATCATCATCTGCAGTCAAGAACCCACCCTTTGTGTCTGTCATCTTGCTAAAGTCGTACTCGACATATTTGGCAAAATTGCGAGCAGGCTGAATGGTCTCCAGAGGTCGATTGGCATTCACATCGATAGTTGCATCGCGACGATTAGAGACAGTAGAAACAGGAGCATCGGAGAAGGCTGCATAGTTACGCTTCTGGCCAGCCATCGAAGAGTCTGTCCTCTGTAGACTTGCTGCTTTGGAGGCTTCATTCTCGCGTTGCTCTCGAAGTGCCTTGGCTTTGAGACGATTTATCTCGATCCTGCGCACCTGCTCTGGCGTGAGAGGCGACTTGGACTTGGCCTCTGGAACCCGAGACGGTGGTGTCGAGGGCCTTGCCGACATGTCTACGGAGATTGGTGGGGCAGCAAGGGGGATACTGTCGGATATGATGTTGATGGCATGCGAAAGAGGACTTTATCTTGCGGTACGGAATAAATAAACGGTGGCGATTGCGGAGTGCTGTTTAACAGGCACAAGCAGAACCCCACCGGCGGACTGGAGCCTGTAGGCTGTAGCTAGCGCACATTGGTACTAGTTGGCATCTTAACTTTTAGTTAGTACGTAGTCATAACTCCCAGCAGAAGCTAGGCCGTTGGGGGTTAAATATCAGGTACAGCCGCAAGACACACGTGACACCACTCGGAAAGGGCAGTGGCATTCGCCCGTGCCTGAGGCTTCGCCATGGAGAAATTGTGTGCTACTTTTATGTGCTGCCGCCGCTAACTAAATTGTTAGTAACTAGGAGTACCCCTCCAGTCGGTTTCTTGATTGTTTTTGTCGGTCAACATTTTTACCTGTGCAGCTGGCCTTTCATACACCAACCATGGCCAACAAAACAGCTCGCGCCGACTTTGAAAAGGTCTTTCCGGAGTTGGTGCAGGATCTACTAGGTGAAGCTCAGAAGTATAATCTCCCCGAAAATGCTCTGAAATGGTTCGAACAGGTAGGTGCTCCTCCAATCCTGGCCACGCTACACCTGTCGCAATTTGAGGTTGACCGTCTGTTCTGCGCCACAGTCTCTCAATGCGAACACACCCGGCGGAAAGTTGAACAGAGGCATCTCAGTACCGGATACGGCCCTGCAACTCCTCGAGCGACCCTTGAGCCCCGAAGAGTTCAAAGACCTTGCCACGCTAGGATGGCTCACCGAACTCCTACAAGCCTTCTTTCTCGTGTCTGACGACATCATGGACTCCAGCATCACCCGACGAGGTGAGCCATGCTGGTACCGTCAAAAAGGAGTGGGAATGATAGCGATCAATGATGCTTTCATGCTTGAATCGTCCATATACCTGATCCTCAAGAAGCGTTTCCGCACGCACCCTGGATATCTGGATCTGGTCGAAATGTTCCACGAGGTGTCATGGCAGACGGAGCTGGGACAGCTCTGTGATCTGATCACGGCCCCTGAAGATCATGTTGACCTGAACAATTTCAGCATGGACAAATACACCTTCATTGTCATATACAAAACCGCCTACTACTCCTTCTATTTGCCTGTGGCGCTCGCCTTGCACTATCTCCAACTGGCGTCTCCGGAGAATTTGAAGCAGGCGCATGACATCCTGATCCCTCTTGGTGAATATTTCCAAATCCAGGACGACTATCTCGATGCGTTCGGCGATCCTGCATTTATTGGAAAGATTGGAACGGACATCAAAGACAACAAGTGCGGATGGTTGATCAACCAAGCATTGTTGATCACTACACCCGAACAAAGGCAATTGCTGGAGGAGAACTATGGCCAGAAGGATGACGAGAAGGAAGCCAAAGTCAAGCAATTGTACCACGAGCTGCAGTTGGAGAAGAGGTACCAGGATTACGAGGAGAAAAAAGTGGGTGAGTTGCGCAGGCTGATTGACGCAATCGATGAGAGCAAAGGCCTGAGGAAGGGTGCATTCGAGGTGTTTTTGGCCAAGATTTACAAGAGAACCAAGTAGGGAATGGATGGTCGGTATGCCCTTGGTGGCTTTGATGTTGCGCATAGCAAGAATGGAATGCGGGCGGAGGGAGAGTTGGACGGGGCCGGAAGGTCATACCATAGCTAAGCGTACGCTGGAGCTGCCAGGCATCTAGAGGCTAGGTAGGATTAGGCGTGGACGCTCCCCGACAGAATTATGGTTGGGCGTGGGCTTCGCAATTACCTGCTGTCCACGGGGTTTTCTGGGGGTTAGGGGCGTTGCGATCCGCCTAACAGGCCGTTAGCTATAGGCAGCTCCGTGCCCCTAGCTCCCAGAAATGACGTCTGCTTTGTTTTGCCGAGTGCCAGAGCACAGGACGTCAGAGGTCAGCGGATGCGCAACACGGCGTCTGGCATGCATGCATACTTGCATTCTATCTTTCAATCTCCTTGTCTGGCCGTGTTTGGGCTTCCTCACTTCCGAGTCCGCAGCCTTGCATAGCTTGACGGCATTGAGCAAGAGCCAGAGCGCTTTAAAGTTTCCGGGCGTCTTTTGTTGTTGGTTCTTTTTAAATCCAGATCGCAAAATCTGGACCAGCTCTGCCCTTGGTTGTGGTGGTTCTCGTTGGTGGCTACTGAGTCCTAGTGCTGGGTGTACTACTGGTGGACCCCAAGGGCCCCTTCGCTCGCTCGCTCAAAACGCCCACATCCTCGCTCGCGCGTTCCCACCCAACTCCAAAAAATAGTCAAATACCTCATCGGCCCAGCCTGCCCCAATTTCTTTTGTACTCGGTACCAAAAGCTGAGAAAAGGCTGAGAAAAAGCTCATGTCGACAGAGAAAAGCAAGACGGCTGCCACCCAACGAGTACTGTTCTTCCTTTCTGGCAGTTCGGACTGTTACTGCTTCCACCGAATTTGAATGGTCCCCCGGTTGTCTCACCAACCAACCATACCTAGCAATTGGATCCCTAGATCAAGGTTGTACTGCAAGCTATCCACCTTTACTGTGGGGTAAAAAGCTTCCTGCGAGATTCACCTTGTCCTGTTGCTGCCACCCAGAGCTCTTCCTCCTCTCGACTCTCCTCCTCTCAAAGCTCATATTCAAGAGCCGTAGGTAGTCAAGATGAACGGAAATTCGGGAAAACGCGATATCAAAAACCACCTCTTGTTCGAGATCGCAACAGAGGTTGCGAATCGAGGTATGTTCATTCTAGTTGGGAACCGCTTTTCCCATGTGCTAATTTACGTCAGTTGGTGGTATTTACTCGGTCCTCAAATCCAAAGCTCCTGTCACTACGGCAGAATATGGCGACCGATATACACTTATTGGACCACTCAACAAGAACTCGGTAGGTTCTACCAAACGCCCTATCTCTACACAGGACCCAATTGACCGTCTTTCAGGCTGCGGTCGAAGTCGAGCCTCTCGAACCCCCGGCCGGTCCTCTGCGAGACACAATCTCCTCCATGCAAGAGCGTGGTATTGAGGTCATGTATGGTCGATGGCTGATCGAAGGTGCACCAAGAGTCCTCCTCATCAACACCGGCACTGGTTACCGATGGCTCGATGAATGGAAGGGTGATTTATGGGCTGCTGCTGGTATTCCATCGCCAGACAGTGACTCTGAGACCAATGAAGCAATCGTTTTCGGTTACTTGGTGGCCTGGTTTCTGGGCGAGGTAATGCTGTTCGTGGTCGATTATGCGGCCAACCTGCTGACAGCTGGTAGTTCATCGCCCGCGAAACGGATCGGGCAGTCATCGCACACTTCCATGAATGGCTTGCTGGAGTGGCACTGCCTCTGACAAAGAAGCGCCAAATGGACCTGACCACCATTTTCACCACCCACGCTACTCTGCTCGGTCGATACCTCTGCGCGGGTTCCGTGGATTTCTACAACAATCTACAATACTTTGACGTCGATGCAGAGGCCGGAAAACGCGGCATCTATCACAGGTACTGCATCGAGAGAGCAGCCGCTCACTCATCAGATGTCTTCACTACCGTTTCTCACATCACCGCGTTTGAGAGTGAGCATCTGCTAAAGCGGAAGCCCGACGGTGTCCTGCCTAATGGACTGAATGTCAAAAAGTTCTCGGCCGTCCACGAGTTCCAGAATCTTCATTCCGTCCAGAAAGAAAAGATCCACGAATTCGTCCGAGGTCACTTCTACGGTCACCTGGACTTCGACCTTGAAAATACCCTGTATATCTTCACCGCAGGGCGATACGAATACAGAAACAAAGGCGTGGATATGTTCATTGAATCCCTTGCTCGGTTGAATCACCGAATGAAAACAACCGGGTCCAAAACGACCATCGTGGCTTTCATGATCATGCCTGCTCAAACCACCTCGCTTTCAGTAGAATCTCTCAAGGGGCAGGCTGTGACCAAGTCCTTGGCTGATACAGTCGCCAACATTGAGCATGGAATTGGACGAAGACTATTTGAACGATCCGTCCACTGGAAAGAAGGGGACCCACTTCCGGATGAGAAGGAGCTCATCACTCCGGCAGACCGCGTGCTGCTTCGCCGCCGGCTTTTCGCCATGAAACGGCACGGCCTTCCCCCTATCGTTACTCACAACATGGTCAATGACTCCGAAGATCCAGTTCTCAGCCAGCTCAGACGAGTACAGCTGTTCAATCATCCATCTGACCGTGTCAAGGTCATCTTCCACCCCGAGTTCCTCAATTCTGCCAACCCGGTTTTGTCTCTGGATTATGACGATTTCGTACGTGGAACGCATCTGGGAGTCTTCGCATCTTACTATGAGCCCTGGGGCTATACTCCAGCAGAATGCACGGTGATGGGTGTCCCATCCATTACTACCAATCTGTCAGGATTCGGTTGCTATATGGAAGAGCTCATCGAAAACTCCTCCGACTATGGTATCTACATTGTCGACCGTCGTACAAAGGGTGTGGATGACTCAGTCAACCAATTGACCGACTACATGTTTGATTTTGCCAACAAGAGTCGGAGACAACGAATCAATCAGAGAAATCGTACCGAGAGACTGAGTGATCTTCTCGATTGGAAGCGTATGGGCATGGAGTATGTCAAAGCCCGCCAACTAGCCCTTCGACGTGCGTACCCCGACTCTTTCACCGATACCGACGAATTCGACGATATCATTGGTGGCACTGAGCAGAAAATTTCGAGACCCTTGTCTGTTCCAGGATCCCCTCGTGACCGATCTGGAATGATGACCCCAGGCGACTTTGCATCTTTACAGGAAGGTAAAGAAGGTCTAAGCACAGAGGATTATATTGCATGGAGACTGCCGTAAGTGATTCGAGTTTTGTTCCTTCAGACCGTGGCTGACCAAAGTACAGGGAGGAAGAAGAGCCTGATGACTACCCCTTCCCTCTGACTCTCAAGACCAAGAAAGGCTCAGGTCCAAACTCACCAGCACCTCTTGTCGGTGGCTTGAATGGATCGTGATAGGTGACGCTGACGTGGAAGAGAGGCGACTGGACGGCCAGGGTTGGATTTATTTGAAGCAGGAATCCAGATCGGCCTATTGAAAATGGACCACACGCCAGAGATATCAAGTGCCAGCCACTCCCAGCATTTTGCTAGCGCCTTCCGAGGTCTTAATATGTCTCTTGATCTATTCAGACGCAGCATTCATTTTATTTATCTGTATGCGTAGTAACTTTTCATCATTAGTCATCAGCACCTACCTCATTAAGTACGAGATGTCGACGTGAATTTTTCATAGATGGGCTCTATTGGGGCTGGGTAGCCGACCTGTTGAGTCAAATACCACGTGACTGTCGGCATCAAAGAGTATTTGCCAAGCCTGGGGCTGGGTAGGCTGAGCCGAGAAAGCGGGCCACTTCAATCCCGGGAAAAATTGCCCCGTCAAGCACAACGGAGAGAAAAGTCTCTGGAATTTTTTGGGGGATTCAAGATTCACAATCCGCCCGCAAGCACAACCCTCCAAGGTATCTCCCTGCGAACGACCCATTCATACCACATTAATCATGGGTCCCGGTCGGCGCATGAAGAAGCAAGGTCCTCCAGCCACTCTTGAAGAGCTCGGCCTCAACCTGAAAAGAAAGTCTGGCAATCCTGCGACTAAAGAGCCCGCCGCAAAGAAGCGGAGAAAGTCTTCCGACGATGTTCAAGAGCCGGTGAAGAAGCTGGTCAAGCTAGACCGCGCCTTGAGACAAGATCATAAATCGAGTGCCCCAGCGGAGTCAGTACAAGAGAAGACCAAGACTAAGACCAAGAGTAAGAAGAAGGCCAAGATCACTAACAGCGACGCTCAAATAACCGTTCCCCCTCGCATTGCCTTCGACCCAGAACTCGAGGTGGATGATGACGACGAAGACGGCTCTGTTGCAGGTATACCCCTGGACGAGGCTTCCCTGTCAGAGATCGATGATGACGAGCTTGAAGCCGAGCTGGAAAAGGAAGAAGTTTCAGATGATTCGGTCTTTGACTCGGATCCGGACGAGCAACCACGACGAATGTTCTCGGATGATGAAGATGAATCCGACGCCGAGGCCAAGCTGACTGCGGCAAACATTGAAGGGTTGTCGAGGAAGCTCGATGCTCAACAGGCCCTGGTGGAGGAGGAAGCCCGACAAGAACTGGAGGACGCGGCCTTGCAGACAAACATAGCCAAGGACGACGGTGTTCTTGACTCTGCCGCTGCACAGGGTCTCGCCCCAGATCTGGCGGTGGTCCGGTCTCGAATGACAGAGACAATCCGCATCCTGGGCGACTTCACCAAGTTGGCAGACAAGGACAAATCCCGGACTGATTATACGACGCAACTCCTTTCCGACATTTGCACCTACTACGGCTACACACCCTACCTGGCCGAAAAACTGTTCTCACTGTTTACCCCCGCTGAAGCATTCGCCTTTTTCGAAGCCAATGAAACCCCTCGTCCTGTCGTGCTACGAACAAACACCCTCCGAACAAATCGTCGGACGCTCGCACAGGCACTGATCAACCGAGGTGTCGTGCTGGAACCCGTCGGGAAATGGTCCAAAGTTGGATTGCAAGTATTTGAAGCACCAGTCCCTCTCGGAGCTACTCCTGAGTACCTCGCTGGTCACTACATTCTGCAAGCAGCATCCTCTTTCCTCCCAGTCATGGCGCTTGCCCCGCAACCGAACGAGCGTGTGCTCGACATGGCCGCCGCTCCCGGCGGGAAGACCACTTATATCTCGGCGCTGATGCGCAATACCGGGGCCGTATTCGCCAACGACGCCAACCGCCAGCGTGCAAAGGGTTTGATCGGCAACATTCATCGCCTCGGGTGTAAGAACACGATCGTCTGCCACTACGATGCGCAGAAAGCGTTCCCCAAGATCTTGGGCGGGTTCGACCGTGTTCTTCTGGACGCGCCCTGCTCAGGCACGGGCGTCATCGGAAAAGATCCCAGCGTCAAGACATCGAAGAACGAGCGTGACTTCCTCGCCCTCCCGCACATGCAGAAGCAACTGCTTCTCGCGGCGATCGATTCGACCGACCACACCAGCAAGAGCGGCGGCTACATTGTCTACTCGACGTGTTCAGTGACGGTCGAGGAGAACGAGGGCGTCGTCAACTACGTCCTGCGAAAACGACCGAACGTCAAACTCGTCGACACGGGTCTCGGGACGTTCGGCACCCCCGGTTTCAAGAGCTACATGAACAAGAGGTTCGACAACAAGATGGAGCTCACGAGGCGATATTTCCCGCACCGGGAGAACGTCGACGGCTTCTTTGTTTGCAAGTTGAAGAAGACGGGCCCGACGCCCAAGCAGACAGGCCAGGTCAACGGTACGGCACCCACTTCGCAGCCTGAGACCCCGGTGGCCAACGGTGAGATGAAGTCGATGGCTGCTGGCGGCGACACAGACAAGGAGAGCAGCGCCGTGGCCTCGGCCTTGAGCGATGACTTTGGGGGCTTTGACGACGGGGAAGATGCCGAGTTCATTCAGCGCGCCGAGAAGAAGTGGAGGAAGGCCAAAGGGCTGGATCCGCGTGTGAGCGGTAGGCACGAAGGGTCGAAGGGAGGGCGAGCGAAGCAGGGAGAGGAAGCAAATGGGTCAGGGAAAGGAAACCGAATCGGGGAAGGGTCAAAGCCACTGCTCAAAGGGGCAGAGAAATCGAAGAAGAAATGATGAATGGAACGGATGGCGCCGCATAGTATTGGACCAGGTTTGAATTAGAACTCGGGAGATGTCAAGAACGTCGTCCCGAAAGGAATACAAGTAAGAAAGCGAGCATGAACAAGACGGTCCATGTGGATGCTTCTAGATTTCCCAGCAATTATTTAGAGTGATCGCAGATCGTCTTTACATCGATCCCACTTGCTCTTCCAAACATAGAAATGAAGGGTTGGGCTGTAAATACACTCCATCCTGGCTGTACGCTGCACTGCATCGTGTCCCAATGGGCGTGGCCATTACAATTAGGATCGGAATGTCAGGTAGTCAGCTGCCTAAATCATTGTCAGGACCCGTGAACTCGGATTTCAAAAGTATACACCACTTACTTTGTCAATGTTATAATCGAACTGCTCCAAAGCCTTCAAGCTCTCATCACGGCTCCATCCCATCGCTGTCAGTCTCTTGAGAATTGGATCATCATGTTCGGTCCCAGTGCTCAAAGCACGCCCAGGCTGAGGGCGGTTAAGCTTGTTACTCGGACTTGCCGGCGTCGCAGCAGAAGCGGGAGACGTGGGAGCATGGGGCGACGACGGCTCCGCTACTGTAACAGAAGGAGTAGCTGCAGCTGCAGCTGCTTCTGGAGGCGTATTTAGTGCATCGAACCCTGATGTCGTGGGTCCAGTCGCTTCGCCGCCAGTCGTATTCAAAGGTGCAAACAGTGCGTCCCAATCATGCGAACCGGTGACAGGAGCAGGTTGGGAACCAAATGCTGAAGCTGTCCCATTTGCTTTGAAAGGGTCACTTGTAGTAGCTTTTGATGAGCTGGTTCCATTGGCCACCGAATCATTTGCAGAGTGCTGTGGTGCGGCCGAGGAGCGGGATTGAGGTGGCGAGTCGAAGGTTGGATCGAAGTCGGCCAGATTTCTAACAGGGCCAAAGACCTGTGCATCGTCCTCAGAATCATCGTCATCATCAACTATAGGGGCCGCCCCAACATCGGCGAAGGCTGAATCAAAATCAAATGGAGCTGTCTTGGGTGGTGGGAAAGGAGCAGGAGCGGAAGGCCCAGAAGGGCTTCTAGGGTGTGCTTCCGGTCCATATGAAGGTGGCTCTCCATTCCCCGCTGGTGGGGCAGTCACAATGGTCTCCCCGCCGGCTGGTGGAGAAGTTGGATCCTCTCTTTCTGGGAGTAAGCCTTTGTATTCGCGAGGAAAGTGAGTAGGATTGTCTTCTGAGACAGTATCACCATAGGTCGGTGGTGACTTTTGCTGGTCGGCTCCGGGCAACGAGCTTGCTGCAGAAGCCGTAGTATCCAAAGGAGGGCGTGGTAGAGAGAGGTTAGCGGGAACCGTTTGTCCCTCTGGTTGCTTGCCTAGACTTTTGGACTCGGATGGCAAATCACGCGGCGGGGACTTCTGGTTGAAGTCATCGTCGAACTTTAGGGGCTCGTCGCTGTAGTCGCTATCCGAATCATCGTCCCCAGCAACCTCTTGGATATCGGGGAACTCTTTAGCTGCAGCATCTTGAGTGCCATTCGTCGATCGTGGTTTTCCAAAATCCGCAAATGCCGAGTCGAAGTCTGCAACTTGTTGGGAGGTAGTCCGTTGATGAGGAGGGCCTCCGAAGAAATCATCAAAGTTTGATTCCGCAGCTTTTCCTTTTCCTGGAGAATCTTTGTCTGCCTGTTCCGATCCATTTGTCGTGGCTGCAGCAAGCCCAGTACCGGCCGCCAGAGTAGCAGCACTAGCAACAGCACCAGAACCAGCAATGACCGCGGCATTGGGAACTCCCTGCGATGGAGTGTCTGAACGTGAACCCGCTGGGAATGCACCAGGGATGCCACCGACTGGCGCTGAAGGTTTTCCGAAGCTGCCCTCCAAGGATTCCCTGGAAGCTGATGCCTGAGGCAAGGTTCTCCTAATAGATTCCTGCTCTTCATCCGGGCCTGCAGCCGTTGCAAAGGGATCGGTGGAGCTACGTGGTGCAGGAGGACTTGGGGTACTTGTCCCCGGAGTAAGAGCACGTGGTGTGTCCGCTGGGCTCAATCGACTGACAGGTGCTGCAACCTTCACGGATGAGCTGATGGAGTCTTCTCTTTCCAGGGGTAAGCGGAAGGGAAGGGATGCCGAGGTGATCTGACGAGATTGTGGAGGTGCGGGCGGTTCAGCCGAAGTGCTAGACGTAGAAAGACCAGGAGATTCAATGCGAGGCAAACTGGGAGAACTACTAGATGGAGGTGTGCTTGAGAAAGACGTTTCAGGCGCTGGCCCTCCCGTGGCGAATGATGGGCCAAAGATACTATCAAAGGCGCTTTGGTTGTTGCTCGGCTCTGGAGAAGCTGCTGGTGGGGAAAAAGTGGTATCTGTTGTCCTGCGGAAAAAGGGGTTTGAACTGGCCGAAGGAGCAGGGCTTACGACAGCGGGAGGGCTTTTAACCACCGGGACAGGAATGCTTCGTGCCTCTTCGAGCTCCTTTTTCGATGTCTCGACTTCGCGAGCTGACTCTTCTGCTTCGCGTGCTGCATCTTCCACTTGTTTTTGTGCAGCCGCGATTTCCGCCTTTATTCTATCTCGCTCCGTTTCATTAGTAGCTAATTGCTTCTTGTTGATGGCCACTAAACCTTTTTGTTGTCTTGCATCGGACTTTAGTTTCTCCAACTGCGGCCTGAGCTGGTCAATTTCCTGATTCGACTGCCGGATGCGCTCCTTCAGTGCAGCATTTTCCCTTTGGTCGGCTTCCAATGCGGCTCGTAGTTGCTGGTGCTGTGTGGAAAGGTCTTGGTGAGTGCCATCGATCATAGCCATATCTGCTTGCAGTCTCTTAGTCTCAGTCTTCGACGCCGTAAGCTGTTCTTGTAAAGCTCTGACTTCTTTGACTTCTTTCTCATAAAGTGCTCTTAGTTGAGCCAAGCGTCCTTCGAAGGCCCGTTTCTGGTTGATGGTGTGGGAAAGCTCTTGATCAGTTTGCTTCCTTGTGCCCTGAAATTCTGTCATCTGCTTCGACAGGCTGCCAATCTGATTCGAGAGATTCCCTAATTCACTGGTTTCGTTGGTGAGCTTGGAATTAATCTCAGGATCAGCATCTCCAAGTAGATCATCTGCCGGAGGAGGTGGTCGGGCTTGGGAGGGGCCAGGTGATCCTGTTGACTGGGGAATCATGCTCTGGCCAAATGAACTTGAAGGTATGAATGGCTTGAAGGTCGTCGAGGTTGTCTGCGGTGAGATAGCTGAAGGAGGGTTGGCAAAAGGGCCAGCATCGGTCCCTCCTGTCGACTGAGGGACCTGGGGAGCAGTGGTCGGAGGAGTACCAAATGCATCGAGGCCAAATAGATCATCAGCAGCAGAACGAGGTTTAGTGATGGGCGCATTCTCAAAGGCTGGAGCCGTTGGCTGAGAGGGGGGAAGAACTTGTTTCCGCATGCTTGGAGGGATGAGAGCCAGGGGTAATGTGTTTGGAAGAACACCTCGGCCATCCTTGGTTCCTCTTTGCTGCCGAATCAAGTACATAGCAACCGCAAATTCATCCTTGTTCAATTGTCCTTCCGAATTCATGTCGGCCAAATCCCAGATTTGAGCGAGCACTTCTTCTGGCAATCGTGCGTTCCCGAAAAACTCGACAGCCTGCTCACCTGTGATAAATCCTCGGCCTTGGCGATCGATCGTGGCAAATATCGAGTCGAAACGGGCCTTATCGGCTGGAGAAACCAGCCACGATTCTCCCGTTGATTGTGCGGAAAGTGGAGTGCTAACTTGTTGCCTAGTAATGGGACTTTGGGGTCTGTGATTGAATCCCGTAAATTGAGGAGGAAGGTTGGGAACAGCACTCGAGCCCGGTCGCGAGCCACTTCCGGCTCGAACTGGAGGTCGCCGAGTCGCAGCCTCATATAGGCCAGGAGGTAATGTGCTTGGGACACCACGCATTTGGCCGGACTTGTAAGACGCGAGCAAATGCATAGCAATCACGAATTCGGTTACGTCCAGCATACCTCTGCCTTGTGTATCTGAAAGCCCCCAGATTCGTCCAAGCACGTCATTAGGCAAACCTGCCCGCTCAAATATCTGCTTTGCAGTCAAACCCGACAAGAAGCCATTTTCAGCTCCTGACTTCTCGAAGAGCGAGGAGTAAGTGGTGACTTTGTCGGGGTTGAGTGCGGGTACTCGAATGGGAGGAGGTCCTGCTGGAGAAGGGCTTGCTGGAGGCCCAGTTGACTGCTGAGCGATCGGTGGGGGAGCCGCCGGAAGTTGGGACTGTGGTTGTATTTCGCCGGGGATAGGATCAAAACGAGGCAACGGGGCAGCTATTGACAGGTCAGTGTGGACCACGTAATCCTGCATGGGGAATCATACGCTGGGTCGCAATACTGGCTGAAGGAGGCCTTCCATTTTGAGCGTGGCCTATAAGTCGCAGGACAACACCGAAACCGGCCGGGGTCAAAAAGCCTCGATTCTCTGTGTCGGCAATTTGCCAGATCTATTATGGTGTGTCAATGATGGCAGCCTGCGCATTGAGGGGAATCGTGACGAACTTGGCCAAGGACATCGGGAGGAAGCTTCGTCCGCTCGAAGAATTTTACGGCGACATCGCCAGAGACAGCTCCAAACCCATCAGGATCAGCTTCTTTCAGAAGCTGCGCATAGACTCGCTTCTCTTCGGGGGTCAGATTGAGGTTCGGATGACCTGGACAAACACAGTCAGTCTCGGTGATGAACGAAGCGTGAATAGATAGAGAGGATAGCGAACCCGAAGCTTGCGATCCAATGATCTCAGACATTACCAAGAGCGAGAAAGGTGATGTTTAGATGATGCGCCTCAGAGACGCAGCCGAAGACGGGGGAGAGAGTCAAATCAGAGGCAGGGCCAACAGGAGGATGACATGAAGGAAGAACCAAACGCTGAAGGAGACAGACAAGACGCCCAGGGCCTGAGCGGGTTCTGTTGAAGCCAAAGATTAAACGGAAAGAAACGAGGTAGGGAGTGTTCTGCGTACGAGTGATATGGAGTAATGTGCAGTCGGGATGGCTGGAAAGGTGTCAAAGGTCAGAGTGGTCGAAGGTTGTCCCAATCGAACCGAACCGTGATGACGAAGCGTAATTATTCCGTCCGCCATAACAAGCAGCTACAGATAGCACCCAGGCAGTTCGTAGGCACACACAATACCGAGTTGTGGGCTTCGTCCGCTCCACCTAATCACCAAGACAGTCCATACTCGTAGCTTTGAGTACAGCCTAATTAACAACTTAGTGGCCCCTCGGGCGCTTTGGGTCCAATTACATAGTGAAGCAACTGCCACCTAGCTTCACCCCGGCCCTCAACCACTTTGCAAGTACTCGTAGTACGGGGTACTTCGGTTCGAACTTTAGGTGGCCCACCTGAGGACGGTGGGCTCTGCTATTATGCAAGAAACTCGTAGGGAATCAAGGCTCTGTACTCTGTACTCCGTACACAGTACACCTTCAATGAATGATAATGAATTGATTCCCAGTTCAATTACTAATCGTCTGGATCGCGACTACCTGCAATGTGCAATTCTATGGACGTTTGTGCAGTCTCACAGAGACCGGCATTCAAACGCCATTTGACTTGAAGCGGGTTGCCCAACAAACCAGCGCTGTAGGACAATTGGCAAAGCTTTGCAGGCGAAACAATCAATGGCTCCTGCACTCCTCGCAATGCTCTTCCAAAGAGCGAGATTTATGCAATCAGAAGTGCAATACCACCTAATGCTCAATCTCAGAGCCGTCTCCCTCTTCGATCGAATCACTGGCAACTTCCTCGTAGTCTCTCTCTAAGGCTGCAAGATCCTCACGTGCTTCGGAGAACTCGCCCTCTTCCATGCCCTCGCCGACATACCAGTGCACGAATGCTCGTTTCGAGTACATGAGATCGAACTTGTGAGACAATGCCGACCATGCCTCAGCAATTGCAGTGGTGTTGGAAAGCATACAACTATCTAGATTAGCTTCAACTCATCCATTGGGATACTCGGAACTTACACTGCACGGTTAACTTTGGCAAGGTCACCATTCGGCACCATCTGAGGAGGTTGGAAGCAGATGCCAATCTTGAATCCAGTAGGGCACCAGTCCACAAATTGAATGGTTCGCTTGGTCTTGAGGGTGGCGACTGCGGTATGCACATCGTTGGGAACCACATCTCCGCGATACAACAGGCAAGTTGCCATGTACTTGCCATTGCGTGGGTCGCATTTGACCATCTGGTTGTTGGGCTCAAAGCAGGACATTGAGATCTCTTGCACTGAGTTGGCCTCATGCTGAGCCTTCGCAGCCGAGATCACGGGGGCGTAGGCCACGAGAGGGAAGTGGATACGGGGATATGGCACCAGATTGGTCTGGAACTCGGCCAAGTCGACATTGAGAGAGCCATCGAATCGTAGAGAGGCGGTGATGGAAGAGACAACTATTGTTGTTAGTCGCGAAATTCAACACTCTCCCCCTTTATGATGATCACATACCTTGCGCAATCAAGCGGTTGAGATTCTCGAAGTTAGGTCTCTCAATCCCAAGGTTACGTCGGCAGATATCATAGATTGCCTCATTGTCAACCATGAAACTACAATCAGAGTGCTCCAACGTAGTGTGCGTAGTGAGGATCGAGTTGTATGGTTCAACGACTGAGGTGGCGTTCTGTGGTGCAGGGTAGACGACGAATTCGAGCTTGCATTTCTTGCCATAGTCAACGGAGAGACGTTCCATCAAGAGAGCGCCAAAGCCAGAGCCAGTACCACCGCCAAAAGAGTGGAAGACAAGGAAGCCTTGAAGACCGGTACAGTTATCAGCAACTCGTCGAACCTTGTCCAACACTTGATCGATCAACTCCTTTCCCACGGTGTAGTGGCCACGAGCATAGTTGTTTGAGGCATCCTCTTTTCCAGTGATCATCTGCTCGGGATGGAACAGGCTTCGGTAGGTGCCGGTGCGGACCTCGTCAACGACATTGGGCTCTAGATCCGCGTAGATGGTGCGAGGGACATATTTGCCATTACCTTGAGGAGAGTCGTCAGCCAACTGCTCGTTTCTGGGGGCTTCTCAATGCTTACCGGTCTCGGAGAAGAAGGTGCTGAAACCTTGATCAGGATCGGCAGCTTTGCGTTCTTCCGTCAGGTAACCATCGGGCTGGTAATGAAATTTAGCGGCATAGCCAGTAGGAAGAGGAATCACGTACTTGGATCCCGTGCTCTAAGCAGTACAGCTGGTAAAGTCAATTAATACTGGAACCTCAGATGGTGAGAATTGACATACCTCCCAGCATGAGTTGGCAATCTGACAGCCAGCCTGGCCGACTGTCGACGAAAGTTAGCCTCATTGTCACGTCTTGATTGTGGGTTGACCAGGGGCTACATTGGTCCGGGCAGGGCAAATCACAACGCGTTGAGACTTACCGTTCAAGCTGATGACTTCTCTCATGGCGACGAGGTGATGGAAATGTTCGAGGCTAGCGATGAATGGACTGCAGAAAGGAATGCGTTTGGGATAAGAGAACCAGCAACCTCGACAAAAGTTGAGTGGACAACCAGGAGAATCGAGGTAGCGTTGTTGGTGGTGGTGATTGTTGATTGTGGGGTGGTACAATGGTGATAGGCGCAGTTTAGTTTGCTTTGGTTTCTCTTTCCGTGCGCGCTTTCTTCACCGCCTGTCTGTTGCCCCTACCCTCCCACCCGAGTCAAGCGCGTTCACGCTTGATCACGTGTATGTCAAAGTTCAACACTCGTGACTTACTCGTAACACGTGCCAAACTACGGGCTGGCAATATCCACACATGGTGCATCACTGGCATTCATGGAGCAATCTTTGTTCTTGAGGATGTCAAGCAAAGCACATAAGACAACATGTCTAAATCCATGCTGTTAGCTTTCATTATATGGTGCATAAATGTTTCTGCAAATGTAGAAAAGGTGATTTTCATCGCTCCAGACACACAGCCAAAGCCACAGGACACAAGTATCGACAATCTCCTCCTGACGCCACTGTCCGAATCCTATCCCGCTGTTCGAACATACATTAACGCAAGTTTCCCAACCAATACATCGCTCAAGGGAACCGAATCCTGGTTCCTCCTGGACGGACTCAAACCTCGTCGACGCTATGAAGTCAGAGTTTGCTGGCTAGCAACCGTAAGTTCCGTTCCTCCTTCGTCCGGTCAAAATCCTCCCTAACTATCCCTCCCAAGCAACCAACGTCCTTTTGGCTCTACTCCCATCAGGTTGACGCCGTCTTCTCTGAACCCACTCTCATCTCGTCTTTAAGCACTTATTCATATGCGAGACATGATCAACTCAATTCGAACGATTTGGAGCTCGTGAAGAACCGCAAGGCAAAACACGATTCCAAACAAGAGTCGACATTTCTCTTCCTGCAGGTCTTTGCAGCTGCGGACTATTTCAGCCTGAACCAAACTCTCATGGATGATGTGCCTCCAGTGGCGGTTGATCTTATATTAGATCCATATGTCTTGGACATTCTTCCAAAGTCCCTGCTGCCGACTGGTCTGTATCTTGGCGTCATTGGATTCATTGCTTGGCAGGCCTCCAGTTGGATTCTGCGGTGTCTTCCCTCAAGCAATGCTGTCTCGAACAGAATACCCTCGGATAAATCCGATTAGCATTGTCAACCCCCAGCCATCGAAAACGGATCTCCCAATTGATCAAATTCTGTCATCAACGAGAATAAGGGAAACTCCTCTGCATAGGATGGAAGACTCGGGATCCCAGATCCGTTAGGTGATAGATAGTCGTTATCAGGAAGCTGGTTAAAGTCATGTCGTTGCAACGCTGGCGGGTAATATTGGTTGGAGGCGTCGTCGCCATTGTTTGCCAGTGCTCCAGATGTGGTTAGAACAGGTCCTCGACCTTCAGAAGGCATCTCGAATCCCAACTGCCATGGCAGCTGATTATCAATGGTCTCTGTCATATCAAAGTTGAATGTCCCATTATTTAAGGCAGATTCGGTCGCTGGTGTCTGATTGGGAGTTGGATTGCCCCTTGATGTGGGCAATGCAGGGTTGCCGTTCTTGTTGATAACATCGCCGAAAATGTTGTGAATGTCCTGCCTCCTCTTCTGCATCTGGACCTTATCACGTCTCTGAATGTGCTCGAGAGCGGCAAGACGCAAGTACGACGTTATGCTGTACAATCGACGAGCCGACATATCGTCCTTGGCCATAATGGTCAAGATTGCTTCAGCCTGAGTCATGCTGCTCAGCAGCGGAAATGACTTGTCAAAGTCCCCAAATATTGCCAAACCAATCACTAGAGCCGAAATAAACACACTGTTTGTGATCATGAACAGCCGCCGAGGAACTCCGGGGGTGTGGACCAGATCAGTGGCAATCTCAATGTTCCTTAAAGCAGCATCAATGCAGGCTTCACTCAAGGTCATTGTCACATTACTGTCCGCCCCGTTCCCCCCTTCGTCACGATTCTTGACTTTAGATGACACTTTGAAAATCAAGAACGGTCTGGTCAACAAAATAATAGACCAGTAATACAATCCCTTTAAATGAGCAATACCGATCGACTGCCGCAGGGATGGCGCCATCGTCCCAGGTTTCTGATCGAGGGAATCAGCCTGCAACCCCGACGGGAGCTGCATGGTCCAATCCCTGTATTGCCGTGAAATACTCTCGACCAGCTGCACAGAGACCTCGCGCCGACAATAGACTTCGTTCAGAATTCGTTCAAAGATAAAACAGATCCTCAAAGTAGCCGATGTATTCCGCCCGTTCATTTGAATGTCTTCATAATCTCGACTGGATCGGTGCCACGAGACGCTGCCACCGTCAACCTCGGATGTCGCGGGTGGACGGCCAAGTGAACCACTCATGAACAGGTCCAGCACACGCAAGCTCTTCCACACCCTCTCTCGCGCCACTCTTTCTCTCGGCTCGAACAAGCTCGATATGTCGCTTCGGTGGAGGCCAAGCGCATAGGCGGCGCGGACGGCGATGCCCATCAACATGAACGCACCGTTTCGTCTCGTAGCGGACAGCATGTAGAATGATATTAGCGCATAAGCCTGGACAGTCAGGACACTCGGGTCTTCGAGAAAGCTCGAGACCCCGATTTCCCTGCCCCGACTAAAATAGAATTCCGCCTGATCTGGATCGCCAGAATCCCGGGTCAAGGCACCAATCGCCATGACGAGATAGTAAATCGAGCTGTTGAAATCCGTTTCCGCCGTGGAATCCTTTGTCCACGTACACAGATGGTCCGTAATGTCGTCCGGGTCGAACAGATCGATAATGCCGCTGGAAGCGAGCAAGTAGTGCTTGATTAGATCCTGCGCCTCGGCCAGCGTCGGCTTGGGGTGCTGTGCCTGCTGAGGAGTTGGAGCTTTGTGCGGCGGGATCACTTCACACATGGCATGCCTCAGGGGATCAGAAGTCAAGTGACACTCGCCGATGTCGATCTTGACCAGGCGGCGGATGTTCTGCACAAACGCCAGATTGCTCGAGTCGCCCACGAAAATGAACTTCCCACGGCCATCGCGCAAGAGTCTTGCAAGTTTAGGCACGGGGGCGCGCGAGACGAGATGATCCGGGTCCCTTTCGTACTGCGGAGACTTTGGCTGCGCGCTTCTGGAACCCGAGAGCGTCAAGAGCGACTCGATGGCGATTTCGGCGTCGTTGGAATCGTTCAGCGCGTCCTTGAGAGTGATGGACTGGGCGGGCGACGCTTCATCCGGTCGGTTTGAGACTGAACCTGAACCTGAACCTGAGCCCGAGCCACTCCGCTTGGGTAATCCATCAGAGAAGACACATTCTGGCTCGCGTCCGCGTCGCTTGCAGAGGAGACATGGATGCTGGCCGTCACATTTTTCCTTTCGGCGTTTGCAGGTGTCACACGCGCGGGCGACCCTCTTCCGGTCCTCGTCTTTCACACGAGGGCGAGGCATCACATTACCAAAAGGGTTAAATTGAAGATAGCCTGATAGTTAGTCGTTCGAAGCAAAGCATGCGGCTACTCGCAGGATCAATTATCCGAAAATGCACGGAGGGGTGGAATTGTGGGATGGCCGGATATAGCACCTTGGTGGTAAGCAAAAGCTGGAGAAGGGAGGATTTGTGAGGATGGGTTCGGAAGTGGGCGAATCTAAAAGAGTGAGTTGTGGGGACTGGGGGAGAGGGGGGTTCATCGTTGCTCAGCCTCTCTCTGCAGCCCCCAAAGGCTTAAAGCGGCCTCTGCCAGGATCAAAGCGGCAGCAGGAAACGAGGTGGCTTGGTTAGCGCACTTAAGCACAACAAAATGCATATGCGGGGCCAACCAATCACAGAATCCGCGTTTGACCCTGCTGACCTAACAAAGAGCCGAGGCTTAGAGAGGCATGTGTGAAGCCATCCGAGAGTTGAATAGGATGAGCGACTGGTACGAGGTACTGAACAATCTGCTGATGGTACCGCAGAGATAGAAATTTTTATTATAGACAAGGATATCAAAACAGACCTCTTACAGACGCTCCAAAGCCCCCCACGAGCCAGGCTCTCTCGCTACACCTGAGTAGCCAAGCCATCCGGGGGCCCTGACTCGCCTTTCGAATCCAAAGGAGCCATGTTGACATCATACTTCAATTCCAGAGCTGCCTGGGGGTCCCCTTTTCGCGGCACGAACTCAACCACCAGGGAGTCTTTCACGGCGAACACCGAGTCATCGTCGAGATACTTGCTGGCCTTGTCGAAGATCTGTGTCGTGATTGGCTTGTAGCCTTCCACCAAGACCTGATATCTGTTGTCAGCACGAAGACTGGAGGGTCTCGGATCCTTGTTAAGACTTACGATCAAGTGGATATGTGCTGGGCGGTATGGATGTCGGTCCAGAAGTTGCAGAAGTTTACCGGCTGGGCCATCGAATGGGATGGGATAGGGTGTCGGTCGGAGGGCGTAGAAGGCATATTCACCATTGGTATCGGTGATGAACTTCCCCCGCAGGTTGCAGTCGACTTGATTGTCGTCTTGTTGCTCATACAGACCTGATTGATTACCAGTTAGCGGACCCTCGTCATGGTACGAAAGCGAAACACGACTCACCATTTGTGGATGCCTCCCATACATCGATACTGGCATTGGCTAGTGGTTTCTGTGTGGTTGCATCAAGAACTTGGCCGTGCATATATACGACCTCGGCGTCCTTGGGGGTGTTGAATGAGATCGTAGCGCCCTTTTCGCGGATTGGATGGTCATGTCTGAAGAAAGGGCCCAAGATGGCGCTTTGGGTGGCGACAGTGGTGGCTTCGGATGCCTTCTTGTAGGTGATCTCGTCGACGAGACTGACAATACATCAACAATGGGCAGAAGGGAGAGGAAAGAGGGATTGCCTTACGATTCAAGACCGACAACATCACAGACCAGTTGACCCTCATTTCGTTTGTCGTTGCTCATTTGACCGGCCCAGTTGATCAGCGCAACACCTTCCGTCCATTCATCCACGGTTAATTCGACTTCACGGGCAAAATCGTGCAGGTGTTGGATCAAACTGGTCATGACTACTTTCATCCTGGGTGAAGTCTTTGGACCCATAGCGTCGATGACATGTTGCGTGAAATTGGGGTCAAACCGATGTGGTGCTGACTTGACGCCGTTGGTTGTCATTTTGAGGCGAATCTAGAATACTTGGTACGTGTACTAGGGGCTCGTATTATATTGGACACTGAGTTCACGACACGTCTCCTCCAGAGGATTAAGCAGCTTTGCGTAATCGTAGGACACTCTCGAGGTATTGATGAACTTGGGTAGAGGCAGTACAACGCAGTGGTAATGACTTTCAGCTGGTTGGTAGAAAAGGAGTCGTTGATGGATGTTCTAAATACCCCGCCTTGATGGGACAGTCAAAGACTTCATATGGGAATCTGGATACCCGCTCCCCTTGTCGGCCTTGCATCGGATCCTGGAGAGTCCCTTTATTATTATTGCTGAACCAGACTGTTCCCGGTTAAGCGGGACCCCGACCTTCCTCCTCCCCTCAGTTCCTCAGCCCACCAAAGCCCACAGGTCCACTTCCATCCCGACGGCCACATCATTTCTGCTTGTCGTCGGCTCGAGCCCCTTCGGGTTGATTGTTCAATATCCACCACAACATGTTTCCAGGTTGGCCATCCATACTACTTGTGGCCTGATATCATTGAGAGTCTACTTATTGTCGCCTCGCCGTCTCTTCCAACCCGACAGACCGACGGATGGTGTATTCAAGATTAGAAATGTGTGCGGAATCAATCCTTTCTTTCAGATCACTCCACCCTGGTAAAGTCGTAACTGAGGCAAAGACTCGAGTCGGCTTGCGTCTCAGGTGAGCAGCTCTGTAACTAAGCATAAGGCTGCGGGCCCCAATTCAAACCCGGTTGTACCAACTGCAAGAGACATGGCTTGCACCATTCCACCAGGTTCAATTCAAGATCACAGCTGTCGTATATTATTCTGTAGCCATTGAGAAGCAGTCATGCTCTATCTTAGGTCCCTTGGTGCATCCACAACAACTCTGGGGATGGGGACGAGGGTCAGCGAGGGACCTTTGGGTGACATGCCCGCTTCCCTCTTCCGACGCTGCGGCCCGCCAACGTCTGATGCCTCGAACAGACCAAACTCTCCCAAACGAAGATCAACTCCATACTTGTTCCACAGAAGACCCCTTGTGGTGCCCAGGCACTGTGTTGATTGTCATCCCCTGCGCACTCATAATCTAGAGGTGAGTATTATCCAGCGCATCCCCCCTTGCCAGCAATGAGGATTTGACTTCTCAACCAACTAGCAATACAGGTCATTAGCGTGTATTCAATACCCAGGCTTCCAGTTAGAACAGCTGAAGGAAATGGAAACCACTCTTCACAGCCATAAATTAACCTACCAGTTGTCAATTTCCAAATGAGGGCAGTGATAATTGCGCCAGAAGCCACGAGAACGAACAACGTTGTTCCAAACATCCAGAGAGCTCGTCGATACCTTGAGGACCAGACTCGCAATGATATGAGAACAGTATTTCCCATGTTGTGTTCACTCCTTGGAATGGCTTCATCAGGTGAGGTTCGGCTTGTATTGGCGAACGTCGACTGGGAAAAATCCAACTGCTTGTGCTCCTGGCAATAGGAGGTCAAGCTTGTTCCAAGACAGCTGCTACTTGCGTATGGGGAATCAACTACCACAGCGGGGTCACGGTTACCATGCAGTCGCTGCATATATCCGTGGCCAAGTTGTACTTGCGTTGGGATCTTGTTATATCTTGAGGCATATGACACTTCGGTCTTGAACCCTTCCCGAACGTGTTGCGACCTAATATCCTGTGCTTCCGCGCCAGCATGAGAATGATGCTGCCCGAAACAATCTGGCAAAGCTGCAAATACGTCGTCGGAGAATGAGACATGTTTCCTCGGATTCAGACGGTAAGCAGAAGAAGGTATGTACGCTGTGGAGGGCATAGCAATAGGTAATAGAATGACAGTTTGGCGTAAGTTCGTCAAAGATGTCATAGGACGCGGTGGTCGTGGAGGAGCTGGAAGCGAAGGTAATTTGCAAGGCTCTCGGCTCTCAGGGGATGCGATGATATCGGGTGAGGCGGATGAATGTTGTAACGACTTTAGGCGTGGTTGCCAGGACGGAAGCCGAAGTTTCCACCATGGGACCCTCTTTGGCGATTCTTGCGGCGAATCTGTTCCTGTCAACGAGCATTCCCTCATTCCGCATTCTGGTCTAGACGGCGCTAAGTCGTGAAGCAATCTCGAAGCCTTCGACCGAAGTCGTTCCATTCCTAAGACAGAACAGCAAGATTAACAATGAGACTATCGACACCCTCACTGTGGTTATGCAAACGAAGACGACGATTTCGGATTTTTCGTCATCAGTCCTGGATAAATGAGCGAGAATGGTGGCGAAAGACGATACAAGCAGAGTCAGAGGTCAGCCCAATGATACTCGCACGAGGGATCTGCGGAACGACATGATTCCCTCCCTCTTCTCCTTTCTCGCGCAACATGGACACAAAACTGACCAGCCGAAAGGAAGACAGGATCAGGGAGGAAGCGAGTGTGTGTGAGGTGGACTCAGGAACAGAGGAAGCCAGTTCAATCACTCTGTCACACTGCATCTCATGTCCTGGTCTTTCGAACTGTTCTCGTACGACGGTAATCTGCGTTGCCACAATCAGCCTATCCCTCACTGCATTTCACGATACGGGGAGCCTTATCCCAGGATATTCTTGTGAGATGGTTCTCTCTAATCCATTATATTCGTCTCCTTCAAGTCTGCTGGTATCTTGTGTTCCTTCTGCAGAACCCAATGTTAAAAGGCATGATCATTATAACGGTCAGCGGGTGGCAAACGGGGAACATGAATATTAAGAAATGATTGCTCTCTCCATTCTGCTGCAACGTGCGCCACGATGGGAAGATATTTGAGAAGCTTGAAAGGCAACATAGCCCTCTTTCTACTCATTATCGACGCTTGGGGACATCAAAACTCCAACATCGATCATACCGAAAATTGCAGCGTGCAAACGTGAGCATAAGATATGAGTATTTTTTCCAGACCGTAGGAACTGCTTCATCTAGATCTTCTCTCTGTTCTTACCAGTATGTAATTAATCAAACCCGGTAATTAGAGGAAGAGCACCTGAAAGAGCATCAGGCTGTTGCTGGGTTTGGCAGTTAGGCTGAATAATCACCGAAGGAGTTCTGTGAAAAGGGGGGTTTGTCACTCATTAGGAAGCCTTTTTGCACTTCACACTACTATCAGAAAGATCATCAGAGCCGCACGGTATGTTATACGTTTATGGGCACGACTTGCGTAAATACAAACGGAATGATCGTCAAGGCAAGTGTGGATTCGAAAGCAGGAAATAGTGGCTGCTAGCTCTACGCGTCCTCTTTCAGGACTTCCAGAGGCTGCGACATTGAGTATGCATCGCCGGCGCGGCCAACACTGAATTGTCGCCAAATCTCCATACTGTGTCACAACCAGTTGAGCCTGGATATAACTCAAGGAGATGACAACTGCCTTCCAGAATGTGAGCGCAAGCTCGCTACTGTGGTGCCTAGGTATATAACTAGCTAGGCACTCGGGTGTGCAACTGAAGAGCTTGGTTTCCAATCAAGCCACATTTAGGCCCTTTTTCCAATTCGAATGCAATCCCAAAGGGCGGGGCTCTACTTCCAATTTGTGGCCAGGAATTCAGATCTCTTCACATCACCTGCAACTGCCAGTACCGTTCGCTGTGTATCAGGTGCAACTACTATTTCCGACGGCCGTTTGCTTGATATTCTGGATTCAACCAATGATAAGTATCAGCAACCGAGAGGCTTTGCCAGGGCCGCCCGCCCATGCGTGAGGACTCGCGGTGATGCCGTGCCTGGTACTGGTGGTTGAGATGGATCCGAACCTATGGCTTTAGCTTTGACTCACTAGCCTGTTCGCGGCCCCGGCCTCCGTTGTGACTTGTTCGCCTCGACGAACCGAGTACGAGGTACAGCACTTGTTCCTCGATCTTTGACAGCAGCCACATGGAACCCATCGCTACCACGAGCAACCAGGAAAGCCAAATGGGTCAGCCGTGGCCACACTAAAGAAGCTGGCTTACCACTCCCGCACCCCAGGCCCAGGCCTGTCACTCGTCATAATTCACAGGGACCGCAGGTTACAAAGCTTCTGGAATATGCATCACTTCAAGTCACACTCACGGTGAATCATGTCGCGTCGCCCCCAATCCCTCTTCTCCAGCAATGAACGATCGGCACGGCGAATTGACAAGGCGCCGTGACCGACGGGCCTCTACACTATCGCGGCGCACGTCGCATCTGAATCAAACGAGCGACGACGATTCGGAATTCAGTCGGCGTCCTTCGCCACTTCTCGCTGTGGATAGTGGCTATCGTGTGGATCCTTTCACACCTTATCCTGTCACCAATCCCTCTCGCGGAGTCCGGTATATGGTAGACTATTGTGGGTTGAGCCTCAAACTGGTCGGAAAAAAGTACTTATGTCAGTTTGCAGACACGCAAATTTGGGCGCCTCAGCAAGCCTCAGCGTCTTCGCTTATCAGTGGAAGAAATACGCTCGTCACATTGGTCTTACCGCTAGCACTGCAGAATGCAATGCTCTTTGAGGCGACCATAGCCATGACCAGAGCAGCTTGGGTGATTAGACGAGGTTCAGAACCTTTCAACGACAAGATGTTGCTTCGTCACCGAGGATATGCTATGGAAGAACTTCGCAATAGCCTCAGTGGCTCCGGTCAATCTGTCTCTGCATATGTATTGCTCACGATGTCTACTCTCTTGACAATGAATGTGAGTGGGAGTGTTCCACTTGTACAAACCATGCTCAATGGTGTGCTAGTACATGATCAATGATACTGTGTCATTCCGGGTGCATCTGCAGGCACTAGAGAAGATGCTGGAATCACTGAAATCTGAAGAGACTGAGATTCTACATTTTGTACGAGGTCGTGTCCTTGCGTAAGGGAGCCCAGTCCTCACGCCTGGGCCATTCAGCATAACTAATGTGGCTAGATTCGGTGTGCTTGCATCATTCCTTCAGGCACACCAGCCAAGATATGCAACCAGAATCAACGAGCTTGGACATCGAATTAGCACATTGACGTATCCAGGTCATCCTTTCCCTTCGGACCTCTGCGAAGTCGCGTCTAAATTACCAGAAGGCTTCTCAGAGGTTGCGTTGAGCCGTAGCATCGCCACCGAATTCATCAGCTTTCTGGCGAAGTTGACCGAGTTAGTCAAATGGATGCCCTTAACTCAAGCCCGGCGGGTGAATGGTCCTCAACCGGGGCTGACGATGCAACGAGCCATCTATGATCTTCAATGCCTGTCCGCACTGTCCCTCACATCTGTCGAGGGACAGATTGTACGAGCCACTTTGGCATTTTGTTTACATGTGTACAATGAGTTGTCTTTTAGAATCCCCTTGGCTCGACCGCTAAAACCGCTCTTGGAATCTTTCAACGAGCACAATGAGATTCCTCGACAACCTTGGCTCCAAAGATGTCTGCTCTGGTCTGCGATCGTCACTGCGAGCGCCTGGGATACTCAAGTTGATGCGCAGCCGCGAACACATGTTGTGCTCGATAAGATGATGAGACTCTTGCCTGAAGCAAACTACTGGGAAGAAACCAAAGAATTGATGCAGAAGTTCTTTTGGTTGGATAGCCTCCAAGATCAATGGGAGATTTGCTGGCGTGCGGCCTACTTCAGGAAGACCCGACAGCGACGAGGAGCATCACAAGTGGACTCAATTTCGCAGCTGCTACAAGACAGTGCACAAATCTCGAAGCATCCCTCATCGGAAGTTAGGATCAAAACAGAGTTCTGATCGAATCGAATCGGAAAGAGCGCGTATCGTCTCATCAGACCATTGCCACTAGCATTTCAACGAATGTCCGCGGCTATTCAATTCTGCGTGGATATTCTAACATGTTTTATTTCGTGGCGATTTCAGCTGATATCCTCCAGCCAACTTCGGACATTCACGACAGGGATTAATCGCGCAGGCTGTCGACCAAATCATCATCAGCGTTAGGCGCACTGACACGCGAGCATCAATGACGACGTCCGCTAGGCGAGCAACACGCCGAGCACGAGTTGTCCCAGCCTTGTGCGATATCATATTTCGACCTCTTATGTACATGGTAATATGCAACAAGGCTCTGGTGCTTCAGACAACTTCAGCGCCAAGCCAGGAGCGGTGTGCCTGAGGCTTCTCGGTAGCAACCTTCTCCCCCGAGAAGCGGCCACCAAGGAAAACATGGGAATATGCGAAAAAGCTTGTGACAGCGAAGAGCACACTAGGGGCCATAGTTGTCAGGTACCAGAAAAAAGAACCACAACAATAAAAACTTACAACTCGAAGACTCCGACGACCACACAACCACGTGCCGCAGGTCGGCCCGCCGCAACAGCGATCTCGTTTTTCCTCAAAAGGTCTGCAACTGCAGCAAATCCACCCAACCACAAGATAGAAGTTGTAGCCTCCGCACTGAGCATCGCCATGGGATGCGCCAGGACGGGAAAATAGCGTGGGGTGATGATGGTGTATGGAACCGTGAGAAGCATGGTGAAGACCGACGTGAAGGTGAAGAAGGCGAGTGCGGCTGGGGCGTCAATGTCAGATCTGGCGGTATTGAAAGCATTGACGACCGTAGCTCCAAGCGCCATGGCGACGAATGCTAAAGCTCCTTGCAGGACGCGGAGAATGAGCACCGGGTTGATGTACTTCATCTTCATTTCCATCATCGTCATGTGTGGCTTGGCCGGGAGAGAGCAAAGTGATGTGTTCTTCTGGATGGATCTGGGAGTCCGAGGAGGTGCCACGCGTGTCGGATAGGTTCGTAATCTTGATACTGCACTTGTCCAACAAGGTTTTGAAGGACTTCATCGAGGTTGAAAATCGGCTGGAGAATCGTTGTTATATGAATGCGAAAAAACCGAGTGAAGGAGGAAAATTAAAGTAGCAGGACTTGCGCCAGCGCAAAAACAGTACGAACTCAACGATTCAAAACAACGTTTGCAATATTACGCTGATGCTGATGCAATTGAGACAGGATGCAGATTTGGAAAAGGGGGGGAATGACAACACGAAAGGACAATGAAACGGGCGCACCGAAGCGTTCATAAATACATATTCCATCATCGACCATCTCACCTACATGTCGGTGCGTGAGCTAGCTAGCTATTTGTTGTCGCATCAAAGCCTGAAACAACGCGGAACGCGAGTTTGAGATGTGGTGGTCGACAATGCGGTCCTCTAGCGGAGACATCACGCCCGCTTGTCTGGGAAAGAGTCGACCTCATCTTGTGGTTGAGAGATGGAGGCAATGAGCGATGAAACCGGCTGCAGGTTGGTTGCACAGTCAAAGAATTGAGGTGGTGTTGTGGCTCAGCCTTGTTTCATCGCGTCGGGCTCCTTGGGGAATTGATTGGCTGCTGCGGAATCTGGCAACACCGCACAGGAACGGAGGATTATTAAGGGTTCTCAACTCACAAGTGAAGCAGATCACCACCACCAGTCTTCGCGACATGTTCTGGGCACTAATGGCACTGGTACTGACAACCAAGATATGTGTGCAACAGATGTGGTTATTATTCACTAGATCGAGTGAGCACTGATGCTAGCATTATCTACGATTCGCACGATGCTACGCAACATGAACCTCGGTGGAGGGAGATGACGTTTCAGCCGGACTAGACCGCCGCTTGTTCCTGGTGATCATGCCGCCGGAATAAAGCAGGGCGGGCAAGACACCCACTGCGCTAAACAGGGCCATGCTCCAGGTCATCGTCTTCCAGCCTGCGGCGTCGATAATCCCAGCAGCCACGAGAGGGCCGATCAAGGAACCCAGTGCCCAGGCCACGTTGAAGATGCCGAAACTCTGTGCGTAGGCCGACTTTTCTGCGAACAAGTCCGGCTGCTGTCTCACCTTCGCGTCGCACACTTTGCTGAATTCCGCGAGTAGGGGCGTCATGATGAATGCGCATGCGATGCCCAGTAACAGAAGGAGACCGCAGAGAAGTACCTGCTGCCGGATTCCATCATGATCGACCAGGCGCAGGAGCACCCAGAATGGGATGGAGAATAAGAGCCCACCGGCGGATATCCATCTGGGTCCGTACTTGTCGGTCCAATGCCCTATCAGCGGACCAGCGAGGTTGGGTGCCAGGAGTGCGAGGAATACCAGTCCCGCGCCGAGAGATCCCCACCCGAATATCTGGTTGACGTATAAGGGGATAGTGGTATCTAGTGCTGTCATCGTAATGGATGTTGCCAGGCTTCCCCAGAATGCGGCCAGGAGGCGGCGAGATTTCAAAAGTATCAACATTGAAGGCAGCCTCCGTTTGGGGCGGCTGTTGGCAGCAGCAGCCCGCGTGGCTGCAATAGTGGTGTTCTTCTCACTGACGGCGGATGAGGCTTCAAGTTGCCCAGGAGCAATGCGGTCGTTTATTGACGGAGCTGATTGGATTTGGATTGGTATTGGAGCGGGCTCGATCCACTTGGCTGCAATTTTCTTCTCCACCAACAGGAGGCGCAGAAGAATATCAAGGCCGATGACCCCGAAGGTGACAGCGAAGACTGGATAATAGCCCAACCTCTCGTAGACGATTCCGCCGATCATAGGACCAAAAAGCACTCCCAAAGTCATGGCGACAGAGACGTAACCAAGGGCCTTACCGACTTCGTCCTGCTTCACTGTGTCGGCAAGGAGGGCCAGAGCGACCGTCCATACCACAGCGGCTGAAGCTCCCTGTAACAACCGAGCCGCCACCAGGATGGCTATGGTCCTTCCCAGACAAAACATTAAAGTTGATGCGAATAGAACGATCAGGCCTAGGAGCAAAGGACCGCGTCGTGATGTTGTTCGATCAGCGATGACACCGCAGATAGGAGAAACGACCAGCAGAGCAGCGGCATATACCGAAAGTAGCACCGAAACCCAATGCTGGGTATCTTCATGGGAGACATGAACGCGGTCTTGCAGCGCAAATGGAACCACGGGGACGATGATCCCATAAAGGAAAACATCCTAACCAGGAGTAAGCGCCTTGTTTCAAAGTTGAGGGGAATAAAAGTATGGAGGCTCACGGTGAAAACAGACCAACACACTGCAGTGAGGATGAAAGCTTCTGAAGAGCGAACTCCAAGGAAGACTGGCTTCCCGCTGGTAAAAGGAACAAATCGACTGAGGGAAGTTCCTTTGTCATCCTGTGCAGGACTCATGACTTGGATGAGGACCGGAACTTAGCAGAGCAAAGAGTGGCGGTTGCTCAAAACGACAGCAAATACAAACCTGGACCCAGTAGGGTCAGACTGAGAAAGATGGAGATGTCATTTATAGCACTGACTCGTGAGAAGCGGTCAAAGCCGATTTCCCACGCGAGCTGCTCGCTCCTCCATACGAGTTAGAGTCAAAGTGCATGAATCGATCAGTCATCATTTTTATCGACGCGGCACCCAAGTGGCCAGCACCTGGATAAGAATATTCGGAGCCGATACACAGCCGGAGAAGGGAAGGCGACTAGGGGCGATAAGATAAGATCGCGGGGTCGCTCACACGTGATATTGGGTGGCTGAACGACAGCCACACAGCTGTGGCGGTAGCCGTGCTCTCCTCCTGGATCTGAGGCACCCCAAACAAGAGTACATAAGCCAACGTCTTTGCCTCGGCAGCCGTAGGGCCCAGCACACAATGATAGATAGTTCGAAGCGCTCCATTGAACATGGCTTTTCTTTTCCCTCATGCATCTCGTGTCTGAGTCAGCATCCAGGAACTTCGCCTGCTCCATCACGAGCATAGCCCTGAACTATACAACCAAAACATCAGCAGTACGAACTTTATGGCCCCCCCGCGAGAAGTAAATACTACCTCGTACGGGGTCCACGTATTCCCTCGTGAATAGCATGCCTCCCAGGCTATCGTGTTTCCTTCCCCTCTGGGCCTTGTCGTTTAGCCTAGGATTCTGGTCCCCGAGAGGAGAGAGGGACGATCGTGTCTTGACTTGTGTTGCGATGGCGGGACGTCTGATCACGCAATTCTGACCAAAAAAAGCGTCTCAAATGCGGGGGAGCTTTTGTTGAATTCAAGTTGCTGGATGCTTCAAATAATCTCGCTGGTCCCTCCCCTGGTCCCTGCTATTACCCCCCTCCCGTCCCTCGTCATTGCTCATGCTCTTTTATTTCAAAGAAAGTGTGGCCGTGTAATTTGCTGCGAAAGCACCGTTTCGAGGTCGAGACAAAAGCAATTCGTTTCTATAAAGAGCTTCCTCCAGCGCCCCTTTCCAGGCCATAGCATCCAAAAGCCTTCAGCAGCTGACACTCGACCAGTGCGCACCCACCATGGCTTCAGAAGAACACGTACAGAGGTTTGAGACCCTCCAGGTCCATGCAGGACAAGCCCCAGATCCCAATACAAAGTCTCGCGCTGTTCCTATCTATCAGTCCACCTCCTTCACCTTCAATGACTCGGCCCACGGCGCGAGGCTGTTTGGTCTCAAAGAATTCGGGAACATCTACAGCCGAATCATGAACCCTACAGTCGAAGTGTTTGAAAAGCGAGTCGCAGCTCTCGAAGGTGGCGTCGCTGCTGTGGCTACCTCGTCTGGTCAAGCTGCTCAGTTCCTTGCTATCAGTGCCCTTGCCCATGCCGGAGACAACATTGTCTCAACTTCCAACCTCTACGGTGGCACCTATAATCAGTTCAAGGTCTTCTTCCCTCGACTGGGCATCAATACCAAATTTGTCACCTCCGAAACCCCTGAAGCTATCGCAGCCGCCATCGATGGCAAGACTAAAGCTGTCTATGTCGAGACCATCGGAAACCCTAGGTATAATGTACCGGACTTTGAAGCCATCGCCAAAGTTGCTCATGAGAAGGGCGTGCCTGTGGTGGTAGACAACACATTTGGTGCAGGTGGCTACTTTGCTCAGCCCTTCAAGCATGGTGCCGACATTATCGTACACAGTGCAACGAAATGGATTGGCGGCCACGGCACCTCAATCGGTGGTGTCATCGTTGATTCGGGTAAATTTGACTGGGCCGCCAATGCAAAGAGATTCCCCCAATTCAACGACCCTGCACCTGGCTATCACGGTCTGAAATTTGTCGATACATTTGGTCCGATAGCCTTTATCATCCGAGTCCGAGTGGAAATCTTGCGCGATGTTGGAGCATGCCTCTCACCCTTCAATGCCCAACAGTTCATTCTTGGCCTCGAGACATTGAGCTTGAGATGTGAACGACATGGCGAGAATGCTCTGAAACTGGCCAAATGGCTAGAGACACGGCCAGAAGTTGCATGGGTGTCATACCCTGGACTTGAAAACCACCCAAGCCACCAGCTTGCGAAGAAATACCTTCCCCGCGGCTTCGGAGGTGTTTTGTCATTCGGTGTGAAGGGGGGAGCTGAAGCTGGTTCACAGGTGGTGGATGGATTCAAGTTGGTCTCAAACCTTGCAAAGTAAGTCATATTGGTACCGGGGGTTCGTCAGTGATGGAGACTAATCTAAATCGTAGTGTGGGAGATGCAAAGACACTCGCAATCCATCCTTGGTCGACGACACACGAACAGCTTGAAGAGCAGGAGCGATTAGACTCGGGAGTGACTCCAGATGCTATCCGTATCTCGGTGGGAATCGAACACATTGATGACATTATTCAAGATTTCACTCAGAGCTTTGAAGCAAGTTCAGCTGCTGGCAAGGAGGGAGGAGCAGATAAGGGCAATGCCACGATTCAGCCGAAGCCATCGACTGAAGGAACACTCAGTGGGGCTACCTGATCTCCATTTATTGCTTTGTCTACCGTGTCTATCTTCTGAAAGAATTAGTCCTGATGATGGGTGGTGACACAGGATCGAATCTCTAGACCATTGTCAGTGTCGACAGCAGATGTAGTGGCGCCAAAGAACCTGGCTACGGCAAGAGCTTGTCTGACCCAATAACTAAGCTGGAATCTATTCAAGATTGACTCTGACGGATGATGCATGATGCATGATGCACGTGTTTGAGTTATACCTGGGTATCCGGTAAACATCAAATAGGTCTTTTAAGTGAACTTGAGGAGGAGAGAAATCCTTTGAAGATCGATTGTCGCTCCTTCCCCGCATTCTCGTCTGCACCTTCCCCCCAGACGGCACCTGCACCCACGCTGCACCTCCAGCAGCAGCTTATCTTGTGAGTAGATCCGTTGTCCTTCTCCATACTCTCTTGCGGTCCTGCGCGGACGTCCTTTGTATCAACTGAACCCCTGTCTTCCTTCTCTCCTCAATCAATGCTCGCACGACTTCTCAGTGCCATTCTGTAATCAACATGGACACTCGCAAACGCAAAAAGAAGGTCCTGTTGATGGGCAAGAGCGGCTCAGGCAAGTCCTCGATGCGCAGCATCATCTTCAGCAACTACGTCGCAAAAGACGTCCGCCGCCTTGGAGCCACTATAGATGTCGAGCATAGCCATGCTAAGTTCATGGGTAACTTGACACTGAATCTGTGGGACTGTGGAGGGTGAGTTCACATGCTACTCTACGCAGCCTTCTGTCTTCAACTGACCAGACTTCTAGCCAGGATGCTTTTATGGATTCATATCTCAATGCACAACGTGAGAATGTATTCTCCGATGCTGAAGTCCTCATCTATGTCTTTGACATTGAATCCCGCGCCGTCGATCAGGATCTCGAAACCTATGGTCAGGTCGTCAAGGCTCTGAAGGAATACAGTCCGCACGCCCACGTTTTCTGCCTCATTCACAAGATGGACTTGGTTCAGAATGAACATCGAGAAAGGATATATGAGGAACGCTGCCGCTTGATCATTGCCCGATCTGAAGGCCTCAGTCTTGAGACTTTTGCCAGCAGTATCTGGGACCAAACCCTTTATAAAGCCTGGGCCGGCATTGTCCACAAGATGATACCAAATCTTGTCGTTATTGAGAAGTTCCTCAATGCATTTTCAAAACAGCTCTCCGCTGAAGAAATCGTCCTTTTTGAAAGGTCCACTTTCCTCACCGTTACTAACGTTGTGAATGAATATGGCCAAGAGAATCCCAGCCACGATCGGCACGAACGCATCTCCAACATCATGAAGACCTACAAGCATACTGTTGCTAGAAACACTAGAACCACTGCCGCCAGCGCCGGCTTTTTGCTATTCAAGGTCCAAACACCCAGCTTCAACTGCTTTCTCGCCCGCTTCACGGAGAACACCTACATCTTCGTTGTTGTTCCACCAGGTGAAGCCGCTTTCAATTGCGCCGTGCTCAATACCATCATGGCAAGAGACGTCTTTAGCAAGAAAACTGGTGTCGAGGGCTGAAAATGAAGTGGACGACCAGAATCTATATGAGCTTCCAAGAGACACATAGTGGTATTCACGATCAAGAGATTTTACAGCTATCCACCCGCCCACAGCAAAAGAATGCCCCAGCAGAAACGTCCATATCGACAACGACAACAGCTAAGATCCATCAACTGAGCACCGCGCCACTCACTTGATGACCTTTTTTAAGAGCCGGACAACAGCGCGACATCAGATCATGTCGCAAGCTCGGACACTACCTTACCGTTCTCAAGCTTTGCAGTCGCCAAATCTTCTTTCTTCGCCATCTCCAGGGCTTCCTTTCGCCTCTTCTCTTCCAAAGCCTGGAAATTGCGCATCATCGCATTCCTTGTAAATTCTTCACCCGTGACCAACGGGTATTTCTTCTGTGGACCCTGGATCAGTGTATCGCGACACGGCTGGTTGAAGAAAGCGATGCTGTATCTCTCGCCATAATAGTCGTCAGGTTCAGTCGGAGCTTTGACGCGGTGAAAGGTTGATTTGAACAGGTCGTCGGACCATGACATTAGCAGGTCTCCGATATTGCAGATAATTGCATTCGTGCTGGAGGGTGCCACTCGTGTCCACGTATCACCGTGACCAAATGAAGTCGAGACTTCGCGGCCCGGGCAGATCTAGGAAGGGTTCAACGCGTTGGTAAATAGAGTACCAAATGGCTCATGGATAATAGTCAGCCACACTCACCTCAAGACCTGACTGTCCCGCCTTCTGAAACAGTAACGTGAGAAGATCCCAATCTGTGTGCGCACCGGCACGATGCCATACCTCACCATTTGTGTTCTGCGGCGTCTCGAAATAATGCAACAGCCTCGCGACAGTCTGACTCTCGGGCCTGCGTATGTCATGCGCTTTGACAAAGTAATCATCGGGAAACCGCAATCCTCTCGCAAGACACACCATCAACTTCTCCGAAACATGCTGCACCTTATGCATGAACTCGAGACTGCTGGCCTGAAACCCCGGGAGAAGCTGTTCTCCCAACCACTTTCCTTTCATGTTGTCGCCGAACTGCATCTGATAAGACTCCTTGTGGTCCGCCACGCCCGTCGACGGCCGCACCTGCGAGTTCTTCTCCCACCCGGCATTGTGCGCGGAAGAGAACGGGACCTGGGCCTTAATGTCGTCCGGCAGCGAGAAGAACCGTTCTGACTCGGCGAACATGCCTGAGATTTCGGACGGTGTTATCCCGTGGTCGACGATGCAGAAGAAGCCGACGTCGGACGCGGCGGAGACGAGCTCAGCTGTGATCACGTCGATACGTGACTCGTAGTTGGCGAGGGAGATGCTGGGGATGCCGCGGTCTCTGTACTTGGTTTGTGTGGTGGATGCCATGGTGATGGTTGGTGCGCAAGGCCGTTGTGGTGTTCCAGTACGTCGCTGGCAACGCTCAGTGTGGGCGGCGTCAATAAGCTATTTTGTTGGTCGCGTGGTCCTTTGGCTACGTCCACTGCTACATATGCTGGCGAGAAGCCTCAAATGAATTAGTGAGAGTGGGTGCTTGATGATTCAAGATTTACTGGGCTCGGGCGACAAAAAAGAGTTGTTCAGGGCCTATTTACCCTCTGGCTCTAGAAGGCCCGTTGTCATCGAATATTACTTTACCTGTCTCTCATCTATGAACACTTGCGAATTAAGTATTACTCCCGCAAGGTTGCACTGATTTGTTTGGCATGTCGTTACACGTTGGACTGGATGGGGAAGATAAGGCTGGCGGATTCCGCCGCCACGGTTATCGGTCCAATCGGAGCGGCGGGATGTTCGTACAAAGCCGATTTGTGCCCCGGCACACTCTTGCACAGCCTTGCGCTTGCCAAGTATCCATTTGTTTTTCAGGCAGCAATGGGCCTTCTTCCTCGTTCATATGTCAAAATTCAAGAGATCCTCAAAGAGAAAATTATTGCTAATGCCGGTTTGCGGAGGGAAAAGCTGCTCGAAGGTTTCGTACCCCAGATCCGACGTGATGAATGGGTCCTGCGCTGCAGGTGTAAGGGCGTCTGAGTAAGGCTCATGCAGGTCCAATGAAGGCTCCGCACCGCGATGAGGTGTCCTTAGTGAATTGGTGAAAGAGTCGTTGCCGACAAACGACTCGACAAATTTCGGGACGTTGAACTTTTGTCGTTTTGGACCGCCGTGTTCACCGGCGGTGGAGTCGAATGTTCGCTTGCGGTAGTTCTCTAGGGTCTGGTCGGCGCAGAGTCGAGCCTGTTCGGCGAGTAGAGACGACAGTAGCCGGATGCCTCGTAGCGCGATCATGCTGAATTCGAATTTCGACAACATGCTGATGGTGTTCTCGACCAGTTTGCGGTGTTCGTCGTGCTCGGGCTCGCTTTTGGTACGGTGAAACGTATCGAGTGCCAAAGTGATTCCCGCGGCGACCATGAAGGCTTGGTCGATCCACAGCAGTGGGCCTTCTTCGTCGTACGCCTGGACGGCTTCCTTTAAGATAGCCTTGGCGGCCGCCATGCAGGTACGACGGGTGAAGTCGAATGCTGGCTCGGTGAAGCTTCTTCCGAGAAAGGCTCGATGGATCATGATGATCTTGTGAGCGAAACATATCGTCAGCCCCCGTCTCGCCCAGGGGATAAATTGTGGCCATTCACTCGATATGGGTTCCGATACGGAGAAGAACTTAGGTAATCCTTCCGTCGCCATGGTTCGCATTTTGGCATCGTAGTCAAGGACTTGTTCATATTTAGTATACAGCGTATTCGATGAGACAATGGCGTCGTGTATTTGAGGCATCAACTCCGCAAAGGAATATAAAAAGTTAGGAAAGCTGGTCATACTCGGGACATCTTCCGAGAGAGGTTGCATCATGTGCTCGTCACAGTGCATCGGCTTGAGGGTGGTAAAGTGGATTTTTTGAATGGAATACATTTCAGAAAAGGGTATCGAGAACCAATCCTGGATGCAAAGTTGAGCCCACAGTCGCCTTCCTACTTCTCTTTTGATAGTCTTCTCGCGTAAGGGATGCGTCGTGACGATCGCTGCCCCTGTCAGGCTGTTGACATCGTCTTCTGGACCTAGGCGTTGAAGACCGAGCCCTTGAGCAATCTTCAACGCAGCCCCGAGTAAGGTACTCTGTGTGTTGCTGAAACCGAGTACATGGGCCGACATAGTGAGTGTTAGGATAGCCTCTACCGAATATACATGATGCCGCCACATATAATCCGACAAGTTCAGGCAGGTCACTGTTGCCTTGTACCACTGTCTTGTGAGTTTTGCGCGCTCACCTTTCTTGAAACCCCACGAGAGCGCCAATTGTTCATTTGCACAAGTCATGCTTCCAGCCATGATTGAGAAAAGAAGGCCAGTCCACCGCATATCCGAGTCTCTGATTTGAAGACCAGCTGAAGTTTTGTAAGCTTCGTTGAGCTCATCGTATAAAGTGGGTCCATGGAAACATCCATGATACCACAAAATCGAGCTGAGGTGATATTCAACGAGCTGGTAAACTTGCCGGCGTGAAGGGAGGAGCATTTGCAGAAAGGATACCTGTGCTACTCCAGTTCCTCCGAGACAGTTGGCCACATCCCAATCTGGAACATGGTCTTTGATACGATCAGCAACACCGCCAGACTGGTGAGGTTCTTTCAGCAACTCCAATGCCTTGAGATCGTAATCCGATAATTTAGGCCGCCCCCATGTTATAAAATCTAATACAGCAGTAGTGTCGCTATCGTTATTGGTGGGAGTGTCTGTTTGCTGGGGTCCGGGGGTGTTAGTATGCTTAGAGGTATTTGGTTGGGTCCGAGGCTTAGGCAGAGAGTGTACTTGAGGACTGGGTCCTGAGGAAGAGGTGGATGCTGGGGTTCGTAGTGAGGGGTGGATTCCAGCCTCTGCATCATTATTGATTTCTGTAGGGGAATGCTCTTTGCCGTCTGGGCTGTGAGCGGCCCCTGTTGATGATCGAGGATAGGTACGATGGACTTTGGGATTGTAGCCACCGCCGGGCCACTCTCGGGAGCATTTGTCGGCGTCACCTCGCTTGACACAGCGACCGCATGGGATATTGCGATCACACTTCTGACGGCGCATAGAGCACTCGGTGCATGTCTGGCGGTCCTTTGGCATGATTCGATGGGACTGTTCAACGCCGTTTCGTACCACGATGTCACTTTGTACGGGGACCTTGATGAGATGGAGATGGCTGGTACGAGTACGAAGCGGAGATGATGCAAGCAAAAAATTGAGAATCGTGCGACACAGGAAACGGACCTCGGCCGAGCCAAGACTCGTACATCACATGATATCGGAGATTCGGAGGATCTCTCAACAACAAGTCAACTATACAGCGTCCGACTTTCAGTTCTTTGGTCTCCTGTTCTTTTCAGCAATAAAACTCCATAGCACTTTTGGCCCCGTGCACGTTCACATTGCAGGTGTAAATATTTGTTCATTCACTTGCGAACTTTGCAGATCCTGATCGGTGATTGCCTGCCAGTATATTGTCCCTGTTCGACGCTTTCATCCACATCGGAACAAGTAGAGTGAATAGAAAAGTATTCTTGATTCCACCCGGCAGAATGGTCCCGTGAAATTCGAGGATAGATGAAACGTGTCGAGTGTATTGCTTCCGAAGATCGCTGAATCTAGAAAGAGGGAAGTGGAAAGGTGCGATCAAAATCGGGGATTTAGCTATATTTTAGATCATGTCGGTGCACAAATGTATTCGAACACGCTGATTGCAGACGGTGAGCGTCAAGTCTACATGCAGGTATATATGTCTAGCTGAAATGGCACGTAGCCTATTGAATTATCGCTGGCTACTCTTCCTTCTCCTCCAGTAGGTGGGTTGGCGTGGGCTCTAGAGCCTCACCCGTCGATTCATTGACAACTGGTTCGGACGGGACGAGGACAAAGAGGATACGTGCATTCTCCTTGCTGACATTCTTCCATGCCTGCCGCGAGAAGTCAGTACACTCTCAGGATGGATGGACATCAGGAGGACTTGCGTGATTGGTAGCTCTCTGCACAACAACATCACCTTCGCTCATCGTCTTCTCCACGCCATCATCGAGGATGAGCTTAATAGTTCCCTTTAAGACCACTCCGAAATCGACACTTTGAGTTCGGTGCATGATGTTGACACTATCTTCCGCATCTCTCGTGGGGGGGAAGTCTACGATGCGGCTGTAGACCCCTGCCGGACTTACTAGACCGATCTTTTTCCCATGTACATCTGTCCAGGGGCCTTGCGCTTTTGCAGGAACTCCATCCGTTCTGAAGAGATTGGTGAATCCTGGGATGATTCCTGTTGGTGGGTTGCCTTCCGGGTCAAGGGGGTTTGCTGGTGTCAAGACCTGGTCGCTATCAAAGATGGCCTTTCCATTGTGGTCATGCCCTAGTTGGTATTAGACCAGGACCACAGCACATCCGTAAGTCACAAACCTGTCACTATCCGTCTGGTGGTAGGGAGTGCCATTCGAGCGACTGAAGACAGATATCAGATTTGATATAGGGGGGAATAATGGCGGAAAAGGGCGAGTCTTTCGAGACGTTTCTTCGAGATTGAATGTTTCGGTCAAGGAGGTTCATGTGCACTCTAAACTTAAATAGATGTGATGAATCGTAAGCTGACCTTGCAATTTTGGAGGTCAGGGACAGGGTGTAACCATTTCGGGTAGTTTTATCGTTAGTTCTATGGAAGGAATGAGTTATTTCAGGGCATTTCATTTACCTAGGTTATTAGTAAGCTCGACCGCCAGACCGATGGATGACAGATTGAGCACGGGCAGGCTTCAAGTCTGTGCTAGGTAGCAATGAAATATGGTCTGATTCGTTATGACACTCACAAACCTCAACGTCGAGACGTGACAGACAGGACGCAGCACCAGATCAATATCGTTTTACTAACATGAGATGGAAAATACGTCAAATATTTCTGAGAGTTGTCTCGAGGGAAAAGAATTCTTTTGACGACATTTCATAGAATGGAACCCAATATCTCATTAAGCAATGGATATTGAACTCCCCATCGTCCTAAAGTTGACGATAGTAAATATTGATGTTCACAAGTAGAACGCCCAGCATCTCTGGTCATTTTTGTATTGACTTAGCGCCATAATTTACAACAATGCAGCAAGACCAAGAAGACCAGCACCAACAGCACCACTCAGGCCGGTGGGGAGAGCTGCACCCGCGTTGCCAGATGAGCTTCCACTTCCAGTGGCGGAATCCACAGCTGAATCCACAGCGGAAGAAATGCTCGATGCGACAGAGCCTACTTCGCTGGTGGCGCTGTTGAGAACAGAACCAGCATCGCTGGTGACGCTAGCGAGAATGGAACTAGCGGCGGTGCTCAAAGAGTCGAGGGATGACTGAGCCCCTGAGGCACCTGTTGCTGCCGCGGAAGACAGACTCGATAGACTGTTCGAAAGGTCGGATTCGACTGAGCTGAGACTGGCGCCAACTGAGGATTGAGCGGATTCGAGAGATGATTGAGCACCGCCACCCGCGGAATCTGCAGAACCGGTGATGGAGCTAAGCACAGTGCCGGCGGCCGAGGTGATAGACGAGATCTCAGTCTGCGCAAGAGCAGGGACTGCAGCCAGGAGGGTGTAGAGGACGACGTTGGTGAGTTGCATGATGATGATGATTGTAGGTGAGGTAGAATTGGAAGAAGAAATATGCGAGATTTGATATGCTTAAGATGGTAAGTTGAAGTGACGAGTAGGAGACAGAGAGGATTCTTTAATTAAACAGTTGACAGGGGAGGTCAATTATATACCTTCAGAAGACATCGTCCACCGGGCGTCCCTGGAGCTTCGAAGCACACGGGAAGGCAAACCGGGGTTGTGCCTGCGTGGCTGGGCCAAATCCAACTCACATTTCCACCCCCGTCCCGCTCACATAGTGATGGCCACGCAGGTTGCGTCATATCAACCCCAGATAGAGTGAAACAAGATACGAGGAGGGTTGAGTGACGGTTGCCTTGATTTTCCTGGCATTCAGCTGTCCGGATCGGTGTATCCATGGATTGATCTAATGTGGGGATTGGACGAGTGACAGGAGGCTCGGTGGATAGATTCTACGATGGTGTCTCGTCGTCTCGACTGACGCCACGTCTTGAAGCTTTCTGATGAAGCAGGGGATAAGCGGGATGCGGTCATTGAGGCTGCAGATAGACTTGGCAAGCCTGAATTGATCGAATTCAAAGAAGACTTCCAAGGCAGACCAGCCCCTTTCAAGGCGTGGTGCGCCACAATGATCGACCATTATGGACTTGGCTATGGAGTACTCGGTACATGGGAGGTGGGAATTGCATGTCACTTTGCCATAGGAAGTGGTGAACTTATGACGCGGCACCTCTGATCTCATATATAGCCGACTCTTCCGGAGCACAGAGAGTTTCACGAAGTTCTCGCCAAGGGACGGGGGGCACGGGGAGAATCGGAGATGGCTCTTAGTCACGTGCCGCACTGGCTATCGGTCACGTGCATAGGGGACATCTTTCTCAGTCGGCAGACTCGGTACCGGTTTTAGCACGCTCCCGATTTCGACGCGCTCAATACCTCTCGTCAGTGTTCATCTGCCGCGTACTTGGAGATTATCAGGAAATGTCTGCCAAAAGACACTGATCCCACCACGTGGGCAATTTGTGCCATGATTTTGGGTCGAAAAAGAAGTGGTAGGACCTAGGTCTGGCGTTAGCTGTGTTAGTTATTCGAGCTATGCTAGCAATGCAACATGCCCTAGGCAAGAGATGTCGTTATAAGCAGAGCGAGTCCAGTAGAGGTAGCTACATACACCTCATGCAAGCTGACAGCTTCTTCCCGTATGCTGATTGAATTGAGGAGGGTTGTACACGTGTGTAGCCCCATCAGGTTCCATTGGACCGTTCAAATAATGCGAATCCTTGTCATGCAGGAACGAGAGCTATTGTAGCCTCTCAGAGCGCGAGAAAAGATGATACGAGTGCAAAAGTGGCTCTATTCCACTATTCTCCGAGGTCACTTTTACATTAATAAGGCTCGACGTTTTGTCTCAAAGTCGAAAGGACCACTCGAGGACTCCGTCTTGCCATTCTATGTATCACCCGCGTTCCAATTAAGACTACCACATAGCTAGTGATACCGGAGGTTAGAATGATCACGCCAATTCTCGCTCTTGCCCTGCCGTTAGCACTGCACGTCAATGGTGCGGCGATCCCCTCATCGGCAACTGCGGAAGGCCTCGACATCTCCGAGACCCTTCAGAACATCCTGTCGAACAACCACAACAGCGATGCATACTCGTACCCAACTGATCTGACCCGAGGAATCATTCCTGTAAGTCTGCGCCTGAGTAGAATCAGACATCATGTCGTTACAGATCAGCTCCACCGCCCACTACTACCTCGCGCTCCGCTGATCCAATTTCCAGAAGCCGATTCACTCCCACAACGACTACTGGCGGGACATCCCGTTCTACTCGGCACTATCAGTGGGCGCCGTCTCCGTGGAAGCAGACGTCTCCCTGATCAACGGGACACTGTACGTTGGCCACGAGCAGTCCGCACTGACAGAATCCCGCACCCTCGTGTCCCTCTACATCAACCCCATCCTCAATGTTCTCCAGCGAGAAAACCCCATCACTCGGTTCGTGACGAGTCCCACGCGGAATGGCGTCTTCGACACATCCTCTGGCCAAACGTTATATCTGTTCATCGACCTCAAAACCAACGGAACAGCCACCTGGCCCGCCGTGGTCGAGGCACTCCAACCTCTCCGCGATGCCAAGTACCTGACCACGTGGAATGGCACGGCCGTCACGCCGGGACCCGTGACTGTGATAGGCACGGGAAACACTCCCTTGGACCAGATCGCTCCCTTGTCGCAGCGAGACTACTTCTTTGACGCCAACCTGGCGCTCTTGAACAGCTCGCAGGCCAACATCACCAGCGGCATCTCGCCCATTGCATCCACCCAGTTCAGTCGCTACATTGGGGAGATCGAGGGCTCCGAATTCAACGACACGCAACTTGCCACCCTGCGCTCGCACATCAAAGTCGCTGCGGATAAGGGCATCCTTGGCCGGTACTGGGACACCCCGGCGTTCCCGATCAGCAAGAGGAATGCAGTGTGGAAGACCCTGATTCGAGAAGGTGTCGGCCTCTTGAATGCGGATGACTTGCCAGAGGCCGCTGGCTTCGGCGGTATTAACGGGTATTGGTGAGCTGGCGAAAGTGAGGTGACGATAGAACAACAAAGAGAAGAAAAAGCATCTAAATCAGAGACAGTCTTAATGAACTAGAAGAACCCCTAATATGGCTAAGCAGGCGTAATGATCCAATTGCTGGTTCTTTTGCCAGGCAGGCATTTCATGTGTCCATTATCCGGTCGGTTGTTTAAGAGGCAAACACCATTATAGTTTACTCTTGTCTTTCTTGACCAAAAATTGCACTTGTCCACCCTGGACATCATAGTCCCGCCCCTTTTTCCACCCGAGCCAATTCCTTAAACTCTCCTCTCCACCTGCACCAGCTGCGAGGGCTTTGCCTTGCCATGGAATATCAACCGGCAACGCAGGAGACGCAGTTAATTCCACGATGGGGCGTAGGTCAAAGTTTGCTGCTTCCATTTCCTTGTGTTCAAGCACTGGGGCAGCGCAAGCATCCGTGCCGTCAAAAATCGCCTCCCACTCTTTTCGTGTCTTGGTCTTGAATCTCTGTGTGAACAGTTCCCGCATGTAGGGCCACGCTCTTGGGTCATCTCTCCGGAGATCTTTTCCAGAGAGGACCTCCTCAGGCTTAAACCCTAGGCCTTTCAGCAATTCCGTGTAGAACTGCGGCTCAAGCGCGCCGACCGACATGTATTTCCCAGCGTCTTTGGTCTCGTAGGTGCCATAATAAGGACACCCACCATCAAGAGTATTGGTGCCCCGCTCACCGTTCCACATGGGGTGTTTGGTCAGCAAACGGGGGAACGTTCCCAAGTAGCTGACGCCATCAACCATATTGGAATTGACCACTTGACCTTTTCCGGAGACGGAACGGTGGATCAGAGCCAGGAGGACACCAGTGAACGCAACATGACCACCACCGGCAAAATCGGCAAGAATATTCGCGGGCGGCAGGGGAGGAGTGTTTCTGGCGCCTAACATCGACAGCACACCGGATACTGCGAGGTAGTTGATATCATGACCAGCCATTGCTGAGTACTTTCCATCTCGCCTGAACCCAGTCAATCGGACGATAATGAGGCGAGGATTTTTCTTTAAGAGGACCTTTTCCGGATCAAGGCCAATTTTTTCAAGGACGCCAGGTCTGAATGGGTCAATCAGGACATCGGCCTTTTCGACGAGGGTGAGGAGGATAGCAATGGACGAAGGATTCTTCAAATCAAGGGCTACTGAAGATTTACGTGAGGTGAGAAGGTCGTTGGAGGGTAGAGCGTTGGGAGCGGCTGGACGGTCGATGCGAAGTACGCCAGCGCCGTAGCTAGAAAGCAACTGGCCGCAGAAGGGGCCTGTCTCGGTTTCTGTTAGATCATCGCTGATTCCACGACGCGGTGCGATGGTATTGTGTTTACCTGGAGCCAAACCGGCAAGTTCCAACACCCGAATGCCTGAGAGCGGTGGGTTTGTAGACATGATTGTGTGTAGAAGTACTTGGGTTGGGGCAATATTCAAGTTGTGAACGTGTAAAATTGGCACGATTGACGAACATCACCAAGCACAACCTACCTTCATATCCATCAAATGTTGTAAAAGCTCTCGCCGAAGTGCAATCGGCAAAACAGTAATGAGCCGAAGCCAGTGACCGATGGCCGAGGTTAGATATTGGAGGTGAAGTTTACAGTGGGAGGCCGAAGGCTTGGAGAAGGCAGGAACCTTCCAACAAACAATAATTGGGGGGTCAGGGACGACTCGGAGCCAACCAGGCTGAGCCCCTTCCTGACAAGCACAATCACGTGTGAGATCTGAGCTACGTACAGCACATCCAAGAGGTAGGTGCGATGAACATTAGGCGTGGACTCGGGACTTAGAGCTAAGGGTAAGAGCGCCTGGGGGAATTCCTACTCTTGCTTCAATTCATGACTCCTTCGGTGCCGCTGAAGCCTTGGGGTGCCGATAGAATTGATAGTACGGAGTATGTACCTAGGTAGCTTAGAAGTACTACGTCCCGCGGGCTCCGTACTTCGTAGGCATTTCTTTAAGGGTTCCTCGAGCATAACCATCTCCAATGGGATGCTGATGTCTCCTATGGCGGATTGAGTTCAGACACAAGCGCATCCTGCGTGACAGCGCATCGCTCTAGGATCTCAATGCCTTTGAGATGTTTAGGAGGGCTTGAACAGTTTGCCTGATTAGAACTTACATAGTCACACCAGTCACGACACTCTGAAACCATGCAAGCATGCTGCATCGATGGCTTCTAGCACCCACCTCACAGGATGCCCTGAATTGAGACAAAAGGCGGTCAGGTTCAACCCGATCAATCCTCCAGCCTCATATGAGGTATCCTGCATCGCTACCGAACTAACGCGTCACACTGGTGGTGCTTGCGCCATGCGCTCCAGCATCTTGTACAAATAGCACTCTTACAATACCAATCGTCAAGACTAGAGGTTGCAGATAAGTGTGATCTGCATTGGGGCGGAGAGCCGGACTCTGTGTGGGTCGTTTACCTCAAGTAGGTGTGGGGGAGATCCATCTGTTTACAGGCTCACAGCTCCTGTATTCACACTCGGTAAGAGTACGAGGTAAATACGAGCAGTTGCTAGGTACGGAGTAAAGTGAGCTCGTACAGGAATCCCCATGGGATAGCTTCAGGTCCTCCATTTCACGGGTCTTCCAAAGGCTCTAATGTCTGTCGTACGTAAGCTGTACCCGTTCATATGTGCTTGTAAGAGGGAGAAGCTTCACTCCTCCATCCGCTGACTGCCGAGTTTGACGATTGTCGATGATAAATGGAATGACAACGCCGCTATATTATGGAAGCTCTACGAGGAGCAATCAGATTGCCCACCTCTGACATATCGTGAGGTCTAGTACGAGGTACGGAGTGCTGTTTACCTTGGCCCGTGATCGATATACCCTAGCTAAATCCGGGGACATCCTTGTGTATATATCTCCTCGCGCAACTCAAACAAGTTTGTCAAAAACGTGCTGTGCCTGGAGACATTGTACTACTGTACAAGGACGGAGCAACGACCAGGCTAGGATAAACGACGAATTAGTGTATTTTCTTAGCCTGGCCGCAAGTGAGTCGACCAGGGACCAGCACCAGCAGTTTCGCCTGGGGGCATTCCCTGATCGACCCGAAGGCCCAAAGCGGTCAACGAGCCCCCTGCTGGCTGCGTCATACAAGCCTGCCTCGTTTCCCAAGCTAAACCAACTTCTCTACGAGTGTGCCATACGAAGTCCATGTCAATCCGATAAACATGGGTTAGGACCATCGGTTCGACGAATCGACAAGGGCCTCGCAAAGAGAAATGCAGTCGACCTCTTCGCCCAAGCCTGACGGTAGCTGCAGTCTCTACGGAATGCGTGGGCTCGGTTAGACATTCAATGAACACCTGGAAACTGGGCGATATGAAAGGGAAATTGACGTTGATCGATGAGCATCTTGGCCTCAACTCGGCAGATGGTGTGTGTATTATCCATTACCAAGTACCCCGGTATAGGTGCTCGGCTTAGAATGGCCCAGGTGACCATGTCATACTGGCCATGGCTATGGTCATGCTATTTAAGAACTCAAGCTCGCTCCCATGAAAATTGCCGTCATTGACGCCCAGAGCGTGCATAGTTCCATCCATTCCGCCCTTGCCCTTTGTGCAGGATGAATGGTGATCATCCCCTATATAACGCCGTATGAGATCATGCATCGTTTGTCTCAATTGCTTCACCGACCATAGAAGGATGATCCATTACTGGTGAACGCCCGCAGGAAAGAAAAATAGGTGACGTGATCGGTGGTCCAGCATCAATCATTGTCCAAATCCGGGTTGGCCACAAACAATCGTACCCCAGAGCCCATACTCATCGCTCGTTCATCCACGCTTCCCCTTCGTCGTAAATCGTCGTTTTTCTTGGCTTGGGCCAGCGCTTGTTGTACAGCACTTGGGCCGGTCATGTCTTTCAACTCCCCGAAAGAGTCCTCACTCTCTGCCGGCGTGGCATCTCCGTCCTCGTTATTAATAAAGTACTCTTTCTTCCCACTGGCTGTAGCGTTTCTCGTTTCGGGCTGCTCGGGGATGCTCTGACTGGGTGAGCCTTCTCCACTTGGAGGTGTGCTTGTCGTGCTAAATCGTCCACCTTCCGGCCTGGGATATCCACTGCGATATTTTGCGCTATTTGTGCTGCTTCGGCCACTTCCACTGCGACCATGTACCATACTGTTCTCGCCTAGACTTAAGCCTCCGTCTTCGTCCCCAATCATCTCGTTCGCACTCAAACGCAGAGGAACGGTAGCACCATTCAGGTTGGCCGGTACATATGGAGCTTTGGGTACGCCGCCGTGTCTGATTTTCCCCACGACCCCACCAGAGTTAATTGTGTTTGTCCGTCCAGCGGAGGCCACACCTGCAACTTCGAGAGCGGCCCGATGTCTGGCGGCTTTCTGGGCAGCCGCTAATCGAGGATCGATGTTTTGAGATCGGTCGCACCAGACAGTTGCTTTCTGCCGTCGCATTAAGGCGACATAGGAAGTGGGACTGTTGGTGGCTATTGATCGACCTGATGTTGACCGTCGGGGGACGCTTGTCGACGAAGCAGACGTTCCCTGTCGATGTACGCTCATGGTGTTGGTAGTTGAGGATTGGCGCGAGTGTGAATTGGAAGGAATATAAGGTGGTCGATTTTTGGAATGATTTGAGGGTGAGGAGGCTGGACTCTGAAAGGGAGGAGGGAGGATGGTGGAGGAGATGGTTCTCGAGTGGTGGTGATTGCTTATAGATTGGGGCGGCGGTATTGACCCAACTGTTGTTTGCACGGCATAAGTTGATTTTCGTTCTGGTCGAGTGAAGACGCCCGCGGGTATCGGAGTGGTGGGGACGCGAGCAGAGCGTGAGTAGTCGTATGATACCGTGGGATCTGGGATAGAGGTCCCAGTCACTGCCAACACACTCATCGAAGAGGGTGCAAGTGGATGAGGTTGTAGTCAGAGGACCGAGCTGGTTAAGGGTTGAGAAATTAGAGTTGGAGTTAGGAGTTGAGGGTCGAGAGGAGAGGATGTAGACAAGAAAGACGATCGAATGAGGCAGGCTTTGCCTGAGCGGAGTGCAGGTTGGTTTTGTTCGGTTCACACTAGCCTAGCGGCTCAGGCTGTGAGGGAAACCCCAACGCTAATGGGCTGTTCTAGTCAATTAATGACGAAGATTGTCGATGTCGAGATTGAGGGAGGTCGATCTCCTGCGATGTTGGAGACGATGGAGAGAGGTAGTATTAGCTGAGAATTAGAAAAGGGAGAGTTGGGACAGCTGACTGAGGCAGCGAGCGAGGGAGCGAGGGAGCGAGAGGGAGTATTGAAAAATATTAGGAAATCGAGCTGTTCAGCCGGATGCCAGTGTTGGTATGTTCGTTCGTATCTCCAGTTGCAACGTATGTACAGCCCCTCCCAAGCCCGGACCAGAGCTGAGTGCGACTCTTGAGTCTTCAGTCGTGAATTTGCAGGCCAATGACGAAAATGCCAGGCGGAAAAGCGTCCGGGCGGGGAAAACGGCTGGATAAGAGAAGAGATGCCTTGCTGTTCGAAGGTCCAATTTGCAAGGGTTTGGGGTTTGAATTTCAAAGAAGGTCACAAACTCCTTCTGGCCCTGGCCGCGGTCACCTTCAGGCTTCGACTTCTGGAGTTTCGCGAGCTGAGCTGGCCAGGGATCTGGGGACGGGTCTGCGGTGTTAGGTTTAGAGTCATTCCTTCGGAGTACAAACTAATTAAATATAGGTAGTTAGGTACCTAGGTACATTAGTTACCACTAGCTACCCAGGTACTACGAGGAAGAATCGATCACTTGGTTCGGGATTATGTATCGTCAGTTGGATTCGTTCGTTCGATTGCCTTACAAGGTACAGAGTACGGAGTACATAGGTTAGAATACCTAGCGGGTAAGGTAGGTACTGATGTAGAGGACCGTGGGTGCCCATATTGGGAAGAAGGAGACCCGAGGAGTCCGAGACGGGGGTGGATGAACGCAAGTAAGAAAAGGAATCTCCGCCATCGGCTAAGGCCCCAATGCGCTGTCTTGCTCCCTTGACGAGATCCTGAAGGGCATGTTTTAAAGCTAAAAACAGGTACTGGACTCCCGGGGCCAAGAGGGTTGGGTGCCCCGACTCCCCGAGTGGTTGAGCAAGTGCCGCATTTATCCCCATCGCGCACCCCAATCGGGCACCCCTGGGTCCTGAGCCCGGGCACCAAAGAACTATCAAAACTCTCGTCACTACATACTCGCTCGGGGTTCTAGGGCTACCTAGCTTAAGTAGATGAGGCCTTTGACTTTCGAGTAATACTCGTGGGTGGGGACTTCGTGTTTGCCGACAACTCCGGACAGTACCTCTCTTGTCAAGGGCAGCTGAACCTGTAACAACGCCTGCCGTCGCCTCCGCCTTCCTCACATCCACCTCCATGGGCAAGCTCACACACGAGACCTGAGATGAAACCTTGGCTCGGCCTGCTCAATACGGGACTCGTTATGCGCCTGTCCTCGCTTTCGCGCCAGCTCTTGGCTACTCCTACTGGGGAGTATATACGAGCATTACTTCAGTGTCTCAAGATCTTTGGCATTGCTAAAAAGTCCCTTCCAAGTACGGAGTCATGAAACTAGGGCTACATTACTCCCAGATAGTCACAATCCCACCACAACCGCTGCTGGTAAGTGGTGACCTGCAATCATCGCATGATTGTGGAGCCTTGCTACCTCTAACTGTACATTTCCCCAGGGATCGACTCAGACTGGCAAATCCTTGGACAAATCCCGACCCTAGATACCTCGACAATCCTCAATACTCATGTGAAGATCCAACAGCTAGCAGAGGCAATGCTCAACCGATGAAAACGATGGATCCAATTGAAACTAACTACGGAATACGTGTATTTGCCATAGTGCTCGATCTAACCAAAGTGGTTCCGCAAGGCTTGTGCGTGCGTCATCTCGTTTCATCTTTGGAGCATTCTGTCCACCAAACCTAGACCTTGTCATCCACATTGAGAGCCCACCAGCCCACCATGCTGTACGAGTACGAAATCCCATCTCTTCAAGAATTCCCGTCTGGCCCCAGCCCGCCAGCAAACCCGAACGTCATCTGACTTTCGGCACCAACAAATTCTGCTCCGTAACAAGGTTCAGGCCCTGTAATCGAAGCAGAATCTTCTGGCTCTTGAGCGACCGAAATGTCAAAATGGAAGTCTCCTTGAGAGATGCTTCCGGACAGACAGCTATGGAGAAGTGATGTCATGTCACAATGTAATTTGACTTCTCGTCGTCGTCAAGTGTTGGCATCAGGACGGAAGTTCCTCATCTTCACGTGGGATCAATCTTCAAACCACGCTTCATTACTGATTAGAATATTCTATGGATATCTACCTAGGTCAGTATGAGGTCCTGGGCAAAAGGACAGAACGCTTGACGCGCCACTGCATTGGCATAAATTCCTGGTGAGCCACATGTGTTTCTGTCAACGTTCCATTTCTCGTGGAGCTGACACTCCCTTTAGTTGGACCAGCGGATCATGTCTTAGTTCAGCACAGAGTACTTCGTACTCAGCCTGCCATTAAAATTTTAAACCAAGCAGCTGTCAATTAGCTCAACCTTGTTTTCCAGCATGGAAAACCCGGAATAATTGCGACATCGGGAATAAATCGAGGCAATTCCGTTATTGTTAACGATACGTAAGGTTCGTCGCGCAGGTTCGATGAGCCTAGGTGAAGCTTGGTCCACCGTTAGCCTCCGGGGGAAATATGTAGCTTTGGGACGACCGATGTTTCAATGCTGAGCCCCTGTACTCCATGTACAGAGACAAGATTGAGAACACAAATATATGTCTCTGATAAATGGGTGCAACCTTGCCTCTGAACCACTGGGATCACCATCAAATTCGACCGACGGATCAACCTGTCATGCTGGTGTCGCTTTGGTTGTGCGCAGCCACGACATCGTCGGCTTCGAATGCTCCACTTAACTTCATCCACAGCGAGGATAAAAGGAGCGAACCAGCGATGTGATACATAACACCCTATTAAGAAATTTCAATATGTTAAGCGAAAGTCAAGCAACGGTACAAGGACTCGTGGGATGACACGTTGTTCCCTTCCCTGTCCGTTTCCTGTGATCTAGTGGACGGTGCTGTGGCTGAGCGAGAATTTCACCAACTTCAAAACTGTCACTGAAGAGGTTTGCTCTGGGGGATCAATCAAGTTGCAAGCACCCGGGGTATGGCCAGCTGTTGTCAAGAAAATACCAGGAGCCGTGTGGGAGTTGTATGTTGTGAACAAAGGACGTGCCTATATTCGACGAGTGCTGTCGTCGGCTGAAGGAAGGCTTGGCTCATATCAACTATTGCCCATTGGCATCGCGAACAGGCTTCATCAGAGAGCCAGGGCGATGGTAACAGGCGACCAGTGAATGCTCATCTCGTGCGCGCCACTTGGTTTTGTCCAGCTGTCAGCTCCTGATTTCTCCTTACCTCCTAGCTTTCCCTCAAGATGAGCTCAAGGAGGCCAAAAGCAACATGCGGCCCGAACAGCTGGGTGCGGAACGGGAGACAATGGTGAGTCAGTGGGAAGTTCAGCGCTTATAGGATTTCGCAGAAAGAAGGGAGCAGTTTGTTGCCCCATACGCATTCAATAATTGGACCAGCTGAACTAAACAACTGGCCTCGGTGGCGATCGAGTAGCATTACTCGTAGTTGGACTATGAGATATCGGTACCTGCACGACAGTTTGCTGCACAGGCATGTTTCAGAATGTGGTCGTGAGCGGAACCAGGGTTCTCGGAAGTCTGATGCAGTGCCAACGCATCACCCGCGTGTCGTGGGCCCAAGGAGATGCAGCGATACAAAGGGTGGCGTGTCGGTGAGGTTGCAAGCGACACATGGTTCGATGATTGTCGACTTTGGAGATCGTTTAGCACTTGAGCAATCGTCTACGCATCTCCGCACCAGTCTTTTTCTGGTTCCAAGGCTTGACGTGGCCTCTTCTCCGAGGCCCATGGAGTACCAACCAAGATGCATGTCCTGCATAGTCCTGCAGCGCTACTTGCGAAGGTCGAGGGAAAGACAATATAGAGTGCGATTGGATAGGACCCCTGGGTAGCAGATGATCCTCTAATTGTGATCGATGGCTGTTTTCGACCAAGTTCCCAGTAGTCGGTACAGAGGGCGAGGCAGAGTGGCAGAGTGGTAGAGGGGCAGAGGGGCAGAAATGCCCTTTTCCAGCCAGTCCACCGTTCAGCCAGTCATTTCCGCGTTTGCACACCAGACGCGTCTAATGCCTTCCTCCCTCAGGTAGAAATGAGAGGCGTTTCAGCGGCGAAGTGGCCAACCCCGTCGACCGCGTCCTTCTCAAACCGCGCGCGGAGACTTGATATGGCAGGTGAGCATTCCAGGAGACAAGTCAAGCAAGCACAACGCAACACACGATTTGCTGGCGCTGCTGTACCACCCACGGCGGCCGATGCTGCTGTCGCCACCCATCTGGATGACCTGGGGACTGAAAGCCGTGGACAACGACCACAGATCGAAATGCAATGGCACCGCCATTTCTCTCACAGCAACCGCAGAGGATTGGCGGGCGCTGGCACTTCGTGGACTGAGAAATTGCGGCTTGACACCGCCTCTCGCACGCAGTGAGTGGCTGTCGGGCAGGCTGAGCTTATGTCAAAGGGCCCTTCGGCCTGGATTAGCCTCGACTAATGCAGCTGTATATGCATTCGTTGGCAGCAGCCGTCAGGGAGCCTGCAAGTCATCGATGTGCTGTGCTTTCTCTGTGTTCCACCCCTTCCACCCCTTCCACCACCCGCTGTCTGCCGTTACCTACCCTTTCTAATAGCAGCAGCAGCAGCAGCAGCAGCATCCGCATCCATAGCAGTACAAGTCCCAGTGCCAATACCTAGGGTTTAAGGTGGTTAGTTGACCTGGCCCCGTCTAGTGTAGAAAAAGGAAGACTCCATTTGCTTCATCTTTTATTTTCCCTTTACGCGCCCCGTGATGAAGGCGTTTCACAGTCCCAGTCGACGAACCCAAGCCACACCTAAACATTGTCGAGGGTGCAGCCGCAACTGAATGAAACATCCCCTCTCCTCGATGCTGTGAGCTGCATTGCCACAATATAGCTAATAGCTAGTCGGTCTCCGGTCCTCGAATGAAGGTTGAAGTTGGAACATCGAACGCCTTCTTCCGCTTCCAACTCCCCCGCATTCTGGATCTGGTGATTTTCGGTGACTCCCCCTACCACCAGCCCAGCGACTTGCGGTGGCTCACCTACTTATCGATTGTCACCGGTTTTCCAGAGATCCAGAACAACTGCTTAGTGCCCACTGCTTGTCTCCTCGCTCTTCGGCTTGCGCTTGACTGTTTGAGTCTTGCCCCTGCCGACTCCGCTATTCACTACCTCTACGGCGACGAAAGGCATTACCCGCCACGACATCAGCAACAACCTCACCTGCGCTGGATCAGGATCAATACCTGCTCCTGCGACCGACCTCCTGCATCCCATAGAGCATTCCCGCTCTCAATCTTCGACCCTCAACCATCGACTCCTCGTCCCTGATATCTGACTCTTGGAACTTGCTAGCACCCAAACGCCGCCGTTGCTCCTCCTACATTTCGGGACTGCGCCGTGCTCCAGTGCCCGAGCTTATACAGGCGCCAATGTGAACAACCCTGTCTCTCGCCTCACTTTCTTTCAACACCACTCTGGCAGTCTATGAATCGACAACGATTTCTCCTTGGAATGGACCTGGCCAGCGTATGACACAATTAATTGGGGCTATTGGCGTCGTGGATGGTCAAGGTACGTCGGCCCTCAACTGCAATACCCCACTCAGCTTCTTCCCTTCTCGTTCATCTCTGATTAGCAGCAGCGTCCTTTCCCTCTCATCCGACCTGGCCCGAACACGATGCGAAGGACAATGCAGAACCTATGTCAGGCCCTGGATCTTTAGAAAGAGTCTCACAGCCTCCACAACCTCCTCTGCAGGCCATTTCTTCCGTCGGCGATGCCTCGCACCACTATGCTCCCTTTTCAAACCACTTAACAGATCGGCAACGCAGGAACTTAGGGTCTAGGCTTTCGCAGCAGCTAGAGCACAGAGCGGACAATTTGAATATTCCCTTCGATGAACCGATTCGAGAGCTACCGTTCGCACATATGCGCGTTCATTTCGAGGAGTTCGCTGCACAGTTGCGACTGCGTCGACACCACGAACATCGAAAGCGAATACTATCAAGTAGGAAGAGGCATCTTCAGAATGCAGTGGCACTATCTGCCCGCTTGCACCGCGTGGGGTCATGGGTGCATGTAGGACTAGTGCAGATATCAACGCAAGGCGATGCTGCTGGCTTCTCCCGAGTACATCAGCATATGCAGGACTTGATTGACCTGTGTCTGTCTCAATGGTCCCACGAAATTCAGGCTTTGGATGTGCAACCTTCATCGAAATCGGCCGACAATGAGTCTTTTCTTAACCAGCTACAACCCGCCATCCGAGCCGATTGTCTTGATTTGATCCATACCTTGAGGGCCAAACCAAGTTTTCTGGTCGAGAAGTTCAAGGCCATGTCTGCCGCTCAGATCTCTGCACTGTCAACTTTCCCTAGGTTCTCAAAACTATCTGATTCTGTCCTGTCGTCGCTTTCGCAGAACCGAGGGCGAAATTCTCAGAGAAAGCGAATCAAAGCCTACTCAAAAGAGCTTGAAGAGTATGCCTCGTCCTTCGAGAGATCCAATCCCCTTTCGTTCCTTCTTCACAACGTCTACGGCACATCTGATGATCTCAGAAGTCATGAAAGTCGGTTGCGGATATCAACATGGTCTTCCATTTGTGCCAGTCTGATGATGGAGTCCGAACCAGCGTACGATGAGATCATTGGCCATGTACTGTTTGCCTTTGCTTCTCTATATCAGTGGCAAATTAAGGATCGGTTGGAGTTGTTTTTGATGAAGATTTTACAGGAGGGAGCGTTTCTTTTGGATCGTCCAGAGACTTCCGCTTCAGCATCTCAATTCGAATTTGTTGGCAACTTCGATGCATTCGGTACACCACAAGCCCAAGAGTTCTTCAATGAGGCGGTTAAGGATCTTCTACAATTGCTAGCTTGTGACGATGGCATTCCTCCGGGCGCCCTCCATCTCAGTCGTGCGATAATGGCCAAGCTTCCATCCGTGGAAGATCAATTGAAATTCAGGGGTGACTTCATTTTCAAGTGGTTTATGAGAGATTTCTTGCGAATCGCCCTAGAGTTTCCAGAGGTAAGACCGTTTCCTGGTGCATACACCCTTTTCACGGCTGATTGCAGAAAAGGACGAGGGAATGCTTCTCCAATTCCACATTAGCGACAAAAAACGAGGCTTGCTCCTGCATCACCTCTACGATCGTACCTCTAGCCGTGCAGGTGATGTCTATAGTTCAGTGTAAGCCAATGCACCCATCATGATATTTAGGAGCCTCTGACAATCGCTACAGACGATCTCAACCAGTTGACCCAGCGGTTCATTGCTATGTAGATCTGCTTATCGACCAAGTCCAACCGTACGGCCAGTATTTCGATCCGTACGATGCTAGCAGCCCATCACAGCCTCGGGGCACACTCTATTCTCCATCATACGTGTCCATATGCGCAGCAGATATCACGCATATTTTGGACAGCCTCAGCCCGCAATTTATCCACACCTCCAGTACCTGGGATTCCTTCATGAGCTCATCACATTCCGCTTTTAGCATGCAATATCCAATCTCTCGTACCAGTGGCCGATTTGATAAGCTCCGTCAGGCTGTTCTCGCTACGATTGAGCCAGGACACTCATCCAAAAATGTCCACCCATGCCAAGAACACTGGGCAACACTGATAGTTTCGGCGACAGGACAGCTTCAAGAGCTTCCAGATCTGCACAGCACGCACCAAAAGACCACACATCTTGTCAAAAACCTTGATACAGCCCAGGACGCGGCCGTACATTTAGTGGAGGGATTGTCCACTTCCGATCAACAACATCCAGGCACACCCACGATCAGAATGGGACAGTCTCTGTCTGAAATGTTCACCAAGGAAAGAATTATTGCCCAAGTCCAGACCGACAGTGTCGCAGCCCTGTATTGGCACACGGCCCACGAATTCCTGCGACTACAGTATCCTGTTACTTTTCTGACTGGAGACGACACAAAAGTCCTTGCACCTATCATTGCAGCCTTGAGGGACTCTGACCATGGAATCTCAGATGGTATTACCCAGCTCGAAGAGCAGGTCGCTGACTTGGAGTCTTCATTTACTGCAGCTAGAGCTAGATTGACAAGATTGATGACTGCAGTGGAAAAGCTTCGACTCAAGGTATGGTACGCCATGAATGTTGTGATATCAATTGAATACGAAGGGGCCAAGAATATCTCGACAGCTTTAAACAATATGGCATCCTCGACTCCCTGGTCTCCGGAATTTGTCCAAGATGGGAGAGAAGCATCAGGGTCCAGCCGCCCGAGTACATCTGGCACTTCAACATCGTCGTTCTTTGATCAGCCACGAATCGACACAATGACTATTCTCAAAGCACCAAAAGAATATGGTGGCCCAAGAAAACTATCAGACCCACAGATTGACATGACGAGGAAATGGCTCAAAAGGGTAGACAATTTCTGCAAAGGTGAGGAGAGAATCCACCGGTTTTGCATGGAGGTCAAGCTCGCCACCAAAAAGCTTGTGGGTGAAACAATGAGCGACAGCCCCGTTCTTTGGTCAAGTGAACTTTTCGCACGCGAGAAAGTACTCTATGATGAACAGGCGAGTGCAGTGTATAGCGCTCAACCAAGTACGAGAGCTCCCAGTGTCATGAGCGAGCCCCTCTCATCTAGTCCTTTCCCGAATCGATTTGGACTCCTTGGGTTTCGATCATCATTCTACAGCCAATCGTCAAGCCGAGCAGGGAGCGATCTGGCCTCGTTGATCAGTTCACCAGGACGTGCACCCACAGTCACCACGCTTGACACCGGAAACACCATTTTTACGCCTCCGCAATCAAACCCGCGATCAGCAACTTCGATCTCCTCTCGATCGCGCCCTGCATCAACCTTCGAAGGAACTAATCTGGGTCGTCCAATGGATCACAGTGCGGAAAAGGCGCGCTTTCTCGAAAACCTTCAACAGGGACTAACGTGTATGTTGCTGTCGGACCTTGGCTGTCTCGTTTGGAGCCTTGGAAGCGAGACAGACACGTGGATGAGCACGGTGAGGGCTACACAGAGTGTCAGTGATCGACTTCGGCAGAGAGCATTGATGGCTCGCCTCATGGCCGAGTCCGAAACTTCAATTAATGCCAATCATCTGCAGGGCAGAAATCCCGGACACGCAAGAAAAAGAAGTCAAAGTTCCGGAGCGGCCGCTGATGCCTCCCCCATAATTACACGTGCGAGTGTTCTTGATACGATTGAGACAGTCTTGAATGATCCCACCGAGGATGGAGACCCGAGCAAATTTACATTTCGGAGGGCATTTGAAGACATACTGGCTCGAGTCAGTCAGCACGTGGATCCTAATTTGAAATTGAAAGCAATTGGGGATTTCAGACACCTCTCGTTGCTCCTTCGGAAATCGCTGATGGCAAGGTCAGGCACTGATGCAGAGCGAGGAGAAACAACACGTCGTCGCAGTCTCAATCCCAGCCTCCTAACCGCAAATATGGAGCGCATATACACGAAGGAAAATCGAACGAGACTGCTTGACGCCGGCCCTGATAACACTGAGGAGTCCGATACCGTCCAACTTTTGAAGCGACTTCTCTTTGTCTTGTGCCCCAGGACTATATTTCGAGATCTACAATATATCTCAGCGTTTGTGTCTTCGCATACACTAGACAATACTGAAACGGGGCGAGCATTCCTGCATGTTGGACTGGCAACGTTGGCGTGGAAAGACGAGGTCTGTCGTGGAATGGTCGATGTGGCGGATCGCATCGTGGTGAAAGACTCGACCAAGAGACAGAACAGTGGGGACAGAGAGAAAGAGGTATCGATCGCCAAAGCAGCGGAGTACTGGATGATTGCGGCACGGGAAGGGAACGCTATCGCACAACGAGAACTGGCAAGCTTGTATCTGACACATCCTGAGAGCACGCCCGTCATTAGTATGCCATTAGCACTTGGATCGGATATCTTCAAGAGTGAAATGATGTGGACAGAAAAAGGGGAAAGAGCGACACGGCATAGCAGTCAAGCTCTATGTCTTGCGTTGCACTGGATGCAACACGCAGCCAACAACGGCGACGCAGTTGCGCGGACGAAACTAAGTGAGCGACAAGCAGGTCGTTCGATTCGATGAGACAGCTGGGGATGGCTGTGTATGTATAACGAGACTGGCGAGCACAGTGCCCTGTACTGGGGCTTAGCATTGCTCATGCCGCCTCTTCGAGCGGCGAATCGTGCATCTCTTGGTGCCATTGTTGGAATTGGGATCAGGACCGGGAATTGGGCACTGGGAACTGGAATGGGGTTATCAGGTATACGGAGTCGGGAGTCTCGCATGTGTGATATATGTAAGAGTGTGTCTCATGTGGATTGTAAATTGAGCGATACACGTGTACCTGGTACCATAGTCAGGGAGGCATGCTGCTTTTCAAACGCGATGCACGATACTTGGGCAGGGAGATGTGAGGAGCGACCGATACCAATGACCAAAGTCAGAGGCGATTAATTCTCGATGCATATGCAAATGCACTAGTCAACTAGAAAATTGGTGGCAAATTGCAAGAAGAAATACATTATTCGAAGGCATATATGGAGTCTATGATGGGCATCTTTGACGTTGTTTCTCGTGGACACCCGGCCTGACTGTGGTAGTCGTGAAAGTCACGACTACTGCTGCCACCGCAGTACTCGTAGGTGTTGCCATGTGTTGAGCACAGAGTGGCTCACTAGTAGGTTACGTTTTCCGAGAAGGGAACTACATTGGATTTTGATAGGTACCTACATACAAAGGTGCTCTTTTGACTATCAGAGGTCGGTTCTGCTTTATCAGAGGGCATCGTCCGATCAGGTAGAACTGCATGTGGCAGGTCAGCCAGTCAGCGGCAGCAATACACTCAAGTCGGGCCGGCAAAGCAGACCTTTTCTTGCAGGGATGCCGACTGCACCGATGCGTTGGTTCTGATCTGGTGTCACATGTGGCACCACAGCTTGCATTAATACGAGCCATACAGCTTACATACAGCAGACGACTTAGATCAATAGTGGGAGGGAAGAGCGTAGGAAGGAAAAAAGAAAAGAAACGAAAAGACGGGCGACGCGAGGGGACTGCTCAGACGTGTCTTCTCCCAACTAGTCCCGACTCCTCCATGCTTAGTTATCCAAGGCAAATTACAGTAGAGCCCAATATGACTAGGTAGGCTGGTCAACCATCGGCGCTTTGTTGTTGATTCCCTGACGCTCTATGGAGGGTTTAAATAATCAGAGACAATGCTAGGGCTAAAGTCGAGTGATTTCCCGTCAATGAGGATTATTGGTACGCAGTGCGACTGGCCGGCGATGGTGATGATGGTGGTGAGAATGATGATTGATGGTGATGAACGGACGACCTTCGTACCGAGTGCTCTTAGGACTGATGGATGAAGAGATAAGTTATTTGTCCCTTTTAGCCAATATGGCAGGTGGGTGGTCATTGGCGGGCCGACAGCAAGTGACGTCGCTTGACGCGCCAAGCCTGTACCGAAGACGACCTGGTGGACAAAGGACGGACCTTGAAGGAGGCGGCGCAGGCTCGGGTGCAGGGCAGGTGCATGTGGTCACTGGTCACTGGTGGGGCCCCTGGCATCAGCTGGTCGTGTAGGAGCTTCTGTTTTGATGCCTTGGAGGGGCTACAAGGGGCTCGAGCTGCACGTTATGGGCGACTGGGCGATGGGCAGCGGTAGACGAGAGCAACAACAACAACGTGCTCCGTCCATCCTCGCAGATAGTTAGTAGTTACAGAGGTGCCAGGCTACCCAATGACCACCCCCCTCCCTCCCCCCGGCCCCTAACTTTGGTGCTGGCCACAACAATAATCAGTACCTGTAGCCCCTTGTTGCCCCCATACATGCCTGTCTAATGCCAGTCACGCACTCACGAGGGGCAACACACCTGAGATCACCATTACTCTAATATTCCTACCACTTCCTCTGGATCTATCTCCAAACTGACCACCACCAACGTCATCTGCCTCGACTCGAAATATGGAGCATTAACCCTCTCCCGTACCCAGGACTCGTAACACAATAGCCTTTTCCTTTGCACATGCTTCATTCTTGGAGCCATCGTTAGGCCCAGGGAACCACACATCTCTGCTACCGACACTACAGCTTCTTCTCTCCGCACACTCTCCATCGGCCTGGTTACCAACTATCCGCCCCTCCACTTTGCTCAACCTCAAACACAGTCTTCACAGATACTCTTCCATAGATCCACTCTCCCGTGACGGCCGACGTGATCGACATCATCTCTCTTTCCACTGCAACCTTTTAAGATCCTTGCGTTGGACCCATAATCTCACTGCCAACCATTCCACTTGATTCCTCAAACGGCTTTCAAGCGGTCCATATCGCTCGCATCGTTCCCACGTTTGCTGTCCTCTTGGTTTCTTCAACACACCACCTTCATCACCTGTCATCTCATTGTCTTGATCACCACATCACAGAACATCCTGTCAACATGGCCGTCGAGGTTCACCATTCACCCCCTCCTTTGCACCACCCGACCTCAGGTGGCCCTCGACCGAAAGGTATGTTTTAGCCCCTTACAACAGCCACGATTCCTTTTTCTAACCGACATTCCAGGTATTCTGAAGAACCCTTCCTTTTCAGGTCCAAGCGGGAATGATCCAGCATCCCCTACCAAAGAGGAATTGCCTCATCCGCCATCCGCCAGCCTCAATCCCCAGGAAGAAAGAGAACTGGTTCTCCAAAACACTCTGCAGAATGCTGGGCACCGCCGTTCTTCGTCTGCGGCTCGAAGAGCTTCCGCTTCTCGGCGCCATTCTTCTGTTGCTGTTGTTAACCATGACGAAGACCCGGACAAGATGCGCTTGAAGTGGGATGAGGCAAATCTTTACCTGGCCGAACAAGAATCAGGAGGTCGCATGAAAATCACAGAACCCAAGACTCCCTTTCAATACGGCGATGCCATGGAAGAAGACGAAGAAGACGTGGCAATTGACCCCCGTTATGTTAATGTCGACGAGGTTGATCTTGCCAGGAACAAGTCCGAGAAGAAGGCTCGTGAATCCGACATTCCTGGCCTGGAACTCGGTGAACCTGAGGAAGACTTCGGCACTGGTGCAGGCCCTGAAGACAATCGAATTGTCCGAAGCACCAGTCTCTCTCGGGAAAACAGTAAGGAGAAACATGTGAGTGTCAGTGAGGGCGGTCCGGGCGCCGAATTCGGTGAGCAGGTTGGCATGCCCACCAACGAGGAGCAACAAAAACACCGTGAGTTTGAAGAGCATCGAAAGAAGCATTATGAGATGAAGGACATCAAGAGTCTTCTTGGGTAAGTCATTCGTCCACAAGACGGTATCATCGGTCGTTATTCAATTGCTGATGGGCGAGCTAGTCATCCTGAACAAATGGACCTTGAAGAGGAAGATGACGAGCCTCCTGTTCCCGCCACCGTTCCAACGAACTTGCCTGAACGATCTGTTAATGGCACGCGCTAATTCAACCCCCTCTCATCGAGCTGCTTCTGCTTATATGCCCTTCTAGCTTGACTGGAGAGCATTGGTCAAAGCTGGTGTGAAAGACTTTGTCACATGATCTCCTCCGTTGAGATCTCATTTCTTTTGTCGAGAATTTCAAGCATTTTATATTAACCCACGAATTGAAACGAAGGCCAGTATACTCTGGTCCTACAATAGCATGATATCACGGTCGTTCTAACGAAATGGGGCTATTCATGACCATTCATCCATTCAAACGGTTTGCATGATACAGTATGACGGTACATTGGTTCTTGAGAATAGTAAGAGTGGCGGGCAAGAGCCGACCGAGTCAACGCCCGATCCCTGTTATACTTTGGAGCGGAACGCTGGTGTAAACTGGCAGATGGGCAGGGGTGGAGAGCGGAAGATTGATTGTGATTCCATTCTTCCCGGTTGACATCTGTGCTACCACCAGTCCAGAATGACGATCGAGATTCACCTTGCAAAGTACTGGCTTAGGAATGCATAGCTCAAAGTGTTGATTACATTCAACTTGCCTGCAGCTTATGTCTCTATACTGATGGGCGTTTCTCGTGTACAGTTCCCAATTCGCTTTCCCAATTCGCTTTATCCATCCCATCGCACATACTTGCAAGTGGATTGCCAGTATTGCACAGTGTCGGTTTCAAATTTAGGAAGTATATCAAGACCACCCACCTAACTTGCTCGAAATCGAAATCGTGTACAATACGGGGCACCGAGTGCGAGTGGAATGTGAAAATGGATGCAGGTCAATGAGGGCTCGGGGGGGAAGGGGGAAGATAAGTCTAGGCACAATGTAATGAGACAACCGTGTAATGGGACAGTTGTCCTTCTTGGCCACCACAGATATACATTATTACCTCATATAGACTCATTGGATGAAATCTGCCTCCCAAGTTGAGCGTTGAAGTCTTCAGCGTGATGACACTACAATATAAGCTGTTTAGAGATTGTTGAGAGACGAGGTAGAGCAGTATAGCAGTAGAGGAAGAGAGAGTCAGAGAGGAGAGATTGAAGACGTCTAATCCGCTATGTCTGGTATAATTGTCGAGCCCATTTATTAACTCTGTCACCCGAGCTCAAGTCAAACGAACTTATCTTCATTCCACCCATGTAGCTCGGCTTCCGTGTATGGATGTCCAATTGCATTGTGAGAGAATGACTTCCAAAAAGCTGGAAATCCACCTCAAAGGTTCTGAGCTTTGCCATCTATGCTCCTATTGAATAATTTACTTGCTGAGTTTGTCTCGAACCTCATTGATTCCTTAAGTCGGATTTTTCAGAGATTGAAAGTCCGTTCATTTCAATTGAGGCTTCCTGTGCCCCATAGCCAGTCGTCTAATACTTCTTGAACTGCCACACAGGCACCCTTTTTTGAAACAGCTCATTAAGCTCTTCCAAGCTGTGAAAGCTTATTTCAGGCAGGAAGAAAAGAGCCCAAATTCCAACAATCACTGAAACACCGCCCCAGACAAAGGCAATGCCTGACCCAAGGTTGCCATGCCGGGGCCGGGGTCCTGAATGAATGGGCTCACGAATGTGATTAGAGTGGACGCACAGAATCCCAAGCCAGTAGCAAGCATGACAATTTTTTCTCTGGGTCGTAAGCTTGATACTTCGGCTGTGACAATCCATACACTGAGCTAGCGGATTAGCAATCTCGTCTTTCTTATGGGGATCTAGAAAGACCCACCAGCTGGACCAGGCAACGGAAAGAGCGATATTCTAGATGAACAGGCACGCCAATGTTCCCTGCTTAATATTGTCGTTGTTGGTTGCGAGGGCTGCAAGGCCGCCGATAATGAACATCTAAGCGGCGAGAACTAGCGTAGACCCAACCATAATCCATCGACGACCAAAACGGTCAGGCAAGTAGAAGCCAAATGCACTCGATATACACATGGTGAACAAGAAAAGGACCATGATCCTGTAGACGTCACTGATGCCCATGTCCTGGATAAATAGTACGATGTACGAGGATGCGAATGAGTTCCCCTGTGATTGTTGAAAGCACTGAACCCTATTGGCCATTAAGGTTCGGCGGAGATTGGAACCCCTAAAATCTCAGCAAGCAAAGGAGCACTGAATTATAGGTAGAGAGAAGTTTACTTGAAACACTCTGACCAACTACTGTCAAAGCGCGCCTTGTTTTCCTCTAGTAATCCCACCTCTCTTTCGATGATGTCTTGCTCTGTATGTGGTCGAAAAAGCTCGAATGCCTTACGCGCCTCGTCATTGCGGGATTTACCTACGAGCCGTCGAGGGTATCTACATAAAGAGCACTAGTCGGTAAGCCCACTAATTTAGCACAGTATTTCTGCCCTAGTTAATAGTACAGGGGGGTCTCCTGTGCGGGCTGCGCCCCCCCCCCCCCTTGTTACACTAGTTGCACTACTAAACCGCCTATATAAACCTCGCTGTCGCTCTTAATGATATATACAATTCACTATTTAGTATGGCCACCTTGCGCGGCGATAACTGCCCTACAGCGCTCCGGCATTATCTCTATATACTTTATAAAGTCTTCCGGCTGTAGTTTATCCCACTCTTCTAGTAAATATTACCGTACTTCGGTATCTATTCTAGGAAATCGTTTCCCAATATAATATTTTAGTAATCGCTAAACATTCTTAATAGGATTGAGATCTAGTGAATGCGCTAGCTAAACTATTCGATTAATCTAATGCCTTCTATAATAGGCCCTTATTTACTAGTATAAATAGATACGCCATCTTCTATTAAAATACTTCGTATAAAGCCGATATAGCATTAAATATCACGAAGATATTAATAAAATTAAGGTAATACTCTTTCTATATAGACCTACTGTCCGGGGGACAAGGTTTAGGATCTATTATGGAAGTAGCTAAAGACCGTAGAAAGAAGGAGTAGAATATATAGTCGCTTCCTATCTTATTGAATGACTTAAGATATATCTAAGTAAAGGAGTATAGGCCTGTTTTATATAGGCGTAGGCTCCGTCATAATATCTCGTAAGTACGAGAGTAATTACCGAGTATTCGT